>NC_072474.1:61967939-62593564 GCF_027574615.1 Eptesicus fuscus | reverse complement strand
CTGTGGCTTGGTATCAAAAATGACTTTAAGAAATAAAGATAGAAAATCAAAATTTCAAAAACTACTGAAGGTAAAAGAACAGTCTGAGGTGGAAAGCAACGTAGAGAAATTCAACTATATGAAAGATATATATCTATAAAGCAAACTAAAGGATTCATTAAAAAGAACTTTTAGTTCAGGCTGGATCATAAGTAAGTAGCAGATTTTTAATCTAATTAACACTTTTTGAAAAGCAGAGAGACTAAATGTGATTTGATCTAATATGGCCACCTAGATTATTTATACCATGTTATGGTAGTTAGACTCTTTTGGTGTGAACCCCTTTTAGAATATAATGAAAGCTATGGACCCTCTCTCTATAAAAATGTGATTTTTGCATATAAATTCAGGACCCTACTGGGCCATGGACCACAAGTTAATAATTCCTGATTTACAATACTGTAGTCCTATTTATAAAGTACCCTGGCTCTTAGATCAGAAAAGTCTGAATTTGTAGGGTTATTTACATAAATTTGCATACTCTATTCAATCTGCTCTACCTCTATGTTTATAATTATTTAGTCTAGCCTACTATGATAGTATTCAAAATCAATATCCATGACATGATATACATAAAATCTTTTAACTGATTTTTAAGCCAATCAATTTAATCACATCTCAAAACCAAGGCATAGCTAGGAACACCCTCGCTGAAATGAAGACTGTTGCTCTATGGGCTTTCATATAGTGGAGCCAGGCACACCCTAGCTTGTATTACCACAAAAATGTCCCAGCCCCTTCCTAATGTTGCCTTATACCCATCCTGCCCTAGAACATGATCAAACTGTCCTTGGTAGTTTATTTACTAACCATCAAAGCTAGTCTTTCATTACCTTCAGAATGTAATGGTTATTTTATGAAGACTCATTAAATTTAATGAGATACAGCCATGTTTATGGCTAGCCCATAAAAGGAGTAGGGGTGGGGGAAAAACGCATCTTCAAATGACTTTTGCTTCTATGGAGTACCAAAAATAAAATGTCAGCCATTCAGAGTGAGGCGCTTCAGAATTCAGAAGTCATTCCCAAGAGTCCAAATGGATTAGTGTCATTATGGCTAATGTTGTTCTTATTACAACCTGGTCTTGTTAAACAGTAAACTCATACAATGGACTATTATTCAGCCATTAAAAAGAAGGAAATCTTGCCATTTTGAACAATATGGATGGCCCATGAGGTCATTGTGTTATGTGACATAAGTGAGATAGAGAAAGACAAATAATGTATGATCTCATTTATATGTAGAATCTAAAAAAGCCAAACTCATAGAAACAAAGAATAGATTGGTGGTTTAGGGGTTAGGAATTGGGGAAATGAAGAGATGTTGGTTAAAGGATACAAACTTTCAGTTATAAGATGAATAAGTTCTAGGATGTTGACTATAATTAACAATACTGCATTTCTTACTTGAAGTAGGTAAGAGAGTAAATCTTAAAATGTTCTCACCATAACAACAACAAAAATGGAAATTATGTGAGATTAAGTGTATGTCAACTAATCTTATTGTAGTAATCATTTCACAATATATACATATATAAAAACATCACAATTTATACCTAAAACTTACACAATGTTATGTGTCAATTATATCTCAATAAAGGCGGGGGGGAAAACAATAACAGTGATAGTCACAGTAATACTAGTAACAACATCAACAATAACAGGTCCCAATTGTTGTGTCCTTACTTCATGTCAAGCATTATTATGGACACATTTAATATTATCTCAATTTATTTATGCCATGTCATAAAGCCAGTAGATTCTACATTTCCATGTGCAATCTGGAGCCTCGGTACAGTCTAAAGTTTGTAAGATGGGACATGGTTCCTCGTAAAAGCCCCATAGGAAGAGCAAAAGGATAGGCCTAGATCCCAAATTAGACCAAGAGAAAACCTAAAGAGGGAATCAGAACCACTCGTAGGGGTGACTTCTACCTTGTAATTTTATGGCCAGATCTCATAGTTGAAGCATCTTGTCTTAAAGGCATCCAGCCTGCCAAGAGTGACCAAGAGCTGAAAAGTACTGGCCAAACCTGACCAGTGTGTGTCAGTGGTTGAGTGTCAACCTATGAACCAGGAGATCACGGTTTGTTTGATTCCTGGTCAGGGCACATGCCTGGGGTTGTGAGCTCAATCACCAGTAGGGGGCATGCATTGATGTTTCTGACTCTCTCTCCCTCTCCCTTCCTCTCTGAAGTCAATAAGAACATATTTTAAAAAGAAAGAAGGAAGGGGGGAGGAGAAAGGGAGCGAGGGAGGAAGGGAAGGAGAGAGAGAGAGAGAGAGAGAGAGAGAGAGAGAGAGAGAGAGAGAGAGAAAGGGAGGGAAGGAGGGAGGGAGGGAGGGAGGGAGGGAGGGAGGGAGGGAGGGAGGGAGGGAGGGAGGGAAAGAAAAGTACTGGCCAAGAACCATTTAAGTAGAATCTGAACACATGGAATTTGGAAAGAGGAGGTACCATGTCCTTCAGGTTGGAATTGATATCTTTAGCTGTCAGCAGTGATTGAAGACCATAAATGTTATATGGCAGCCCTTATATCAGATTTTCAGTTTTATCATATTTAATTTATGAGAATTGAATTCTATGTTAGAAAACATGAAAATTCCAGGCTCTGAATGAGGGGCATACTCATTACATTGTCTTAATTTTGTCATTATAAGGAAAAAAATTCCCTGGGCCCTGAATTAAGCTAATTGTCTGGCTACCTTGCTTATCTTCTCTTAAATATTCTTCTTTATTAATGCTGTCCCAGAGGCTGTCCAACTTCACAGGCACTCAAAGGAGTATCTTGAAAATGGAAATATTTCTATTTTATAATTATTTCTAAATACAATTTTAATTAATTCTAAATATAAACTTATGAGAAGATTGTCCCTACAATCTGTGGCCTGCAAGTGTCCAGCAAGTTGCATTTCAGAGACCAGGCAGAAAAATAACGTGGATGAAGAAAGACTAGAGCAGAATGTGCACTTTTCCCTTCAAAAGATTTAGTCTAGCCTACATGGAGAAAGCAGGTTAATAACCAGATGAAACAAATGGAAAACAATACAGTGTTGAGGTATAGAATCTAAATAACAAATTTTCCCAGTCACCAGAAAACAAGGAAAGGTGGCTCTAAATAGGATATTTATTTGAAAATGTCTATTCCTAAAGGACATCGAAAGTTACCTCTTGTCAGGGTTTTGTTCTGGGGGCTCTTATGTGAGCTAATATGACATAATTAACAATCTACCAGTCAATTTACTAGGAAAGAGGTTTCTCTCTAGGAGCACGGAGTCCCAGAAGAAACTTTCCCGCAAAGCCTTTTCTTCAGGAGCCAGAAGGGATTGTTCAGTAAAATACTTTTCCAGGGTACAAATAGGCATCCCATGATTTGCTCTTACATCTCACTTAGTTGCCAAAAAAGAACTTCCTAATAGTGGAGATCAGACAGGTCTTTTGCATTTGGTAGTATTTACTCTTATACACACTGTGGGACAGTTTTGAGTAAACAACACTAATGTAGCATCATACTCAACACTTATTTATTAAAGTGTTACGTGAGGTAAGTATAAAAGTTCATTGTTTTTAGAATCAGAGTAGCTCTGTACATTTCTTAGGCCCTTTCCTTCTATCGTATCAAACTATGTGAACGACAATAGGTACAAATGAAAATAAAAAAGTGTCTGTAGTTGTAAAATGAAGTGTGATGTGTTTCATGAAAGCAGCATGGTACAGCAGTTAAATTTAGAGTCTGAGTTTGAATCTAGACTAATACCTCTGTTAATCTTAGTCAAGTAAGTAACCTCTCTGAGCCTCAGTGTCCTTATCTGTAAAATGGGGATCAATACCTATTTCTCAGAGTTATTGAGAGAATTATATTAGATGTTGTAAACTATGTAAAGCTGTGTAAAATATGTTACACAGTGCCTGGTGCATAGTAAGCACCCAATAAGTGACAAATATTATTAAAATTGGGGAAAAGAAAACTTTAAAATTATGTTTACAAGAAGTTACTTTTACCATTCCAAGAAATAAGCTAGAATCTCTAAGGAAACTTTAAAAGGTAAGGTAAGCTTGCCTATGCTTATTTAGATGAAGTTGAGTAAAAGTCTATTTCTGTTTTAACGCAGTAATCTAATTAACCTTTGCCAATATTAAAATGACCTTGAATTGGTCTTGTAACCTCAAATGCTTCATGTTGTTGACTTTAAACAATCTTTTTGGGGTGGTCAGAAATAGCATCTGGTGAAATGGGCAAAAGGTCAAATTCATTTACTTTGTAATAAAAAGCAAATATATTTTGCATTAGCTGCTTACAAATAGGAAGAAATGCATAAATTCATTTGTCAAGGCAAGACGGTACAATATTACATAAGGAATTTAGAATAAATCAAAAATTCCAAAAAGATCCAACATTGATTTTTGGTCTCATGCCACTTATTTTATACCAAGAAGTGATTAAATTATTCATTTTTATAAACTAAAGAAATACATTTCCAGCTAACATTAAAATGAAGTAAAGATGAATCTAATTAAACAACACTGATTTATCATCATAAACATTCCTGTCTCAGGCAGAGAAATCACTGAGCTACAGTGAAAGGAAAAAGATAAATGTAGCTTATAAAATGTCAGACTGTACAACTGTATGATTTCAAAAAGTCTTTCTTGTTTTACAAATGTTTATGCTTCAAAAACCAAAACTCTAATGGCATCTTCCACTTCACCCACAAACTTTAGGGTGAATAACTCAAAAAATAGCCTATTTTACCAACAGAACCACATTGGGGAGATTAGTTTTTCAAAGAGAATCCCAACCACGAATAACATTATATTGTTTAACAAAAATCAGTAAATAATACAACCCTATCTGATTGTTGTACCTCTTATTGAAATACTGGTAGGTTTTTTGTTTGTTTTTTATTGATTTCAAAAAGGAAGGGAGAGGGAGAGAGAGAGAAAGATCAATGATGAGAGAGAATCATTGATCAGCTGCCTCCTGCACACCCCTCACTGGGGATCGAACCCACAAAGGGGGCATGTGCCCTTGACTGGAATCGAACCTGGGACCCTCAGTCCACAGGCCAACACTCTATCCACTGAGCCAAACCAGCTAGGGCTGGGTAGGTTTTTATCAGACTATTCTTATAGCAGGTTTCTTTCCATTCATGTAACTCTAAGCTGAATTTCATCGGTATGTAGTAATCATCATAATTACTCTTGATACAGCAGAAGTAGCCATATCTTTTTATTTACATTCATCAACTTAATGTCTATTTTCATTTCAAAAGGACACCAACAGGAGGGCATAAAAGCATTCAAATATACTGTTAATATGTGTGCAGTCCAGAGTCTTTTTTCTAAATGAAATCAAGTTCAAACAGCTGCCTGTCCAGCGCTGTTAAGAAAGATTTGTAAAGCATCTCCGTATTGAAAATATACCCAGCCTCTCCCTCTTCCCTGTAATAATTGTTAAGCTATTTAGTCAATATTTGGCTTCTGTGTGTGGTTATCCACATTATGCAAAAGCACTTTCTGCCTGGAGTGATCATGTAAGGCCATCACTCCACCTTACATTCCACTAAGCTCAGATGTTTACCTCGGCAGCAGGCTCATTCAGTTATTATTTATATCGGTTATCGGTTTCAAACTGATCATTCCAATCCCTCAGTTATTAATTTTTTTATTGCACCTCAGATCATGCCCCATTTTTCAAGTGGTGTGTCAGAGCCTGAATCGTTTCTTTCTGCAAAACCTCGAGTCATAAATGCCAACTATTTGTAGTGCATTATCATTTGTAATGTCCTAATTATTTTTACATAATCAATAACATCCAGTCCCTTTTCTTGGGGACTTTCTGTTTATTTACATTTTGTTCGACACACGTCAGTTTCCATCAAAAGCAAAACCAATTTTCTTGTCCTGCATCTGCTCTCAAGACAACCTTAATTCACCATAAATCTATTTGCGTTCGCTACCTAGTCAGACCCAGTTGGTTAGGTTGATATAATCCTAGGGCCAAACACATCTTGCTCTGCAAAACAAGACTTAAGATAACCCAGAATGCTACCCGGAAGATGGCCATGGTGACTAGAGGTGGCGTTTTATTTCATTGTTGTTATTTTTGCAGGGGTCTCTGTTTATGATGTGATGCATTTGGGCCTAAGCACATTAGCTGCATTATTCATTGGGTACATTTGTCAGAACATGCATGTGTATAAAGAACTAATGATCCATATTAAATTAATGGCGCTATAAAAAAGAAAAATACTCCATACAAGCAGCTATGTCAGAAACTACAGACTTTGATAAACCATAGAAAGGACCTAATCAGATGAAGCATTGGACTGTTCTATCTCCAAAATTACATTTCTAGAAATATACTTGTACACAATGTTGGTTTTATTAAAACAAATTAATTCAGTCATTAAGGAATCATAAGGCAAGTGTCTCATAAGTCAGGACCTCCAGTGTAACAAATTGATTAAATGACTGTGTAATAGTCTCTTTAAACAAATCTAGTGTAACAAGTTAATAGATCTGCTCAATTACCATGCTGGGGTGATGAGGATGTGGGCGACTCTCTCATTAAATCTGAGAGATTGTTCATAGTCTTTTCCTCTTTTTTCTCTCTTCTTCTGCAAGGGCTGTGTTTTGTTTTGGATTTGAAGTTTATTTTTAGGCCTCTGGAAATTGACTGTTCTAATGGCAATTAAAAATTAAAACAAAACAAAACTAAATTTGATGCTGCTGACTTCTCCAGTGTGTTTGTCAGCTGCTGTTTCAGATGGTTTTCTCCCCCCACACCCCACACCTCACACCTAGGCATTGGCTGAAGGGGTGTGTTCACCAGCACCACACCCCCCCTCAGGCCTGGGAACCTGAAATAGCAGCCAAACCCCTCGGATTGGGCTACAGCTTTCCCTAGTTAAGCAAACAGCAAAGCATTCTAACCAGGGAAACCGGCTGCTCGAAGGAGGGAAGGCGGAAGGGGTGACACCCCTTCTTCCCCCCCCCCCCCCCCCCCGCCCCTCCGGCAGAGGGCATCTAAGTTTCTTCTGAATCTAGAGCAAAAGGAGATGTCACTATTTAGCCACCGGCTGATTTCAGCAGAAAGTTCTACCCCCCAACCCTCACCCCCACCCCCAGGCTTCTACACGTGAGAAGGAAATTTGCCTGCAAGTCCCAGGCCTTCCCGGCTTCCTGAGCCTTGTCCGCTCCTTCTCAGTCTTCCCACATTGAGGGAAGAGCACCTCACAAAGTACCCCAGGTGGGCCGAAGCCGGTTTGGCTCAGTGGATAGAACGTCAGCCTGCGGACTCAAGGGTCCCAGGTTCGATTCCGGTCAAGGGCATGTACCTTGGTTGCAGGCACGTCCCCAGTAGGGGGTGTGCAAGAGGCAGCTGATCGATGTTTCTCTCTCATCGATGTTTCTAACTCTCTATCCCTCTCCCTTCCGCTCTGTAAAAAATCAATAAAATATATTTAAAAAAAAAAAAGTACTCCAGGTGGGATGGGCTCCCCGTTAGCCTAGTAAGATCGGAGAAGTGGCCTTGATGGGGGCCGGGGGAGAGAATGGCTTCAACCATATACCCTTCATTGACATTTCTCTCTGAATGTTGAAATCCTGGAACCCCAGAGAGGGAGGCCAGACCCGGGGTTCTGGAAGCTTTCCCTCTCCTGACTCCCAATGCGGGCTAGTTCAGGGGTTAAGGAGGTTAGGACAGGCCGAGTAACTTCCAGCCTCTTGCCTTTTCGGAGATGCTGATGCCCAAGACACCCTGTAGCCGAAGGCCCTGGGAGAAAAATCTATTACCCCCGCTGCCATTTTGTTAAGTGTTTGCTCCTGCGATGTGACCCTGCCACTTTATCTGTTGGTTTTTATTTTCTGAGTGCATGTTGCCCATATGTTACTCTAATAGTTGCTATAATTCTTGAGCAATGGGGCTCGTATTTTACGGGGCTGAATTAAAAAGAATGCACTTTAATAAAAACCTGAGCAATACACTAATGGCCTGACATTGATGTATTTGCATAGAGATGAATTATACGGGCCTGCTTGACACGACTTTTAATAAATGATTGAGGAGGTTATTATAGGGATGCACTTCGGTGTGTGTTAACAGGTTATTTTAGTGCATCCGTAGCCAAAACTGGGAGCAATACAGTCCCGCATACAGTTACAGGGTACTTTTTTTTTTTTTTGGTCTCATATCTTGTGACATTTATTGGGACCGCTCCGTCCCCATTTTACGGTCGCAAACTACATTTTATTAACCATTAGTAACGTTCACTGTGCATGGAATCGGGGAAATAAAAAAGAAACATGAAGCCGCCCCCTCCACCCCTGCACCCCTCCCCCGACCTTAGCCAGCAAGGTAGTCCGTGATGAGCGCCGGGTACCGGGAGCCCTCACTGGGGAAGTCAGAGGGCGGGCTCGGCTCAGCGAGAGCCGGCGGCAACGGGGTCCGCTCTCCCGGGAACGCACGGCGACCGGCTGCCGAGCAGAGGCGAGGAGACGCCCCCCAGTGAGACATTGTCAGCGGAGCTGGACGACCCGGGACAGTCCCCCGGGTCTGTGAGCACGCGGACCTGGGCTCACACGCGCCCAGAGATCCCCGAGCTCAGACTCTTCAGAGACGGCATCCACGGGGATGCATTCAAAGACGTGTTTGCCCGCGCATCCCTCTGCCCTGTTTGAATTCCTTGTCCCCAGGGGCAGTGATTAGTACCGAGTACAATACACGTAAGCCTATAAAACGCAGCGGTAGCTGTCGGTGGCCCGGCCTTTCACCCCTCTTTTTAAGGAAGGCCGCTCCAGCGCGCTGGCTCCCGGGGTGTCCGCGTGGGGGACTGGGACGCGCACCGCCGGGAGCGCCCCAGCTTTGCGCTCCGTGCGCCGCCTCCGCGCCCGCCCTTCCACCCGCTCCCCGCAGGGGGGTCAGGGGCGCGGGTGCAAACCGTTTCCTCCGGGGGGACAGAGACGGTGGAGGAAAGCCCCCCCCCCCCCCGCTCCCCGGAGTCTAGTGGGGGCGGGGAGAGAACAAAGGTCCGGCGGGCGGGGGCTGGGCGGGAGAGACTGCGGAGCGCCCTCCCCGCAGGATTTTCGGGCGGCTTTACCCTGCCCGGCGGCTCGGGGGACTGGGGTTCTCGAGGAGTGTTTGCCACCAGCAGGGCCCCTATCCCCTGGCGCCGCGCCGGGTGCGGTGCGGGGCGTTCCCGCAGCGCGACGCCGCCGCCGCGGCTTCCCGGCCGCTGCCCGAACAGATGTTTCCGCCCCTCGCGGACGTCTGTAACTGATGTTCGGGACAGCTGGTGGACGGCACTGGCAGCCTGTACCTGTTCTAGAACATACCTGGAGGGAGCTTGGGGGAGGGGAGAGGAGGGACTGGGGGGCAATGGGCAGGAAAAGAATCAGGCGAGTGAGTATAAGTACACACGTGAGCACACATTCTCTACATGTATCGTTTAATGCCTTATTTTAAAATGGTGAGGCCCAGCATAGCTGTGGGTGCCCTTTAGGTTTCATCGCCATAACCGAGCCAGGGAGAGAGAAGGCGGAAAACGACTCCGCGGAAGCGAGCGCCGGGAGCTGGGGAAGAGGCCCAGCCGCCCCGCCGCGCCCGGGCCCCGCTCCCCGGGAGGCCGATGGGACGCGCCCTTCCCCGCGGCCGCAGAGGCAAAGGCTCGGCGCGCCGACCGCGTCGGAGCCGCAAATGGACCCCCGGCCGCGGGGAGGAGAGCGAGGCCCTTCCAACTCCGCCCCGAGCGCGCGGGCGTCCGCGGCCCCGCCCGGCCTGCAGGGGGCGCGCTGGGCCCCGGTGGGCACCGCACCCGCAGAGCGGCCGCTGCAGGGGGGTGGGGAGGGGCGCGCCCCGACAGCAAAGGCCACGCAGTCCACCGCGGGGCCTCGGAGGCTCAGTCTCTGACCTCGAAGCTCGGGCTAAAACTCCGGGAGGTGGGGGAGCTCCGGGAGCGGACTCCGCCCTGGACACTCGGGTTTCATTCGTTACTCAGCGAAAACGCGCTGGCATTGCCTCCAGGGCAGCTCTGGGGACCGCGGGGCTGAGGCTGGAGTGGGCCTCCCGTCGAGGGTGGGACTCCGTGGGGGGGACTCCCGTGGGGGGGTCTCCCGTGGGGAGCGTAGGAGGGGCGTCTTGAGCCCTCCGCTTTCTCCAGGGATGATGTCCCAGGGGAGGGAGCCCACCTGGCCCCGCTCAACGGGCGGCGGCGAGTGGAGCCCAGAAGGCCCCCGGGCGTGTGCCCAGCGACCTGAGCAGGGGGCCGGGTCCTGGCGTGGAGCCCGCCTCAGGCACTAGGGCTGCGGCCAGGGCGTGGCGACCAGCATCCTGAATCCCAAACAGGCTTCGTCGGCTGGACTCAGCCAGGAATTTGCCAAAAGGCAGAACCGGGGCCAGAGGAGGAAAGACGGCGCCCGCCACTGGCGCACTCTCCAATTTCCTTGTCCCTTACAGAACACAGCGCACGTGGCGGCGACAGTCTGATGATGCGTGGAGACGAGTTTCTTGAGACTCGCTGTCCAGTGGCAGGATTTCAGCTCCATCTAAACCCGGGGAGGCTGCTCGGGGAGAGCTCGAGGGGCGGGGTGTAGGCAGTGGGGGGCGGCTGGGCCGAGAGCGCACCGGCCCGGCACCCTGCCTGTCCCCGGTCGCCGGTCCCCTGTGGGGGGCGCGCTTCCTCGCAGGTGGGATGTGCGAAGCAGCTGCCGCAGAGGCACCCCCTGGGCTGACCGCCCTCCAGAAGCTGGGAAAGCAAACCCATCCTGTGGCCGCCGTGCCCGCCTCGCCCACGCAGCGAGTGGCACCGTGAAACCACCTACGGACACGCCCCGGCCCCCCGGTGCCCTCTGCGGCCCTGGGCTCAGGGGTCCGCGGGGGCCACCGGGAGCGAGGCCGGCGGAGCCTGTCCCTAGGCTTCCCCTGTGATGAGCCCCTTTCGGAGCCGGAGCCAAGGCGAAGGACGCCGGCAAGCAGCGTTTTGTAACTCCTCTTCCCATTTAATCAACATTAATCCCAGTTTGTCTCCTTGACCTTTGTGGTTCAGTCCCCCAGCCTCAGTCCCCCAATCTCCGCAACTTTTCTGTCCAGGTCCTCGTGGCACCGGAAGGACCTCTGAGAGCTCCCCCCGCCCCCTCTTCAGACCCTGCAGGGAGGCCCCGTCTCATCACCTGAGCGGAAATTTCTGGAAGTCCCAAGCCAGGCTCAGCCTCTCCCTCCCGGCATTGGGGAGATGACTGCAGCCCGTGCCGGCAGGTGGGACGCAGTGCACGTTCCACCCTTGGACTTAGGAACAGTTGTCCCAGGTCAGGACGCCTTTCCGCACCAGATAGGAGCCTTCTCCGAAGGAGGAGGCCGAGTTCCCTCCTTCTCTGCTCTTTCACAGACCTCCCCCAACACACACACACACACACACACACACACACACACACACACACATTTGTGCCTCTATCACGGGAGAGACGCATCCGGGAAACAGCTCCTAGAAGGGAAGCGAGTTTTCTGCCCGGCTAAATAGGACCAGGAAAAATAAGAAAATCCTTACTTTGGCTGTGGAACTGAGGCCGGCGGGTCACCAATACTCCCCGGCATAGGATTCCCCAATTTTGAGGGAGGGAAGGCACAATGCACAGTGCTTTTTTAGGCTGTCCTGGTCGCTAAGGGACAGTGGGGTGGCTGTGGCTGCACTGAAAAAAAAGGGGAGTTGAAAATGAAACCATTATAAGTGGAAGACCGTGTTCCCCTTTGGGGGGAAGGAGAGATAGTGCTAGTTTTATAATTTTATTTAAGAGGCCTGGGGTCTGGACTTTCTCATTCCTCCTGCCTTCTTGGACCCTAGGTTTTTTCATGACCCTCTTTCTGGAGGTGGTGGGGGGGGAGTGGGGGAATGTTTTTAAAACCTTCCTGGAAATAGAAGTGGTCCTTACTCATTGCCTCTTACAGAGGCTAATTGGGAAGAGAACACGAAGATTATGAGCGTCTAAACCCCCTCTTGTTCTAGGAAGAAAGAAAGGGCGTGGACTAAGGAGCATAGAGCCATTGTAACCTTGGCCAGTAGGGGAAGGGGAAGTTGACTCCATCCTCACCACCACCACCTACTGCTGCAGCTTCTGTTGCAGGCTTCTGGGACCTCACACAGCCCCCAGCACCCAGTTCACCACAAAGGGTCTCTGAAGGCGCACAGGTCTCCCCACAATGCATCCAGACCCCTCCCGTACTGAAACAGACAGGAGGGTGGGCAAGAGAAATGCTTCCAATTCTTAGGGAGAGAATCCTATCACAGTAGGAAACCGCAGTTAAAACATGCAGGCATTAGTTGTATTGATTTATATCCTCCCAAATTTTTGTCCCAAAGAAAATATTGCTGTAACTCTCTGATGGGCTCAGTGAAAGAGACATGAATCTCTGCTGCCGTGAGTATTTTAAATAGCCAATAAGTCCTCCTCTTATTTATTGCTTTAAGCATGATTATAACTCATGTGCTTTGGAGAGTGACACACATTACTACAAATGATTATTATACTGAAGATTTTATTTCTAAGTAACTATGTTGTGAGCTGATAAATGAAGGTATTATAAACCCTTACTCGATCTTCCATTTTACCCAAAGAAAATCTTTCCATTGAACTCGCCCATTTGCTACTTAGGCTGCGCATACTTATTTTTATAAGGATTTATCAGGTGTTTACATATCTATTCAGAGTGAGAAGAGACTCCTGATAGCTTAGAGATCCTTTCTCTGCCTCCAGGCTTAGAAAAGGGAGCCAGCTGCACTAAAGGCTTACCATTTTCTTTAAAACCGTCAAGAGAATTCAATTCTCTGTAGCTGCATCGTATTGTGTATGTGTGTGCACACAGGTGTACGCACTTCCAAGAAGTAGTCCTTGAATATCCCCAGACACTGCACAGTGTCCCGGGGAAACAACAGTAACCTAGGAACGTGTGGTCCTTGCAGTTTGACTCTCCTGGGTTTCACTTTTCCAAAAGGTAGGACAGATGCAGCTCCACCCAGACTATCACCCACTCTGGCCTTTCCGCTCTCTCGGAGGCACTGTACTGGAAGAAGGGAGGGGAGAGAGGGAGGCAGGGATGGTGGGAAGGAGGCAGGCACCTGGAAACCACGATGATCCTTCCAGGTAGAGCATGGACCGCTGGCTGAGATCTCTTGAAATCATCCATTTCTGCCGTCCTCTCTATCTCGTGGAGATTAATGACAATGTGCTAATTTCATATTGTCCTCTGCAGTCCCTTTTCTCTTCACAATCGCCTTTCTCTGAAGACCTAGGCAGGCACTGGGATTGCTTCTTACACCAGAGGCTATGAAGGCCAAGTCTGTACCGAATTTGCTATTTTTGCTGACTCTGTGGTGCACCGGCTTTTCTCTGCTTCTGGTGTATTATACGGAATGTGCAAAAGTTAAGTAGAGGAGCCTTCTGCCTATCAACTTCCATGGACAGGTCATTCCCAAATTCACACTGGAAGGAGCAAGGTCTACAGGAGCTTTTCTTTAACCAAGAGCCAGCTCTCCTGACTTTGTTTTTTCTAGGAGATTACTGCCTCCCTTCCTTCTTCATCCCTAGCAGCCAATAGCAGCTTTCTTACATCTCACTCCCTCTCTCTGCCTTCTTGTCTCCTTGACTCTCTTGGAAACAGAGTCAGTTCTTGGATCTCAAAGGAAAGGTAAAGGGGCAATTCCAAATCCCCAATCCTAACTCTAAGCCCAGGATTCCTTCACTCTTTTGTGCCTTTTTTCTTTCTCTGGGCTTTCCCCTCCTAGCTTTCCCAGCATCCAAACAACCAGAGGAAAGTTGGAAGTGTATCTGTGGCATGTTCAATGGGGAGATAAATAATACTGCCCTGGGAAGCCAGGTGCAGGTTCTTTCTATTTCTGAAATTCCTTCATGGAAAAACAACAATATGACATGCTTAGCCAAACTATATATCCATAGTATAGGATGCAATCATCACCTGCTCGTTGATGTTCCACTTTATGTTTTATAAAGCCCTTTTGCTTTTGGGTTTCACAACAACTTTGTGAGGCAGTACTTATTATGAAAATAATTTCATAGGTAGGGAAATGGAAGATTATCCAAGTTACTTCCCCAACTTACTAGCAAGAAATAGAAACCAGCTCTAGAGCTCACGTTTTCTGACCCTAATGAAGTTGACCAGAGCACCTTTTATGCCCCAGTGGGTCATCCTGTTAGCATTTTCACATGACTAACTAATCGTGAAGTGCCATCCTCAAGAGTCTTTACCCTCAACGCACTACTCCTTATCCAGAGAACAGAAGTAGGTCTGTTAGATACTGTATTAGTTATCTATGCTGTGTAACAAAATACCCCCAATGTAGTGGCTTAAAACAATGAACACTGATTATCTCACACAGTTGCTGTAGGTCTGGAAGCCTGAAGAGCTTGGTTGGGTGATTCTGCCTCAGGACCTCTCATGAGTTTGCAGTCAAGAAATTGGCCAGGGCTGCAGCCATGTAAAGGCTTATTGGAGACTGGAGGGTCTGCTTCCAGAGTTGACTTACAGTCCTTGCAAATTAGGATTGATTGTTGGCAGAGGCCTTGATTTCTCACCAAATGGAACTTCCTGTAGGACTGCTTGAGTGTCCTTACAACATGGCAGCTGACTTCCCCTCTGAGTGAGCAATCAGAGAGGGGGGCGGGGGAGGGGGGAGAAGGGAGGGAGAGAAACATTGGTTGCCTCTCACACATGCCCAACCAGTGTGGGGAAGGAACTTGCAACCCAGGTATGTGTCCTTGACCAGCAAGGGCAAGAGTTTTGATCAGTTTATATAGGTGTTTATTATTGTTGTAGAAGAGCCTAGCACTTCTCTAATGTTATGGCCTATGTCTACCTTGGCAAAGCCAAAGGAAATATTAAGGTTTAATTGTCCTATGTGTTTGGTTATTACAAGGGAGACAGATATATCAAATTGAGGAAGAAGACCAGCACAGCTCTATAATACAGTTTTATTTTGGAAGGTACATAAATGATGAAAAACTATCAGTCATCAATGAGTTGTTTGGGACCAATCTGCTTGTTATAGACCATGGGAAGGCAAGGTTGCTGAAAATCCATTAACTTAGTTATTACCAGATGGTCTAATCACCTTCAAAAAAGAGGCATCCAACTTTTCAGTCCATGGCTTACAATAATTCCTCTAGTCATCATCAGCAGCTTTGACCATGTGCTCAATGCAGTGGCTAAGCTCTTGAAAAGAATTTTGTAAACCTTTTTCCTCCCTGGGTTTTTCTTCTTCCCTCTCTGTGCTTTTTACTTGGTCTGTAAAGATTTCTCTAAATTTCTCCCAAATCTAAATGTTCTCAAGTGAATGAGTGGATTTGAGAAATCTTTTCTTTTTGCCACAATCAGAAGATCACATAGTGGTGGAGAGCAGACTGTGGAGCCAGATTATCTGATCCATCAGTGACTGTTATGTAATCTTGGTCAAATGACTCTGCTTCTCTGTGCCTCAGTCTTCTCATCTGTAATATAAAGATGAAAATTGTACCTATTTTGTAGGATTGTTGGGAGAATGGAATGAATTAATATTATATATACAAATACAATATATACGTGAAGTTCTTAGAACAATGTAATAATAAGCTATGGAAGTCTTAGCCATTATCATCATTTTCATCATCAACATCATCATAAAAGATGCTCCTAGTTCAGGCCCTGCTGTTTTGTGCAGGATAACTATTCAACTGAGGAAAGGTTCTGAAAAGTGTTAAATGGAAATAGAGGAAGGAGCAAGGAGTGTTTTCTTTCCCCCTCCCTCCCACTCTCTCTAAAAATCATTGGGAAAAAATATCCTCGGGTGAGGATTAACAAAACAAAACAAAACAAATTCTTTCTTCCCCTAGAATGAGGGATGGATCATCTTTGAATGTATTTCCATCCAAACTAGCTGTGATTTTGTAAAGTATACTAAAATAGAAGTACTTGTACTTCATGAAGCTTGTACTTCAGAATTCTGGCCAGGCCCCAGAAGATATTAAATACCACAGAGATACAATTTCACTTATATGTAAAATCTAAAAAAAAAACAAAACAAAATAAACAAACAAACAAAACAGAATCAAATTTATAGATACAGAGAACAAATGGGTGGTGGCAAGATGGGAAAGGGGTTTGAAAAGATGAGTGAAAAGGTGAAATGGATTGAGAAGTACAAATTGCCAGTAATAAAAATAGTCATGGAGCCCTGGCCAGGTGGCTCAGTTGGTTGGAGCGCCATCCCATACACCAAAGGGTTTCTGGTTTGATTCCTGGTCAGGGCACATACCTAGGTTTTGGGTGTGATCCTCAGTCGGGGCATTTAAGGAAGTCAACCGATCAATGTTTCTCTCACACATCAGTGTTTCTTTCTCTCTCCCTTCCTCTCTAAAAAATCAATAAACATACCTGTGGGTGAGGATTGTTTAAAAATAGCCAGAAATGTAAAGAACAGCACAGGGAATATAGTCTATAATATTGTAATAACTATGTTATGGTGTCAGATGGGTACTAGACTTATCAGGGGAATCACTTTGTAAAGTATACAAATATCCAACCCCTATGTTATGCACCTGAAACTAATATAATATTGTATGTCAACTCTAATTTTAAAATAAATTTTAAAACAAATAAACAATACTACAGACACATTATGCCCTACTTTTAGAGTCTGAGTGTGGTATTCCATGGAAATGTCTGGTTGAGGCAGAGAACATATGATGCATATCTAGACATTTCATCTTTGGGCTTAGGATCTATTGGATCAAAGTGGAAGATGAGTGTGAACTGAGGCTTGCAGTTAAACTTTACAGTTTGTGGAACAATCCTAGTCAATCCAGAAAGCTAACATTCAGGAAAATACCTCATCTCTTTGGTCATCCTGCTCACATCATCACATCATTCCCCAGTCAAGCTTTACATTAATAAGTGGGGGGTTATTTTATTGTGTTTTCTGCAGATCTTAGAAAGGGCTAAAGGGAGAATATATTTCTCTGTGAAGGTTACAGTCTTAATACTACAGAACAAAATACACGTTCCTATCAAAAAAGAAAATGTACCAAGGAACGGCTTTTAAAAAGAGTCATACTGAGAAGAGGAGGAGGACTTTTTTGGAGTATATGTGTGTGCAGTAATAAGGAGGAAATTGAGTGCAGAGAAAGCTATTCGAATTAGCCTAAAATAGAGTTTATAGATGAAATCTACCACTTGCCTCTGTTGTTATTACATGATCCTATTGTTAATGATTAACAAAGGAGTCACTGTCTCTTTAAGCTATTCAGTGCTTGGAGTCCAAGTGGAATTTCACTGTGTGTGTGTGTGTGTGGGTGTGTGTGTGTCCCTCCCCATGATGGCCAGCTTAAAGGACAGCACAGTGTGAATCTACTCCAGTCAGTGCTGGTCTAATAACATTCTCATGTGCATGATATAAGGCCCCAAAAGGTTTCAAATGCACCCTCAGACTCTGTTGCCTAGTACAATATTTCCAAAAAGAGTTGGCCTCCAGTCCCAACTGCCTGCACACTGAGCAGTGAGGAAATGCACGTCTTCCCAGAGCAGAATGAGTAATTTTCAGTTGCTCCTCTTCCCACTGTCTCCCAAAAAGGAAAAGGGAAAGTGGTTTAAGTATTCACAAGCTTGGAAAGCAGCTCAATAAACTACAGCTTTGGAGAAAGAAGACATAGAGCTTTAAGTTACAGGATCCTGTGAATATGAACCAAAGAAAAGGTAAATCACCAATTAGGAGACCTGAGCGTGGACTGTGAGGCCTGGGAAGATAACTGAGTAGGAGGCTGTGAATTGTGAAAGCTGCCGGCCAACGTGAGAGAAATATGCAGGGTTCTTCCTTCCACTCTATATCCCTCACCCAGCCTCATTGCCTTCTCCTTTTAGGAAATACACATACACACACACACACACACACACACACACACACACAGTGAAACAAAAATAATAACAACTTAGGAAAAGCAATTTTACCCTTCCTTTCACCACACATCTTGTTTTTCCCCTTTTGTTTTTCATATTGACATTTTGCTGCCTGTAAGCATTTCTGAAAGTAGTGCTTGAGTGGAGGTTGGGAAAATGGGGAAAGTTGGTCAAAACGCACAACATGTCTATGGATGAAATGTATAGGATTTCACTACAGTTAACAATATTGTAGCATATATTTGAAAGTTGCTAAAAGAGGGCTTTAAAGTTCTCACCACAAGGAAAGAATTGTAACTGTGAGATAGATGAAGGATGTTAATTAAACTTATTGTGGTAATCATTTCACAATATATGTACATGTATCAAATCAGTATATTGTACATCTTAAACTTATAAAATGTTATGTCAATTATATTTCAAAACTGGAAAAAATAAAAATGAAAGCAGTGGCCCATCAGGTCATTTGCTGTTATTTTTTGTTTTAAAATCCTGACTCCTGGGGCTGTAAGGACTGGCTGGAAGCCTTAATTGGGTGCTTATGGCTGGTTAATGCCATAAAAATTTTGACCCCAAGTGAAAATGACTTATTCTCCCTTGCTTTAGCTCTAGAGTGTTTCCTCAGCTTCCTCACCATGCTAATGATGCTGAAAAACATCCCTTTTACACACACACAGAACTAAACCAAACCAACCAGGATAAAGGGACACCTAAGAGAGGTATCCCCACCCACGTCTCCCTCACTCCCAGTTTTATGGGGCCAGCTGCAACTGGTGGCCAGCTGGAATCCTGGGTGGAAATAAATGAACTGGAAACCTCAAGTCACTGCTGCAGTCAACTGGAAAAAAGGAGCAAATGCCAGTGCTGCGTGGTCCCAGAGCCCAACTCTGGATGCCACCCACAGAACTCAGAGCACCTCAGTGCTTGGGCTGGCAACATGCAGACCCTGTCTGCCCTCCGCATATTTGCTTGTAGGGTTTAGGCCAGGCCACGAGCTTTTACGCTCCTCAGATACTCTCTAAATGTGAAGGTGAGCAGCTTGAAGGGAATGCTTCCTAAAGGAACTAGAAGAGGTATTTTTGCTCCTTTCTATCTTGGAATAAATACTCTAACCTTACTTACTTAAGAAAAAGTTTTAATCTCTGTTCGAACTTTTCCGTGAGTGATACTACTCTATTACTGCTACTAATGACAATAATAATCATTCAAATTTTCCAGGAGCAGCATTTCTCATTACCTCGTGAATTTTTGCTTTCTTAGGAAGAAGCAATACATGAAAAGTTGCTTGGTTTTTCAAGGCAGAAGGGGATGAATGAGGTTTAAAAAAATAAAGTAGAAAAGAGACTTTCATTTTTTGCAAATTGACAAAAAAATAAAGTGAAGTTTTAGGCTAATAGACTTGCCCTTTCCTAGGATCCCTCAAAGAGATGTGGGAAAGAGAAGGAGGGAGGGGGGGAGGAGGAGAGAGGGGAAAGAGAAGGAAGGAAGGAAGGAAGGAAGGAAGGAAGGAAGGAAGGAAGGAAGGAAGGGAGGGAGGAAAGGAGGGAGGGAGGGAGAGAGGGAGGAAAGAAGGAAGGAAGGAAGGAATGAAGGAAGGAAGGAAGGAAGGAAGGGGGGGAGTTAGTTCTTATTGTTTACAGCTAGAATTTAAATTACATCATCCCCGCACAGCAAATCCTCTTTTGAAATACCTGTCTCTCTATAGGACACAAACCTTAGATTCGCTAAGAATGCAAAAATTCAGAAGTTTGACATTTATTGGGAATTTCACGGGCAAACTAGAGAAAAGAATTAGGACAAATTTGCATCCTTTCATTCCACTAGACCATGCCATCAGGAATATATTCTACAATAATTTCCTTCAGACAAATTCATTCCCAGTTCTCACAATTTTTTTAAGGGAAGAAAACAGATCCACACTCTCTCACTAGCCTGAAGATTCTACTGAATTCTATTGATTTTTCTGTCTTTGAACACAAGCTCGTTAACCTGAAACACTAAGGAGATAACTATATTTCACTGAGTTTATAACTGAGGGTCTGAAAACAAAAAGATCTCAGGACAGTGATACCGCCCTCTCCCTGGGATTCCTTTTTTTTCCCCTTCTTTTTTTTTTTTTCTTTCCTCAAATTCATCTGCAAAAGCTATGCATTGCTTCCTTAACCCTAGAGCTTTCATGTCAGTTGGAAGAAGCTTTCTTTAAATTCATCCTTCTTTATTATAATGGTTGGCAAAATCAGAGTTCCTGTCTTTCCACCGACTTCTGCCTTCCTGCAAGCTATCGTGGAGGAGGATAATGTTAGTATCCAACAGCACTGCTGCTGGGCCATCAAGCTTCGCTGCCTCCTCTAAGCTAAGAGAGCTAGTGCTCGGCTGAGGAGCTATCCTGGATTTATGGAAATGAGGTCTTCCCAAAACTCCACAGGGACTTCCTTGCAAAAGAAAAAGCCATCAGGAAAAAATTAGACAACACAAATATCAGAAGCAGCCTGCTAGACAAGTCTCTCCAGGAAGCCCTATGAGTGCACCTGTGTTTCTTCTATCTTCCCAGTCCAGGAGAGTGAGAGATGCCACTCTTCCAGATGAGGATGATGATGATGATGATGATGATGTAGCAACTATTTTACCCAAGTAACCAATATAAAATTTTTGTGGTCTTGACTTTTATTTGAGATCTCTGAGGAGATCAGATGATCTGTACCCTTTCATTCAAGGCAACAGACGTCTTCGAACTGCTTTTTAATTTGATTTATCCTTTGAAACAGAAAGTGCATTACATTTAACTGGTCTTGCAAATGGGGGGGAGGTGTCTTTTCTCTTTACAAACCGAATTCCTTATATAAATTAATAAATGTTAAAGATGCTAATATATCACCGTTATTAGCTTAAAAAAAGAAAACAATTTACATAGTCTGTAGTATTCTTATCATACAAAACACTTCAAATTCAATTACAGCAACTAAATGGATTTTTATGTTTCTGACCCAGAGCAGTTGTAACAATTCCCACCATCTATTTTAACACGCATTTTTATCAGAAAGGAGTTAAATTAAATACAAGCTATGTAGCCCCTCCCTCCCGAATACTTTCTTTAAATCACTAATAAATAGCAACAAACGACTGTGCAATTTCAGAGAGGAACGGAGAGGCAGGTTCCGCTTCTTCTACTTCAAGTCCTGGAGGCAGGAGGCTGGAGCCGGCGCCGTGCGAGGGAGGGGGGTGGGAGGAGTGAGTGGGGACGAGGGGGGAAGTGAGACCCTACAAACCCAAACCCCGCAGAGTAGCTGGAGGAGAGGGAGGCTGAGAACGTTCTTTTCTACGGGGTCTCCAATTAAGTTCAAAATAAAAGGGGAACGGGTGGTTTTAATAGCTCTTGAAAGGGGGAGGGCGGAAGGAAGAAGAAGGTCCATCTCTTATACCAAATTCAAAAAACCATGTTACATTTTAAATATTCACAATAAAGTAACTTCTAGTCAGTGTGACTCACGATTTATTTACAAGGGGCCTTCAACAGGTTACTTTAAGTCCGCGCAGCAGTTGGTGGGGGGAAGACACGTCCCTCTTCCCATCCTTGGCGTCGGCCCGCCCGCTCAGCTCCGAGGTTCCCGGCGCAGTAGCAGTCGATCCTACGAAAACCGGTCCCTGAGCCCCCCACCCCCTTTCCTGCGGTGCAAAGGGCGGGAAGCCTGAGTGCGCCGGGGGTCGGGGCCGCTCCCTCCTCCGGGTACCGGGCAGGGGGACCGAGCTGGCGCGGAGGGTGGCCCGGCGGAGAGTTTCAGTTTGCGCTCTTTACGCAGTGCATTTTGCCATTTTTCTGCCTTCGTACCAACCCCCGAGTCTCTCTCCCCCATCTCCCTCAACTTTTAGGTTAAAAAAATAGATATGTACATCTCAGAAAATAGCAAAGGACCCCCGCAGGCGGGGCGGGGCGGCCCGGCGGGCGCGCGCGCGCGGCCCGTGGCCCCCGGGGCGGCGGCGGGGGCGGGCGGGCGGCGGCGCTCAGGACGAGCCCTCGGCCTCGGACGCGTGCAGCAGGAGGCCGCCGCCGCCGCCGGACTTGTGCTTCTTCAGCAGCTGCGTGATTTTCTCGTCGTCCGAGTTGGGGTCCAGGGGCTTGTTGTAGTCGTCGTCCTCCTCCTCGTTCTCCGAGGCCCCTTTGAGCCGCTCGGTCTCCGAGTCCTGCTTCTTCTTGGCCGTGGCCATCTCCGCCGCGTGCTTCTTCCTCCACTTGGTCCGGCGGTTCTGGAACCAGACCTGCGAGCCGATCCCGGGGAGGAGGGGAGAAACAGAGGGGGCAGGAATTACCCGGGAGCAGATGCTGCTACTTCTCCCACATTCCCGGAGTCGCTCCCGCGGGCCCCCGACGGCTGGCCACCCTCCCTCACAGACCCCTGGTCCGGGCTGTCCGTCCGAGTCAGTCTCCGTCGCCCCAGGCTCCTCTGAGGAACAGGCACCTACAAACTGCCTGCCCGTTGCCATAGCGATAGTAACAAGAGTATTGAGGTTGTCAGTGAGTGATTTCTCAGAAGAGGAAAAAAAACTTGGAAACTTAAATTAAGTGTCCCTAAAAATGAGTGCACTTTTCCACTTTCTAGTTTAAAGTGGAAAGCTTTTCCCCTTTTAAAGCTGCCCCAGAATGACTGTGGTTTTAATTTGTTATATACTGTATTAGATTAAGGTATTCCAAACAACCTAAATGTACTTGCTTTTTAGTGTGATTTGTGGGAGAAAGCATAGCATTTATCCCCCCCCCCCAATTACTTCCGTTCTCCTTTGCACTTTTGGATATATGTCTGTTTCATTTGTCACAAGTCTGAATATACACAGACATGGTAGTTTAAAACCCCATTTACACATGCAATCATATAAAGTTTTTTTTTAATCTGCTAAAACAGAAACCCCAAATCACTAATAATAACCAACATAAATGCATGAAAATATTTAAGAGCTCAGTCAAAATCATCTCAGTGTGGTATGTGTTTGTCTGTCTGGTTTAATGTTTTTCATTAAACCAAAGGCTAGAGTTTTCATCAGTTTTTTTGTAAGTGAAATTTTGCAAGTTACATTATTTCCCACTATTAGCATGCCTAGTCTTTCAAATGTTATTTTAATATTTCCTCCCCAATACACACATTTTATATAAAAATATTTAAGCCTATTCACCACATTTGACACCATGTGTGATACACATATCTTAACTTAAAGCATCAGCAATAAGCAACCAATTTTCCAAACATATTGAATTATCCTCTCTTTATGCTTCTCAGCCCTTTTCTCATCCATCCGTTATGTATTCTGTCTAGAGAATCAGAATTGTTATGAAAGTGATTCTGATTTTCCATATACAGCTATAATAATTCACTTCTAGCCACGCAGACATATTTACAGTGACAAATGAAGACCTCCAGACTACTGTGGCAGGCTCTGTACCAACCATCGCAAAAATAATTTTAACTGTGATGGTATTCTAATGGTCACACAAAAATCACTTGTGAAATTCATTTTATGATGCTTGTCCAAGGGGAAATACACTCTAACCAGCAGGCATAGCTAACAGTTATTCCTACTTAAAGAACAACAATATGACTAATGAAAATAGACTTATAAATATACCCCCTCTCAAAAAAAAATTCAAATACAGTAAATGAAGAAGAGGAACAAAAGAGGCTACTGGAAATATAGGAAACTGATAGATTTAACTTATCTGTCTGGCTTAATCCCTTTATTTTTCAAGGAAAGATTTCTAAAATTTGAATCCCTGGAAATATGCTATACAACTCAATTATAAGCTGAGTGGCATTTTAATTGTAAGTTGTTGTCATCAACAGTAAAATGTCTCACATCTGTTGATAAACACATTCAAAACAATTCAATTTCATAATAAAGTAATAATCTTGTCAATTCATTTGGAAAATTACTATGCCAAAGTGATTGCCTTCATCTAAACTCAAAGCAGATTCATCCATGCTAAGTGGTTAAACACTGTAGATTTATTTTTCAAACCTGCAAGTTAATGTCCAGTACCACTATAATGCTGATCTACATTAGGAAATTGTATGACTGGTGGAGAACTTAATTAACAAACAAAAGCTTGAATATCTTTACAAATAGAATAAACAGAAGCTATCTAACTGGTCTGATCTATTCTCAGGGCTGATATTTCAGTAATGCTTTTATTCTCTAATAATGATGAGTTTCCCCCAGCACAAGCTGCTATCTAGATTAACCTCATTTCAAAGGCGGGGGTAAGGGGGACTTGATTCCTTTTGTTCATCAACAGTTTGCCCGCCCAGGAGAGCCTTTAACCTCCACCCCCACCCCTTCGTAGAGCTGCTCTCATCTTCTCCTCACACTCCTCAGACCCTGTTTGTTAGATGGGGGGGGGGGGGGGGGGGGATGGGGAGGAGGAGGAGAAGGAAGCGACGTGGGTGGAGAGCCTATCCCTGGAGTTGCAAGGTCCACTCACCTTGACCTGACTCTCCGTCATCCCCAAAGAATAAGCCAAGCGAGCCCTCTCGGGCCCCGCCAAGTATTTCGTTTGTTCGAAAGTCTTCTCCAGAGCGAAGATCTGCTGTCCCGAGAACGTGGGTCTCGTGTGTTTTCTCTTCCCGTCTTTGTCCAGCAAAATGGATCCTTGATCTGCGATGATAGATAAACGAGGGCAGGGGAAAAAAAAATAATTGGTTACAAGCGGCTCCACGCAAAAGAAACGAACTTGCAGAACAATGTTTTGGTGGGAAAGAAAAGCTTATCCCGCGGCGGGCTCCAGGCGAGTCGTGGCGCTTCCCCTCCCACCGCACCTCTCTGCCTTTAGATTCCCCCACACACACCGTTTAGATCCCCCCCAGTGTTTTAAAAGCCGGGGTGTTTGGCACTAACTAACCTTCTGCCCAGCACCTGCGTCGAACAGCCAGGGCGCGCAGCCCTGAAGTTTGCCGAGCCCAGCGGCCAGGCCCCAGCGCATGAGAAGGGCGGGGAAGGCCGCTGTCGCCCCTGGGCGGGTGCTCCGTGGGCCCCGGACCCTCCGCAGGAGGGTGACTAGCTGCGCTCCCCGAACGCTTTCCTAACCTGCGTCCGCGCAACAAAGGGAGCCTTGTGTTTTGCACACAAGAGAGCGAAATCGCCCCCCACGTCTACCGCTGAGGGGGAGGGGGCGCCGCCTTTGTTGGCGGCCCCTACGCGGCCATCCGAACGAATACAATAGCGTCTCCCACCCCCGCACCCGCCCGGGCCGCCCGCCGGCTCCGGGCCTCCCCAGGGAGCCTCCGCGGGCTCCCGAAACTCCCCTCCGCTCCTGCCGCTGCACCGCAGGAAGGCGGTCTGGAGACTCAGAGGAAACTTCGGGGACTCGGTCTAACCGAAGGCACGAGCGAGCGAGAAAAGGCGCCGGGGCTGGGCCCCAGAACGCCCCCTGAGAGGCTGGGAAACTCCGGGGCGAGGTGGCCAACGGCCGCCGAGATGAGAGCGATCCCGGGGAGACGCGGCTGTTGCAGGAAAAGTCCCCGCTAGATGTTGCGCGTCCCCAGTCCTTGTTCCGTCCCCTCGTTCTTCCTCTGCCCCTTCCCCGACGCCCCTCATGATGCCGGGGCCCCGGGCATCCCGGCCCAAGGTGTTCCCGGGGCCAAGGCGGATGGGAAAGCGAGCGACAAGCGCTGGGGAGCGGCCAAAGGGCCTGGGCGCTGGCCCTCCTCCGCGGGTCGCGGCCTGTCTTCAATGGGCTCAGCCCGGCCGATCGTATTGGGGGTGCACAGGGGGAGGGAAGAGGGTCAAGAAGTGAGGTGGGGGACACCCAGGGCGAGACATACGGGCTCAGAGCTGTGGGGGTCTCGCCGGTTCTCAGAGAGGAGGCCAGTTAAACTGGCGGAGGTGGAGCGGGGGTCCTAGCCGGCAGAAGGAGACGGGAAAGGAGGGGTGCGGACGGGGCGCCGGGGCCTCCCCTGCTCCCCCAACTCTCCCTCTTTCACCCAGGCTCGGCCTGCGGTTCCGGCCCGACGCCGGGTCCTCGGATGATGCACACACACCCCCGCACCGCGCCGCGTTCCCCGCGGAAGCGTGCACACCCGCTCGGGGAAGCGTGCCCCGGACGGGGGAGCGGCGGGAGCTTGGCCGCAAGCACGGGCGCTCGGGAAAGAGAGAAGGTACCGCGGGACGCCCCGGCCCAGCCTAAACGGTGCGATCCCAGCGCTGCCAGAACTATTGGGGAGGCGAGAGGGCGGCCCGACCCACAGGCACGTCCGGCAGCCCTGACCCGGGAGGGAGCCGGCAGAGTGCGCTCCGCTGGGCGCGGGCGCCCGTACTCACGGGGGGTGCAGGCCAGGCGCGCGTCCCTCCAGGGCGGGCTCTGCATCACTCCTGGCCAGAAGATGGGCGTCCGGCCGGGCAGCTCGGCCAGCGGCTTGGGGTACCGACCCACGGCGGCCACGGCGGCGGCACTGGGGCTGAAATAGAGCCCGGGCGGCGGCGGCGGCGGGCTCAGGCTGCTGAAGCGGGGCAGGCCGGCCAGCAGCCCCGCCGGGGAGGAGGCGGCGGCGGCGGCGGCCGCGGCGGCGGCGGCGGCGGCGGCCGAGGCGGAAGAAGCCGAGGTGGACGAGGAAGAGGAGGAAGAGGAACCGGAGGGCGAAGCCGAGGGCAGCGCGGTCCCCGAGGCCACGGGCATGGAGGGCCGGCTCAGGATGTCGTTGATGCCGTGTGGGGTGGCGGCGGAGAGCTGCTGCGGGGGGCTGCCCAGAGACGAGAGCCCCCCCGCGGCCGGGGGCTTCAGGCCGCCCGGGTTGTGGGCGCCCAAAGGCGGCGACGGCGACGACGAGGAGGAGGAGGAGGACGAGGAGGAGGGGGGACCGGCGGGCAGCGGGGGGTACGCGGCGGGGTACAGCGGGGTCTTCATTTCGGCCATGCTGTGGAGGGCGGCCAGGGGCGGGCTGCTGAGCAGGAACGCGCTCTGCCGGGTGCCCTCCATCGCCCCCACCGCTAACATCCCACGGCCAGGCCGGAGCCCGCAGCCACGCAGCAAGGGCGCCGGCCGGTGCCCCCGGCGGGGCTCCGGGGAGCGAGAAGCGCGGAGGGCGCGAGCGAGGAGGAGCACCGCGCCCCCGGCGGCGGCCGGCCAGCCGGGCCCAGAGCGCCGCTGCCCGGAGTGGCTCTCGGAGCTGCGCCACCGAAATGCACCCACACACACGCCGCTCGGGAGGCGGCGGCTCTCCCAGGCCCGCGGGCGTCCGGGTGGGTTTGCCTGTCCCTTCGCTCCTAGACGCCTGGATTCGGTCCCGGCCTCTCCTCCTCCTCCTCACTCCTCCTCGCCGCTCAGAGTGCGCTGCTTCTCCTCTTCTCCCCCCGGGCAACAAGCAAAACAAACCCCGGGCTGGCCCCAGAGAGTTCGTCACAAAGTTAAGAGTCACCAAATCTCCACTTTGAAGTCGGAGGACGGGGGCTGGCTGGCTTTTCTTTGGAGAGGTTCAAAGGACGCCGGGTTCCGCCCGAGGGGCTCCTCTAATCCCACTCGGAAGCCCTGCGCTGTCGGTCGCGAGGCGGATTCGCACTCGGCGCTCGCGGCGCGCGGGGAGGGAGCGCTCCCGGCCCGCGGGAGGCGGTCGCCGCTGGGCGGGCTTCCTCCGCCAGCCCGAAAGGGCCGCGTCTCCGATCCCCGCGGCTCCCGGATTCGGCGCGCCGCCGACTCGCCCGACTCGCCTTTCCCTCTGGGCGACAGGGCACTAGAGTTACAATATTGAAAAGGAAAACGGGGGAGGAGGAAAAAAAAAAAAACACCGGAAAACAAAAGACTAAGTGTGAAAAAGTCGGACGGCTTCGGTTAGGGCTCTGCTCCTCTGTCCACTTCTGCAAACGGGCCTGGCGACCCCCCGCCCCACCCCCCAGCGTCCTCGCTCCCTCTCACTCGTCGCCTTTGCCTCTCTCTCGCATTTTCTTCGCGGCTCTGCAGGCTCCGCTTCTCAGCCCTGTCCTCTGGCCAAGCTGACCCTCTCCGCCGCTCTCCACTCTCTCTCCTCTCCTCTTTCCCTCCGGGCCTGACAGTTCAGATGAAGCTCTCAAAGGTAATAAAACATTTGCATCACTCCCTACCCCTCTTTAGAGGGGGGACGAGAGGCTGGGGGGGAGTGGGGGTCCAAAATAAGAACTTTGGGGGACGTCACTCCGCAGCACCGGGAGGGGCGGGGCCGAGGAGCGGGGTGCAGGCCGGGGGCGTAACCACCGTCTCCAATAGCGCTCAGCCTCCGGCACGGCCTCGCCTCTGGGGTGCGTCCACTCGGGGAGCGCCTCTCCTTCTGATTGGCTGCAGACCGGGAGCCGAAAGGCCACGCCCGCCTGGTCCCCGCCCCTCCCACCTCCATCCCTCTGGTGGGTGGGGCCAGGGGGCGGTGCCTGAGAGTGGTGCGGGTCCAACGGGGCACCAGTGGACGCCTCAATTAATTAAATAAAATGGGAAAGGGGAGGGGGAGGGGAGCCGAGACGAAGAGGGTATTACTTTTTAAAGAGAAGAATAATGAAAACCCAGCCCTTTTATGGAAAAACAGTTCATATTCTTCCCGCGCCTCCCCCCTCTCCCGCTCGCGTCACCCCACCCCCTTCCCCCACGAGCTCGCGGCGCCTCACCTCGAACAGAGTCCGGTCCCTTGTAAAACGGAGCTAATGGAGCAGGCAGCCGGCGCAGCCCTCGCCTAGCTCCTTCTTTTGAAGGGATTAATTAAAGGCCATCTGGGCTCTCCCAGAATTGTGCAAATTAATTTGTCGCTCCTTAAGCCTATAGATGTCCTTAATCCCCTTGTAGGCCGAAGGAGCGTCCTCTTCCGTCTTTGCCACCTCCTGCTTTCTCTTTTACCTTTCTTTTCATTCCTGAGTCCTCCCCCTCCCTCGATCATTATCATTTATAGTTTTGCATAATTCGCTGGGAATGGAATCAACTTAATGGAAATATTTATCTCTCGAGTAATGTTTAGACTTGAGAGCAGTGAGCTTTTAAAAAAAGAAACTTTTGTCCCCTTTGATTATTGTTATTTGTTTTGAGTTTTTACGGGGGCGGAATCACCAGAATCGAGGTGGAGTTTTTAGATACTGAAGCCCCTGGGTACGGGTCTCCGAAACTCTAGCCCCTGCCCTCAGCTGCAGGGTTGTTTTGGAGGAGGAAGATGGCCTGTTTTCTGGCTGTAGTGATGGGATGCGAAAGGGTTAGGAGTTGGAAGGTGGTTTCCTTATTCTCTCCCAACCTCTTCCATCCCTGGTGGGTCTTTAAATTTCCGAAGGGGTTGAGCTGTGTGTGTAAGAGGGAAGACCCTTGCACAATTTTGGAATTTCAGGATGTTAAAGTAACACACCGTTGGGGTGAGGGGGGAGTAGTCACTACGGCAATTTGGATGAGGTCATTAAGTCCAAATTTAATTCGCAAAATAAAACAGAAACAAATGGCTCAAGAGTAAAACTTGAGCGGCACCACCCATTGATGGAGTCTGGCTCTAAGTGCCAAAGCCCCCACACGAGTCCACGCAGGAAAGGCTGGGAGGGCGTAAGCCGCTTCGATAACCTGCGTTACCAAAGCACTGGCCTTTTAAACGTGGCAGCTGCAGCTGGAGTTTGAGGGGTTTTAAATTTTTTTTATTTTTCTTTTGCCACTTTTATTATTCACGTCTGAGATGAAAGAAATGTTACTCTTCTTTGGTCTCCCTCTTCCCTCTCCACCCTTCTTAATAAACTTTCAGAGTGGGCTAAGTCCATCACTTCAATAAGACCTTAGGATCTGGCAAGGGAGAAGGTGAAGTCCTTGGCTTACGGGAATTGTGCTGAGTCCGGCGAGAAGAGAGCTGGTGTAGCGACCGTCCGCATTTCCCCGGCAAGGATGCTCTGCTGGGCTGTGGACCTAAGCCCAGCTCCCCGCCACTTTGCCTGGGAGGTGGCGGCAGGAGGGAGTGCCCGGTAACCCGGCCCTGGCCCGGGGGCTGGCTGGGGCCCCTCTGCCTCTCACTTCGTTACAAAGGAAACTTTTTCTCGCCTCCGGAGACTCCAGCACGGGCGGTGGTACCCAGCCTCCCCATCTGGACCCGGCGCCTGGGCCACCAGCGACTTCTCACATCCCCGGGCACCGCATTCTTACGTTCTAGATAGGAAAGGAAAGTGACGGAGGCTAGTGGTCCCCAAAGGTTCCAGTTTCAAAAAGCAGCGCCCCATTATTTCATGTAAGGATTGTGACCCAGGAGAGAATTGGACATCTTCTTATTGTAAATGTAGTATCTAATAAGGGATGGTGTGAGGTCAAGAGACAGAGAAAAATTAGAGAGACCGAGAGGGAGAGGGAGAGGGAGAGACAGAGATTCAACTCAACCCAACTCCTGGTTAGCTGCCCCTTCGCTAAAACCGTACTTGCAAAGCTGGCTGCCAGTAAGGCATCGCCGTCATTCACTTGTATTTACATCGCGGAGTCAAAATAGCAGCATTGTTCTCAGTGGTGACCATTTAAGAATGCTGGGGTGTGTGTACCTCGGTCCCGGGGAGGGAACCCCAGGTGTCTGAGTCCCGCGTGGGTCCGCAGCATTGCTGACGCCCACTGCCCGGTGCTGCAGGCCATCCGTCTGCGGGCCGTGCGTCTGTGTCCAGCTGGGAGCCCGGAGAGTGAGGGGCACCCTCGGAGGGGGTGGGCTGCCCCCCGTCTTCCTCCGGGTGCGACGGTCCTGCTCCTGAGAGGCTAAAACCACCCTCGGGCCGAGCCCTGGACGCGCAGAGCCCCGCGCTGAGGCGGGAGGCCGGTGTCTGGCGCCGCCGTCTCACAAACACCCTGGAGAGTCAGGACTCACTCTCCCCCCAGGAACCCCTAGCGTCCGGGCTTTTCTGTCCACGACCCCGTCCAGTCGGACGTTTCTAAGCCGTTCCCAGGAGTGGGACGTGGGACCACCCGTGGCGCCCCGGGCCCATCTCTGCACAGTACATGCATATGGGGGGAGGAACTGTGTTGGAAAGCGAATGGTTTGTATTTCCACTGAAAAATAAATGAGAGCTCCGTTGGCACATGTTGAGGTTGCAAGAAAAGGCTACAGAGTTCGGGGTGGGGAAGGCGACGCGCCCCTCGACTTTCTCTGCGACAACCGCACCTGTTCGCAAGTCACGTGACCGCCTGCCCCGGGGTGTCACCCTCGGCTCCGAACCGCCTGGCGCGTTTCCATACTTGCCTTAAGGTGAAGGGGCAGCCGCTGAATTCGGGGCAACCCACGGGAGGCATGAAAATGAAATCTCAGCTAAATGTGCTTCAATCCCGCGGCCTGGGGTGAATGATGGCTATTCTTCCCCAAATACATTCATGTCAAATGTCGGGGAAGCTCAAGTGTAGCCACAGGAAGCCAATTCCATGCTCGAAAAAAGGGGGGGCGGTCAGAGGGAAAGGGAATCCTGTGCGTGCTTCCGGCCAAAAACCTTTCCAAAATGCGTTTGCTTGAAGGGTGCGGATGACTTCTGTAACGATGCCACTCCAGCGGGCAGATGACTGGGCCTGTTTGGGTGGGACCCAGGGGCGGGCTGGGTTGGTGTTCATGTTATAAAAGAGGCGTCCAGAGGACCGCCAAGCAGAATCTCCGGGAATGAAAGGGGGTGCCCAGAAGCGTGGAGCAGCCCAGTCTCAGGAGAGCCGGGGAAGCGAGCGCCTGCAGACACTGAGGTGGGGACTGGCCCCGGACGGAATTAGTGAGCCGCTGTGGGAAGGCCTGGGGTAGAGAGGGGCCTGTGAGTGCCTCCTGAGAACGAGTGCTGGAGGGTCCCGGGGTCGCCCCTCCCGGTGGAGGCCCGCATCAAACCCGGGAGGGTGAGATGTTCCCCGGGAAGGGTCCCCAGCGGCATCAGGGACATCCTTCAGCGACCAGGGCGGCGGCGGGGCACCCCCCTCTCCGCCGCAGACTCCTCTGGGGGAATGCGTGTCCTCGCGCCCTCGGAAGGGAGGGGTCAGAAAGGTCCAAGAAGATGGAAAACACTAAAATCCAGAAACGTCTGCAACATCAAAACCCGGATTCAGGAATGAGACTGAAGGCAAGAAAACACCAATGACTAGAGAGAAAACTGGTCTTGAACTTCAGCGAAACACACATAACTTCAGCAAAGCACATATATGTATGTATCTCCCCATCTCCTCCACTCCTCCCCCCCCCCCCAAGCATTCGAAAAGATCCAGTCGCTTCCAGGGAACCAACTTGCTTTAAAGTATGTTCTGGAAAACGGGATCCAGCGTTGCATCGTGTGCTGGAAGGAATGCCTGCGGGTTGCTACAGCTTCCTAGCAGCATCAAGTGCTAACCCAGTTTGCGCCACTGGAATAGACCGTATCTGGTGTGAATGGCCGTGAAAAACCTATACCTGGACGTATACCTAAGGTCCATTGAACATAATTTGGGTGGTTTTAAAACGAACCTGTAAGCTAGTTCCTTTCGATGTCCTGCTGGAAGCCGTTGCTTCTGATCTGGATGTGCCCGTATTGGTTCTTTTTGCCGCGTGCGCGGCTCCTTACTCTGCGGTGAGAAAGTAACTTTCTCGGCTTGGCTGCTTCGCCGGCAGCGCCGGAGCCTTCGCGCCCTTCTTCACGAAAGCCTGGGCAGGTAGCGCCCTCTTGTGGGAAGACTCCTTAGCGGTTCGCTCGGTCGAGGGAAGACCAGCGCGCGGCCCTGTGCGTTCATAGGACGCCTTGTACCTATTTTCTTAAGGAGGCGGTCGGCCTTTGCGTAACGCCCTTAACATTTGTTTAATTTTAACCTGAAATGCCAGATTCAAAAGTCAACTGCGGTTCTGACAATTCTCGATTTAATTCAGATGAGCAAAAGCCCTCTAAAAGGAACATTTAGATTTTAAATCTTTCTTCCTCACCTATCCCTCTTCATACTCTATTAGTTGACTCAATTGTGATAAAGCAGATTTCAGGTTTTACTGAAATTATTTTGCCTTTCTCCTTTTCTTTCCTGATTATCAAAACAACACTGTGCTCAATACAGAACATTTAGATAGTACAGAGAATTATAAAAACACAGTCAGTCACCATAATCCTACCGTTAGAGGCAAAAGCTTCTTTCTGATATTTTGGAATATTTGCTTGCTCTCATTTCTCTAATCTTTTTAAAGCCGTTTTCGTAAATATATTTTTATTGATTTCAGAGAGAAAGGGAGAGGAGAGAGATAGAAACATCAATGATGAGAGAGAATCATTGATCGGCTGCCTTCTGCATGCCTCCCACTGCATGCCCCCCACTGGGGATCAAGCCGGCAACCAGGACATGTGCCCTGACTGGGAATCAAACCCATGACCTCCTGGTTCATAGGTCAAGGCTTAACCACCAAGCAACACCAGCCTGGCCATTTCTCTAACTTTTGTTCTATGCTTTGTGGGTTATTTTTTGCTTTGTTTTGTTTGTTTGTTGGGTTTTATTTTTGGTTAATCCTCACCCAAGGATATTTTTCTATTGGTTTTTAGGGAGAGTGGAAGAGAGAGGGAAAGACAGAGAGAAACATCAATGTGAGAGAAACACATTAACTGGTTGCCTCCTGCACGGGCCCCCACCAGGGTTCAGGCTGGGGAGCAACCTGCAACCAAGTGACGTGGCCTTGACCAGAATCAAACAGGGGACCCTTTGGTCCGCAGGACAATGCTCTATCCACTGAGCCAAACTGCCTAGGGTCTATGCTTTGTTTTAATAGTAGAGATTGTATTGAGTACAGCAATACAATGATAATGCAGCAATTTTCAACCTTTTTTCATCTCAGAGCACACATAGACTAATTGCTAAAATTCTGCTGCACACCAAATACTAGTAAATATATCTTTGCCAATCTGACAAAAATAAGTATAATTTTGATTGACTTACAAAAATAATAATAATAGTAATTACCTACCCTTTTTGCTCCAAAGTAATCCTTACTTAAAAAAAAAAAAACAAAAACAGGGGCCTATACATGTCCATAAGGATAGCTGGTAATATGACCTATATAGACTTATGATTCAGGACAGGGCATTCACACCAGGGGGCTGTTGTCATAAGGGAAGAAAAGGCCAGTGTCCTTGCATGTTTTGAAAATTCTTAAGGCACACCAGTGTGCCTCCTGTGGCACGGGGGGTGAAGGTCGCTGTATCCGTAAGCACATTTTTCCAGCCCATTTGAATAACCCGCTTTATTTACTTATTGAGGCAGGTACAGATCTGTCTTTGAAATCTTCCTGACTTACCTGCCCTGCACATGTGTCGGGAGACCTGAGTTCAGCTTCCTCCAGTAAATGCAGTGTTGCAGGAAGGCACTGCTCTAGTTCAAGCTTCCTGCCCTGATGCTTCTGTTTAGCATTAACCCCTTCAGGTCCTCACATACTTTACCACTAGTTCTCAGAATTTTATGGCATAATAACAACAGCTAACACTGAGTGTGTACAGTATTCAGAACAGCATTAATTGAACAACAACTCTGAATTAGGAAGAATAATTGTCCCCATTAAAAGGATGGTGAGATTACAACTCAGAGAAGTTAAATAACTTGCTCAAGATCATGCAGCTACTAAATGGACAAGCTGGGAATTAAACCCAGGGTAGTCTGGCTCCAGAGCTTTCACTTTATTTTTTTCTTAATTGATATTTAGAGAGAGGAAGAGAGAGAGAGGAAGGAAAGAAGGAAGGAAGGAAGGAAGGAAGGAAGGAAGGAAGGAAGGAAGGAAGGAAGAAAGAAAGAAAGAAAGAAAGAAAGAAAGAAAGAAAGAAAGAAAGAAAGAAAGAAAGAAAGAAAGAAAGACTGCCCCCGCACCCCAACCTGGGATTGAAGGTGAAACCTGGGTATGTGCCCTGACAGGGAATTAAACCTGCCACCTTTTGGTGTATGGGAGGATGCTCCAACCATCTTAGCCACCCTGCCAGGGCCAGAGGTCTTACATTTGACCACTATACTAAACTGCCCTTTTGATACCTGAAAAAAATTTAAATGCATATGAAAGCAGTTTGAATATTATAAATTGGTAAGTAAATAGAAAGTAAATCTTCACGTATTCCACTACAGGAAAAAAAAAAAAGTAGTTCACATTTTCTTAAGTAAGAAAAACATTGAAAAGGATTTGTAAGCTTAGTGAATTCTTTTTTAAATTATTCAACTAGAAATTTAATTTCTAAAAATAAGATTAGGTCTCTCTTGATTGGGATTAGCTTGGATTGGGATTTAGGAGTCCTAGAAGAATATGGGTTTAGGTCCGCAGGTCATTTAACCTGGTGGACCTACTTTTTCTCATCTTTAAGACATTGATAGGTGATTTAGGTCATTTCTATGGTGCTTTTCAGCGTTCACAGTCTACGGGTGTGATAATTGACCAATAGTCAGGTATATACAAAAGGGCAACCTGAAGGCAGCTATGAACCTGACTGTGGGGCTAGAACTAGGAAACCGGTGAGGAAACCTAGCAGACTGAAGAAGGGCACAAATGAGAGTATTCACCAGTGGATTGGCTTCCAACGGCCTGGCTGCCTGGGAGGTTGCTCCCTGCTGGCGGTACGCAGCTTCTGTACTTGGAAGCACACTTGTGATCACAGTTCATTAAGGCACTCAATTTTAATTTGATATAATTTGCATTATGTTGATTTATTAACGGCAATTCATTTTGCACAGCATCCATTTCTTCAGCATTCTAAGGCCCTTAGCAAGGGCTGGTTCGTTCCAGAAGAGCTCTCAACAGAATTCCTTCACAATTATTTATTATTTAAAAGGATTATGTTACAGGCAACAGATCACAAAGACTTACTAGAAGGATGTAATCAGTGCCTATCTGCAACTTGGATTCTGAAGAAATATATGGGCAGATACAAAGATGTTGAAACTATTTTAAGAAAGAAAAAAAAAACCTCACAAAATATGTTTCTACATTTTGGATGTACATCAAGTCCAGAAACAGAAGCAATGTGTGATACTGGAGTTTTAAAAATGTACTTGTATTTCTCACTGTGGCTGATGTTTCCCAGTGGTTAGAGCACCCAAGAGTCTGGCTCCTTTACCAGTCAAGGGCACATACCTGGTTTGCAGGTTCAATCCCCACCCTGGTCAGGAGGCAACCAATCAATGAGTCTCTCTCACATTGATGTTTCTCTCTCTCTTTTTCTCTCTCTCCCACCCCCCCTCCCTCCCTTCCACTCTCTGCAAAAATCAATGGGAAAAATGTCCTTGGATGAGGATTAATAATAAATAAATAAATAAATAAATAAATAAATCTATATATAGATAAAACCCTAATAAACAAATAGACCGAATGGTGGAACAACTGAACAACTGGTCATTATGACGTGCGCTGGCCACCAGGGGGCATGTGCGGAACATGGCCGGCGTCGGCCACGGCGGGATGGTGGAGCAGGTGAATGGGGGTGCCAGGCCAAGGTGGGGTGCTGGTTGCTGTCATCAGGGCGAGCCTCTGGTGGTTACTGAAAATTCTTTGCTCCTGCATGCCGTGGTCCCTCCCAGCATTCGCACCTGCTGCCAGCTCGGACCCCACTTGCACACACTGCCGGCGCCGGCCCTGATCACTCGGCACCATCAGCGGGTGTGAGTGATGGCTGCCAGCCCTGATTGCCTCTCAGGGCTTCTCCACCTTCCCCTGCTCCTGAGGGGTGATCGGAGCAGCAGTCTCCGCTCGCACCTGCTAATGGTGCCAGCCCTGATCGCTCTGTGTCATCAGTGGGTGCGAGTGGGGCTGGCGCCATCAGCGCATGGGAGTGGCAGTGGCAGGAGTGGGGCTGCTGGCAAACAGGGGAACGGGGGCCACAGCAGGAGGGGCCAGCAGGGGTGTGGAGGATGGGCCGAGACCCACCCCTGTGCCCACCGCAGCCTCGTGGCCCACAGTTCCTTTCAAGATGCACGAATTCGTGCACTGGCCCCTAGTAAGTAAATCAATCAATCAACAAATAAATAAATAAAACTTTCTAAAATTTCTGTAAAAAGAGTGTTTTATTAGAAATCAGAAGCCCAGATTCTAGCTTTCTGAGTCTGATTTTCCTCATCCTTAAAAAACTGGATTAAAACATTCCTTTTTAAAACTTTTACACTAATGTTCACAGCAACATTATTCATAATAGTCCAAAAGTGGAAGCAACCCAAGTGTTCATCAACTGATGAATGGATCAATAAAATGTACTATGTCCATATAATAGAATATTATTTGGCAATAAAAAGGACTGAAGTACTGATTCATGCTACACTGTGGATGAACCTTGAAGACATTATGCTAAGTAAAAAAGCCAGTCACAAAAGGCCACATATTGTATGATTCCATTTATATGAAATGTGCAGAATAAGTAAGTAAATCCACCGAAGCAGAAAATTGATTAGTGGCTTCTTGGGGATGGGATGGGGATGAGGGGAGTAGGAATGGGGAATGACTGTAATTAGTACTAGAGCTTCTTTGGGGGATATTTTAAATGTTCTAAAATTAGATTGTGATGATGGTTGCACAACTCTGTAAATATATTAAACTTTTACATTTCAAATGGGTGAGTTTTATGGCATATGAAATGTGCCCCAATAAGACTATTTTAAGAAAAGAGTGTGAAAAAGCATTGAGAACAAAATGCCCTACTGGGTAGGAGGAGTCACTGTGATCTTCACCTCAGGAAATTTGCTGGCAAGGAAGTGACAAACTGCCTGGCATTCGAGGCATAGGTACCAGAGGCAAAGCATGATAACAAAAGGATGATTAAATTAAAGCATAATAAAACAATATGAAAAAATGGCATTGATTTACTTGTCTTTCCCTCCAAAGTTTCATATGTAAGCACAATGTAATTGGCTTGTAGAAAACAACAAATATGCATTTCAAATATTTTTTATTGTTTCAGAATCATCCAGCCCATAAATCATTTCTTTTTTGTCCTAGAGACAAAGAAAAGAAATGCAGAGGATTCAAGTCAAAATATTTTGATGTCCTACTGGGTGTTAATTCTACCTCTTAATCAAGATCTGATTTCCAAAAAGGAAGACAGAACATAAAAATGCTATAAAGAGCCCTGGTCAGGTGACTCAGTTGGTTGGAGCATCATCTCGTACACCAAAAGACTGTGAGTTCGATTCCTGGTCAGAGCACAAACCTAGGTTGCAGGTTTGATCCCCAGTCAAGGCTCCTAAGAAGGTGACCGACCAATGTTTCTCTTGCACTCCCTCCCCCTTCCTCTCTCTAAAAATCAATAAAAACATATCTTTGGATGAGGATATTTTAAAAATGCTATAAAGATTTAGAAAATTTTACCCTTCTCCATAACTCATGCTGTAAATGTGTTCATTTGGACATTCGCTAGAGCAAGAAAATTGAGATGTGTTGCAAGACTCTGTACAGCAGGATCTCTGCCAATTATGATGAATAATCCAAGTCCATATGCTTGCTCTATAAAGCTTTTTAATATCAAGGTACTCTAATTCTACTCTGCTTCCTCAAAAACACACTATATCTAAAGAATAGTAAAAGGTAATTAAAAAACTTAATAGCTTAATCACACTTAGTCTTATATTTGTCCAATGCAGACTCTGGTTTGCTGGTGTTATAGCTATAAGGCATTATCTTGAGCCAAGAAAATGAATCAGACACTTAATGGATATGTGGAAACGGAAATTTTCTTGTAAAATTACAAAAAAATGCAAGCCAATGGTACACTAAACTATAATAAAGTTTATCATTAAAATTCTGAGCAGGAATGCTAGACACTGTATCCTTTTTCCCCGAAGGATTAAATATTGTGCCAGAATGCTTGAATACGATGTTCATTCTTTTATAGGTAAATATACCTCAAAGGCTAGTCTATAGCGTGAGTAAATGGCTTTCCCCCATTTTATTATTTCTATACATTAAAGGCCTATAACAAGAAGCAAAACCTTGTTGCCAACTAATCAGTTCTGTCTAGATCTCTAGATCCCAAAATTGAAAATACTTTATAGCAGAATATCAGTTCAGAAAGTTAAATATCTAAATAGTCGACAGGAGTGGTTTACATTCTACTAGTATATAGCACTATAGTACTTTATCAATTATTCCTCCCTAAAAGTAGGTTTTGTCTTTGGTTAAAATTATATGTCCTTGGCCTGGCTGGCATGGCTCAGTGGTTGAGCGCAGACCCATAAACCAGGAGGTCATAGTTCGATTCCTAGTCAGGGCACATGCCCGAGTTGCAGGCTCAATCTCCAGCATGGGGCATGTGGGAGGCAGCTGATCAGTGATTCTCTTTCATCATTGATGTTTCTATCTCTCTCTCCCTCTCCCTTCCTCTCTGAAATCAATTATATATATAATAATTGTAAGTCCTTGGGAAGTCTGAGAAGTATGCCTTAGCAAGTACTAGTATATAAGTCTAGGTGCAATGAGTTTATCAGATCCTTACCTAAGAGCAAGCTTCATTGATGGGAATGGTGTATAAGACTGTGTGACTACACTGAACATCTAAGGGCCAGGACAAGGGACCATGCTAGAGCAAGGGGACTTCACAAAAGATGGAGAAAGAACAAGGGAGTGGCTTTGATAAAGTTTGACTTCAGAATAATAGAGTGAAGAACATAATCACAGTTTCCATGTCAGCCCAGGGAGTAAAAGGTGTACATAGGAATTAAGAATACAAAACCTTTGTAAAATTTCCCAAAGTTAGTAACTTAGGCATACTTGTTTTATTATGCTTCACGCCCCCCCCCCAAAAAAAAAGCCTAGAGATTCTGTGTGCTTATATTTAGGGAGAGCAAGAAAGAGTGGTACCTGGGAGATGTCCTACCACTCGTGAGCAAGTCTCAGAGAGATCTCCAACAGGGTATGTTGCCTGGCATGTGTATCCATACGTCTGTATGACTGTGCATGGAGGAAATGTTATGCGGTGCTGGGAGGATATGTGCATATCCTCCTAATAAGGACAATCACATACACTGGCCAAAGGAAAGAAAAAGAAAAACTTTCCATTTTAATCCCATGTCCCATTAAATAACCACATAGCCTTTATAAGATCTACATTTATATTTATCTGTGTGTGTGTGTGTGTGTGTGTGTGTGTGTGTGTGTGTGTGTGTGTGTGTATCTGTTTGTTTTACCAGGGGAGAGTGCAAATAGAGTCCTCCATGACCACACATTATACAGCCGGGCTTCCCACAAGTGGGGAAATCACAACCGGAGTACAACGGGTGAGCTTCACCCTGGGAAAACCACCTTTGTGATCATCGTATCTTCCCTGTCAGGTAAGCATACATTAATATTTTTAATAATTACTATAATTATCCTGTGATAATCACCATGCATATGTTAGAAGTGCTAAATTGTTAAAGGCATATAGACCAGAATTTTTGTAAATCTATTTTGGAATTCATTTATCTTTTCATATACCAGGAGCTCTAAAAAAATGGATCTTGCTTGGACTCCTCTCAACTTTTGATAGGCTCCGATGCTAAGCAATTGGATGGGTGGTTCGGTGGCTAAGAAGAGAGGCAAGTAAACTTAATTCCTAGGGCCTGCAGTAATGAAAAAGGGGGACAAGGGACTGCCCTGGTGTGAGAAGGGACCCTGGGACTCTTCAGCCAAAGTTTCTGATGAGGGCCCTGGGCATTTATTATTTAGACACTCCATCACAAATCTACTTCTGCTTGAACTGTCCTAACATTGTCAATAACACTAGCTGTTTTTCTTTGATATGTCTAGATAGGCCAGAACAACAAGCCCCACTCGACTTTAAAGACATAGAATATAGTCTTGATCTCAAATTAGCTAGGTGCTGAGAGGTACAACAAAAACCACAAAGTCCCTTCTTAATGGATCCTACTGCTAACTTGTTTCTTACATGTAAAAAGATAATAAGCAATGCAAGGCAGAGGCTGATAAGTACCATGCCCGTGGCTGGGCCTAGAACTATGGGCGGGAGTTCATCAAGAAGAGGATCTCTGGTCAGAGAGAAAGCTGTGAGTGAGCCAGAATCAAATAACTTGGGCCTTTTCATTTCTGAGTATGTGTCTTGTGTTTTCCCCTAGACTGGATATCCTTGTGCATATTTTTAGCAAGCCAGAAGGAAGAAAATGCAATGGAAGAGATGGAAAATTCTAAAGAAGGAGGGATGACTGGATAATAAATGTCCAAGAGGGTGAGAACAGGTGGAAAGGTAAGCTTTTATTTGGGGTTGAAGGAGGCAAGATTAGGTATAAAGAAACACAGATATTTAGGGTAGGAGAGTAGAGGGAGTAAGAAAACTTCTATCAGGTAAGCTGGGAATATGCATTTGATGGAAAGATTCAGGAAAGGATTGGCAATGTGAGAAGAGAGAAAATTCCAGAAAGTTGCCAAGAAAAATGCATTTGTGACTATAGCAAGGAGAGGTGAGTAAAAGGATTCCTCAGTAGCAGGGTGGAGCTGCCCAACTGACTGCATGCACTTTTTAGGACCGGATGGCTATGGCCCCAGCAGCTTCCGCAGCATCACTCATCCTGCACTGGAAGCTGGACTGCCGAGTGACTCATAAACGGTGACCCTCTGAAAGCAAAGAGGCTGCTGGCCTTTGAATCCTGCTCCTGACTGGTCCACTACTTGATTCCTATCTTTTTAGAGTGGAGACATGGGCTTGCTAAAATAAACCAAAAACAAATAAAAAACACACAAATAAAACACAGCCTTCTCTGTGCCTGTTTGACCATATCTCAGGCTTTATAGAGACTAGAGATGGCCAAATAAATGCAATCACTTTTTTTTCCCAATATATTTTTATTGATTTCAGAGAGGAAGGGAGAGGGAGAGAGAAACATCAACTGTGAGAGAGAATCATTGATTGGCTGCCTCCCGCACACTGGGGATTGAGCCCACAACCCAGGCATGTGCCCAGACGGGGAATCGAACTGTGACCTCCTGGTTCATAGATCGACGCTCAACCACTGAGTCACACTGGCTGGGCAAATGGGATCACTTTTATCTGCACTTCATATAAGAGATGTTTTGTAAAGTAGCTTTATGGCTATGATAATCTCTTCCACCAGCTAAAATATAGTTTATATTTCTCACTTTTATTATATCAGTATAGTTTAAAAGTAAAGCTGTACCCCAAATTCAGAATTGCTGACAACAGAGTTACATTTAAACCTATTCCTGGGGTGGGGGGAACTATTGGCTTTTCTTAAAGAACTTTTTATAATGGTGAATTGAGGTAGAAAGTCCTAATATCCAGGAAAGGAATATGAAACATAAAATAACAGCTTTCATTGCCTTGCTCTCTACACTCAACTGACACATCACATAATTTACCTCTTTCAGGCCCTGAATAGTTCACCTGCAAAAGGTGCTATGTTTACTGCACTGATGAGGGTGCATAGATTTTTTTTAAACTAAAAGAGACAGATTTATCCATTCTGTGTGACTGAAGCAGCCTGCTCTGAGCTATTCATTTACACCATTTCTTCTTCTTCTTCTTCCTTCTTCCTCCTCCTCCTCTCCTCTTCTTCTTCTTCTTCTTCTTCTTCTTCTTCTTCTTCTTCTTCTTCCATCTTCGTCTTCTTCTTTATGTTTTTTATTAAGCCGCCCCTGGGGATATTTTTCAATTGATTTTTAGAGAGAGTGGAAGAGAGGGGGAGAGACAGAGAGACAGAAACATGGACGATTAGTTACCTCCCATATGTGCCCCAACCAGGGCCGGGGATCTAGCCTGCAACCCAGTTACATGCCCCAACTGGAATCAAACCTGGACCCTTCAGTCCTCAGGCCTATGGGCTATTCATTGAGCAACTGGGTAGAGCTACACCATTTCTTCTTGACTTTTGCTTCCTAGGCTTGAGTAGGGAAGCAGCACCCACCAATGGGTATTCCTTTCTACAGTTTAGGAGAAACAGCAATTATATAAAAAGACATATTTTCCTGTCAATTGATTCAAATGCATAATAAATACAGTCACCCAGATGACTACAGATGCCAAGTCACAAATGTGATTAAATTCTGAGTAAAGTGAAGCATTATTCAGGCATCCAATACACAGAGCCAAGGCCAGTCCTCCTTCCTTCATCAATAAGTAGAGAACTATCTCTGAGAATTTCACCTGGAGCCCTTGCTTGAGTCTCCAAGCAGAGGGTGATATGATTTATAGTTTTAGCCCTGACTAGTGCCACAATTACTTGAAATATGGTATGCTTCCACACAGCATATAGCTAATATTTTCCCTTAACAAAGATAAGATATAGTTCAAATCATGTAACTCAGTTTAATGTTAGGCTTAGAATAAATTAGTTTTACAAATGGAATTTTAAGTAAGGGTAAAAGCATTGTAGGGGGGAAAAGCACAAAGAGACTCCTGCATCAATAGAATAAAATTTAATAAAGGCAAGTGTGCACAACACACAGGAGAAGAAAAACAGGCAATATATACATAGAGCAGCCCCCCACTATCTGCTGGGGATTCATTTCAAGACCCCCAGTGGATGCCTGAAACCATGGATTATACTGAATCCCATACATACTATGCTTTTTCCCATACACATTCCTATGATAAAATTTAACTTACAAGTTAGGCAGTAATTTGTAAATTAACAGCAATAAGTAATAATAAAGGAGAATAATTATAACAATATAGTGCAATAAAAGTTATGTGAATGTGGTCTCTCTCTCTCTCCAAATATCTTATTCTGTATCCACCCTTTAATTTAAAGGAAGCACCTTACAGCTTCTCTTTGGCAAGTCTGAATTGCCAGCATCACTACTCTTGCATTTTGGGGCCATCGTTAAGTAAAACAAGGGTTATTGAACACAAGCACTATGATAGCCATGGTAGTTGGTCTGTTATCTGAAGCGGCTACTAAGTGACTGGACTCCTCTAAAGCCATAGGTCCGAAATCGAAACCATGATCTTCCTAACTTCTCCAGGATTTCCCACTTCAGGGAATGACCTCACCACTCACTTGTCCAAGCTAGAAACAGGGGTATCACTACAGCTCCTTCTCCACAGTCAATCAGGCAGCATCCATTGTGGATCCCACCTTCCTAACACCTCTCAAATTCACCTCTTTTCATTTTGAACTCTGGCCACTGCCTATATTCAACCTCGCAGCGTGTCTCACCTGGCTGAAGTGCATCGCCCTCATTTAGTCTCTCTCCTTCTATCTCTCTCCATGCAATTCATTTCCCCCCTGCAATTTGAGTGATCTTTCCCAAATGTTAATCAATCATATATCATTTTTGTACGAGTCAAGGTCCAACTAGAAAGCAAACTACTCTGAAAAGCAGATATACTGAAAACTGGTTACACAGGTGATGAAAGAGCTAAGAAGTCAAAGAAAGGGTGGAAAGGTAACCCAGAGATTAGCAACAACAGAAGAAAGAGCTCCTACTACCTCAAGCAGGGAGGGACAAAGGGAAAGATGGTTATTACTGGAGCCCAAAGTCTGGGTCACCCAGGAGTAGTGGGAGCTATCCAGCCAGTGCAGAGAGACGAGGCCACAGAGCAGGTAGAGTTGCAGCTGGCAATGCTGCCTTGGGTGGAAAGACTCTAGGAGAGACACCATGATTTTGGCCTTCCCACCACCGTCCACTTTCCCAATAGTATCTCCATCTGGCCACACCCAGCCAGAAGCCAGGGCATATAAGAGCCCACTGCAGCTTGCAGAGGTCAGACAAGGCAGTCCAAGGAAAGGACTAGGAAAGGATGTGGTCCAACACTGATGACCTCCCTCCTAGAAAATCAACAGTGTCCCAGACCTGAAGCCCTCAGCACAAAGTACTATGGGAGATAAGTTCATGTGCTCTCGCTCTGGACCCTGCCTGTCTCTCTAGGGCCACCTTTCACCAAGTTTGTCAACCCTACCTACCCTCACACTCAACTCAGTACTGCCAGCTGACTACCCACCTGCATCTTTCTGAGTACGCTAAACTCTCTCACTGCTAAGCCTTTACATGTGCTACTCCCTAAAGCTAGAATCCACTTCCCACCCCTTCCCCACCTTCACACACCCAGCTCCTACTCCCACAGCGGTTCTGCCTCATTGCACTTGTCAGCCAGGAACGGGTGGGGAGCCTCCCAGAGCCTCCCACCCACACCCTCCCTGGTCTATTGGGTGTCATTTCTGTGTGTTTCCATGGCACCCTGTGCTCGCCCCGGCATAGTGTTACCCCTGGTTACTGCAACCATCAGTTTTCTGATCTTCCTCATTAGAGTATAAAGTCCTTAAAGGTAAGGACAGTATCCTATTCTCCTCCTCAGTGTAAAGGATAGTGCCCGGTACATTTAGTGACCACTTGTTGAATAAATTAATACGGTTGGTTTTAAGGGAAGTTATACTGCACTTAGGATGTGACTTCACTTTTCAACCACAAGGTTTATTTTAAAAATTTACTCCAAATATTTTTAATACTGGAAAGTTTTCCCTTCTGAAGGCCAGGGACTCCCTCCAAGATATTTTTGGGATATGACTTCAAAACTGAAAAACCACCTAAAAATAGGAGGCAAGAAAGCTAAAAAAGTAAGTAGCATTTTAATGTCCTGCAAACTATTGAAGAGCAGAAATTAACAAAACAACAATAATATTTTATTTAACACTAATTTTTGTTTTAAATCATAGTAGAGCAGTGGTTCTCAAAGAGTGTTCCATGGAACCCTGAGAGTCCTCAAGACCTTTTCAGGGGGATCCACCAGGTCAACATTATTTTCATAACAATACTAAGACAGTTCTGCCTTTCTCACTGTGCTGACATATGCACTTGATGGCATAAAAATCAATGGTAGTTAAACTGCTATTAGCACAAAATGAATTTAGGTCATGGCACCCAACTGTACTAGCAGCCATTGTATCTAAACTAAACAATGACAGTTTTACTTAATAATGCCCTTGACAACGCTGTAAAAATTACCAATGTTATTAAATATTAACCTTTGAGTAAAAGATTCTGTGTGATGAAATTGTAAGTGTCCATAAATCAGTTGTGTGCACCAAAATAGGATGGTTGCCTGGGGTTAAGTTGTAAACTTAGTTAGCTACTTTTCCTCAGAAAACAACAAAACCATTTTTACTTGATAGGGCAAACAATAGACAAATAGACTTGGGCATTTGGCAGGCATTTTCTCAAACACAAACAAGGTAAGCCTCTCGCTTTCAGGAAAACAACTGACAGTACTTTTTGCCAATGATATAATGTGAGGTTTCCAGCAAAACTTTTGAAAACTTGTATTGGCCTCTATGAGCTTAACTACCTCCTGATATTTAAAAACCTTTCTGACGACGTTAGTTATCAGAAGAATAATTTTTCATCAGGACATATTAGCACAAACTTAGTGGCTTAAAACGACACCGAATTTTTAATATTTAAAGACCAACAGAGGTATCACTGGAGCACAGTGAAGGTGTCAGCAGGGCTCCCTGAGGCTCTAGGGGAGAACCTGTTTTCTTGCCTTTTCCTGCTTCTGGAGGCGGCCCACATTCCTTGGCTCTTGGCTGCTTCCGCAGTCTTTGAAAACAGCAACAGCATCTCTCTGACCTCTGCGTCTGTCATCACATCTTTTTCCTCTGACCCTCTCTCACAACTTTTTCTCCCACCTTTACAGACCCTTGTGATTACATTGGTCCCACCTGGATTATCGAGGTAATCTCCCTATTTTAAGCTCAGCTGATTCACAAGCTTCTTTCCATCAGCAACTTTAGTTCCGCTTTGCCATGTAACCTGACATATTCATACACTTTGGAGATTAGGACATAGATATCTTTGGGGGACCATTATTCTTCATTTTTCTGACTATAGCAGGTGGTGATATTCACAATTGTGATTTTTTTTTGGGGGGGAGGGGATATTTTTAAATATGTGTCAACATTTGGAAGATCTGCATAATTTAGTGAACCAACATTTTTGAAAACTGGATAAAAGTTTCAAAGTGTAAGACAGCCCCAGTAGGGTGGCTCAATTGGTTGGAGCCTCATCTCCTACCCAAAAAGGTTGTGGGTTCATTCCTGATCTGGGCACATACCTAGATTGCAGGTTCAATCCCTGGACAGGGTACATACTAGAGGCAACCAATCTCTCTCTCTCTCTCTCTCTCTCTCTCTCTCTCTCTCAATCTCTCTCTCTCTCTCTCTCTCTTCTCTCTCTCTTTCTTTTCCTTCCTCTTTTTCTCTAACAATAAGTAAATTTATCTTCAGGTAAAGATTAAAAATGAGTGCAAGACAGATGGATTTAATGTTAAAGTACAAAAACGTCATTGGTATGGTTTCAGATTCCAAATTGCAACTAGTTTTTCAGAAATTAGTATTTATTGAATTCGATGTAGTATCAAAGAAGAATATACAAAATTATCTGAAAAAACTATTAAGATACCTCTCCTTTCTAACTACATATCTATGTAAGTCCATATTTTTTTCATTTAATTCAACCAACACAACAATATATTGCAACACATTGAATGCAGAAGCAGATATGAGAATCTAGCTGTCTAGCCAGACTTCAAAGAGGCTTACAAAAATGTAAACAATGCCACTCTTCTCACTAATTTTTTTTTATAAAAACATGGTTATTTTTTCATAAAAATATGCTATTCATGTTAACATGTAATAAATTTATTATTGCTACTTTTAAATGGATTAATAATTTTTTAAAGTTTTTTTACAGTTTTTTTTTTAAAAATAAGGATAGATCTTTATTTAATCCTCACTTGAGGACATGCTTTTACTGATTTTAGAGAAAGAGGAAAGGAGAGGGAGAGAGAGAAACATTGATATGAAAGTGAAACATCGCCTCCCGCGATGTGATGTGACCGAGGATCAAACCTGGAACCTTTCTGTGTACAGGGCAATACTCCAACCAACTGAGCCACACCAGCCAGGGCTGTTTGGAGTTTTAATATCTAATATGATATATTTTGATAACTATAACTCACATAAAAAGATAGCTTTTTAAGGTCCTCAGTAACTTTTAAGCTTGGAAAGGAGTCCTGAGACCAAAATGTTTGAGAATTGCTATAGTAGAGTAACAATTGTTCCAGGAAAACAGATGAATATGTGATCTTTAAGCCTGCACTCTGTTTATTGGAGAGTTTGCCCCACTCCTCTGCTTCCAATGGCCTTTATAACGATTATTACCTTCTTATGAGGGTTCCTGGGTTGGTCAGACTACCAAAAGGCAAGTTCACCAGCTGAAGAAAGAGGAAGCCCTGCCATTTGATCAGACCAGCAGAGGCCCAAAATAGGTCGATTCTATTCACAAAGACAATATGGGCATAAAAAGGTAGAGGGAGTAGCCTGGGTTAACTCCTGAGTCCACAGAACACACCTACTGCCCTGCCTCCTTCCAGACTCTTTTGGAGGTTAAGATAGGGCATGGTGAAACAATACCACAGTTGGCCCTCTGCAGAATGGGGTCTCCCTAAAGGAAAGCCCATTTCAAAATGGTGATCATGCATGCACTGTGTCATGTCCATAAGCCACCTGATCAGATACACTTTTCGTTAAGTGCTCATTGTGTGATAGGTTCTCCCACATTTCTCATCTCAAGATCAACCACAGTGAGCATTGTTAAACACGGAACTAGGTCACCTAGGAAGAATCTGTGGAACTTCCTCTCATTCTAAAGGCCTTCAAATCTACAGTAGTTTCCCATTCCTCTGTGACGCCCTGTATAATAGAGGGTGCTTAGTGAATTTAGTTGTTACTACAGGCCTATTGAAAAAACATCCAGGATAAACTAAATGATGTCTCAAGGGCCCTTGCAAAAATATGATTGAAAATTCTATGGCTGTCGCTACATCATAAGAGCATAATGGTAAAACTATCTAGCTATAGTACAGACAACACTTTGGCAGGATTTTTCATTTTCAATATGTTTTGGTAATGTCAGATATGCAAACCCCGCCTTTACCAATGCCCTATGGCATTTTAGTAATGCATTTTCACAAAGGCTGGGCTCCTTCTTACTGTGTCACCAAGTAGCGCTGCAGCCTTGGGTCAGTTCCTTAACCTCTCACAGCTCTGATTCCTCATCTATCACCTGGGTGCAGGAATTCCTACCCATAAAGGTTGTTGTGAGGCTTAAAAGCAACAATACTGTGTGTGGAAGGGCTCTTGATAAACTGTAAACTGTCATACAAGTGACACAGCCCAGGAGGAACTTGATAAGATGTCTTCATTTCTCCCTGCCATCTTCATCATTCCAACCCTCAAGCCAGCCCAAATTCAAATCCAATCCAAGTAAAATCATGGATTTTGTTATAAAAATTCAGACTTAAAATGGATGTACCTTATTCTTCTTCCAAGCAAACTGTTACTCCTAAGACTCTTCTATATATAGTCTATATCTTACTCTGTTCTACGTTTTATTTATTTATTTATTTATTTATTTTTTTAATATATTTTATTGATTTTTTTACAGAGAGGAAGAGAGAGGGATAGAGAGTTAGAAACATCGATGAGAGAGAATCATCGATCAGCTGCCTCTTTCACACCCCCTACTGGGGATGTGCCCGCACCAAGGTACATGCCCTTGACGGAATGAACCTGGGACCCTTGAGTCCGCAGGCCGACGCTCTATCCACTGACCAAACCGGTTTCGGCTGTTCTACGTTTTATTTATTAATGTTTAACAATGTGATATTTACACAAGAAGAACTTGAAATGCTCAGTGACTGACTTGTACAATCAATTATTCATTCAGTCCATATTTAAGTATTTGCTAAGTGTCAGGCTCTGAACTAGACAGGTAGGATATAGCAATGAAAAACAAATACAAAAATCCCTGCCTCCATAGAGCTTATATTCTAATGGAGGGTGGTATGGGGAGTCAGATGACCCTATATAATAAAGAGCTAATATGCTAATTAGGCCGAACAGCAGAACGACCCTCCTGACGACCTTCCGAACGAAGCCGGGGCTGCAAGGGCTGGCCGAGGCATCCAGGGATGCGAAGGCCGAGCCCCTTGCACAAATTTCATGCATTGGGCCTCCAGTAGAAAATAAATAAGTAAAGACCAACACTATTGTCAAGGGTGATAATGAGCTACAGAGGGGGAAGGGGGAGGAAAATAGAGAATGCAGGCCATTGGTGACAGAGTAGAGCATGCAAGTAACGCAGTCAGGGCAAGGCTTCACTGCTATGATGTCATTCAAGGGAACGTCTGATGCAGTTATCATGGAGAAAGAAGATGGGGGCAGCTCAGTTAGTTAGAGTGTTGTACCGATACGCCAAGGTTGCGGGTTTGATCTCCAGTCAGGGTACATACAAGAATCAACCATGAATGTGGAACAACAAATTGATGTCTCTCCCTTTCTCTCTCTCTCTAAAATAAATAAATTTTAAAAGAGAGAGAGAGAAAGAAGATGGTTCAAGGTAGTGAAGACAGCAAGCACAAATGTCCTGAGGCCTTGGTGTATTTAGGAGACAGCAAGGAAGCCAGGATACCTGGAGGGTAAAGGAAGGGGAGAGCAGTAGAAAATGAGTAAAATATAGTGGTGGGGAGGAAATAGGCAAAATCCAGTGGCTTCCCATGTCATCACAGAGGGCTTTGGGCAGAGGACTGCATGGCTGGATATAAGTATTAAAAGAACCATTTTGACTACTGTATGAAGAATCAAGTCTTGAACAGCAATGATGAGTAAAGAAAGACCAGCGGGGAGGATTTGCAAATAATATGAGAGAGAGATCAATTGGTAACCAGGGAAATGGTGAGAGGTAGACAGAGTTTAAATATATTTTGATGGTAGAAACAACAGGATTTTCAGAAGGGTTGGATGTTGGATATAAGAGAAAGAAAGGATGACTTTAAGGATTCCAACTACTGAAATAACGGAGTGGCCCTTCACTTAGATAAGGTGGATTGCAGGTGGACCAGGTTGCGAGTGGGTGGGTGGGAAGATTAGCAGTGGTTTTGGACATATTAATTTAGAGATGCCTTTTTACATCCAGATGTCAAGGAAGCAGCTGAAATTCATGAGGAGAGGTCCGAGCTGGATATAAGTTTGGGAGTATCTGCATTTATATGACATTTAGAGCTAGGTTGAGGCTGAATGATATTATCAATATAATGAGCATGGAAGCAGAAGAGAAGGATTTCAAGGACTGAGACCTGAGCCTTTAAAATCAAGAATCTGAGGGGGGAAAACAGCAAGAAAAACTGAGAAGGAATGACCAACGAAATATAAGGAAAACCTGTAGACTGTTATGACCTGAAAGTGAAGTGAAAAAGTTTATCAGAAAGCACAGAGTGGTCAACATGTCAAACGCTGCTGAGAGGTGAAGTCAGACGGGGACTAACAATTGACAGTGGGATTTAGCAAAGGGAAAGTCATTAATGACCTTGACAAGAATAGGGTGGTGGGGACAAAAGCCTGAATGAAGAGAATTCAAGAAAGAATATGCCGAAAGGAACTGGAGACAGCAAGTATAGAGGACTCTTTTAAGAAGTTATGCTGTAGCCCAGCCGGGGTGGCTCAATTGTTGAGTGTCAACTATGAACTATAAGGTCATGGTTGCCTGGGTTGGGGGCTCGATCCCCAGTGAGGGGCATGCAGAAGGTAGCTGATCAATGATTCTCTCTCATGGGTGATGTTTCTATATCTCTCTCCCTCTTCCTCCTTCTCTGAAATCAATAAACATATTTTTTTAAAGGGAAGTTATTATTGTAAAGGAAAACAAAAATAAAAAGGGAAAAGGAGAATATGGGGTTGAGAAATTTTGTTTTCTGGAAATGTTTGAGATATTTATAAATATTCACTATTTTCATAATTCTTTATTTTTAAAAATATATTTTATTGATTTTTTACAGAGAGGAAGAGAGATGGATAGAGAGTTAGAAACATCGATGAGAGAGAAACATCGATCAGCTGCCTCTTGCACACCCCCTACTGGGGATGTGCCTGCAACCAAGGTTGCCCTTGACCGGAATCGAACCTGGGACCCTTGAGTCCGCAGGCCGACGCTCTTCCACTGAGCCAAACCGGTTTCGGCTATTTTCATAATTCTTTATAAGCAAATATACAAAGAACCAAGAGTGAACATAGATGAGTTTTGCTCCTGATTTCTCTTTTCATGAATATGGTTGGCAACTGCACAAAAAAGAAAGAAGAAATCCAAGCCTTACAAAGAGACTGAGGCCCTATCCTCAGACACACAGCTGAGAAGCAGATCTTAATTGGCTTCAGATTTTGAGCACAAATGAACCCAAATGGATTCAACTTCACTGAACTATGTATCGTTTATTTTGTTACTGAAATAAGAGTATCAGGCAACTGGAAATCAATGAATTGATTTAAATATTATGCAAAAGATGGAGCTATTACTATGGGCACATTTTTATGATTTAAAAATCACATTTCAGCATTTTCCTATGTCAGGGGCTATGACAGGGCAGCATTGATTAACACATTCAGACCCAATCATCAAGAAAAAGACTGGGAACTGCAAATTTTCTGTGAAAGATGTCTTCTTAGGTCCACACTAAGTTCAACGTTATTAAATAATGACAGTTGGGTTTGGGAGTTTTTTTGGCATGTGATTTGTTTTTAACTTTTTACTATGAAAAAAAAATCTGTAATATGCAAAAGGAAAAAGAATAGATAATAATCTTCCCCTCATATACTTAAGACCCCTCATATGCTTAACAATTAGCAACTCATGGCTAAGCTTATTTCTTTATCCTCACCTCTCTCTCTCTCTCTCTCTCTCTCTCTCTCTCTCTCTCTCTCTCTCTCACTGGATTTGTTTTGAAGCAATCTAGACACTATAGCATTACATCTATAATTATTTCAGTGTGCTTGTCTAAAAGAGAAGAAGGATTCTTAAAAATGCCCACATAACTTTATTATTATTTTTACACATAAAACTTAGAGTAGTTCCTTAATTCCATTAAACATTCTTTAGAATTCACATGTTCTCATATGTCCCATAAATTTCTTTTTACACATAGTTTGTTTGAGTCAGGATCCTGACAAGGTCCACAAATGTAAACATCATTTTTGAAAGGAGCAAATGGAGAAATTTAAGACAGTTTTGGTTGACAGGCAAATTACCAGAAGCTCTTTAGTATTATGGTATACTAGAGGCCCGGTGCATGAAATTCGTGCACGGGCGGGGGGGGGTTGTCCTTCAGCCTGGCCTGCACCCACTTGCAGTCAGGGAGCCCACAGGGGATGTCCGACTGATGGCTTAGGCCCGCTCCACAGGGAACAGGCCTAAGCCATCAGTCAGACATCCTTAGCACTGCTGTGGAGACAGGAGAGGCTCCCGCCACTGCCGCTGTGTTCACCAGCCATGAGCCTGGCTCAGGGCTTCTGGCTGAATGGTGCTCCCCCTGTGGGAGCACACTGACCATCAGGGGGCAGCTCCTGCATTGAGTGTCTGCCCCCTGGTGGTCAGTGCATGTCATAGCAACCGGTCGTTCTACCATTCGGTTGATTTGCATATTAGCCTTTTATTATATAGGATACTATAAAATCAATTTTGGTTGAAATGGGAACAGTGCATTTTAAAAATGTAATTCAATAGGATCTAAGATATCTTCCAAATACTGAAAAGCATTTTCTCAAACAAAATAAAGAGGGGGAATAGAATTTGGGGCTGCCAATTACAAATGCATTCACAATTGATTTGGGAGTTTCAGTTGAAAATACAAAATCTTATTTAAAGAAATATGTATTTCTCCTCTTGGGTGACTTGGCTTTGTGTTGTAAACTCTAGTCCATCCATTCTTCCAGCTGTACTAACATAGCCACCTTAGACATTCTTCAGCTCAGTCCAGTCCTAAGAAACTATTCTCTTACTCACCAAAAAGAACCAAAACAAAATAATAATTACACATTAGAAATTTTTGCATAAATAAATTGTGACTCTAACTCTGGTGCTAGGGGATATTTGGATGGAGCAAAACAAACCCCAAGACTATAACACTTAGATATTAAAAGTTAAGCAAATAGCCCAGCTGGCGAGGCTCCGTGGTTAAGCTTCGACCTATGAACCAGGAGGTCACAGTGCAATTCCCATCAGGACACATGCCTGGGTTGCAGGCTTGATCCCCAGTGGGGGGGCGTGCAGGAGGCAGCCTATCAATGATTCTCATCATTGATGTTTTTCTCTCTCTCTCCCTCTCCCTTCCTCTCTGAAATCAATAAAAATATGTACTTTTTAAAAAAAGTTAAGCAAACACTACCTTAAACATAATCACACTAACTTCGTGCTTTTTATTGTCAGCATCACAGAGTGTCAGAACTCAAAGGAAGCTTGGAGCTCTAGGTCCCTTGGTTCGAGGTGAGGCACCTGAGGCTGAATGACTTGCCTGGGTTTGAACAGCAGGAAAGCTCGTCCCCAAACCCAAGTCTCCTGACTACCAGACAGCTCCTTTCCCCTGCTGCTATGTCAAATAATCAGTCCCAAACTGACAGATTATTTCTGATTCAAAGACACTCCTTTCCCATTAAAAGTCTTCCCTCTTCCTGTGAAGCAAGACTTGGGAGAACTGCTTTTAAATTGCCATTCTCTTTACTTTCTACAATCACTCCAGGAATTGTTCTCAACTATTTTAAATGATTTCTTTTGTTGCATTATTTAATGGAAACTTTATTTAACTATATAGTTCTACTGATTATTTAACATTTACAATTTCTATCCTTTTGGCCAAGAGAGAATGAAATACTAGTGCAGTTTTCAAAATGTAGTAAATATAGATTCTCTCAAAATTATATGGATGTTTATCTTTTAAAACAGTCAGCTGTCATATTTATAGTCTACACAAAAATTACAGAACAATTCTTACCAATTTTCATTTCACACGAAAGATACATTATCAGTAAAGCATGACAAATACTTTTCAAAGGAACACTACATAATTTGTTATAATAGCTCCCCCTAGCGAACATTTCTATTGTTGTTTTCTGAACACCCTTTAGGGTTATTTATTTTAGTATTTGTTACAGTTTCTTAGAAATTTCCTTTCTATCATACATGCAAACAAAAGTTATGTCACCAAAGGGTCTTTTCAGCTCCACATATATTCACAAGAATCAACCCAATCAGCAGAATGAGCAGAATGGTTTTCAATTAGAGAAGAATAGTTATTTTTTTCCATTAAACTTGAAACAGGAAAAATGAAAAAGAACAAAGAATCCATCAGATATTATTGATAAAAACAACTGTGATTTATTGAGAATTTTCTATGTGCTATGGGTTCTATTCAGTATTTACATGGATTATTTAATTTAATTTTTATAGCACTTTATGCTGTTAATACCATTACTAGTCTCATTTTACTGATGAAGAAACTAAGTCTTTGACCTAAGGACATACAGATAGCACATGACAGCTGAAATTTGAATCCAGGTAGTCTGACTCCAGAGTCTGTGCTCCAAACTGCTATTCTATTCTGTTGACACAGCCACAGGGTAAGTTAAGTGCCAGATCTGGTTTTTCTCATAATAAGAAGCCTGCTTGCCAGATTATTGCATTATGTATACACTCTATTTTGCTCATGTCACAGAGAGGTTCAAAGTCTTCCTGCCCCAAAATTATGATTCCCTCTTTCTACTGAGTCACCTGAGTCCATAGCTGCCACCTAGTAAAAAAGTAGTAGTAATTAATTCCAGGGCTGGAGCAAGAGAGACACAAGATGAGCCTGAAACAGCTCGTTATGTCAGAAAGTAAGAGAGTGCTCCATCCACCCACCCACTGCCCACCCAGCCCACCTCCCACCAAAAAATGAAGAGCAAGTCACAAGGGCACAGGTGCCAATTTGAAGGAACTCCTGCTGGCCAAACATGGGTTTGTTTGAGCACCAAAATGATTAATTATAAACCAACTGAAAAGTTAAGAATTCATGAGTCCATACTAATAGATTGATATATAGATAGACAAGCAGATAGATAAGAAAAATGGAGGGCTCTCTCTGGCAGGAGAATGTTGAGAGACGACAAGGAAATGTGTACTATTTTCTTATCTTTGCAATTTTTCTGCAACATTAAAATATTTCCAAATAAAGTTCTATATGTCAATAAAGTAATGGCGACCCATTATGGCCACCCTGTGGCTCCACATGCTTGTGGAGTAGAACCTCCTCTGTGAGCAGCAGATGGCCTCTGCGAGCTGAGCTGCTGTCTATGCCCAGCTCCTGTCCCTCCGCTCTGGAACGTCATTCAAAGGCTTCTGATGTGAGGAGTAGAAGACCCAACTGACTGCATTCTTGTAGTGAGCTGCCTGGGACCTGAATAAACTCAGGAAGTGGGTGCGAGGTAAAGAGCCCTGGACAAGCAGCAGAGGAGCCTGCATGTCTGGTCCTGGCTCCTAGGATTAGCCCGGTGGCCTGAACCAGTCACGCCACCTCTGGGAGATGAACACTCTGACCTGGAATTTATCTCAGGTCCCTTCTAGTATTATGATTTTACTAGAGGCCTGGTGCACAAAATTCGTGCACTGGGTGGGGGGTTCCCCTCAGCCCAGCCTGCGCCCTCTCACAGTACAGGACCCCCCAGGGGATGTCCGAAGGCAGCAGTCAGACATCCCTCTCACAGTCTGGGACCCCTCGCTTCTTACTGCCTGCCTGCTCGCTGCTTCTTACCACTTGGCTCGCTGCTCCTTAACGCTGCCGCTGAGGCAGGAGAGGCTCCCACCACTGCTGCTGCGCTTACCAACTATGAGCCCAGCTTCTGGCTGAGCGGTACTCCCCCTGTGGGAGCGCACTGATCGGGGGAGAAGGAGGTGTGTTCATTCCACCATAACAGTCGCTTAGGCTTTTTAAAATATATATATATTATTTATTGATTTTTTTACAGAGAGGAAGGGAGAGGGATAGAGAGTTAGAAACATTGATGAGAGAGAAACATCAATTAGCTGCCTCCTGCACACCCCCTACTGGGGATGTGCCCGCAACCAAGGTACATGCCCTCGACCGGAATCGAACCTGGGACCCTTCAGTCTGCAGGCTGACGCTCTATCCACTGAGCCAAACCAGTTAGGGCCACTTAGGCTTTTATTATTATAGATGTGTTACATCCTCCATTACATCCATCAGATAAGGCCATGGATTAAGCAGTAGGCAATATTACTCTAACGATACAGCCGCAGCAGACTTGAAATCTTCCACGTGTTACTTTTTCCTCTTGCTACTTAACTGAGTATTATGTATGTGTATGTTGCATTCTAAAAAACTAGAGGTAAAGGTATGTGTGCCCGTGCACAGTGGGATGAGAAGAAGGGAAGGGAGGGGAGGAAGGAAAGGAAGGACAGATATAGTCTTCTTAGAATCAGTAAGAACAACACATACAAATGATGACATTTAAAAATCGGTAACAATAACTCACAACTTAAAACAATGCCTTCATTTTGTATAATGCCTTGCAGTTTTGAAGTGCTGACCTGAAGAAGAAATATGCCTGGACTGCTTATGATTAACTGGACCCAAATTCATAATCAGAGTCTAGCAGCCATTGTTTACAGAGGCCTCTCACACACACATGCATATCAGGGAAAAGTGGCAGATTAAGCTGCCAAGATACCTGCACTGCTTGCGGACTCTGAGCCCAACCCGCTGAGACTTGCCCTGTCCAATCAGAGCTGCACAGCTATTAATTCTCATTTGGTCTTTACTGACCAATCAGAGTGGCTCCACAACAACCAATCAGAACACATACTTCTCACCAATCTTGACCATGCTATTTAAACCAATCAAACTGTGCAAATTTGGATTCCTCTTTTGCATAATAATAGACCAACCAGGGACCCTCCTGGACACTTTTTCTATGTAAGGAGGCCTCCCCATTGTCTCAGGGTAGCACATTCTCGGTTTCCTCCAGAGACTGTATTTTCCCCAGTTTGTACACTGTTTACCTGAATAAAATTTCTCCTTAAAAAACATTTTATTGATTTCAGAGAGGAAGGGAAAGGGAGAGAGATAGAAACATCAATGATGAGAGAGAATCATTGATCAACTGCCTCCTGCACGCCCCCTACTGGGGATCAAGCCTGCGACCCAGGCATGTGCCCTGACCAGGAATCCAACTGTAACCTCCTGGTTCATAGGTTGACACTCAACCACTGAACCACACAGGCCGGGCAAAGTTTCTCCTTTTTACTGCACCCCAGACTGGGACTCCTGTTAGCGTTGGATTGATGGCAGTAAACTTTTTTTTAAAATTTTTTTTTATATCTTTATTGATTTCAGAGAGGAAAGGAGAGGAAGAGAGAGAGATAGAAACATCAATGATGAGATCATTGATTGGCTGCCTCCTGCACTAAAGCCCGAAACCCGGGCATGTGCCCTTGGCTGGAATCGAACCTGGGACCCTTCAGTCCGAGGCTGATGCTCTATCCACTGAGCCAAACCAGTTAGCGTTGGATTGATGGCAGTACACTTTTGTTGACAGAAGTAAGTCCATACCCATTGTCTCATTGTATCGTCCAAAGAACTCTGAGACAACTGGGTCAGGCCCATTTCAAAGATGAGTGAACTGGTTCGGAGAAGGCAAAAGCCCCACAGCTAATTTCTGATGGGTTGTCAATTAGAATCCCAGTTTTCTGACCCTCTGGTAATGCTCTTCCCAGTCAAAAAGTTCAAAACCTGTAAGATTTCTTCTACAAAACAGTGGGCCTGAATACTTCAAACAGTCACTGTCCTAAAAGTCAAAGAATGGCTGAGAAACATTCTTAGATTACTAGCAATCCAAGCGCTCCTCCTTTCTGCCCCGAGGTCTGTGGGAATTCAGTCTGCACTCAGTACCCAACGAGGCAACTCTTAACCAATGAGGGATGAGAGCTGGTGGATCAATACTCCCTCAGGGAGACAATCCTGGAATCCTCTCACTGAAATCCTCAGAAGCTTCCAGAGGTATCAAGCCCTAGTCCAGTCATCCAGAGCAGGAACCAACTCAAAATGCAACTTGGTATCAGCTTTTCTTCACTGTTTCATTCTGACAGTGCCCCACATCAAGTGCCTGCACTCAAGCCCTTGTCTCAGGCTCTGCTCTCTGAGAGGTACCAGGCCCAGATTCTTTCTAACACTGGGTGTTGCATGGAAGACTGAGACCAGCCTGGTGTTTTCATTGCTTTGTGTATAACTACTTTTCCTAGATGCTTCTCCTTTCTTCTTTATCATTAAAGTGTTAAAATTCTATCAGAATGCAATCAGATATGCAGCTTTTTTTTCCAATAATTTGCCTGACACATGGTACTTGCTCTAAATTTTCAGATTGGGGTCTTCTTTGGATCAAGAAATCCATCTCCTTCCTTGATTACTGCTTCTGCTAGGATTCTCTCATCCCTTTCTGAAATTCCTCTCACTAGCAGATTGGATCCCTGTCACCTGTCCCACTTACAACTTTCACCATTTTCCTCTGAGTCCTGGACAACCTCTCCAGTTTGTCTTCTGCTGAGCTAACTGGATTTTCAGCAGTTTTTAGCCTCGTGTCTAACTAGCCCTGTGGGGTGTGGCTGCACTGGCTCAGGTTCTCTGCTCACTCCCCTAAGCAGATACAGATAACATGCCAGCTATTGTACTTAGCGGTTTTCTGTGCCCAGATGGGATTCCTGCCCAGCCCTCTTTGCCCACGTTTTACTACTACTGGCACCCAAATTTCTCCTTCTAGGTGCACGTCCTCCACAGTATCAGTGGTCACAGCACAGATGAGGCTAGCCCCATGCTCACTCTAAAAGTGGGCATTTGACCCAGTTGAGTCCAATCAGAGTGAATCTCTCTCCCCTAGGGTGGGTGACTGATCCTGCCTAATAAAATAGTAATATGCAAATTGACCGCACCTTCGCTATGCTCAAGCCACGCCCACCAGCCAAAGCCACGCCCACCAGCCAATCAGGGCGAGTATGCAAATACCCAATAAAGATGGCAGTTAATTTGCATATGCTGAGGGAGGGAGGGAGGAGTGAAGACTGAAGACAACTTAGAAGGAAGAGGGAGGAAAAGCAGAAAGCAAGGTGGCTGCCAGAGGGAAAGCCCCGGCGGGGAGGAGCGGGGCGGAGCAGGGCAGGCGGCAGTGGCACGCGGGTGCAGGTGTGGTGGCCGCAATGACGGCGGCAGCAGCAGCGCATGCGGCGGCAGCGGCCGCTTGCAGGATTCTTCCTGCAAATGGGCTACTAGTAGAATATAAGTCTGGAGCTATTGGTGACCATCTTTGGAAGAACTTATCAGAGAATCGGGATCAAAACAAGGAAGTGCAGAACCAAGACATAGGTCAGGAGATACATTTCTGCTTGCTGAGCACCTGGGTTCTGCAGTATCTGAGCATGACCTACCCCTGCACCTTTCTATTTCCTAAACCTACAGATTCCCCTTTTTGCATAAGCTGATTTGAGTTGATATTCTGACATTTACAACAGAAGATCACTAATGAAGGTTACATATAAATGCGGTCCTTTATTGAGACTGTATTTGCAGTGTGTAGTGGAAAGAGAAGAGATACTTGAAATTAAGACTAGTTTGCGTTTTAAGCTTCACCACTTATCAGTTCATAGACACTGTGCTCTGGTCTGAATGATTTTAACCCCCCTCAAATTTTATATTAAATTCCCCCCCACTAAGCTGATGGTATAAAAAGGTGTGGTCTTTGGGAGGTGATTAGGCCATGAGGGTGGAGCCTCCATGAATGGGATTAGTGCCCTTCTGCCAAGTGAGAATACAATGAGAAGTCTGCAACCCTGAAGAAGGCTCTCCCCTGACCAGCCTGGACCCCTGATTTCAGACTTGCAACTTCTAGAACTATGAAAAATAAATTTCTGTTGTTTATAGGCCACCCAGTTGGTGATATCTTCTTATAACATTAAATACATCATTTCTGAGCCTTATTTGTTATCTTTTATTTTTTTAATCTTCACTCGAGGATTTTTTTTCCATTGATTTTTTTATTTTTATTATTATTATTTTTCACAGACTGATGCTTTGCCTGTCCTCAGGGACGCGGCCCGGCAATCTGTATATTCCCCCTGCCCCTCTGGCCACAGAGGCTTGGCAGATTCTCCTGCCTAGATCCTTGATTTTACCTTTTTCCAGGTACTTCTGCCCTTCCCGGGTGCAAACTATCTCACCAGCTTCGTCGCCTCGCCAAATTCGGGCTGAATTCCACTCGTTTCAGCTGCTCCCTCTACCCGCTCCGGGACAAGGCTCAGGACACGTCCGTCTATTCCGCCGCCATCTTTCCTCTCTCCATTGATTTTTAGAGAGAGTGGAAGAGAGAGGGAGAGACAGAGAAACACCCATGTGAGAGAGACACATCGATTGATTGCCTCCCACATGTTCCCTGACCAGGGCCAGGGACTGAGCCTGCATCCGAGGTACATACCCTTGACCGTGATCAAACCTGGGACCCTTCAGTCTGAAGGCCGACACTCTATCCACTGAGCCAAACCAGCTTGGGCCTTATTCCTTATCTTTAATATGGAGTAAGATCCTACTTACTTCACAGATCTGTTTGAGCGGCAACTGTGAAATCTGTTTCAAAGTGCTTGGAGACATAAAGCATTCTGAAAAGGTTCCCATGCATTAACAAAAAGACATGCCATCATGCTTCCAAAGACTGGTTTCACACAATTATGCTGTTTGGTAAGCTGAATATGGCTACTTACCCTATTGTGAAAATTAAAATGATTGTGGTATATAGATATTGAATGAATTAAAAATTTTATAATTCAAAACATATTCATCAGCTAAGCATATTATGTTTATACAAGGTTTGAAAAGAATTGTCTTTGCCTTTAATGAGTTATTGTCAGTATTGTACCAAGTACATTGCCCCCCAAAATTAGCACTTCGTTGTTAAACTTCACAGAGGAGCATGTGTCACTTAAAGCATAACTGGAACTGAACCCATCATGGGCACAGCCACTGGCTTCAGCTCATATGGAATGACTTTATCCTCTGCAAAGCTTACTAACTGGAGGAACTTGAAAATGATTATATTGATTATAACACCATAAATAACTGTAAAATAATGGATTTTTTTCCTGAGCACACACACATTTTCTCTCTTTTTTATTCCTAATGCTAGTGTAAGCAGAAAGGACACTTTCCTCCAGCCACTCCATGTGGGCTCTCATCCAATAAAAGGGACACAGACACTAAAGAATGATCATACAAAACACTAAATATATCATTTCCCATTAGCACAGCACACGTCCTATTCCTGGTAGTGGAAATTAGGCCATGCTAATGTAAGAGCCCAATAATGAGAGCATAAAAATTAATACTCATCTCTATGATGAGTTTCAAGTTTCCAAGAATCAACCTAATTCTCTTTTTAATGTTCTAACTGGTAGAAAAGTTAGGCAGCTGTTTGTGAAAGAAGAAGGAGGAGTGTGATGGTTAATTTCATGTGTCTGCTTGGTTAGTTCATGGTATCCAGATATTTGGTCAAATATTATTCTAGATGTTTCTGTGAAGGTATTGTTTAGATGAGATTAACACTTAAATCAATGTACTTTGAGTAAAGCAGATTATTCTTCATAATGTGGTGGGCCTCATCCAATCAGTTGAAGGCCTTAATTTAAAAAAAGACAGTTTCCCCAAAAAGGCAATTCTGCCAGCAGAATACTTTTGTCCTTGAATTGCAGCATCATCTCTTCCCTGAGTCTTCAGCCTGCAGATTTTGGATTTGCCAGCCCCCACAAACTCATGGGTCAATTCCTTAAAATAAATATCGTTCTTCATCTATGTATCTAATCTGTAGCTATAGCTGTATCTATATCTATCTATCCTCTTGGTTCTGATGACAGATTTTGTTTCTTCAGCTCAGCCCTTGGTAATCTTCCATGAAAATGATTTGACATGTGTCCTCTAGCTTCATCTACTCTTGACAAATCTCCAAACAGATCCTAATCTCTAGCCCCATCCCTAGGATGTTGACCATTCATTAAGGAGAGACTCATACCTGCTCATTTAATCTTAGCAGCAGGGTCATTCTTTATGGTAGGCTGGTGAGGCTCTCTCAGTTCAGGGTTCTCATTTTTTTTTTTTCAGAGTTCTCATTTTTAATAATACCTGTAGAGGCTTTATAAAAGAAACAAATATATTACTTCTAAAGAGCTACACCTACAAGAGGGAGGGTATTAATAAAACATAATTTACTAGATAACTATTTTTTAAAACATTTTTATTTATTTCAGAGAGGGAAGGAGAGAGAGAGAGAAAGAGAGAGGGAAGAGAGAGAGAGAGAGAAACATCAATGATGAGAGAGAATCATTGATTGGCTCTTGCATGCCCCCTATTGGGGATCAAGCCCACAACCTGGGCATGTGCCCTTGACCGGATTGAACCTGGGACCCTTCAGTCCGCAAGCCGACACTATCCATTGAGCCAAACCAGCTAGGGCGATAACTATTATACTAGATATGAATATAGTTTATCAGAGTTTTCCCCAACAGATTTGCCCAAAGGCCCACAGCTGTGTTCTGAATGCATATTGGTTATCAGATTCTAGAGCTGATATTCTTAACCACTACAGAAAACTGTCTCCTAAGACTCTATGGAGAAATGTGATAATAAATAAATAAATAAGTGTCAGCAGACTCAAGAGAGAAAGGCGGAGAACAAGGCCACTCACCTTCAAACTGTTTTTAACCCCAGAGTTCTTGAAGAACCCTAAGACTCTATGGAGAAATGTGATACTAAATAAATAAGTAAATACAAATATACGAACCAAACCCACACCAATTATGTTAGAGAACTGAAGGGAATTTGGTATCCTTATAAATCTTTATGAATGACTCATGAAGGATGCATTTCATTGTTCAGAATGTATAAGGCACTTATTAGTAACTGATAAGACCTGAAAAGCAAAAGTGGGCACTTCTCTATAAGGAACTGTCACTGATGATGTGTTTAACTGTATTCAGAGTCATGTGATGATGAGATGGATCCCATAATTTAATGCAATTAGTTCCCAAGGTAGGTGCTGAGAAACAGCAATCCTGAAAGTTTCAAGAACTCTGGGGTTAAAAACAGTTTGAAGGTGAGTGGCCTTGTTCTCTGCCTTTCTCTCTTGAGTCTGCTGACACTGCCCCGCTCTCTCGTCAGCCTCTGGCTCACTTTCTCCTTGAGACCAAGCACCATGCCTTCAATTAAGTTGCAGAATTCTGATGGGAAGATATTTGAAGTTGATGTTGAAATTGCCAAACCATCTGTGACTCTCAAGATCATGTTAGAAGATTTGGGGATGGATGAGGAAGGCGATGATGAGCCAGGTCTTCTACCCAATGGTAACGCAGCCATATTGAAAAAGGTCATTCCGTGGTGCACCCACCACAAGGATGACCCTCCTCCTCCTGAGGCGATGAGAACCAAGAAAAGCGAACAGATGAAATCCCTGTTTGGGACCAAGAATTCTTCAAAGTTGGTCATGGAACACTTATTGAACTTATTCTGGCTGCAAACTATTTAGACATCAAAGGTTTGCTTGATGTTACCTGCAAGACTATTGCCAATACGCTCAAGGGGAAAACCCCTGAAGAGATTCGCAAGACCTTCAATATAAAAAATACCTTTACTGAAGAAGCGGAAGCCCAGGTACACAAAGAGAACCAGTGGTATGAGGAGAAGTGAAAAGTTGTGCCTGACACTCTAACACTGTAAGGATTGTTCCAAATACTAGTTGCACTGCTCTGTTTATAATGGTTGATATTAGACAAACAGCAGACAAATGCAGCAGCAAATCAACTGTATTAGCAGAATATTGTCCTCATTGCATGTGTGGTTTGGGTACAGATTCCAAACCTATGGCTGAGTTTCTTCCAGTATGATCAAAAGGATCTTTGTTCTTTGCTCTGAATAAAACTGAATTGTGAATTCTCTATAGAAAGTGGCATTTGGGGCTTTCTCTCTTTTTGCAAAGTGATTTCTGCCCAGTTTATTGTCCAGTTAACTTTAGTTTAGTGACTTCTTAAAAGTTGGTGTTGTAAATAAAACAACTTGCAAAGGTTTTCTGAAATAGAAAAAAAAAAACACCTTTGAAAATATTGCATATTTTTTTGAAATTAGCAAAGCACTTCAGTGCACAAATGATTTTGAGAAGCTCCACAGTAAGAACAGGTATTTAACTATTAACCCAACATGTCCTAAATTTATCTGGCCGTGGAACACTTTTTTTTTCATAACATTTGTTAGCATCCTTTAGGATTTGTGTCCTTCAAGCACATTTTGGAAAATGCCATTTTATAATGATGAAGGGAACAAAACTAACAGCAAGCACTGTTATGTTACTTAATCCTCATAACAACCCCATGGCTGGTATTATTGGATTTGCCGCTCACCTCTGTTTGAGATTTTAGTAAACAACCCTTACATTTTCTACTGAGTAGTACCTTCACCACCTGAGTGTTATACAGATCACTATAAGTAGTTGTTTATACGAACATTTGTTTTAACTGCAGTTCTGGTAATTCAGTTATTATCGAAGGTTTGGAGACCCTTAAGGCAATTCAAAGAAAATTTACAATGTCTTCAAAAAAGAACAGCAACTGGTAGCCTCAGAGCCTTGGGGCTGATGTTGATGGCTGTTGTGGAATCATAATCATTTTAGTGTTATCTTTATGCTTTATCGTTATTTTATGGAGAGCCTTTGGATATCTGTCATAACAACAATTCCACATTAACATTTTCTCCCCTTGAAGCTTATGTTCTCTCTCCTTTCCTTCAAAATCAAACTTCTGAAAGGAATAATCTCTATTCCTTGTCCTCATTTTTTATCTTTTCTCCTCAGCCCACTATGCTCTGCTCTAAAACACTAATAAATTTACTCTGTCAAAAGTCACCCATAATCTCCTAAAGCAATTTTATGGTCATTTCGACGCTTTTTAACATGAGATATTTCAAACATGCATAAAATAGATAAACCTACTATAACCTACTTTGTCCCACGCACTCATCCCCCAGTTTCCACAGTTAACAATTCATGGTCAAGCGTGTCACATCTATACCACCATTTCATCCCCTATCATAGTATTTTGAAGCAAACACCAGACATTATGTCATCCTTAAATATTTCAGTATAGATCTCTACAATATAAGAACACCTTTGAAAAAGCATTCTACACCATAATGGCCATTTTCTGTTTCTTCTTTCACTCAAACCTTGTGCATAATTTGATAATAGTGACATTTCCTTTCTTGAGACTTTCTCCTCTCTCGCCTTCCTTGTAAATTCTTTGTCCTGGTTATTTTATTTCTCCTGATGTCCTTCCTTCCTCTCTAGCAACTCCTCCTCTGCCTCTGTCACTCCTTTTTCTTGGCCCAACTTTGAACAGTAGTCCTCCCACACACCACCCACCTTCCATCAGTACTCTCCTGGACACTCTTTTTTTTTTTAAATCTATACCAGGGCTTCTCCAATTTAATGTGCATAAAAATCACCTGGGGCTCTGTTAAAATGCAGCTTTTACTTCATTAGGTTCTGTGTGAGGATTGAGATTCTGCATTTTAACAAGCTTTCAGGTTATAGCTTTGATGCTGATTGTATTAGTTTTCTACTGCTGCATACAAATTACTCCAAACTTTAGAAGCTTACCAGCAAATGTATGATTTCACGTAGTTTCCAAAGGGTCAGGAAACCTGGGAGCTAGATGGTTCTGGCTCTGGATCTCAAATGAAGTTGTAGATAAGATGTTGTCAAGAGCTCCAGTCATCAGAATTTCAAGTAGGGCTGGGGGATCATTTGCTTCAAGTATAGCTCACCCATATGACTGTTTAAAGGACTCCTCAGTTCCTGATCATTGGCTAGTTTAAGTATCCTCAGGATATGGTAGCTGGCTTCCCACAGAGCTAATGATTTGAGAGTCTTTATGACCTGACCTCAGAAGTCACACTTTGTCATTTACACAATACCCTTGTAGTTACATCTCAGCCCTCTTTATTGTAGGAGGAGACCACACAATATCATGAATATCTGGAGGTAGGCGCCATCTTGGATGCTGGCTTTCATATTTGCCTATGGGTCATGCTCTGAGGAACAAGACTTTACACAATATTCTTGGAAGAATTTGTTATTACTCCCATGGCATTCAATTTTACTTATGTATGAATAAATCCTAAATGTTTTTATCATCTTCAATTTTTTTCCTGAGTTCCATACCTATATTTCTAACTGCCAAATGGGGCATATCTTGCTACTTGAGAAGTATCTCAAACTCAACATGCTCCAAAATGAACTCACTTCTGCCCTCAAACATGCTCTTCCCTTTGAGTTTTCATCTTCTCAGGACAAAATACAGTATCAGCATTTACACAGGTGTTCAAATAAATAATCTGAGTCAATGACTCCTGTATTACCTTTATTTCTATTACTAGTGGCCCAGTGCACAAAATTCATGCACATTAAAAGGGGACTAATTAGAGGAAATAATTTAATATTGCTATTTGCCCTTTCTCTATAATAGAAATATCAGAGATGAAAGAAAATTAGTAAAATGTATATGAAAATCTTTCTCCTGTCAGAGTCTGGGGTGCACCACAGGACCCAGACCCACCCACGTGTGCCTCAAAATCGCATGAGACCCAGACCCGGCCCGCCCCCCCCCCCAATTGGGCTAGATCCAGACCTGGCCAGTCCCACCCTTGTCAAGCCCCACCAGGTGGGGGGTGCAGCCTCAGGTCCTCTGGCCTGGCACCGGGGCTGGGGGCACGGCCTGAGGTCCCCCAGCCCGGGCTGGGGTGGGGGGGCGCACCTTGAGGTCCACCATCAAGCCCTGCCAGTTGGGGGACACAGTCTGAGATCCCCCATCAAGCCCCACCAGGCAGGGGGAATGGCCTGAGGTCCCCCATCAACCCCCGCCGGTTGGGGGGCGTGCCTTGAGGTCCCCGGTCAAGCCCCGCTGGGCAGGGGGTGCAACCTGAGGTCCCCCAGCTCAGAGTGAGGGGAGCAGCCTGAGGTCCCCCGGCCCAGCAGTGGGGCAGGGCGGTGCACCTTCAGGTCCCCCGTCAAGCCCTGCCGGGTGGGGGGCACGGTCTGAGGTCCCCTGTCAAGCCCCATGGGGGCGGGGGTGGGGAGCACAGTTAATAATTATGCCAGACAGCAGGCAAAAAGCAGGACTGACTGAGCACACCTGGTCACCTTGCTAATCAAGCACCATGTGTGATGTAAACACAAGTCATGTTAAATTTACCTTCTTTTTTTTTTTTTTTTTTACATTCTTATGTCATTATTCTTTTAGAGTAATTAAAACTGGACGAAAATGAAAAACGTACCCCAAAACATCAATCAGAAAGAATATATGCACTCCTATGCTCATAGCAGCATTATTTACAATAGCTAAGATTTGGAAACAGCCCAAGTGTCCACCAATAGATGAATGGATAAAGAAAACTGTGGGATATTTATTCAATGGAATACTATGCAGCTATAAAAAAGAGGGATCTCTTACCCTTTGGAATAGAACGGATGGACCTGGAAAATATTATGCTAAATGAAATAAACCAATCTGAGAAAGACAAATATCACATGATCTCACTTATTTGTGGAATCTAATGAACAAAATGAATTGACTAACAAAATAAGACCTGAAGCATGGAGGCATGGAACAGGCTGACATAACTCAATGTGTGGTTGGGGGGACAAGAAGAGATAAATCAAAGAACTTATATACTTTTATGCATAGCCCATGGACACAGGCAATAGGGTAGTGAAGACCTGGGGGGTGGTAGGAGATGGGAGGATGGGAATAAAGGGGGGGAGGGGAAATATCTATAATACTATCAACAATAAAAATATATATTTTTGAAAGAAAAATATATCTATCCTTCATTGCTTAAGGAACAATGGATAACTTTATAAATTAAAGGTATAACAAGAGTTTTTTCTGTCATTAACCCAAGCAAAAATGACCTCATAAAGTGACCAAGAAAATTTGCCACTGATAAATAATGTAAAAATGAAAAGAAAATGCACCTATGATTTTTATTCAACAATACCACTTGCTTGCTGAATGTTCTTGGATGGCTTACTCAACTTGTCAGTACCTCAGTTTCCCCATCTGTTAAAGTCATTTCCTATTGCTTTTTTCCCACTGCCACTCAGTCATCAATCATACTTTGAGGAACCATTCGGGGATGCAAGAATGAAAGAAAAGAAGTAAAGCTACATATACTACTTGGACATATTTCATTTAGCTGAAAAGTTAACTAAAAATAATACCTCCAAAGAGCCTCATGGAAGGCTGGGCATGTCTCCTTTTGAATGAACACCACACAGAAAACCTCAAAGACGACCGGGATCCAGAAGATAGTCTAGTGCTAGTCCAACCCCAGGATCGCCAGGCCCAGGGAGTTTATGAGGCTTCTTCAAATTATATGACTGGTTCATAGCGGAGGCAAGAGCAGAACACAACCTCCTAATTCCCGGTCCAGAGTGTATGCACCTGTTACCAGCAGGGTGAACTTGACCCATCTCCTTGACTTTTGTTGCCCCAGCATCTTCATCTACAAAATGGAGATAAATTAAAGTTTATCTTCTCAAGGTTGTTATGAAATTAGTCAAGGCAAATAATTTTATATTTTAAAAATGCTTCTCATTATTACCATATTATTATCCAGCATTGCAAATGTAAAGAGGGCCAACAGAGTCCTTCTTTAGCAAGGAAGTGTATGACCGGGCTTACTCCCAAGCCTGGTGTCTGCTCCTCTGTAGGGACAGCTGAGCAAGAACTACCTGAGTCAATCAGGTGGAGTAGAGGCTTATAGGGGAGGGTGAAGGTCCAGCCAGAAAAGCATGTCCAATGCAAGACTCCAACCCAAAGGAATCTAAGAAGACCAGGAGGCAACTTGAAAGATGAAGAAAAGCAAATTCAAGTGGGAAAACAGGATATAGGTTTGTAATCATTCCTGAGATGGGGTATAACTCTCTGCAGCAGTTGTTGCATATTTCCCATTCATGCTTTTGTGGGAATGACAGCTTTTTTTTTTTTCATTTTTAAGAATTTTATTATACTTGCATTCTTTTTATTTTTACATAAATAAATGTTATGTGGCAAGATGTTGATTTTAATTTTGAGTAGTGATTTTAAAAGGTGACTTCTGATTTTAACTATATACTGTTCTGAAAAAGGCAAAAGTATGGAGCTGGTAAAAAGATTAGTGTTCGTCAGGGATTAGAGGGTTAGAGAGGGGCATAATTTGGCAGAGCACAGAGGAATTTTAGGGCAGTGAAATTATTCTGTATGATATTATAATGGTGGATACATGTCATTATATTTTTGTCCAAACCCATACAATGTACACCAAGAGTACACCCTAGTGTAAACTACAAACTTTGGATAGTAATACTATGTTGATGTGGGTCCATAGAGTGTAAACAATGTACCACTCTGCTATGGGATGCTGACAGTGGTGGAGGCTGCCTGGGGATGGCAAGGGGCATATGGGAACTCTCTGTACTTTCCACTCAATTTTGCTATGCTCCAAAACTTCTCTAAAAAATAAACTCTACTTTTTAAAGTAATTTTTTCCTTTTAAGGTTTTATTATGATTTTTCCCAAAAATACTTAAGTAGAAAGAATAGAATGAATTCTTGATCAGGCAGCTTTAGTCATTTTCAACACATAGTCAATCTTGTTTAATCTATGCACCCACTCACTTCCCTCCACCCCCTCCACTGGACTTTTTTGAAACAAATCCCAGATATCAAACCATTTCATCAACCCAGGTTAATTTCAAGGAGCTGGGAAAGATTGAAGTAAGCAGAGCAAGGATTAATTGTAACAAAAGGTCTCAAAAGGCTTCACCATTTTCCTAATTATATAATAAGAGCTAAAAATGGAAATTTCATATATGCAGTCCGCATTCAGTCACTTAAACCAATCATGTCAATTAGTTGGACCTGAATTATTTTAATGTGTTTTGCCTTTAGATTTCTTCCTTTTTATGTCTAAACATTTCTGGATAGTTTTTCCCTCAAATCCACAGTATATCCATCTTTTCCAACCTTTAAATTTAAAATTTTCTACACCTTCTAAACAAAATCTCTTGGTAAAAATTGAGAAATATCCTGACCACTGTGCTGATAAAGTGAATCATTTACAAAAGCTCTAAAAAAGAAAGCACTACAAAATAGTCTAAGCTTCCTTATGACCTTTTAATAAATGCTAAGAAGCAAAGCCCATGCTTTTATTTTCATACTTTCTTTGGCAGCAGGACATCTCTTTGTGGGCAGGGTTCTCATTTACCACTCAAGTAAGCTCTTAGGAGGCACAGCGTGGCCAGCAGTCCCAGATGAAGTCAATGACCCTAGCCTCCTCAGGGACTAGCGAAGTAACTTCATAGGATCTGCTTAGGAACACGGACAATAATATCACTTATGAAGAAGGGCAGGGCTGGAAATCTTCTTTTCGATAAACATTGTTGTAAGTCATATTGCAATAGGATCTCCATTTAAACATGGTATTTTTAATGCCATGTTTATCCCCTTGACCTACCAAGACTGCACTAACACTACAGTAAGGGAATTAGAAAGATATACAACCAACAGAATAAAGGAAATGGGAGATTAAAAAAACAAAAAGAAAGAAAATGAAGATGAAAAGAGAGCAGATGAAATGCCTACAAAAAGTTTGAAGCTAGAAAGGGAATAGATGAACGATAATTGTTGTAGCAAACCAGAGAAAGCTGAAATTGAATTGTTGCCAGGGAGAAAAGTCAACAAAAAGTAGGGTGTTTTATCACTACAAGGCACTTTCCACCTCTTATCCTTGCCACTGAAAAGGCCTAGAAGCACCAGGTCCATTTGTAGGGAGGGATATTAGAAGAAGGGCTAAAAACCAGAGGATTGATTGAGATCTCATGTAAAGAGCAAATCTATATCTATAAAAGCCTAAGCAACCTTTTGACTGGTCGCTCTGACGTGAACTGACCACCAGGGAGCAGATGATCAACACAGGAACTGCCCCCTGGTGGTCAATGCACTCCCACAGCGGGAACGCTGCCCAGCTGACCAACGGGTACCAGACACAGGGCTCATGGCTGGCCGCCGCAGCCCGGAGACTGAAGCACAGTGGCAGCGAGCCTACCGAGTGGTGGTGGCAGGCACAGTGGGGCCAGGATGAGCAGGAGCAGCAGGCAGGAGCGGCAGGTGGCATTGGACTGCTGGTTTCAGCCCGATCCCCGCAGGCCATGCCGAGGTGCATGAATCCGTGCACCGGGCCTCTAGTATAATTATAAAGATCAAGATTCCCCATGCCCTGTGGAGCCAGGCCAGGCCAGGCCCATTCTCCACTCTGGCAGAAGGCAGGTTGACTCTCTTTGGACCATCGAGTCCATGGACTTGGAGACATTAGACACAGCTGTAGTAAGGCACTGAACTGAAAACAAGTATGGAAATCTTCATCCTCAAAGTGAGACTTCCAAATCTGCTTCCCTCCATCACCAACCTCCATATGGCTTCCAGAACATAAAGAGGCAGACTTAAATCTAGAAGCAGAAGATTGGCGAATTTCTCTCTGGGGAAACTGACCACATCAAGAAAAAAGGAAAGGATATTGATCTTCCGGATCATGTGGTGATGGAGCCCACCAGCCTGCAAGGCCTACTGTGTGCAAGGATTCTGCGCAGCTTTCTAGGGCTGGCGTTGTTGGCTGCAGAGCTTCAGAGACTGGCACTTGGACCCGCCTGGTGGTTTCTTTCTTTTTTTTATTAAATTTTTTTGGGGTGACATTAGTCAACATGAATGTATAGGTTTCCTGTGTGGATTACTAATTTACAAAATCTGTATATAGGACCATGTGCCCACCACCCAAAGTCAAATCTTCTCCTGTCACCTCATATTAGGACCCCTTTCTTCCCCCAACCCCCTGGTGATTTCTTAAGCCACTCAGTAAAGTCCACAGTTTCTCTCCCGTTTAAATCAGCCAGAGGAAATTTTGTTGCTCACAACTGAGACTCTAGACAAATACTACAGAGTAAAAATTAAAATGCTACCCAGACATTAAAATTATGAAGTTCCTTGATGTGTGCTGATATCCAAAGAGCTCGAAGGTATATTGTTAAACAAAAGAGAAAAGATGCAGAGCAATGTGTGGTATTCAAAAGTAAATAAAATTGAAATATATAAGAAGGGCCCTTGGATCCAAAGAAATACACTAGCTTGATAGGCCCCCAACATATCGCCACCTATTGGGAGTCAGATGTGCATAGTGGGAAGAACAGAACCTTAGCATAACACAGACGTGTTCCAACCCTAGTTTCGGTGATGACTGACTATTAGGTCTTTGGCAAATCTCATATCCTTACCTTCCCTGAAGCCTAGTTTAAATGCATTTACATAATGACAATGCCTGTTAAGAACTAAAAGAGAATATAGGTAACGTTCTGAGTGCAGTACCTGGCTTGTAGTAGGCTCTGAGTATGTGGTACTCCACTTAGCTACTGATATCCCCGCCCCCCCTCTTATCATGTGGATGGAGCACCCTAACCTCTGCTTAGGTTCCAATTGTGGGGTGTTTGAGGGAAGCAGAAGAAGGCAGGAATAGGTGATGGGACTGGTTGTCCATCCTGCATCAAAGCAGAGTGTGGATAATTGGCAATTATGCTCTGGGCTGTGGGACTTCAATATTATGGGGGAAGGAAGAAACTTGGCACTCCTTCCTTTCATTCCCCTTCATCCCCAAGAAGGTCTGGCAAACACACGATAAAAATGGACACCCCACCCAGTAAAGCAGGTAGGCATGGATGACTGGGGACATGAATGAGGATGGACTAGCCAAGCCAACCAGGCTTGAGGCTGTGTGCATGCGTCTAAGTGCCCACTTAGGATGGCAATGTGCTGGGTAAGCTGGGAAACCAGCAATGGGTGGGTGGGTCCCACAGATTCTACCAGACTCCCACAGCCCAGCCACATCAAGCCAGCTGCCTGAGGCGCTGCTTCACAGACAGGTAAACTAAGGAGGAAAAAACCTCTGTATAATCCAGTTCTTAAGACTGTGCTTGGGAAGATGCTGACGATACACTATTAGTGAAGGTGGGGAAAAGGTTAAAATGCAGTGTATGGAGATATGTGTATGTGTGTGTGCATTTGTGTGTGTGTTTGTATCATATATAATCTTCATAAAAGAATCAAAAGGAATATGCCAAAAAATCAGCAATAATTTGAACTTTAAAGCAAGATCTCAGAGAAATCCACCCTAACCGGTTTGGCTCAATGGATAGTGTTGGCCCTCGGACTGAAGGTTCCGGGTTCGATTCTGGTCAAGGGCACATACCTTGGTTGCAAATTCATTCCTGGCCCTGGTCAAGGAGCATGTGGGAGGCAACCAATCAATGTGTCTCTCACATCAATGTTTCTCTGTGTCTCTCCCCCTCCCTTCCACTCTCTCTAAAAATCAATGGAAAAATATCCTCGGGTGAGGATTAACAACAACAACAAAAATCTCAGAGAAATCCAAATCCTGGAAAAAGAATACAACCATTCTAAAGGGTAAGAGTTAATAAACAAACTAACCAAAACTCCATAAAATTCCCTTCAGTTTTAGCCAGAAAAAAAAAAAAAAAAATCAAAGCAATCATCCTAACAGCACTGACCTAAATAATGCTCAGTCTGTTCGAGTTCTTTTTATCTTACTCAGGAGGCACTGCTAATTTGTGGAGTTAGGTTCTTGGTTTCCATGGGATCCCTAAGATTGCTTCTGGGTGTGTCTGAAGAAGACAGCAGGGTAGTGAAAGTTGCAACTCCAAAGTCTTACAACTCCTATTTTTGTTTCTCCTTTACACAGAAAGCTGATACCCTGGGTTCAGTCTTTCCCTTTGAATTGCAATGCTCAAAAAGAAGAAACAAAGGAAAGTTTGCCGCTAAACATATGGAAATGACCTTGGAGAAGTTAGGCCAGTCATTATCTGATTTTAACTTGCTCCTGGAAGGATTTTTCAGAGCAGCAAATTATTTGCAGCATGGTAAACAGCCCGGGAAGACAGGAATTACACAGGTAAGTGGTAACATCCTACTAGCTATAATTAAAATGGCACTTCCTTTTCCTGCCCATAGGAACCAATGGTATTCATAACTGCAATGACTAAATAACATTGCTAATTAGAATAGTAAGCCTTAAATGCTAGAATAAATAGAAAATATTATTTTATAAATTTCACCCCAACCCTATGTAGTCTATGGTATTATTCATTCAATTTTACAGATGAGGAAACAGGATTATGGGTTAAATAGCTTGCCCAAAGCCGCACAAATCAAGATGGCCTGACAGGGAAGCCCATGCTCCTAGCCGCTGGATATATGGCCTTACCACAGTCAGCTGTGAGAAGCCCACCACCAAAGGCCTTAAATTGTCAGGTCACCTCTTATTCCCACTCCCAGTGTCCCGATACCCACCCTCCACCATCTCCACTATTGTCTGCTACACACCGACAACGATGGCCAGGGCAAGTCTAGAGCTATGGAAGTTTGATTCTGCTGAAGTCAGATGGTCTGAGGTCAGAAAATAGGTACTTAAAAAAAAAAAAAAAGAATTTGTATTTACAACAAGATTTTAAACAAGACAGGAAGAACTTACTCTTTAAAGTAACACCATAATTTAAAAAATGGGCAGAGGACCTAAATAGACATTTCTCCAAAGAGGACATGCAGAGATTGCCAGTAGACATATGAAAAGATTCTCAATGTCACTAATCATCAGAGAAATGCAAATTAAAACCACAATGAGATACCACCTCATACCTGTCAGGATGGTTATCATCAATAAATAAATAAACAACAACAAGTGCTGGGGAGGATGTGGAGAAAAGGGAATCCTTGTGCACTGTTAGTAGGAATGCAGATTGGTGCCATCAGTATGGAAAACAGTATGGACATTCCTCAAAAAATTAAAAGTGGAACTGCCTTATGGCTCAGCAATTCCACTTCTGTGTATATACGTGAAGAAACCCAAAATACTAATTTGAAAAGAGATATGCACCCCTTATGTTCACAGCAGCATTATTTACAATAGCCAAGATATGGAAGCAACCCAAGTGCCCACCAGTAGATGAATGGATAAAGATGTAGTACATACACACAATAGATTATTATTTGGCCATAAAAAGATTGATACCTTACCATATAACAACATGGATGGATGGACCTACTGGGTATTATGCTGAATGAAATAAATCAGACAGAGAAAGATAAATGCCATATGATTTTGCTTACATGTGGAATCTAAAGAACAAAAGAAATGCACAAATAAGGTTGAAACAGACTCATAGATGAAGAGAACAAACTGATGGTTGCCAGATGAGAGGGAGGGAAGAAATCACTTTGTAATTTATATCATTGTCTGACCACTATGCGGTACACTGAAACTAATATAAAACAATATTGAATGATAAATAAAAAATTAATAAAGTAATGTCATAAATAATAATTCATTCATAAGGCAAGAATTGTGGGTGTGGGTGTGCATACGTGCATGGGTGTGTACTTATATGTATGTGTATTTGAACAAATTTTGATTTCTTGATATTCAATTTGGATTGGCACATAGGACACCTACAAAATACATTCTAGAATTGAGCAGTCAGAAAATATAGAATAAAAACAAATTAAAGAACCATGTTGGATTTAATATGAAATAGAAAATATTTTATTTAAAAAAAGTAAATGGAATGGGACAAAGCCTAAATATTACCTGTGAATAAAAACAGGAAAGCTACTTTCAAAGGTCTTTATACAAAATGTACAAGGGAATCTGACTAAGATGGTTATTCTGAAAGGGGTGAAGTGAACTATTCTGTGTAGACAAATAGCCAGGGAGCTATGCTGTGTGGCACATCCAGACAGATATCTAGTCCACGAGTTCAGGGATAAGTAGGACTGATTGGCTTCTGAAAAGGGAAATCTGAATTCTAAGAATTCTTAGCATGGACAACAAAAGGGTAGATGGTAAGCTATGATTTAATAAATTACCCTAAGCTTTTAACTCACAGGTATTTGTGAAATTTTTTTTTTGCAAAGGTTCTGCAACCCTAAGAACTTTTTCATAAAAAGCTCAAATTGTTATGTATTCCAAATGTCTTTTCAGATTTTCACTCATATTTTGCAAATATGCATGATCAAATGTAAGCACATTAGACTAGACTATAATTATGACCAATATCTGTTTTATAAAATATTACTTCTCCATAATAAGATGAAAAATAAACTCTTGCAAATATATATTCGCATGCTTTGAAAGTTAATGGGTATGTTTCCTTTTTGTTAATCAATGGCGGGTTTTGCACATTGCATATAAGGTGAAGGAAATAGCATCTGAGAATATCGTAAGCTCCGCAAGAGCAGGGATCATGCCTGTATTGTTCACTGATAAGAGAGGTGGCTTTAACACTAAAAACTGCCGGAGTTTCATCCTGCCACTAACACTTTTTAGGAATGTGACCATGCGACAGTTATTCAACCTCTCTTTGCATGTCCAGATGTAGATTGGGTGATGATTACTGAAGTATCTACTCATAAGAGTGCTGTGAGAGTTAGATGACTGACATGTAAAGCACTTGGAACATGGTTGACACAGAGATTAGCTACCATTCTTCACATCTGTATCTCCAATCAAACTCAAAGTAAATATTTGTGGGCTCAATAAATGAATGACCAAGAACTTATTCCTGTTTTAGGTATAAACTTTATGACAATTCCATGGTGCTGACATACAATATGTACTCTTTACTGTCAAAATGTATAAAGATATTACTTTGATCAGAGTAAAAGATGCCTAAATTAGCCTGGCCAGTATGGCTCAATGGTTGAGCATGGATCTATGAACCAGGAGGTCACAGTTCAATTCCTGATCAGGGCACATGCCTCGGTTGTGGGCTCGATCCCCCTGTGTGGAGCATGCAGGAGGCAGCCAATCAATGATTCTCTCGCATCATTGATGTTTCTATCTCTCTCTCTCCCTCTCCCTTCCTCTCTGAAATCAATAAAAAATATATATATTTTTAAAAAGATGCCTAAATTAGGAATATCACACATCAGCACATAGTATTCTATCTATCTCCATTGCAACCACATTTGTTTCTGATTAGATATATATACTAATAAAAGCCTAGGTGGCCCTCACACAACACCCTCATGTCATCACAAGATGGCTGCCCCCACATCATCACAAGATGGCCACCACAAGATGGCCGCCACAAGAAGGCCAGCAGGGGAGGGCAGTTGGGTGCCATCAGGCCAGCAGAGGAGGGCAGTTGAGGGTGAGATCAGGCCAGCAGAGGAGGGCAGTTGCGGGGGACTAGACCTGCAGGGAAGGGCCGTTGGGGGTGATCAGGCCAGCAGGGGAGGGCAGTTGGGGATGACCAGGCCGGCAGGGGAGGGCAGTTGGGGGCAAGACCAGGCCAGCAGAGGAGGGCAGTTGGGGGCGACCAGGCCAGCAGGGGAGCCGTTAGGGGGTGATAAGGCTGGCAGGCAGAGGCCGTTAGGGGCAATCAGGCAGGCAGGCAGGCGAGTGGTTAGGAGCCAGCAGTCCCAGACTGTGAGAGGGATGTCCGACTGCCGGCAGGGATTGGGCCTAAACTGGAAGTCGGACATCCCCCAAGGGGTCCCAGATTGGAGAGGGTACAGGCTGGGCTGAGGGAAACTCCCTGCTCGCCCCCCCCCCCAGTGCACAAATTTCATGCACCAGGCCTCTAGTCTTTAGTAATTTTATAGATAAGAAAAGGGCCTGAAGTTAGTAGAGTACTATAGAAAGGGAATAACCCAGTAGACAATTAGGCTACCTCAAGACATTAACCAGACATTTAAAACTAAAAAGGAGAAGGAGAAACCAAGATGGCAGCATAGGTAAACACCTGAAATTGCTGCCTCACACAACCACTTCAAAACTACAACTAAAAGACAAAATGAACATCATTCAGAACCACAGAAAGGCTGGCTGAGAGGAAATTCTACAACTAGAAGGAAAGAGGAAAGCAAACTGGGACTCAGAAGAGATGTGGAAGTAAAGTGTGGAAGTACGGAGGTGCGTGCGCGAGAAAAGAGCTGGCAACTGAGTATGCGGCTGTCTTTTTCATTTGGGAGGGAGATACAAGCTCCTGACTGCTCTGAACTCCAGTTCCGGGCGAGACTCTGGGGACCCAGACTCATATGGGGAGAAACTGGACTGTCTGGCCTCAGACGGAACTTGAGGGTAGCTTTCTCTCAGAGGTGCTTGCAGCGATTACCATGGGACACTGAGACCTGGGCCTCTTAGGGCATGGCTGAGGATCAGCCATTGCTGTTGGCTCCACCCTGTGGATTCCCTGAGACCCGGCCCCACCCAAGCTGTGCGCAGAGGCTTTTGCATATGAATGGCTTTGCCCTTTGCAATCTAAAATTACATAACAAACTGCAGCTGGGTCAGAGAGACCCAGAACATCCAAAAGAAGGCCCAAGGCCCCATAGCAGCTTGCATTGTTTCACAGCTGGGCCTTATCTGGGCATCTCCAAACCCCAAACAAAGAGGAGGAATCTGCAGATCTCTCTGTAGCTCCTGCTTGGTGGCCTCAGGCAAAGGCTAAATTAGCACCTCCTTAGAGATCCAAGAGCCAGTGTACCCAATGGTCAGAGTGGGACCATCCAGATTACAACTCCTCAGATCCATAAGGGACACACTCAGGGGGCAGACTCAGTGAGCACCAAAGTCCCACTGAAGCAAGTCTTGCCTCATAAGGGTGTCTCCAGCAAGAAGTTCTCCCATCATAGACACAGCTGATTCTCACAGCCAATTGTCCTGGAGGTCAGTTCCTCCCAGTGATACCAACAACAATCAAGGCTTAACTACAACAAGACTGTGCACACAGCCCATAAAGGGGTGCACCAAGAGAGAAGGTAACTGGGGAGGCTGAGCCACTGGGCCCTATAGGACACCTAGCAAAGTGGTCAGCAAACTGCGGCTTGTGAGCCACATGCGGCTTGCGAGCTGCGGTTTGCCACTCTGTTGACTAATGAGTTTGCCGACCACTATCATATACTACCCTTTACCTCTTTCACACAATATGTCACAATTGCCTAATCCTCACAGCTTCCAACTACACGGTAACATTTAGTCTAGTCCAGTGGTCAGCAAACTCATTAGTCAACAAAGCGGCAAACCACGGCTCTCGAGCTGCATGTGGCTCGTGAGCTGCGGTTTGCGACCACTGACCTAGCACACAAAGCCACTCTATCAACACAGGGAAGCAGCCAAAATGTGGAGACAAAGAAACAGGTCACAAGTGACAGAAATGGAGGAAAGCAAACTACTGGATATAGAGTTCAAAACCACGGTTATAAGGTTTTTCAAGAATTTTCTAGAAACCGCCAATAAATTCAGTGAGACCCTTGAGGATATGAAAAAGGACCAACTAGAAATCAAGCATACACTGACTGAAATAAAGAATAATATACAGAGATCCAACAGCAGACTAGAGGATCGCAAGAATCAAGTCAAAGATTTGAAATACGAAGAAGCAAAAAACACCCAACTGGAAAAGAAAAAAGAATCCAAAAATATGAAGATAGTGTAAGGAGCCTCTGGGACAACTTCAAGCATACCAACATCCAAATTATGGGGGTGCCAGAAGAAGAGAGAGAGCAAGATACTGAAAACCTATTTGAAGAAATAGTGACCAAAAACTTCCCCCACCTGGTGAAAGAAATAGACTTACAAGTCCAGGAAGCACAGAGAACCCCAAACAAAAGGAATCCAAAGAGGACCACACCAATACACATCATCATTAAAATGCCAAGAGCAAAAGACAAAGAGAGAATATTAAAAGCAGCAAGAGAAAAACAGTTAGTTACCTATAAGGGAGCACCCATATGATTGTCAGATGATTTCTCAACAGAAACTATGCAGGCCAGAAGGGAGTGGCAAGAATATTCAAAGTGATGAATAGCAAGAACCTACAACTAAGATTACTCTACCCAGCAAAGCTATCATTCAGAATTGAAGGTCAGATAAAGAGCTTCACAGATAAGATAAAGCTAAAGGAGCTCATCACCACCAAACCAGTATTATATGAAATGCTGAAAGGTATTCTATAAGAAGAGAAAGAAGAAGAAAAAGGTAAAGATTAAAATTATGAACAACAAATACATATCTATCAACAAGTGAATCTAAAAATCAAGTGAATTAAAAATATGATGAACAGAATAAACTGGTGAATATAATAGAATCAGGGGCATAGAAAGGGAGTGGACTGACAATTCTCGGGGGGGTGGACAAGGGTGTGAGGGGTACGGGAAGAGACTGGAAAAAAATCGTACACCTATGGATGAAGACAGTGGGGGGAGGGGGGGTTAAGGGCAGAGGGTGGGGTGGGAACCGGGTGGAGGGGAGCTATGGGGTGGGGAAAGAGGAACAACTATAATAATCTGAACAATAAAGATTTATTTAAAAATAAATAAATAAAAGTCCTGCCACAGCAAAAAATAAAAATAAAAATAAAAAAATAAAAGTTACTTATAGTATTAAAATAAATAAATAAAACTAAAAAGGAGAAGCTTTGGGGGGACTTTAAATAGTTACTTATTTGATTTAAATACACTTGATACACTTGAAAATCACTGAATTGACACTAATTTTCAATTGGGTAGAGGTTTAGCTAGTGAATGCTCAGATTCAGTATGAAACCAGATAGCCATGAGCCACCTAGGCTCAAATTATAGTACAAATAAAATTTCCTTCAGTGTTAGCTACAGCTTCATGCTCCATTCTGTGGGGAATGTGGGTACCCTGCCTCCTGTTGCCCACAGTATCACACTCAGGAAGTCTGGCTTATAAATATATTCAGGTGAGCTCAAATGGGACAGATTCAAGCAACCCTCATTCACTGCTGTTGTGAATATCAACTGGTACAGCCACAATGGAAAACAGTATGGCAGTTCCTCAAAAAATTGAAAATAGGGTCTCCATCTGACCCAGCAATCCCTCCTCTGGGTATTTACCCAAATGGGACAGATTCTCAGAGGCAACATTTTGTACCATTTCTCATGTTTTGCCATCGAGTTACTGAGTTGAATTCATTTGAATTGCCAAGTCAGAACAAAAGATGATCTGAATTCAGTCTGGTACAGTCGCCAGATAAAATACAGGACTCATAGTTACATTTTAATTTCAGATAAACAGTGACTATTTATTTTCAGTATAAGTATGTTCCAAATATTGCTTGGGACATATTCTAAAAAAAAATTATTTGTTGTTTATTTGAAATTCAAATGTAACTGGGTGTCTGTATATTCTTATTAGCTAAATCTGGCCACCCTACATTCTGCTCATAATAAGCCATAAACTTTCATTGTAACCACTGTTGCCAAGCATGCTGTGCACAACGATGAGGAGGAGGTGTGACAGGATAAAGCCAATCCTTCAATATACTGGCTTCCAATTAATCCTCATTTTCAGCTCAAGTCTCATTCCTCATCTTGACATCTTATTACATAAAAAGTATGTTATACAATGTTACATAGCATGTATATATGTGCCTACATCTATATATATAAAAGCCTAAGCAACCATTAAGACCGAAAGACCAGAATGACCAGAACGACAGGTCGACCAATCGCTATGATGCACACTGACTACCAAGGGGCAGACACTCAATGCAGGAGCCGCCCCCTGGTGGTCAGTGCACTCCCACAGGGGGAGCGCTGCTCAGCCAGAAGCCAGGCTCACAGCTGGCGAGCGCAGCTGCAGCGGTGGGAGCCTCTCCCATGGTGGCAGCGGCAGCTCAGATTGGGAAAGGGCACAGGTCAGGCTTAGGGACCCTACCCGTGCACAAATCCATGCACTGGGCCTCTAGTACGTATATAAGGGCATAGAAAAAATCTGAAAGGAAGTCTAGAAAACAGTTAACAATAGTTATTTCAAGGGAAATTAGTATGTTTCCAAGAGGAGAAAAAAAGATTTTATATTACTACTAGTGGCCCAGTGCATGAAATTCATGCATGAGGCGGGGGGCCAGTGTCCCTCAGCCCAGCCTGCACCCTTTCCAATCTGGGACCCCTCAAAGGATGTCCTACTGCTGGTTTACAGGGAACGGGCAGTCGGACATTCCTCTCACAATCTGGGACTGCTGGCTCCTAACCGCTCACCTGCCTGCCTGCCTGATTGCCCCCAATCACTCTGCCTGCCGGCCTGCTCACCCCCAACTGGCTTCCCTGCTGATCTGCTCACCCCCAACTGCCTCCCCACCAGCCTGATCACCCCCAACGGCTCCCCTGCACCAGACTGGTCACCCACAACTGCCCTCCCTTCTTGGCCTCTAACTGCCTCTACCTCGGCCCTGCCACCATGTCTTTGTCCAGAAGAATGTCCGGAAGGTCTCCTGGAAGGTCTTCCAGTCTAATTAGCATATTTACCCTTTTATTAGTATAGATAGAGGCCTGGTGCATGGGTGGGGGCCAACTCGTTTGCCCTGAAGGGTGTCCTGGATCAGGGTGGGGGTTCCCTTGGGGTGTGGGGCAGCCTGGGCGAGGGGCCTGTGGTGGTTTGCAGGCTGGCCACGCCCCCATGGGGTGAGGGTCCCTGCTGGGGGGCATGGCCAGTCTGGGTGAGGGGCTGATGGCTGTTTGCAGGCTGGCCATGCCCCCCAGCAGGGACTCTCACCCCATGGGGGCATGGTCAGCCTGGGTGAGGGGCTGATGGCTGTTTGCAGGCTGGCCACACCCCCTAGCAGGGACTCTTACTCCTTGGGTGTGTGGACAGCATGGGTAAGGGCTGAGGGCTGTTTTCAGGCTGGCCACACCCCCTTCAGGGTGGGGGGTCCTGCTGGGGTGCCTGGCCAGCCTGGGTGAGGGGCTGATGGCTATTTTCAGGCTGGCCATGCCCCCCAGCAGGGACTCTTACTCCATGGGGGTGTGGCCAGCCTTGGTAAGGGGCTGAGGGCCATTTTCAGTCTGGCCACGCCCCCCGGTGACCCAGGCCCCCAGCCACTCCTTGAGTGGAGGCCAGGGCAGGCTGGAAGCCTGGGTTGCCCCCAGCGACCCAGGCCCCCAGCCACTCCTTCAGTGGCGGCCAGGGCAGGCGGGAAGCTTGGCTTCCTCCGTCGCCGGGGGCAACCCAAGCCTCCTGCTCGATTCAGCTCCGTGGCCGCCAACATCTTTGTTGGGTTAATTTGCATCTCGCTCCTGATTGGCTGGTGGGTGTAGTGGAGGGATGGTCAATTTGCATGTTTCTCTTTTATTAGTGTAGATGTAGTCTAGATAGTACTGTTTTGTTTAACTTTTTTTTTATTTTTTATTGTTTAAAGTATTACATGTAGTAGTACATATATCTCCTTTTTTTCCCCATTGACCTTCCCCCAGCCTCCCCTACCCTCTGTCGCGTGCCCTCATCCCACCCCCTCAGTGTCTTGTGTCCATTTGTTGTGCTTATATGCATGCATACAAGTTTGAGTGAATATTCATATGTCATTTGTAATTAAGTGTGTGTGTGTGTGTGTGTGTGTGTGTATGGGAATTTCAGTTGGTTCTTATTTCTGAATCTCATGAAGTACCTAGCACAGTGTTCTGACGTTGTAGGTACACAATTAATATTTGTTATGTCAGTACATAAATATCTCTTGAATGAAAACAGACATGGCTATTAAAGTATAATTTCTAAAATTCATGAATCTCATACAAATATAAAATGAACATATGTCCAAAATTTTATTAAATGCATTCGTTAATGAGGGAGCCAGAAAGGTATTTAAATTAGTTTGAATGGAATTTTGACTTAAAATGATTTCTATTCTCTATCAAACAAAACTCACTTACATTGTATCAGTCTTCCACAAATTAACGTTCATCCCTGAAGTTGTAAAATAGCCTAATTGATCAGAAGACAATTGCTATAGACTGAATGTTTGTGTTCTCCCAAAATTCATATGCTAAAATGTGATGGGCCCTAGCCAGTTTGGCTAAGTGGATAGAGTGTTGGCCAGAGGACTGAAGGGTCTAGGGTTCGATTCCAGTCCAGGGCATGTACCTCAGTTGCAGGCTTAATCCCTGGTCCCAGTGCAGGAAGCAACTAATTGATACGTCTCTCTCATGATATGTTTCTCTCTCTCTCTCTCTCTCTCTCTCTCTCTCTCTCTCTCTCTCTCACATTACCTCTCCCTTCCACACTCTAAAAATCAATGGGAAATATATCCTAGGATGAAGATTAAGAATAAATAAATAAAATGTGATGGTATTGACCTGGCCAGTGGTTCTCAGTGGTTAGAGCATCGACCCTCAAAACAAAGGGTCATGGGTTCAATTCCTGGTCAAGGGCACATACCTGGGTTGCAGGTTCAATCCCAGCCCCTGTTGAGGCAAATACAGGAGGCAACCAATTGATGTGTCTCTCTCACATCAATGTTTCTCTCTCTTTCTTCCTCCCTCCCTCTCACTCTCTCTAAAAATCAATGGAAAAACATCCTCCGGTGAGAATTAACAACAACAAAAAAAAGTGATGGTATTAGGAGGTGGGGCCTTTGGAAGGTCATTAGGATTAGATGAGGTCATGCATGAGGATGGAGCCATCATGAGTGGGATTACTGACCTTAGAGCCATGAGAGAGTTTGTCTCCCCTCTCTGTCCTCTGCCAAGTGAGGACACAAGGAGCAGTCAGCAGTCTACGACCCGAGAAAGGGTCCTCACAGGAACTGGGCCATACAGGCTCCCTGATCTTGGACTTTCAGCCTCCAGGACTGTGAGAAATATACTGTATTTCTATAATTCTAAGCTACCCAGTCCATGGTATTTTTGTTATGGCAGCCTGAGCTGATGAAGACAACAATCAAAGGGCGCATCCCTCTACACTGTCTACAGTGTCAGATAATCACCAGCTGGACTGCTAGGGAGTGCCCAGCACACCCCGCAAGGACAGCCAGGAATCTCTTTTGCTCATTTCCAAAATGTTGTCAGTTTTTCCTGACACCGTTCTGTCAGCAATCATCTGTTTTCTTGGTGTTTTGAAACACTTGTGAATCACTTTTCAATGATTTGTTAGTTTGAGTAATTTCTTTATTCACATTCATGCAGATTGATACTATTCATGCATTCTCTTAAAAAGGGATAATGCAACGTTTCACCTTATAAAAATCTCAGTGTCCTTGTATAGAATGTTTTCAAGGCACCAGGAATCTCCTCCTTGAATACACCAGAAATAACTTGGCAAAACCCAGTTTGTAAGTCATTTTGGCACTTGTTCCCTAAACACTACAGTACAGTATTTACAGTCTGAGTGGTATGTTGCTATAGCCAGGTTTGTTGACAAAAACAAAAACACACATACTGAAGTGTTAGGTTTTTCTTAAGCTTCTTAACTTAGCAACCACTCCTGGCCCACCCAGAGATACTGTTCTGGGCTCCTCCCAACTGCCTGGAGGCCACAGTGAAGACAACAGTCCCTTTCCACTTCCACACATCAATCCATCTCAGTTAAACACAGAGAACTGTGTAAGATACAAAATGATCAAGGCATACATTAAGTTGTTAACAGGATGGATGAGCTTAACCTCTGTAATAATTTGGGATATTTATATTTATTTGGGAAGCAAATCAGTTAAATCTTTTAAAATATGTGTCCTGGATTTCTTTCAGTTTTTTAAAAATATATTTTTATTGATTTCAGAGAGGAAGGGAGAGGGAGAGAGAGAAACATCAATAATGAGAGAGAATCATTGATCAACTGCCTCTTGCACGCCCCCGACTGGGGATCAAGCCCACAACCCGGGCATGTGCCCATGACCGGAATCGAACCAGGGACCCTTCAGTCCACAGGCCGACACTCTATCCACTGAGCCAAAAGAGCCAGGGCCCATCTTTCAGTTTTCATACTGTGACCTTTGACCAACTTTACTGTCCTTAGCAAGCATGATTTTCTGTGTCCCTTAAGCTTCTGGCAGGCCTAAGATAGGTCAATTATGCAATATAGTCAGAAACATTTTTGTATAATAATGGCCAAGTGGCATGACAACTGATACAAATATTAAACTGGTGATAGTATCAATTATAAAAAATCACCTATCACAAGACCACCAGGAGGCGTGGCCCCTGGTGTGTACTGTATTCTTTGTCCCTTTGTCTTGGCAATCATTGTACCTGAGTTATCCTATTGAAAAGGTATTGTAACAGGGTCCCTTAGTGAAGAATAATCTGCACAGATTTCTAGGGGCAAGTACGGAGGTGCGTGTGTGAGAAAAGGGCTGGTGCGTGTGTTCTGGCCTCAGTTGGCTGGTTTGGGGTTGACTTTGACTGTAGTCTGCTCTGACCCTACACCCTGTAAGTAAATTACCCTATAATAATTGTGTTATAGTCTAGTTTTTTGGTCTTAAGCTACCTTCTTGTCATATGGCCATTACACCTTTGCTCCATGATCAGCTGCCTCTTGCATACATAGTTACACAAGGGTGGGCAAAAGTAGGTTTACAGTTGTTTGTAATGAAAAAAGACATGCAGGTTATAATTATAATAATACAAGAATAAACACTGTTTCATGTACTAACAACTGTAATCCTACTTTTGCCCACCCCTACACATTTACTAGAGAGGCCACTAATCCCTTTACTAAAAAGAAAAAAAAATAATACATATAACTGGGACCATCTGGAAAAATCCAAGACACGTGATCTTCCTAACCAACAACAGTCAATCCTTAAATTCTATAGTTCATTGACTCAATTAAACCATCATTTAAAAAAATGCACTGTGCCCTTGCCAGTTTGACTCAGTGGATAGTGTCGGTCTGTGGACTGAAAGGTCCGGGGTTTGGTTCTGGTCAAGGTCCCACATGGGTTGCAGGCTTGATCCCCAGCCCTGGTCGGGGCGCATGTGGGAGGCAATCAATTGATGTGTCTCTCTCACCGATGTTCCTCTCTGTCTTTTCACCTCCTTTCTGCTCTTTCTAAAAATCAATGGAAAAATATTCTTGAGTGAGGATTAACAATAAATAAATAGATAAATAAGTAAAATAAATAAATAAATAAATAAATAAATAAATAAATAAATGCACCATTATGGTATGGACTACTAAGAAAAATAAAATGGCCAATTAAAATAAGACACTGTTTCTTATCACATCAACTGTAAGACACACTATGACTTCAGAGAGGTTAAAATGTAAATACAAATGGTATCTTAGAAGAAATATGATATTTACTATGTCTTCCAACATAGACATGAACTATAGCTTTTATTTCTCTGACCAGTAAGGCTTTTTTTTTTCACAATGAGATTTCTATGGCTGTATTGTATTTTATAAGGAAACCCTCCCCATTGTTAAAGAATAAGCAAATGAGTTTGCGAAGAAAAACCTCAATGGAAAAGGGTCTGCAATGGCAACTGTGGCACGCAGTGGCTGCTGTCCCCACAGTGATGGCAAGCTGTGGTGGCCTGTCTGTGGGTCCAGCATTGGTGGCCTCAGTTGGCTGGTTTGGGGTTGACTTTGACTGTAGTCCTGGCTGCTGCTTGGCATCTGTTGTTGCTATCAGTTTTCTCTGCTGGGTTCTACGCTTTCCCAAGAGTTCTGTGAGCTTCTTATCAACTCTTGAATAAATACCTTGTCTGCCTAAATCAGCCAGACTTGCATCTAAGAACCTTGACTGATACCTCTGGATTTCAGCAATTTGTTAAACAGAGATAATTGATATAATTTAAGGTAAATAGCAGTTCAGCCCTTCTAAGGACAGTTACCAATCCCTTCCACTTCTCTAAAATGACCACCTCCAAAAAAATATAAATCCAGCCATATCCAACATTAACAAAGCAGTTGAACCATTCAGTGCCAAAAGCACACATATACTCATTATTTTAGAACACAATTTATAAAGTTATTGAAGGAATAAACTGCTTATTTCACAAAGGAATTAAATCAACAAAATATAATATGCTCAGAGTTACTATGATTCAGTGGAGAAGCTAGAAATGAAAGGAAGTCTGTAGTTATCATACCATATATAAGATACACGGTAGAAATTGACTCCAGTAAAAAAAAAAGCAATTAAAAAATAATTTTAAAAAATTGACTCCAGTTAATAATAGGGTAAGTCAGTTTCATTCGTCTTACTATTGCTAGCAACAATTAATTAATTTGATTGGCTGATGATTTCTTTGTACTTATTTGCAAAGTTGCCCTACCCCAGTGGTCGGCAAACTCATTAGTCAACAGAGCCAAATATCAGCAGTACAACGATTGAAATTTCTTTTGAGAGCCAAATTTTTTAAACTTAAACTTCTTCTAATGCCACTTCTTCAAAATAGACTCACCCAGACCGTGGTATTTTGTGGAAGAGCCACACTCAAGGGGCCAAAGAGCCGCATGTGGCTCGCGAGCCGCAGTTTGCCGACCACGGCCCTACCCCATTTCATAATTTCAAAGCAATGTCAGCATATCCTTTTTTCTTCAAAGTCTTCAACTCACTGTTGCAGCTTCAGTGAGTGTAGGAGCTGAATATTGTTCTCTTAAGAAATGCAGCTTTCAATAATGTAAATGGTAATAATTGTAACACTAGCATGGTGTATCACTATGACCAGGCACTGTTCTAAGCATTGTTGTATATTAACCTTACTCTGCATAAGAATTCCTCATTTTATACACAGGACACTAAGGCACAGAACAGTTCATTTACTTGACTGATGGCACCGGCCAGTAGGTGGCAGAGCTGGGACTTGAACTCAGATTGGCTCCAGAATTCCTGTTATCACAAGTTGTGCCCTGTAGGAAGTTACTTGTTTTTGGCTACTAACTACATGTAGTGCATAGTAGGCCTGCCAGAATCTGAAGTAGAAAAATTTCCTCTGCAAACCTGGGCAGTTTACATACTGAAGCTTAGATCTTTTTCTTTGCAATATGGAAATAATGATATTCTTCCTGCCTACCTCGTAGGTTGCTGAGTAGAATAAATAAAGCAATGGATGTGCAAGTGCTTTGCAAAGTGTTATGTAAAGCGTTATCACATAAACTTTGAACAGGCATAAGTTAGGATGTAGCTTCAGCTGTGTGTGATGAAATGTCCTGTAAGTAAATTGGGTCACAGCTAGAAGATGGCAGAGCTTGGACTGGAACCTGTGCTTCTAACTACACCACCACACTCACTCCTCTGAGATTTGGTCACTATAATACTTGATGGTACACTATTGTTTTCTTGCAGATTCATTAGAGATAATGTGAACATAAATTGCTCTTCAAAGATTTCCCACAAAATGTGTTTCTGGTAGGCCTAAGTCAGAAATTCCTACCTCCGACCTAAAAACCGAACTGACAGAGAGCAACAACTAAAGATAGGTCAAACGACAAAAATCTACAACGTGGGTGTCCAAGCAACCGGAAACGCTTGGCAGAGGAAGATGTCTTTTTACCCTGGCAAGCTTGGGGACATTCCTGTCAGGCGCCTTTGAGACTCAGATGTGGAAAGCAGCTCAAATTCCCACACAAGACGGGGATGTTTATCAGTTTGGTAACATTGTGGGGGTACTCAGAGAAGAGAATGATAACGGGTCTCTCCGTTTCATACTTCAAGCAAGATCTCCCCATATTTGGGCAAAAGAGAAGGTTAAAAAAAATCAAACTAAAAGAAAAAACATAAAATAATAATGTTAGCACTCTCCTTCTTCCCCCTCTAGAAAATCTCTTGCAAGGAGTTATAAATTATTGCACCATCACTAAAATAGAAAATCTACAAATCAACCAATAAGTATTGGCCAGGCGTCTCCTAGGTGTCTAGTCCCTGCATGAGCCTGGAGTTAGCAGATTGCATGCTTGTAAAACTAACAGGTGAGGTCTTAGAAACCATTACATGCCAGATTTGGTATCACTGAAGATAAATGTAATAAACTTCAAGAATGTAAGTTCCCTGAATAAAGAAAAAGAAATATGAAAATGAAAAAGACATTGAGAAAGTCTGAGAACACAGAGCCCAGTAAGGCTGGTGTCATTGACTATATCATAATACATCTTAAGGAAAATGTGCAGGTCATTACTAGAACTTCCTTTTAATACATATTAAAATCAATCTTTCACATAAAGTAAAAAATGAAGACAATGAGTACCTAAGTCTAATACAGACCTTTTAATTTTAAAATCACAAATATATCTTTCCCTGGTTATGCTATACCCCTGCCATTTATCCGTTTTTCCCCATTCACTTCTTCATGAGTTGACTTATACGAGGTTGGGGCTGGCACCACGGCAAGGGCTTGGCCTGTGAAGATGAATAAACTGTGGTACCTGCTGTCTAGACTCAGTATAATCATTTGATGAATGACAATAACTATAATGGAGAAGCAGAAAGAAATTACTATCTCAGCTGAAACACAGGAAGTAGGCAGAGCCTAAGGCAGTGATGGGCAACCTTTTGAGCTTGGTGTGTCAAACTTCGCCAAAAAAACTGAGCATAACTCGGGTAGTGTGTCACTTTGAGGAAAAAACATTATTCAGCAGATGTTTCATCCTCAGGAGCAGCAAATGTTTCATCCTCGGCATGCGGCCACCTCAGCGGCCGCGTGTCATCAGAAATGGCTACACGTGTCAGTGCTGACACGCGTGTCATAGGTTCGCCATCACTGGCCTAAGGTAAGGTGAGATAAAGTAGTAAAGCACTCTAATTTGGCAGTCTCTACTCTAGTCCCACTTTTCTGGAGTCAGGGAATAGTCACGCACTTATGTCCTTCCTCGTTCTCTTCTGCTACTTCTCCCACTATCTTTTTTTCCATTATAGTAAACAAAAAACAAGTCACAGGAGCTATTGGGTTGGCTCGGGGAAGGAGACAAGGAAACCATTGTGGCACCTTGCTATGCTAGGTCTCCTTTTCTTGAGGCATGGGGGAAAGGAAGGGCTGGCTTCTGATAAAGTGAGGCTTTTGCTGCAGTCATGAGTGTTCTGTAAAGGGTCCAGAGAGGCCATCCTCCTCACTTTCCATTTCATAGCTGGGGACATTGAGGCTTAATGACTTATCTAAGGCCATACAGCCAATTAGTGGCATTGGTGGGACTAGGATTCAGACTTAACTTCCACAAAGCTTAGAATGGAGCAGCGGAACACTTCTAATACCCGTCCTTTTTGCCGGCTGGGGTGAGGGAGCCAGGGATGGAAATTGCACTACTACCTTCAGTAGCCTCTTCTAACTTATGTTCTTGACAATGAGGCGGTCATTAATTTCTGGTCCCTCAGAAAAAAATGGAGAACAACTGATTAACCTACTAATTCCACAGTCTTCTGTTCCTTAAGAAAACCCACGCCAAGTCCATCACTTAAAGGACCTATTTTCATTAGCATTTTTGTTACTCTTCCCATTAGACTGACCCCTTTCTCTAGATCCTTTTGAAAATGTGGCAACTCAATCTGAACCTAGAGCTTTAAGATTTGTTTGGGGAAATAAAATGATGTCCATGTGCTTTGCTTTTTAATGTATCCTACTTTGACTTTTTGTTTTTGCTTGCTATAAATTTTCAAAAAAACGGTACATATTTTCAATGTGTCAGTAATGACTTGGAGAAATTTATATTATTGATTTACTTCTCTCCTTTCTTCTTCTTACCATTCGTCAGCTTCTCTCTAATGACCAGGTGGTGGATACGCGTCAAGAAAACTAATCACCTTCTAACAGGATTTGGAATAGAATTAAGGCGGATCTTGGGCCTTCCCTGCCCCAGCTTTAGCAGCGCAAGGTCCATGACTGTTCAGAGATTAGCTGGTTGGCAACTGCACCCTAAGGTATCACAGGGGCTGGATTCTCTTTTGGGACCCCCCAGGCAGTGAATTTCGTGAGGTTCAGTACTCAAGCTTATCAGAGACAGAGCTTGGGTTTATGCTTGAAACTGGCCAACCATCCGGAGACACCCAGGGAGGCAAACACATCTCTTATTTTCCAGGTGATGACCCTGGCCTAGAATGCCTCCAAGTCAACGAGTCCATCCTGCCAGACAAGTTCCTGTGTCTCGACGCCTCTGGACCTCTGACACGCTGCAGTGTGTCAAGCCGATGCTGAGTGCTGTCAATAGCAGCGACCAGGCGTCTTCCAGTCTTACCAGGAGTTCGGTGACAAGTGGACAGGTTCTCAGCCCTCACTTCCCAGCACAGGGCTCCTCCCTCCTCCATCTCTCTCTCCTCCTCTTCCCCTGCCCGCCCAGCTCGCACCTTGTCTCACTGCCCCCACCTGTGTGCGCGCAGAGACCGGGCGGAGCCTGGGGAGGCTCATGACGTCACTCCTCGGCGGGGAGGCGGGGCCGTGGGAACCGCAGTGCAGCACCGAGGGGCGGGGCGGGGCGGGGCCTGCGGCGCGTGACCCGGTGCGGGAGGCAGGCACCCGGGGAAAGGTGTGGGGGGGCTGGGACCGGCCGAGTCCGGAGGCGGGGCGGGGAGTGGCCGGGCCCAGGCTGCGGGCGCCCTGCGAAGCTCTAAAGCGGGTCACGCTTCCTTTTCCCTCCCGCCCCTTCTCTTCTTCCCACCTGGGCCTCTGCGTGGAGACGCGCACCTGGCAACCGGCGGCCGCGCTCCGCCGCGTCTCCGCCTTCTCTGCTCCGGTCGGGCGCCCCGAGCCTGCCCCGCACGCCCCGAGCCAGTCCCCCGGCCGCCGCGCTCGCTGCAGGCGGCCTCGAGCGCTCGCTCGTTGATGCCGTTTTGGGGGTGACCTGGCGCGGTGGCCGCGCCTCCCTGGTGGGGGCGTGTTAGTGGCCGCGGCTGTGCTGGGCGTTGAGTGCGGGGCCGTGGGGTGAAGGGAGGCCAGCCGGCGAGACCCTGCGCGCAGTCCGGGTTTTGTGGCGCAGGAGGCCGCCGCGGCCGCGCGAGAGCGGGAGATGTTGGAGCTGAGGCACCGGGGAGTGTGCCCCGGCCCCGGGGGAGCAGTGGCGCCGCCACCCCCCGAGGGAGCGGCGGCCGGCGGCGACCACGAAACCGAGAGCACCAGCGACAAAGTAAGTGGAGCCGCGGGAGGCGCACACCCACGCCCGCCTGGGTCCTGGTTGGGGCGGGCCGCCGGGAGCCGGGCGGGGCCCCCCCGGAATGCAGGTGAGCTGGGGGCTGCCCGCGGCGCCCGCCCCTCGGCCTGGATCCGTGTCTCCTGGCGAGTGTGGGGGGTCCAGAACCCCGGACCCCAGTGGTGGTGCGTGTCCCAGGATGACCGTGGCCTCTGCCGGGTGATTCAACTCGACTGCAATTGAGTTTCTTCCCATTCCCGTCCCCGCCCGCCCCGGGGTCCGGGGCCCGTGCTGGAATCTGGAAGGAACCTGCAGGCGCCCTAGTTTTCTAGTCGCCGCCGCCTCACACCTCCTGTCGGCAGAGGAACAAAGTTGGTGAGGACTAAACTTCAGACAAACACCTTGGGCTCTAACCTGTCATTGGATCCTGACGCCGAAGGCTTGGCTTCTCCTGCTCCCCCATCAGCACTTTCGGTTCCTCTGTCCTTCTTCAGGGCAATAGGTTTTGGAGGTTTCCGAGTAACTTACACGTAACATACACGTGCCGTTTCCTTTGAGTCCGCAGCAGGCAGTGTAGTTCTCCTACCAGTAGATTTCATTGGACCTGACGGGCTACGTCTTGAGGATTTTTAGCTCCCATTTCTATGGATTACCCTTGCTTCACATTTAAGAATAAGTAGATGTAATACCACTATTTTATTTAACGAAAGAGTCAAAGTTTAGTTTAAATACAGTGGTGCAGGTAGGAATATTTTTTTGGGGTGGGGGGAGCGGGAACAAACAAACAAATGCAATGTGATGATCCTGTAGACTGGTGGTTTAGGGAATCAGGCCAGAGAATAAATTGTTTTGTAAGACCTTCTGTTAATAAAATCTCATTTTATTTCAGAAGCTCAAAGCACTTAAACTTTTCCTAGAGTCATTCTTTTTTTGGAAGCAGGTGTTGCAGTTTGAATGACAGAAGTGAAGTGTATTCGCCAAGGTCAGGGCAGTGGCCTTTTGGAACTAGAACCTGCTTCCTGATTTCCTTTCCTCTGGGTTGTACTGTCACTGAGACTCCCTGACAACTCTGATTTGGGGGGGGGGGGAGGGTTCCACCTGGAACCTGATGTTGATGAACTTGACGTAGCCCAAGTTACAGAGCCCTGGTAAGAACAGACCACATGATATCACGGAATAATTAATTCAACAGTGATTTCAGGAATGACGCTTTGGAATCAGTGAGATGACATCGCCTTTATTTTTTTTCCCTACCTTTGATAGTCGATAGAATCAAATGAGGGTCTGTCATAGAACATACATGTCAGGGAATTACACAAACTATAACAGTTGCCAGCTTCTGAAGGTTGATGTTACAAAGCTAGAACCAGTGGGCCGTGAGAATAGTCTTTGTGAAAACTGCCTTGGAAACTAGACCAAAAATAGAATTAATTAGGTTGGGATTTGTTGTGCTTCAGCTCTGGCTAGAACCAAGGAAATACCAGCTCCCCCTGTGTGGACTTCCTTAACTAGGAGATGCTAACACGCTTTTAATAAGAGAAAACATGTTCAGGAAGCCACGCCTAAAATAACTTTTGAATTAATTTAGTTTCTTAACACGGCAAACTCATTAGTCAACAGAGCCAAATATCAACAGTACGATGATTGAAATTTCTTTTGAGAGCCAAATTTTTTAAACTTAAACTTCTTCTAACGCCACTTCTTCAAAATAGACTCGCCCAGGCCGTGGTATTTTGTGGAAGAGCCACACTCAAGGGGCCAAAGAGCCGCATGTGGCCCGCGAGCCGCAGTTTGCCGACCACGGCCCTAATACATTTGAAATGGCCACTATTTCCAGGGTTTGATTTGACTCATGAGAACTGATGTCTCTGTGACTAGGTTAACTTGCTGGGTATTTATTTATTTATTATTTATTTATTTCTAAAAGCCGCACTGTAGGTTTTCACTAACACGGACCCAGCCGTGTTTTGTTTTCTGAGAGTGGACATGGCCATGTGTAACCTCTTAAGATTTCTTAGACAAGGATGAGCATTGGCACGTTGTGTCTAGAATACTGCTATACCTTCAGCGTTCATCACAAGGAATTCTTGTCTTGGCAGGCGTTGAGACATTGAACTCTATCCTCTGCGCTTTCTTATCAGGGTGTATATTTGAATGCACCTGTATTTCCAGGTCAAGGGCTATTTTAAAATCAGTTTGCACATCGGAGGCTGGTTAATATTTGGACCATTTAAGCTCTTTAAGTGCCTTCTCTGTTCAAGTTGCGGTAAAGGCAGAACACTTGGGGAATTCATGAAAGCAGTGGAGGAGGTGTCTTATATTCTGCAATTATAGTACACTCCCATGCCATTTTGTAGTCTTTTTATAATGGTGTTATTAACATGACATTGTCATTGTTCAGGACCGGGAGACTTAAGCCGAGAGAGGCTCTGTGCTTAGGGGAATTAACAGATGAAAAGTGCTTCTTACCTGCAAGGGAATGTTCTCTATGTTAAATGCTGAATAAATATTTGAGAGAGGACAAGACCACCCCTTCAAGGACTCCCGCCCTCCCTCCCCCAGGAGACTTATATGAGTTAGATTTACTAGAAGAATGGTCAAGGTTCATAGACTCTGCATGGAGACAGCAGGAAAAGCTTTTGAAGAGGAGGTGAGGGTTGAGCTTGGAATTGAAAGGTGCCTGGGGACTCACCAGGTAGGCAAGTGTTGGGGAAGGACATTCTAGGCCAAGGGCATGTGGAGCTGTTTCTTGAGTCAGTATTCTTGGCCCAGGGCCCTGACATTTGGGAATCCTGGAGCATATGCTGTGCATTCTTGGGAGGTGGGGTTTGGAGGTTGGGAGCTTGCGTCTTGGGGAGATTAGGCTTTAGTCCATGGACCCTGGAAAGCCACTGGAAAGTGTTTACAAAGGCATTAGCTTATCACTCAGCAGCTGTCTGGAGAAAGTGTGGAAAGGGGAAAGGCCTGCCACCAAGAAACCAGAGAGTTGGGTATTGCAAGTGCGATAGATATGAAATGATGAGGGCTTGGAGTGGGTCTGGTAGGGGTGGGGGAATAGAGGTTGAGAGAGAGGATGCCGATTTTAGATCATGCAGATAGGACCTAGACTAGGGCACTCAAAGTAAGACTAATTAAAGAAGAGCCTGCCAGGAGACACGTTGTAATCCACGCCTTAAGAGTCTTTTAGGAAAGAAGCAAAAATGATTGGGCAGTTTTGTAGGCAAGGGTGAGTTGGATTGGACAGGGTGTGTCATTCTCTAAAATTGAGAGGTGGTTTAAGGTGGTGGTGGAAACTGAAATGAAAGGTCGAAAGGTCAGATGTGGAGATGTCAACTTTTTTTTTTTAATTGATTTATTAAGAGAGGGGAATTTAGAGAGAGAAACATCAATTTGTTGTCTCACTGAGAGAAAGAGAGAGAGAGAGAGAGAGAGAGAGAGAGAGAAACATCGATCTGTTGTCCCACTTATCTATGCATTCATTTATTCCTGTATGTGCCCTGACTGGGGTTCAAACCCACAATCTTGGCTTATGGGGTTAACACTCTAGAAATGTCAACTTTTGAGTGGGATAGTTGAAGACAGAGCCCTGGGAGGTGCCCATGTTTAGAGCAGGGTTGAAAATGTAGGGAAGGAACCAAGATTATGAGGTCCTGGGAGCCGGGGAGGAGGGTTGCGTAGAGGATGTCATCAATAGTACTTATGAATGAGAGTGAGGCATAGAACACTGAGTTCAGCAAAGATCTTAGCAGAAGCCAAGTTCTAAGTTGAGGAATGTGAGAGGTGAAATACTGGTAGTTATTGTCAGGAAGTTCCAGCAAAGGGGAATGCAGAATAGTGGCTAAAAAGGACTGGAAGCACTGACCGGTTTGGCTCAGTGGATAGAGCGTCAGCCTGTGGACTGAGGGGTCCCAGGTTCAATTCCGGTCAAGGGCATGTACCTTGGTTGCGGGCACATCCCCAGTAGGGGAGTGTGCAGGAGGCAGCTGATCGATGTTTCTCTCTTATCGATGTTTCTAACTCTCTATCCTTCTCCCTTCCTCTCTGTAAAAAATCAATAAAATATATTTTTTAAAAAATAAAAATAAATAAATAAAAAGGTCTGGAGGATCAAGTGAAAATTTCCTTTTTCATGAGAGGGAAGATAGGCATTTGTATGAAAGAAGTCAAGAGGGGTTGAAGATGCTGACAAGGATGGGCAAGCCCTAGAGAAAAGAAAGCAGACATGGTGTGGAGAATATAGATGATTGGGGTATCCAAGGAAAGGAATGAACGCATGGAGGGTAGATGCAGAAACATTTTGAAAAGCAGAAGACCAAAGTATTTGATGCTTTCAATTTTCTCAATAAAGTGGAGTCTCAGAACCATAGAGCTGCAAGGGATCTTAGGAACAGTGTAGCCCAACCCTATATGTTTAAAAATAATAAACTTGCTTTAGAATGTGGTTGTTATTGCCCAAGATGACCTACAGCAAGTGGCCAAGCTGGAACTAGAACGCATCTATCAGGGAGTGTTATTTAGGGAGTGCAATATGAAGTGACCAAGAGGCAACTGGTTCTTAACTCAGTAGCAGTAATAGTCATAATAGTTGATGCTTGTAGTGATTTAGAGTTCATAGAGTATACTTTTACATCTTACTTTATTTGTTCCTCATAACAATTCTACATGTTAGGAATATCCCTCATTTAATAGCTGAAAATATGAAAGGCACTGGGAATGATTTTGGTCCGGAATTCCAGGTCAAGGATGCTAAAGGAATGATGGAGGTCAGTGAGGCTGGAATTGAAGTGACTGACCACAAGTTAGGGTGGACAGGGAAGAGGACTGAAGCCCAAACTGGGTCAGTGAAGCTCTGGATGGATTGAGAGGTCTGAGCAATTGCAAGTGAAGCTAACACCAGATTTACTGGACCAGTGTGGGAGAAAAGGAGGTGCACATGGAAGTTGTGGCCAGTAAAGGGAAGCACACATTGGAACAGTGTCGCTGCTGTGCTTGTATGTGGGGTTACTGCTTTGATACAGATTTTGGTTTGTGAGGTTGAAGGTGAAAGAATCCAAAAGTCAGTTAATTCCTGCCCTTACCCATTTGAGATGTATGTAGTTTCTTTCATAAATACTCTAATATTTTTAATATAAATTTTTAATTTTTGGTGAACTTGTATTTCTGTAAATTCTTAATTTTGGAACCCTTCACTATGGGTTGTCTTGGTGTCACCTGTAAGTGTAATAGATATTTTCTATACATTTTTATATAAATCTAGGCCATTATACAATGCTAATATTTAGAATGTGTTTATTTTCCTTTATTCTGTTTTTGGGGGTGTCATTTAAAAGAAATGTATGTTTTGCCTGGCCGGCATGGCTCAGTGGTTGAGCATCAGCCTATGAACCAGGAGGTCACGGTTTGATTCCTGATTGGGGCACATGCCTGGGTTGCGGGCTCAATCTCTTCATTGATGTTTCTCTCCCCCTTTCCCTTCCTCTCTCTCTAAAATCAATAAAAACATATTTTTAAAAATAAAAAGAAAAGAAATGCATGTTTTAATTCAGGATAAAGAAAATAGGTCATGCCCTAACCGGTTTGGCTCAGTGGATAGAGCGTCGGCCTGCAGACTGATGGGTCCCAGGTTCGATTCCAGTCAAGGGCATGTACCTTGGTTGCAGGCACATCTCCAGTAGGGGGTGTGCAGGAGGCAGCTGATTGATGTTTCTCTCCCATCGATGTTTCTAACTCTATCCTTCTTCCTTCCTCTCTGTAAAAAATCAATAAAATATATTTTTTTAAAAAAAGAAAATAGGTCATTTAAAATTTACAGACATTTTTTTTGTGAGGCTTGACTTGGTTCTGTGCATTCAGTAAAGGTTTATTGGGTGCCTGTTGTATTTGAAGTTCTGATTGAATTGTCACCTTTTTCTTGTGGCTCTTTCTACATTTGAGAAAATGGGTGAGGCCAGGATTTAACTGCAAGGTGTTAAACAAAAACATTTAACTTTTTTAGAAGAAGGAGTTTATTAGGCCATTGCTTGCAAAAATAGGAAGACTGGTCTTGGAGCATGTAGCCTAAACCAGCAGCAGCATGACAGCATATCCATCCTTGTCCATGGTCTGGGAGTTTGCAGGTATTGTTATGCATCACAAAGGGTGTAGGGAGAAAAAGGAGGTAATCTGACCGAATTTACATTAGCTGTAGGCAAAGGGGCGGGACCAGCTCTGGGATAGGCACAGGGTCTGCATGAAGAGGTGGCCGCTCCTGTGGATGGGCTGGGGCAGCAGCCGGAGGCCGACAGGTCAACAAGTGGAGGCCCCTGGTTGCATGGTGCCTGGCTAAAACAATCCGTGGAAACAGCCACCTGGAATTTATTCTAAATTCTAGCAGATATGCAGGGATATGAGCAGTCTTATATCAGAGCTGGTCCACAGCTATTAACAAGCTAACTCTTCTGTCTCTGTCCCTTTACGGCCGCTTTAATTTTAGTTTTGAACATCTCAGAATTTTTTCCTTGTCAGTGGAGTAAAGATAATAAACTAATTTATAGTTTGTAAAATACAGGTACATAATACCAGTTTGAATCTCTTTATAACAATTATGTAGACAAGGAAAATAGGTTTAGTTTACACCTGAGAAAAAGGTTTGAAAATTGTTGATATAAGAGTTGTTGTGAGTTTATTTGAGCCAAATTGATGACAATTGCCGGGAAGCAAAATCTCAGTGGATTGAGAAAATGCTCCGGAGAATGGCAGTTTTGCAGCTTATTTTTACATTAGAATCAAAGGACAAGACATAAAGGGGTAACATGAAATCCATTAGTGATAGATTAGAGAGGGGGGAGAAAGCAAAGGTGAGGAAGTCTCTGGGATTGGACACAAAATAAAAAAATAGACCATACTTTTTTTTTTTACATTGGTGGTGTAGGATAGTTAATTAACATGATAACAATAACAGTGAGGGGGTTCTGTGGTCTCCTGCTCTGGTGGGAGATTGTGCGGGATTGGTCTGGGAAAAAGCAATTACCCTGACATTCTAAAGGTATCCTATATAATAAAAGGGTAATATGCAAATCGACCGAACAGCAGAACGACCGGTCGCTATGACGCGCACTGGCCACAAGGGGGCAGCCGCTCAATGCAGGAGCTGCCCCCTGGTGGTCAGTGCACTCCCACAGTGGGAGGGCCGCTCAGCCACAAGCCGGGCTGATGGCTGGTGTGCTCAGCGGTGGTGGCGGGAGCCTCTCCCACCCCTGTGGCAGCGCTAAGGACGGCTGACTGCGGCTTAGGCCCGCTCAAGCCATCAGTCAGACATCCGGACTGCTAAAGGGTGCAGGCTGGGCTGAGGACCCCCCCCCCCCCCCCCACCCCCACTGCACGAATGTCATGCACCAGACCTCTAGTGTCAACATAAATGCAAAATGACAATAGACAGGTTCAGTTAAGGTAAATTAGGTAAGTTGACCTTTGTCAGGGAAATACCGGCCTAGGACCTGACTACCTGCCATGACTCACGTTTAGTTAGGAAGTTTTCATTTCAGACCATCCTCTGTGATTATTGTAAGTTTCTGAGTTTGTAGGGCCCACCATGCAGGCCTCCCCTAAGCTTGTCAGATTTAAGTATGTGGCTCCTTTTTTGTCTGCAAAACCAAAGACTTCCTTTCTCAGGGTCACATAGTATTTAGAGCTGGGATTTACCCTAACATTTCTGACAAAAATAATATATAGGAGAGCAAGTAGATATGTGGTACTAAATGTATAAAATTAACTAAAATACTTAGGAACTTTTTTTTTTTAACAGTTACTATTTGTGTGATTTTTTTAAAACTATTTTGGCCTTTCTGAATTTGTCTAGAAACTTTTAGGAGAAAACTTGTAATTCTGTGATTTCAGGCACTCAGATTTAAAACAAACAAAATTGTTTCTAGTATTCCCTTGCTTATTTTATGATTAGTTAGGAGAAGAAATCATTAATTTTTATTTTATAACTGCTCACATTTTGATTAATTTGGTTGGGAGATGTTTCAGAACCTGTTAAATGAGAATGATGTCACATTTTGAAGGGACTCCAGGAAAGCAGAGGAACTAATTTCATTAATGACCAATTGGGCTGTTGATCGTTCCTGAGGTATGCCAAGTTTAGTTATCTTTCTAAATGTTGACTTATTTTCTTATCCACAAGGAGAGATCACAGTTATTTTTCACATCATGTCTTTGAATGTTTGCTTAAGACTTTGTGAGAACTATCAAGATTTTAAGCTTTCTTTCCTTCTTAAAAATATATATATTTTTTATTGATTTCAGAGAGGAAGAGAGAGGGAGAGAGAGAAACATCAATGATGAGAGAGAATCATTGATCAGCTGCCTGCTGCACTCCCCAGACTGGGGATCGAACCCGCAACCTGGGCATGTACCCTGACCATGAATCAATTCCTGAACTCCTGGTTCTTAGGTTGACCCTCAACCACTGAGCTACACTGGCCGGGCTAAGATTTCTTGTAAATAGAAAATTGGATTGCACAGGAAGAGAGAAACAAGAGTCCTCTACAGTGTGAGGAGCTCTCCCTATATTCATAGCAGCACAATTTACCATAGCTAAGATTTGGAAACAGCCTAAGTGCCCACCTCATTCAGCTGGAGTCCCCCAGTCCCCTCAGCCCCGTCTTACCCAGTCCCCGCAGCATCCAGCCTCATCCAGCCTCATTCCCCCAGTCCCCTCATCCCCGCCTCATCCAGCCAGAATCCCCCAGTCCCCTCAGCCCCCCAGGGGAAGGCAGTTGGGGGCGATTGGGCCATCAGGGGAGGGCATTTGGAGGCAATCGGGCTGGCAGGGGAGGGCAGTTTGGGACGATCATGCTGGCAGGGGAGCAGTTAGGCATCAATCAGGCCGGCAGGGGAGTGGTTAGGGGGTGCTCAGGTTGGCAGGCAGAGTGGTTGGGGCAATCAGGCAGGCAGCAGTCCAGATTGTGAGAGGGATGTCCGACTTCCGGTTTAGGCCCGCTCCCCGGGTGATCAGGCCTAAGCTGGCAGTCAGACATCCCTCTGACAGCTCGGGAGCCCTTGGGGGATGTCCACCTGCCAGCTTAGGCCCGCTCCCCAGGGAGAGCGGGCCTAAGCCACAGTCGGACATCCTTAGCGCTGCCGAGGAGGCAGGAGAGGCTGTTAGGGTCAATTTGCATATTACCCTTTTATTATATAGGATGTACATTTTGTCTGACTTCATTTTACTCAGCATAATTATTTTGACATCCATCTATATTATTATGTGCATCAGTAGTTCACTCATTTTTATTGATGGGTGGTATTCCATGGTACGCATGTAGCCCAATTTGTTTTGTTCCTTGTTGAACATTTGAGTGTTTTCAAGTTTGAAACTATTACAAGTAAAGCTGCCATGAACATTTGTGTACAGTCTTTGTGTGGATATATACTTTTATTCCTCTTGGACAAATATTAAGGAGTGGAATGACTGGATCATGTGATGGATATATGTTTAACTTTCTGAGAAACTGACAAACTGTTTTCCAAAGTGGTTGTACTGTTTTACATTCCCACCAGCAGTGTGAGAGTTCCAGTGTCTCCACATCTTCTGCAACACTTAAGTATGTTCAGTTTTTACACTTCAGCCATGCTAATAGATGTGTGGTAGTAACTTAATGTAGTTTTGTTTTGCATTTCCCTAATAACTAATGACATTGAACATTTTTTTCATGTGCTTATTTGCCAAATGTGTATTGCCTTTGCTGAAATGTCTGTTCAAATATTTTGCCCATGTATTTTAATTGAGTTGTTTTCATATTGAATTTTAGAATTTTTTATGTATTCTGGAGGCAAAACTTTTATTTGATATGTATTTTGCAAATATCTTTTCCCAGTCTATGGGCTCATTTGCTCATTCTCTTAACAGTGTTTTTTAAAAACCAGAAGATTTAATTTTGATGATCTGCTTATCAATTTTTTTTGTTTTATTTAAGAAATCTTTGCCTAATCCAAGATCACAGAGATTTTATGGAAGTTTTACTATTTTATGTATTTGTAACTGGTGTGAGGTATGGATCAAAATTCTTTCTCTCCTGTTTTGTTTTGGGTTTTTTTTTCCCCCCTCCTCATATGGATATCCAATTGTTTCAGCATTGTCTGTTGAATTACCCTTTCAACTTTGTTGAAGATCAGTGGTCCATATTTGTGTGGGTTTATTCCTGGACTCTAGTCTGTTTTCCATTGATTTTTTTTTTCTTTTATGCCAATATCACAGCTTGATTACAGGTAGTGTAAGTTCTTCAATTTTGATCTTTTTATCAGACTGTTTCAGCTCTTCTAGGTTCTTTGCATTTTCATATAAATTTTAGAATCAGTGTGTGCATTTCTACAAAAATAAAACAAAGAGCCTGTTGAGATGTTTATTAGGACTGCACTGAATCTGTAGATTAATTTGGGAGAGAATTGTCATTTTAATTATGCTCCTGTATGATTTCAAATTCCAGCTACATTGCTTAGAGCTATGTAAACTTGGACACTTTACTTAATCTTTCAGAGCCTCAGTTTATTTTTAAATATATTTTTTATTGATTTCCCATAGAAAGAGAGGGAGAGAGAGCTAGAAACATCAATGATGAGGGAGAATCATCAGTCCACTGCATGCGCCACACTGGGGATGGAGCCTGCAACCCAGGCATATGCCCTGACCCGGAAACAAACCACAACCTTCTGGTTCATAGGCTGATGCTCAACCACTGAGCCACGCCGGCTGGGCGAGCCTCAATTTTTTTTACCTGTAGAATGGAGGTGATTATTTACCTACCTCTAGGGTAATGTGAGGAATAAATAAATCAATATTTGTTAAGTGTTTTTGCTCATGTTTTCTAATCACTTTCCCTTAGGAATTGGATTTACAGGGTGAATAAAGAAACTTTTATTTCTTCAACCTTCAACCCTCATTTACCAGACATACTTTCATTATAATTTTATATTTTGAAAAGTCAGTAAGCCCTCATTACACAGAGGTGGAACTGAGATCCCAAGCCACGCGACTTGGTCAAGACTATTCATCTAGCAACAAAGGAGAACTTATAATTTTAATCCTAAATGTTAGCATGAGTTGACAGACTCAATTCATTCGTCACCTATTTATGTATTACCTAATAAATGCCAGCCAGTGTATAAGCCCTCTGCTGGCCTCTTGGGATTAAGAGTGAAGCCAATGGATGGTATTTCCTCTTCTCACTAAGCTTGTGGACTACTGGAAAATATAGACAAGCAAACATACACTTTTTTTTTAAATATATTTTATTGATTTTTTACAGAGAGGAAGAGAGAGGGATAGAGAGTTAGAAACATCGATCAGCTGCCTCTTGCACACCCCCTGCTGGGGATGTGCCCACAACCAAAGTACATGCCCTTGACTGGAATCGAACCTGGGACCCTTGAGGCCGCAGGCCGACGCTCTATCCACTGAGCCAAACCGGTTTTGGCAAACATACACTTTTAATATAGACTAATAGGTAATCCTAAGGGAAATTGTGGAAACACAGTTGAAGAGCAGCTAACCTGGAGCTGGGGGTCCAGGAAGACATTTGTAAAGGACGTGACCTTGAAACCAAGGTCAGAGGATGAGTGGGCAGTAGCCAGGTTTTAGGAATGTGGAAGGGAGGATTTGGACCAGGATGTGGGCAACAGAGAAAATGCACAGTTTGTATTTTATAGATGGAACAAATATCTGGATGTAAGAGAGAGAACAGTGTGGTGTGAAAACTGGGGAGTCATCGAAGAGGGGTGCCATCGTGAACAGTAAAAGCAATGTCAGGTGGTTTGATTGTATCCTCTGTTTTTAGGTTGGGGAGTGTTAAGGTTCAATGTGTAGTTTAGAAGGATTCCTTTTATATTAAAAATAAAGTAGAGAGGGTAGGGGGATGAGGTACTGAGGTACCAGATGCTCAGGGACAGTAGCCATTGGGTGGGGATGGACATGGGGGAAAGACTAATGACAGGCCCGGTGCTACGTGGATGTATTTTGGTGAAAGGAGATGGAATTAAGTTGGTAGCCAGGTGCCTGACCTGATTTAATTGGTTAACTGTTTGGTGGTGGTGTCCTCCTGAGTAGGAAATGTAGAAGGGGCAGCAGGTTTGGTGTGGAAAAAAGAGAGGTCAGTTTGCTTATGTTGGATTTCAGGTGATGCTAATGGAAAACCCATCTGGAGATAGCGTGTTGGGAGCTGGAGACCTGGTGTATGGGGAGTCTTGAGTGTAGAGAAAGACGGGAAGCTAAGAGGGTACATCACCTGGTGGGTAGTGGGAGAACACAGGCTTTAAATGGAAAGCGGTCCTAGCCAGTTTTGCTCAGTGGAGAGAATGTCGGCCTACGGACTGAAGGGTCCTGGGTTCGATTCTGGTCAAGGGCACCTGCCCAGGTTGTGGGCTTGCTCCCCAGTAAGGGGTGTGCAGGAGGCACCCCATCAATGATTCTCTTTCATCATTGATATTTCTCTCTCTCTCTTCCTCTCTGAAATCAATAAAAATACTTTTTATAAGATAGAAAGGGGAGGATTATTGTCTTTAAATTTAGGGCTTGAGAAAAAACTCCTAATTTGGTGTTCTTAAACATGTTAAGAACCTTCATTCAGCATGCATTAAAGTGCTGCTTCCTTCTTCCCATTACCTGCAATCACACTCTTGTTTTCCTTGTCAAGCCTGGCATCTGTAACAGGATCCATACAAGAAATGCAGAAACACAAGAGTCTCTGCTTCTAATTCCCAGAGTTGAGGAAAATTGCTCTAAAAGGCCACTATTTAAGCATTACCTTTTATTCTTTAGTTATTAGCATGAAATGAAGAAGCCTAGTTAAATCTTAAGTTTTTCATTTTGTGTTTCTCCGGTTATATAAAATAGAACCCAGAAGCTTAAATAATAAAAGTAAAAACAGGACCGCTTTCTCGAGGGTGTGGAGAGGAGGGCCCTGACATATCACCATCATTGACAAGTGGACCCAAGTGGCTTGCCGAAAGGGTTAGTGTTTCCACAGTTTGAATTATGGCCCAAAGCTTTTTATTTTATGAGGAAACCAAAAGCTGAGTGTGTTTTTTAAGGGGTAAGTGATTTTCCCTTTGCCACTCTGCTGGGTAGAGAACAGGTGGCCTTAGTACTGGCAACCCCTGCTTCCTAGTCTCGTGCTCTTTCTGCAACATGGTGGTGTTGCCATATGGGAATATTTCCATTAGTTACCATCTCCACTACCACTCACACCACCCCTGCAGCACTCTGGGTTCTTGAAGGTTGAAAAAAAGAGTAGCAGGGAAAAGACCAAAAAAAGAGAGATGTGCTTCATTGTTCTAGATGTCAAAGACCTGCTGGCATGTCAGGCCCACAGCAGGTTCCCTGACATTTTCAGGGGATGCTCTGTGTGGCGGTTTATTACGTCAACATCTCTTTCTGTTTAAGCTGCTTTGGGGCCAACTGGCTCTCAGTGTCACAGTGGGGATTTGACATGTCTGTTTCACTTGTCATTTTTGGTATAACATCATTTAATTTCATAATTGTATCGTAAGAACGTTATCGTTAGTAAGCAAAAATTTACTATTTATGAAAACTGAAAATAGTCCCCCAAGGCTAATATATTATTTGTTAAGTCACTTAATGAGGAATTGGAAGACTTGCTGCAATCATAGCGATAGCTCTCTTCTTTGACTTCAGTAAGTCCTTGGCATTGTATTAAAAGCTTCCATTCTATAGGTAAAGAAAATGCCTGACGGAGTGATGCCATCTGCGGAGACTGGTGCTAATAGGGCTGTTTGGTTTGAGATTCCTGAATGTTCTGCATTCCTAGGCACTTTCATTCCTAGGATCACTCCTGGCCCAGTGATCTGCTCAATGCTCCATCTGCTTGTACTCACCTCCTGCGAATACTCTCGTTCCTCTCCTTCAATTGAGCCCCGTTACCCCAGTCCCCCCTCTGTAAACCACTTCCCCAAAGTGCAGGCATGTGTAGCATTCTTTCCTGAAGGTTGCTTGGGTGGGGGTGTAGGAGAGGGGAGGACGCAGGAGTGGAGACTGTTACATGACAGCATAGCAAACAACTTCAAATCCAAGTTACATATACTTTATAGATACATAATGCTGTGCCAGTGTCAGATATTACTCTGGTTGTAATCAATAAAAAGAGCTTATCGGAATCTATATGGAATAACACTGTGTTCTCCCAGTTAAGTATCAAAAGAATAAATATTTAATTCTTGTGGTAAATTTATGTTTTAGGCAATATAGGAGTTTCTCTTTGTCTTTTGTTTACACGAGTCCTTTACATTGATAGATTTTAGCAGAGATAATAAAACTTTCCTAACAAGGAAGTACAAGAGAGCTTGGATAGTCAAGGTAAGTTAATAGTTGTTTCTTTGTTTCAAGTTATGTAACTGAGATTTGACACACAGAGCAATACATAATTAGCAAGTGTGTGCTTTTTTTTTTTTCCTATTTAACAAAGTGATCTTCTTTTCTCTTTAATTTTAGGAAACAGATATTGATGACAGATATGGAGATTTGGATTCCAGAACAGATTCTGATATTCCAGAAATTCCACCATCCTCAGATAGAACCCCTGAGATCCTCAAGAAAGCTCTCTCTGGTTTATCTTCCAGGTATGATTGGATGAAGATGAATATCATAGGTGCACAAGATAAGTTGTGGGGTTATCCTGGCCCATGTAGTACTATTTTCACTATTTCTAAGCTTTGGAGCTCTGAGAGAGAAGGCTTATACTTTTTCATTGTAGATGAAGCACACATAGTACTAAATGCTTAATGTGCATCCTTCATTTAATTCTTAAGATCTTATGAGTTACTAGAGGCCCGATGCACGAAAATTTGTGCAAGAGTAGGCCTTCCTTTCCCCGGCTGCCAGCACTGGCTTCCCTCTGGCACCCGGGACCCCGGCTGGCTTCCCCTGGGCCACATGCAGGCACCCGGGACCCTGGCTGGCTTCCCTCGGCCCCGGCTTTGTCAGGAAGGACGTCCGGAATGATGTCCAGAAGATGTCTGGTCTAATTAGCATATTACCCTTTTATTATTATAGATGAAAAAACCCAATCTGAGAGGTTACTGGTGAAGGTTACAGAGCTAAGAAGATGCGGACCTGGGATTCTTATTCCAGTTGGTCAGATTTCTGAAGCCAGTGATCTATTTACTACATCAGGTTGCCTTTTCTGGTGTGGGAACATTTAATAAAGAAAATTCTATATTCTTTGTTTCCTGTTCTCAAGTACCAGAGGGACATAGCTCATTTTTTAAACTGAGTTTTAAATTATTGTCCAAAACTCTGCAACCTTTTATCATTTTATATTTGTGCTATATTTTAAAATGTGTAATCACTAACAAATTTTACCTAATTTTATATTGCCCTCCTTTGTATGCTTTAGTAATATGAATTATAAAATCTATAAAAGCAAAATAAATCTAAGCTTTTCTTTAGATTAATATGTGAAATCTTAAATGTTCGTATGGAACAGTTTTTCCATGTTTTTGACTGTGACATACATTAAGAGGTACATTTTATACCACATCCCAAGAGACACACAAATGTATATTTTAACTGCTACAAAAATGTTATGAAACATTTCTTACCATTACTGTGTGATGTCCCTTCTTTTCTGTTTGATACTATTCTGTTATTGAATAAAATATTTTGGATATAACTTACTAAATTGATTTTATTACCTATGGGTTATAACAACAAAAAAATGGTTTAGTCATATCTAGTTAATGTAATATGAGTTTTTCTGTTTTTAGCTTCTAGGATATAACCATCTATACTAATAAAAGGGTAATATGCTAATTAGACCAGATAGACCAGACATCCTTCCAGACAAAGCCACAGTGGCAGGGAACGAGGCAGAGGCGGTTAAGGGTGATCAGGCTGGCAGGGGAGAGCAGTTAGGGGCAATCAGGCCGGCAGGGGAGAGCAGTTAGAGGGCGATCAGGCAGCAGGGGAGGGCAGTTAGGGGTGATCAGACTGGCAGGGGAGAGCAGTTAGGGGCAATCAGGCAGGAAGGCAGAGGTGGTTAGGGGCAATCATGCAGGCAGGCAGAGGTGGTTAGGGGCAATCAGGCAGGCAGGGGAGCAGTTAGGGGCGATCAGGCAGGATGGCAGAGGCAGTTAGGGGCAATCAGGCAGGCAGGCAGAAGAGGTTAGGGGCAATCAGGCAGGCAGGCAGAGATGGTTAGGGGCAATTAGGCAGGCAGACAGGCAGAGGGGTTAGGGGCATTCAGGCAGGCAAGCAGAGTGGTTAGGGGCAATTAGGCAAGCAGGCAGAGGGGTTAGGGGATATCAGGCAGGCAAGCAGAGTGGTTAGAGGCAATCAGGCAGGCAGGCAGGTGAGCGGTTAGGAGCCAGCAGTCCCGGATTGTGAGAGGGGTCCCGGATTGGAGAGGGTGCAGGCCAGGCTGAGGGGATACCCCCCCCCCCAGTGCATGAATTTCATGCACCGGGCCTCTAGTATTAGAATAAATTGCTTCAAAGAAAAGTTTTTGTAATTATTTTAACCAATAGAACAAATTCTTTGCTGATATTCAAAGCATGATTATTATTTTAATAGTCTTGATCCCAGTTGTTTTCATGACCTAGTTGACAAATGTACCTTTGCTTTAAAATCTTAGCAGGTCTATATCAGATTTGGAAACTTATATTGATTTATATAAGAATGATGCTAGATTCCTATGTGTCAATAATAATTTCTTAACAATTAAGGTTCTCCCCCCATGTAAACCAACAATAGCAAGTAATAGCAGCTGATATTTATTGAGCATATACTGTGTACATGTATTGACTAACTTATTCTCAACCTGTAACACAGGTACACTTATATACCTATTTCATAAATGAGGAAACTGAGGCACAGAAATTTTATATATCAAGGGTCATGTGGCTAGTAAGCAATAGAACCACATTCTGAACCTAGGCATTGTGCTCCATTTATAAAAGAATTATTTAATATTTTTATTTTTTAAAAATATGTTTTTATTGATTTCAGAGAGAAAGGGAGAGATAGAAACATCAATGATGAGAGAGAATCATTGATTGGCTGCCTCCTGCACGCCCACTACTGGGGACCGAGCCTGCAACCTGGGCACGTGCCCTTGACCGGAATCAAACCTGGGACCCTTCAGTCCACAGGCTGCCGCTCTGTCTACTGAGCCAAACCAGCCAGGGCAAGAATTGTGGGGTTTTTTTTAAATGAACAATAGAGGATATGTTACCAGTTTCAATCTTCTCATGAAACTTCACTATAAAAGTTACATGAATATTTCAAAATCTGTATCTTATTCATTTTAGCCTCTGTACTACCCCAAATAGTCTGTGCTACAATGATTTAGAAGTGGTGGATGCATAGGATTAAAAAACTAGTTACATAAGAAGTTTTCATGAATTACAGGGAAACACCCTATTATCCTCTCACCAAGACATTGGTATTTGAAGTATTGCGGTATTTACTCTGAATCTTTTTCCTCTTGTACATATTTTTGCGTGTGTGTGTGTGGTGTAAAAATAGCATTGTACTATTTTCTGCTTGTCTATTTTCATTTTCATTCTGTGGTATTAGGAACAAATATCCTTAAATATACATAAATATTTTAAGTGGCTGCACGATATGTTCCTTTGCATGACTGTAGTTTAAAGAGCTGTCACTGGGCATTTAGCTGATTTCTAAATTCTCATGCTCAAAAAACAATTCTGCATTAAACGTTTTTCTTTAGAGATAACTTTTATTTAGCAACTGTAATTACTTTCTTAGGATAAAATCTTAAAAGTGAAATTGCTTGGTCAAGGTTCAGGCTCACTTCTGAGGCTTTAATATACAATGTCAAAAAGTCTTTAAGTTGTTGAAATTGGAAGGAGCCTGAAAGATCTTCAGTCACTTGGCAAGTTGTCCCAGTCTGTTTCTTGACCTGTGTCTGAACATTCCTAAGCCACTTAAGCCTGGCTTTGTCCTTACTGAAGCTCTTCCTCAGCTATGAGTCTAGCTTGTAGGTTGCATCCAGGGCAGTGCCCTGGATTTTGTCCCCACCTCCCCAGCAGGCGTTTGGCAATGTCTGGAGACCTTTCTGGTTGTCACAATGAGAGATGGCGCTTCTAGCATCTAGTAGAGGCTAAGGAGGATGCTAATCATCCTACAGTACGCAGAACAGTGCTTCACAATAAAGAATTATCTGGCACAAAACAATACCGGTTCTGAGGCTGAGAAGCCCAGGACACATCCAGTATAGCCGTAATGCCATCTCCCTCCCTCCCTCCCTTCCTCCCTCCCTCCCTCCCTCCCTTCCTTCCTTCCTTCCTTCCTTCCTTCCTTCCTTCCTTCCTTCCTTCCTTCCTTCCTTCCTTCCTTCCTTCCTTCCTTCCTTCCTGGAACCTATACATTTCCTGTGCACTTTCTCCAAACGCTGGTAGATGGACATTCTCAAAACTCCCCCTCTTTGCCACTAAGTTTTTGTTTATTTTTTATTTAAAAAAATATTTATTGATTGATTGTAGAGAGAGAAGGAGAGAAACATGGACTTGTTGTTGCACCCATCTATGCATTCATTGGTTGATTCTTGTATGTGCCCGGACCTGGGATCGAACCTGATACTTTGGCATATGAGGTTGATGCTCTAACCCACTGAGCTACCCGGTCAGGGCCTGTTCTTGCTTACTTTTGAGGAGTGCCTCTGTGGCCCAGTTCTTGGCTCAGGTGAACTGTCTGGTCAAACCAGGTTCTTGATGACTCATGATGCTTTTGGCACCAGTTTGTTGGTTGTTGTTTTTTTTAAACCTTGTCATTACTTTTGAAATAAAAGCCACATAATAGTGGTAGTAATAGTAAGTCATTGTACATACTCAAATTGATGTGAACAATGTGTGTAACCACTTCAATCACTTTCAAGAATACTGATTAATTACATACTTTTTTGGAAATCTCATTTCTGGCTCAGATAGGTCCTCAAGACATGAAACTTGAATACACTTCTTCTCTACTGATTCTCAGTTCCTTTTTCCAAAACAATCTGTGAGGTGATGACTTGAACTCAAAGTTAAGGCGTTCTCTAATGTGAACCTGGAAGTGTGGTAAAGGAACTGGAGAATTTTGAATTCAGAACCAGACTGTCCTCTGATTTTTAGTAACAGTGATTTTCTTTCCTTTTTTTTTTTTTTTTGCATATTGTGCTCTGCTTTAAATTCAGTGCTTCTCTCCTGAAAGATGACTTTTGGTTACTGTATCAGTGGATATATATGTTATGTCTCAGTATGTGCTTAACTTTGTATCAGGTATTCTTGGGAAATCTGGGGAATCAGTTAAGTTAAAATAAATGAGGGAAGTAAGTCTTTAACTTTATTAGATTGGGAGAATTTTTCTCAGAGGGGAAATACCTATATAACCGACAACCAGATAGTATATGTTCTTTGAAGACCCTGGTTTTGAGTTGCCATGGAATTTTGGGGTGATATGAAGACAGTAGGTTTCCTGTTTAAAATCTCTGGTTCTCAGCAGCTACCATTCTCTGAAGTTCAAAGCCAAGCATCTAACAGAGGCACACATGGACAAGAGCAACATCTACGTTGGGGCTGATTTCTAAACTTAACGTAGTGTCTACCTGACGAGAGAGGTTCTAGGTAATTCTGAGTCTGAGGATCAGTTATAAAGAAGGGCCAAGAGCACGTCTAGGTTTCATGCAAGCAGGTCAGGGTCATTATCAGGAGACTGGCTTATGTCCTTCATTTACCTCTGACCAGCTCTGTGACCTGGCCCGGTTCTCTAATCCATTCATTAGCCCATGGAGGCCTATATTTCCAAAAGTTAATGGAACCTTTCACCTATGCCATTTTTGACTCTACACTCACTTCAGTTCAGCCCCAAAGCTTACAGTCTGTGAGAAATGTATGCGTCTACATAGTCGGTTGAACAGTAGAGGAAAATAAAGTCGGCTAAGAACAATTTGACAATGAAAAATCTTGGAAGCTAGATAAAAGAGTTTGGACTTAATGTTGGTATTTTAGATCTCGAGTGCAGAAATGACACGATAAAAGAGATACTTAAGAAGTATCTGGACTGTATAGGAGGGTGATTAGAAGCAGGGAATATAATCAATATTTAATAAACAGATGAGGTTGGCAACTGTTTCTTTTATGGGAAGGAGACTAAAAGCCTTGCTTAGATATCGTACATATATGTTGTCATACTTTAAGTTGAATCCAAATCTCTTGTAACATAATTTAAATGCTGTCATTCGAATCAATAGAAATCAGATGTCCTAAAGAAAAAAACCACTGTGTGTATAAGGTAAAATACGTGTAGAACGAATAAAGCAGGGCAGCAATTGTAGATTCAGAAATCATCATCCATGCACAGGTGTGAGTAGAATCATTTTACACGTGTCAAAAAGCAGCTGCCGGCATTTTTCATGACATGGCCACATAAAGAGGGACAGTATTTGTAAGGTACACTGAGGAAGAAGTGGGAGGCTCTTGAGGGTGGGGGACCCAGACCCTGACTGACAGCTGCCCGGGGATTGAGGGAGATGAATTCTCAGCAACGAGCTGGTTGTGCCAGCGGGGACGCTGTGCTGGAAGGAACAAGCAAAGGCCCAAATAAGAAAATGCCTTCCTACTGAGGGCCCTGTCCCTAACCAAGGAGAGCAGGCTGCGCACTGGGCTACAGAAGGAAGTGACATTCAGTTTGGCCTTGTCCTCTGCGACTGACCTCCTCGCTGGCACCTTCTTCCTTTCACTGATATTGCTGAGCTCTCCGGTTTCGGTTCTGCATCAGCCTCTCTTTCCTTTTACTCATCAGAAGGTCATGCACTCTGTCTGAGCCACCTTAAAATCATATTATTTTTATCGAGTACCCCAAAGGATTGGTCATCGTTTTGGAGGAGTTTTGCACCTGACTCCTCCTTCCCTTCTGAATGACCCTGGGAGATGTGCACACATCCATGATCATCACCTCACTGCTTAGTCTCATGATTCATCCTCATAGTAAACAAAAATCAGGCTTTTTCTCTGGCTAACATAATCTTTACATTTAATTTAGTTCTCAGTGAGTGAACAAATGCTCTTTGGTTGGCTGGGTTTTTGTTGTTTTGTTTTTTATTATAAGGGATTCTTAAAGTATAATTAGGGAAAAATCCTTAAGTCTGGTAACTCAACACTGAAACCTTCCACACAGAAAAAAATACTGTAAGAACACATTCAGTGCTAACTTTATAAACGTTTTCTTTGCAGGTGGAAAAACTGGTGGATTCGTGGAATTCTTACTCTAACGATGATTTCCTTGTTTTTCCTGATCATCTATATGGGATCTTTTATGCTGATGCTTCTTGTAAGTATTTCCATTTCCCTAAGGTGCTCTTGCTTTGTTTTTCAGCATCGGAGTGATTGCAGTAATTTGAGCATGTCGTGACCAAGAAGGCAATGTAAGACGTGGTAACAGCAAATTTAGTTCCTTTAAGCATCTTGTAGTTCGTGAAGTGAACAAGGCTAATCTTTTCTGTTTGCAAAATGGCCTTTGAATGTGTTCATCCAGCAGAGACCAAGTATATACAGCCTATTCATGTCTTTTTGTCACGATAAAACAGAAACACACACATATACATGACTTTAACAGATAGGACTGTTAGCTAGATCCCTAACTTCAAGGAATTTAATCCAATGGCAGAGGCATATAAGTAACCATATGAGTGAATAGGATAGTAACTAAATGGGGTAAGCCCCATGCTGGAACTTGTTGGGAGAGCACAGTAAAAAAGTGCCTGGAACAGCCTGAGACAGAGATGAAGGAAGCCTCTCAGAAGAGGTGATGCCACAGCTAGTCCTGAAAGAGGGACAGGATGGGGGGGGGGGGGGCGGCATTCCAAGGTGGGGACATCGTGAGCAAGGTGTGGAGGGAATCTAGGGAGGAGACCGGAGAGGTGAGGGAAAGCTGTTCTGGGAGTGGGGATTTTGTCATGTCTGAGAAGCCCAACAAGTCCTGAAGCCCAACAGGTATTGTAAGTTTTCATTCATTCATTTAGCAGATGCTCCCAGGATGCCTGCCACGCGCCAGGCGTCGCGCTAGCTCTGGGCTCTGGTACGGTGGCGCTGAGGAAAGCACACCTGTCTGTGCCGTCATGGAGCGTACCATCTACACTCTAAAGAATTGATCAGAAACACAACTAAAAACCGCAATAAGCATTTAATTTTTAAAAAAGAAAAAAGGATGCTGTGAGAGCAAAGGGGGAACTGGAAGGCTTTTCCAAGGCCTGTGCCCAAGCATAAGTGCCCGGTCTGAAGGCTGAGTAGGAGTTGGTGTGGTGAGAGAGGGAGCTTGGGGGAAGGAGGGTCACTGCAGAGACTCCTGGACATAAAGGCCTTGACATCTAAAGAAGCACGAAGCATTGGGAGCAAAGGGGTGGGCGTGAGAAGGAGAGTGCACTTGTTCAGTAGATTTGTCACTTGATGCTGAGTGTGATTTAGCAGGGAACAGTGAGAGCCGGCTCTCGGGGGTCTGCAGCGTCTCTATTATTTCATTTTCTTCATCCCATCTCGGTTAGTTTAGCCTCTTCTTCTGCACTCGCCTCCCTGTGTCCTGCTCGTTCTTGCCCACTTAGAATTCCGTTCACCTGTCTCACCTGTCTTCTCCTTCCATGCTAGTCCTATTCAGAGCCCTACGCTCGGAGCAATACGAGATGGCTTTCCTTTATTCTAGAAAAGAATCCATTTTGAACTGAAGTTAGACACGCTTGGGGAAAAATAAAATTCCACCAACCCCTGAAACCACTTAAAGTAACTCTCCTGAGCACCATCAAGCCCTTTCACTTTTCTTTTTGTCCTCATTAATTTTGTACTTCCTTGGGGATATCAAGGTCACAAAAATGAATAAGAAATGAAAGAGCTTTTTTTTTTTTTTTGCAAGAAAAATGAATAATGGATAGGACTAATTTAATGTGAGGGCAGAAGCTCTGAGTCTGAAAGCCAGGTAGGCAGGGCGAGCACCGTCCAGGTGAGACGGGAGAGAAGAGCCCAGCTCCCGGCCTGCGTCTGAGCCCGCTGAGGGCTACGGGTGCCAAGTGACCACCACTGGCCTCGGGACTTGGGCACTGAGGAGTGAGTGCGTGCAAAGCGCTTTTCCGTGCTGCGTGGTGAGCGGTCGAGCCTGGAAGCAGGATTGGATGAAGGCAGACAGCCCGTAGGCTTTGTGTCTGAGGGACCTTTGGGTGGACCTTGAGGCTCTATCAGGGTGGATGCCTGCGTGCTGTGAGCAAAGGTCCTCACGGCCAGGTGTGTCAGAAAGGCGTGTTGCTCTTTCCCGGAGGCAGGCCCTTTGAACCTGGAGGTATGATTAGGGGTCAGATTCCAGAGGACCTTGTCATACTGTGTGAAAAAGTTTGGGGCTTATTTGTAAAGCACGGAGGAGCCATTGAAAATACTAGGGGTTATTTGAATTATGAGCCTCCTTTAGAAGATGATTTTGATCAAGACGTTGCAAAACATCTGCATCCTTGATACACTGACTATGTGGGCTCCCTGTGGATAAGTGACGTGGTCTGCACAGTAGACTGTTTGGTGTGGAGGAGGGCCAGAATTGGTAGAGACTGTTTTTTTCACCACTCTTTTATGACAAAATTCAAAACCCCTTTAAAGACATCCTTGGATTCTGATTTTTAAAAAGAGAATCACAAGCATACCTAAAGCACTCGGGCTTTTTTGTTCATTTTTTTCCCCCACTATGAAAGGTGGTTTTTTTTTGGTAAGCTTAATCAGAGGAGAATACAAGAATATTAAAGACTAGAGGCCTGGTGCATGAAAATCCGTGCACTAGGGGGAGAAGGGGGGTCCCTCAGCCCGGCCTGCCCCCTCTCACAGTCCGGGAGCCCTCAGGGGATTAGTATAGATGTAGTTAAAGTAGATTTAACTAGCAGGGAGCGGGCCTAAGCCACAGTCTGGCCTTCCTCTACAGGATGCGACCAGGCCAATCAGGGGAAGGTGCCACCCCCATCACCCCGCTGCTGCTACCCTCGGCCCTCACTTCTTAGAGCTGGCTCCGCCCCCTTCCCACTGGTGGGTGGGGGGTGATCTGGGGCCAGGCTGGCTGGGGGAGGGGCTGTAGGAGGTTGAGGCACAGCCTCTGCGGACTTGTGGCACGGGGACCAGGCCCGCGCCGCTGCCTCTGTGGCTGCCTCTGCAGAAGGAGCAGCTCTGGGACCAGGACCGCACAGCTCCTCTCCCACTGCCTCTGCGGAGGGAGCCACAGCGCCGGACCGGCCTCTCCCCCTGCCGCCGCCTCTCCCTGCACCGCCAGCCCTCGGCCCTCACAGCCGCTGTGGGATTGTCCTGAAGGACATCCAGAAGGACGTCTGGTCTACCCGGTCTAATTAGCATATTACCCTTTTATTAGTATAGATGTAGTTAAAGTGGATTTGAACTGTTGTCGCTCTTATTTAGGTTTATTGCATATGCATGCACACACGTCTGCACACAGGTACACATGCATGTATACATATGCTGTATTTATGATGTTTATGTTAAGGAGATATGGATGGACATACACACACACTGTTGGTTCTCAATTGCTTTCATGTGCTTTAAATTCTTATTTACATCCGTATCCCTAACTAGGTCATTTTTATTTTGTGTCAGACACATTGTATATAGCTTGCATTTGCCTAATAATATCAGCACTTAAAAATGACTAATTCAAGAGAATTTTATTAAAAACTTCCAGGAAATGATAGCTGCTATTTTAAGATGGAACTCATACTCATGTTGCTTAAATGAGCTTTTTCCCTTCAAACTTTTATTTATAGTACTTTAATTGTTGCAGCCACAGCTTTGAATCACACTTTCCAAATGATGGATTTACTAAAGCATATTTTTATTTAAAAGCAGATGTGCACATGCAGAAGATATTGTAGGAGCACCCTCCCTAACCCCCCGCCCACCTTCTTGGAAACTCTTATAGTAATTCTTTTAATATACAATATATAATTTACTTTTTAATAGTGTTTAATTTTTCTCCATTTTTGAGAGGTATAAAAGTATATTAAAATTACTTTGGAAAGTAGATAATTTTAAAAATCACCCAACCCAATCATTAACCACCAAAACCTAGTTAATACTGCCATTTGATATGCTTCCTTTAATCCTTTTTTCTTTTCCATTTTAAAAACCATGGTTGTAGTCATAATGTGACTAAAATTTTATATCCTGCTGTGGAAACTAAATATCTTCTCAAGTGTTTTGTGTTGCCCCAGTTTTACAACCATCGGTTTAATACATTCATCTGCTCCATGGAATGGAGTGCCTCATAAGTTATTAAACCATTGTGTTATTTTTAGACATTCAGGTTATGTTCTGGTTTTTCTTTTTTGTGAATAACACTGTTAAACATACTGCAGACTTATTGCAGAACATATGCACAATTATTTTCTTTGGATAGATTCCCAAAGAAATTTTCTTTGTATGGACACTTTTATTTGGGTAACCCACAGGTACCATACATAGTTCAGACTGAACATATGCAGATCTCAACTTCTGTTCCAACCCCAGCCATTCTGCATAAATCAGTTTCCCAAGCCTTACCTAGTGTTACTCTGTGTCCCCCTCTCTCTCTTCCCCACCCCCCGCCACCAATTTCCTCAACCTCCAAATCCTGTTAGTTCTACCCCTCGATGTCTGTTATTCCTGCACTCCATTCTGCCCCATCCAAGGTAGATGTTCACCCACACTCATCCGGATGGTGGTGTGCTGCCTGCCTTGCTGTCTCTACCTCTGCTGCCTCTGCAGTTAATTCTTTCCACCTCTGTTATCTTCAGACACTCCCGTCTGACCATGTCCTTTCACGACCAGCACGGACGCCTTTGTGCTATTTCCTGTGGTTCTGGGACCCGGTTTATCTCTCTATGTATCACCCTTACCTCAGTGTTCCAGCAACTCTGAGAACCACATGCCTTGTCCTCTCTTACGTACATAACTCTATTTCCTCCTCCTTTGCCCTGACTGTGGCCCTCCCCCATCCTCTCCCACAGTTTTTTTGTTTGTCTGCCTGTGCTTATTTATATCCATGTAACTATTTCCACATGTATTAGCAGTTGTGTGTGTCCTCCCTGACAGACAATGCCTCTCTGAGAATAGATGTCCTATGTCAGTAACTAGCAGAATAGGCATTTACATAAAGGTTGTTGTCTTAAGGTTCTTAACACATTAATTGGGCCAATGGAGTCCGACCAATGTGCATTGCTACCAGTATTGATGGCGTGGAGTATCAGTTTCTGTGTAGTCACCCAGCCCTGGAAGATACACATATATATTAGCTCAAATGCTTGAGTCCTGTTTTATCTTTTCCCAGCAGTTCCATATTACTTCTACTTGCAAGCTATAATCGGTGATCATATAAATATGTGTGTGTGCTATTAAAAATACTTCTTTTCCTCTAAGTAAAATACCACATATACAATGCTAATGGTTCTTGAGCAAATGTGTTCATAAACATTGCATCAGTGCGTTTGGTATTTTAAAAGCCCTTGGTTCTATAAATAGCACAGCTTTGCCATTTTATCTTAACATCTAGCATTGTCCCCATTCTGTGATTTTTTTGTGTGTGTGTGCGTCTAAAAATGACATTGGGTGTACAAAGGTTATTTGAAGGACAGTATTTCAATTTCCTCTTGTCTTTATAACACACATTTACGACTTTTTCCTAAAAGAACTATTCATAGTAGTTTGGCATAATAATTTCTTATGTGGCTGAGGGGGCCCAATAACTTTTTTAAAAAACATATTTTTTTATTGATTTCAGAGAGGAAGGGAGAGGGAGAGATCGAAACATCAAGGATGAGAGAGAATCATTGATCCGCTGCCTCCTGAACGCCCCACACTGGGGATGGAGCCTGCAACCAGGCACGTGCCCTGATCCAGTTACCTGTGACCAACCAGATCCCATCCCTCAGATTGAACTACACTGCCACCTCCCGCCCCAGGAAGGATCTCTGTTTAAAACCTTGTTTTGCTTACCCTCTAAACTGGAGTTTAGAGATGTTGAATATTGAATTTTTGCTACTGACATTTAGAATAATTAAAAAATGGATAGGCTCATATGACAACAAGCTACTTATTAAATATAAACATCAAGAAATGTATGTCAATGTTTTCTCTTGGTTTCAGGTTCTAGGCATCCAAGTGAAATGCTTCCATGAAATTATCACTATAGGTTACAGAGTCTATCGTTCCTATGACCTGCCATGGTTTAGAACACTCAGCTGGTAAGTGACTTAAAACCTTTTGATATGAAAATCTGATTCTTTTCTCAAGTTGGTAAGAGAGGCATTCTGATCAGTCAGTATCCATATAGGTGATCTTACAGATTGATTTTGGAGAAAGATAAATTTAAAAATTGCAACTGAATTTTAAAAAGAAGAAAATCACCTTCAATTCTCCCATTCCAACACAACTGTTAAAATATCTCATCTTTCACTCTTGGTAGAGATATCTAACTTATATAGAATCTATACACCATTCTTGTCCTGTTTTAAGAAAGCCCCTCAAGAAGGACACATTTTAAATCCTTTATAATTATAAGCTTCCTTTGTAAAACGTTACAAATGTGTAATCTTTTGCTTTTTTTTCCCCTCGGTTGACATGAGACCGAATTAGATACATCTACAAAGACTGAAAGATGAAAATAGTTGTTTTTGTTTTTTATTTTTTGAGTGATCAATGGTTGATTCAGGAGGGGAAAGTCCAAACTAAATGTCTGTCTCCCATCTCCACCCCTGCGCTCTGGCCCACCCTCTCCATAGCCCCCATAGGCCCAGGGTAAGGCAGGGAGGCGGTGAGAGGAGGGGTGACCCCACCCTTTGTTCCTGTGGTTTGGTCTCCTCTCCAGGCCCTGGGCCCCATGACATGCAACATGAAGGGTAGGTAGGGGATGCCGAAGACTCTGATGGGGGCAGTGTGTAAGGCACCCTTGTAAATAGCGCTGGCTAATGTACCAGCCCATGAATACTGTATGTGCACAAATGCATGTGAACATTAGTAAAATAGAATACCAAATGATTTTAATATTTAAAAGTTTATATCTTTTAAAAACTTTGCAGGGGCAATCCTTAGTTATTAATACCTTGACCAGGAAACACAATGCTATGATAGTTCACGATTAACCTACTTGCCATGCCTTTGAGCTCAGTTATTTGATTCGTATCAGCCAGAGGGGCCAGTATCTTATTAAAACAAATGTATCACCTTTGGGGTTCAGCATAGTTAAAAATAGTTTCTTGATTTTGGTAGTCACAGAGTGTACAGAAGATGTTAGGTAGATTAAGTAGTTGGAGAATAATTAAACTCGAAACCATGCAGGATTGATTCTTTTTTTTTTTTTTTTTTTTTGAGAGAGAGAGAGAGAGAGAGAGAGAGAAACATCGATGTGAGAAAGACACATGGACTGGTTGCCTTCCACAACTACAACCCAGGTACATGCCTTTGACTGGGAATCAAACCTGCAATCCTTTGGTGCACAGGCCGATGCTGTACCCACTGACATCACCGGCCAGGGCAGGGTTGATTCTAAGTGTGGGAAGAAAGGGTAGGTCAGGATAGGCTCCAGTGATTGTAGAAGGCTTCAAGGAGAAGGTGGGAGAGAACCCGTCACTTAAAGACAAGCTTCTGATAGAGAAGAGGGTTCTGGTTGGGGAAGCAGCACCCATCATGTTCTAGGTGTGGGACTGAGGACGCATGTGCCACACATGGTGACATTCCTGGCCCTCCTGAGCAGAAGGCATTTATTGGGGAATAGTGGGAAAAATGTACTGGTGGGCTAGACTGGGCTGTGATAGCCTTACAGAAGAGTCCAAGACAGTTTCCAACGTAGGAGGATAGCAAAACGGTGGCACGGCTGATAGAAATGAGAATACTTGCCCTTTGAAAACAGTGGGGCGTAATTCCCTCCGTGAGATCCAGAGGGAAGCCACCCCTTCCCTTTCTGTCTCCTGGGCACTAGGAACCTAAGGCAGTGTTCGTCAGCCTTTTTTCCTGGCTCCCATTAGCAAAATCACATGGGTTCCACCTTTCCCTGAGTGAAAAGATATACCAGAGCTTGGAAGAAGGACAGATGATTTATATGATTTTTAAAAGGTTCTACTGGAGATTTTTACCTGCTGCTAGCTCCTATCCCCACTGCTGCCCCTTAAAAATCACTGCTCAACAGGAGGCCATCGGGAGCAGGGAGGAGAGGGAGAAAGATGCCAACATGTGCAGGGCAGGTGGAGATTTGGCTTAGGATCTCTACTATAAAAAGCGTTAGAGCTGTGTGTGTGAGAGAGAGGGTAGTGGGGGAGAGAGAGATTGCACGTATGTTCTATATTGTGAGATTGAAAGTGTTTTTTATATTGTTTCCTAATATTGTTTCTGGAATTTGAGGGACATTAAAAAGTTTCAAATAGAAAAAGCTAATTATTTTTAAATTACAGGTACTTTCTACTCTGTGTAAACTACTTTTTCTATGGAGAGACTGTAGCTGATTATTTCGCTACATTTGTTCAAAGAGAAGAGCAACTTCAGTTCCTCATTCGCTACCATAGATTTATATCATTTGCCCTCTATCTGGCAGGTAAGTTAAGGAAGATATTCTGTATCGATATGGAGCTAACAGATTTTACATGTTTATTTTTATTTTTGTTATTTAAATTCATAACATCCTTTCTTTGTTACATTTTAATCCAGCTTCTTTTTTTAATTGTCCCATGTAAAAAGCTGTTCTTTTTCATTAGGGTCTTAAATAGAAATTATATCCTAATGGTGGTTTTAAAAAGTACTTATTTAATAGTCACTCCATATACTTGAAAAATTTCTTTGCAAATAGTAGTAAAGAAACTTTTAAATATATGGATTGATATAACCAGGTATAATTTACAAAGAAACTTTCACACTTATATTGCTTTATTTGTTCCTAGGTAATAGAGTTTTCATATAGACTTAATCAGGGTATTTAGTTTTTCTGACATGGTTCATTACATAGTCACAATATATATATTTATATATAAATACAATATATTTATAGTATGCTGTGCCACATGTTTTTTTATTTTAGATTAAGAATCTGATACTTAGGATAAAGTTAGGATTATAGATTTATTTTCCATTAAAGTTTCCCAACCATATACAAATTTTTAAGAAATTGATTTAGATATGCACTTTTTAAAAGTCGATTTACATCATTAAACAGGTGTCTAAAATATCACTTTCTATAAAGCATCTATGATTACATTTTCGTTCTTTTACAACCTTTTGTTTTTCTTGAGCTTAGTAACTGCTTCCCCTTCTTTTCTCCACATTTGTAAAGTTCTAGGTAGCAATCCTTAATTTTTCCTTCAGGTCTGTCCTATGTCTGTTGGTAGCTTTTTCAAATGTTCACACAAATCAGTAGCGTATCAGTTCTCTCTTTTCCTGGAGACCCCTGTTCCAGAGACTTCTGTGGTGTCATGTTGGACTGGCTGCTGGTAGGCCTACAGCGTACCAGCATGATTTGGCCTCCTTATTTCTTCTCTTCCATGCCCTCCAGTTTCTGGGTTTACACCCTCATTTTGTTGTAAGCATGGCCTTCGATAGTTTCCTATAAAATGTTCTTAGAAGGTAAATGTCTAAAAATATTTTTATTCACCTGGCCGGTGTGGCTCAGTGGTTGAGCATCAAGCTATGAACCAGAGGTCACTGTTTGATTCCTGGTCAGAGCACATGCCTGGATTGCAGGCTCCATCCCTAGTGTGGGGCATGCAGGAGGCAGCTGATCAATGATTCTCATCATTGATGTTTTTATCTCTCCCTCTCTCTTCCTTTCTGAAATCAATAAAAATGTACTTTAAAACATACATATTTATTCTGTTCATACAGTTGACTGCTTTGGCCAAGGCTCCCACTTATTATTAGTAGACTTTTACTTAATACTCTGGTTTGGAAGCCCAGGCCTCACTCTTGCCTTCCACTGAGCCTTTTCTGCTCACTTTTCTCTAGAAAATACTACTAGCTGTCCCTGATTGCTTAGGTTTGCTGAAAGTTGCCAATCTCTTTTCTAGCTTCCAAAATTTTGCAGCCATTTCTCCTCTGTTTTCCTTGACATTTCTTCAGTTCTCTTTGCTCTCTGGGTTTTATTTCCTTTATTGTTTTCTTGCTCTGTGGGTTTTTGCCTAAACCTTATTTTAGTTAGGCTACTGGGACAGAATAGAAATAAATGCATGTGGTCAACTTGCCATTTTAAGACAGAAATCCTAACTAGTTTTATATTTTTTATTTTGGCTTTAAAGAATTTACTGTTTTCTCTGATGGTTCCGGGGGCTGACTGGGCCTCAGTGGGCAGTGCTGACGGAGGACCTCTCCCGGGGCGGCATCAGATGGAGGCAGTGCTAGTCATTTCAGTCTCGAGTGGCTGGACGTCCGAGATGGCTCGCTCTCAGGGCCACAGTCAGTGCTGGCTGTTGACTTGAGCTCCTACTTTTGGCCTCTCCATGGGGCGTGGCTGTCTCTGAGCACCAGGGATGGGTTCTGAATAGGGAGTGAGCGCACCAAAAGCCAAGTGTCTCAAGAGTCCTTAATTAGGTGTGTTTTTAAACTGGTTTCCAAAAATGAAAGCATGATGCCAGCCCGTAGGAAACATGTAGACTAAAAAGGAGTATTCAGTGAAACCTCCCTCCTGCCTCGGAGCCTGCCTTACTGTCTCTAGGCGCTCATGGCAGCAATAGCAGACATTTTTTTGAGGGTTCACGCTTATATGTTTGTATCTTCCATTCCCCCTCATTTTTTTTTTTTTAAATACAAGTGAGAGCAGACTATTCTGTACCTGCTTTTTCCCACGTGATGTAGCTTATGGGTGGTTTTATATTGGGACATCGGAATTGATCTCATGTTTTCCATACCTGCAGCAGCATCTGTATTGACGTGCAGACAGCAGTATCTGCTAGGCAGAATGTCAGGAAGCGCGGTGACCACCGCTACCTCAGCTTACTTTCCCTTTGAGGTTTGCTCGCTCTTATACTTGAGGATAACTTCTCAATTGAGTGGTAACGAAGATGTAATTTGTTTTCTGTATTGTTTCTTTTTATACATTTTATACATGACAGCCTCCCAGCCAGCCTTTATAGTGCTTGCTTGCTTCCTACACTGTTTTCCAACTCAACTTTTATAAAATAAAACCAATATTCCTTCCCTTTTTTCTGACTGATTTCTGTCGGAGAAATAGTGCAGTTTAGGCTCTTGGACTCACAGAAGCTCGTTGAAAGTCAGTGTCCTTCTTCCAACAAACATCTGAGCGCTTTCCAGATGCTCGGCACTGTGGATGGTGCGGAGGAGACAGGGGAGTATGGCCGACTCTGTGCCTTCCAGGGTCTGGAAATGGGTGGGGCCTGCGTCCCCAAGTTTATTGCTGAAACCTGAACCAGGACCTCTAAGAGCAGACAGGAGGGCAGGAGGGCCTTGCTGTGCTGGAGGTGGGAAGGCTACAGACAGCCTTTGAGAAGAGAGTTCGGGTGTCACGAAAAGTAAAGAGCAAGCAGGCATCTGCCGGTGGTGACGGGAAGGGCATTGCAGGCTTGGAAATGAGACAGAGACGTGTCCGGGGCCGGTGGCGGGCATTGAAAGTTGGACAGGGGGACGGGAACCACACCTTGAGAAGCTGTGAGTATTGTGGGAAGGGTTTGGAAACCATTGGGACTTTACGCTAAGAGATGATATAACCAGATTTTTAATTAAATGAAAGATGAGTTGAGAGACATTAACGGGGCAACTAGATAGGAAACTGCTGCTGTAATTCCTGCTAAATAGAATGAGGACCTGAGCCATTTAGGTTTGTAGTTAATACTAAGAGGGTCATAAAGTAAATAAGAACACTGTAGCCTGACCTTAGAAACTCACTGCTGTTTATGGAAGTCCATGAAAAATTTCTTCTGTATCCCCCATTATTGGCATTCTTTGTTGAGATAATTGTGTCTTTATATGCGGTCCTAAGGAATAATAGAGATATTCCTTATACTTTGCCCAGTGTCCACCAATGTAATATTTTGCAAAACTACAGTATAATATCATACCTGGATATTGATGTTATTACAGTCCTACAACTGTACTTTTAAAATGCAACCTTGTAGTAAACCAGAAGCTCCTGGGTTAAATGACAAAACTTCCAATACAAATCGCCAGCAGTCTTCCATATCTACCATTTTATGCGTGGCCTCAATATGGTCCTATTAGACCCTAAGCCCCAATTTGCATCTCAGTTCTGTTTTAACTCCCAGCGCTTAGCACGGGGTCTGGAGTTGGGCTTCCCAGTATGTATTGTTGGGTAAATGATCAAGAGCCTGAGAACATGCACATCCACACGGTGCTTCCTAAGGGTATTTCCTCAGCATCAGTGTTTCCTTTGCGAGTTTTGAGATCTACTGGTGATTGTTGAAGTGGTTAGCAACATTGTGAGCTCACTCTAGCAAATGGAGTTAGACTTTAGGAGCGAGAAAATAGAAAGTGTTCTATCCTGAGAACTTTCCATCTTTCTCTCAAATTATGCTGTGAAATCTTTTTATAAAATATGTTTTTAGTGATTTCAGAGGGGAAGGGAGAGAGAGAGAGAGAGAGAGAGAGAGAGAGAGACAAACATCAATGGTGAGAGAGAATCATCGATCTGCTGCCTCTTGCACATCCTCCAGTGGGGATTGAGCCCACAACTGAAGCGTGTACCCTGATGGGGAATTGAACCGTGACCTCCTGGTTCATAGGTCGATGCTTAACCACTGAACCACATTAGCAGGGCACTATGAAATCTTTTTGTTGAACAATATTCCAAGGTCTTGTGAAAATTTTAGTTCTGACTTTGGAAAGTATAGATCTTAGCAAATTTAAAAAGCAGAGACAGCCCAAGCTATTTCATTGACATTGAATTTTATTAAAATAAAATGTAGGTATCTCTGGTCTGACCTCCTCACCACGGCCCTTGAAATTAAATGACTTGTTTAATATCATACAAAATGACTCTCTGACTAGGATCTGGAAATCGTTTTGACATTTAGACAATTTTGTTGTAAAATGAATTGAACTGATAGCAAGAAAAAATCAGTGAGACTAAAAGTAATAGGACAAACATTTTCTCTAGAGTCTATATATATATATTTTAAAGATCTTTGTGATTTGGATTCAGGGCTCTCTAGAAAACAGAGCAATCATGTGATTACATATCTAGTAGTAATAGGTGAATAAGCTTAAGTTGTTTACACCTACGGTAATATTCATTACCATCTCTTTAGCCAACTGGTGATATATATATATATTGGCTTGTATTTATGCATGGCTAACTCTTTTCTTTAAATATTTTTATTAATTTCAGAGAGAAAAGGAGAGGGAGAAAGAGATAGAAACACCAATAATGAGAGAGAATCATTGATCGGCTGCCTCCCACATGCCCCCTTACTAGGGACTGAGCCTGCAACCCAGGCATGTGTTCTGACTGGGAATCGAACCATGACCTCCAGGTTCATAGGTCGACACTCAACCACTGAGCCACTTTGGCCAGGCACATAACTCTTTTGATTTCCTTTTAAAAACCCTTGAAACTTTAGTATGACATTTTGAATTCAAGAAAACTGATGGACATATAAAATATAGCAAAAATTGATGCATAATTAAGAATTTTTCTCCAAACGTCCTGAATATCTTTTATCTTAAAGGATGTTAATGAATTCTTTAGAAAGATGTCACAAATAACTATTCACAAAGGATTGTATCTGCAAAACCACTTGTCATTTTTGAATTAATGACTGTTAAAAACTATACCCATACTACTATTCTACACCTTAAACTCACCATGAAGATTAATAGAAAACTTTAATCTTAGCTAATCAAGTTGGTTTTCGTGACAGTTTCTACAATGCATAATCACTTACTACGGTTTTTAAATAGCTCAGATATAGTCTGGTGTCTGACTATGGGCACACAATGCTGTGTGCTTCTGAATTTATTTAAAATGATGTTTGAAACATTTTGGTGTTTTGATTAGTTATGTAAAGGTAATGAAAAATACAGCCACATGATAGAATGAGGGCTGGGTCAGTAAGCTCCATTATTTAGTCCTGAGTCTACTTTACTGTCTGTTTTTTTTTTTTTAATTCAGGACTACATGTGTTTACTGAATTGGTTAATCACCAATAGTAAATTTTTAAAACTTTATTATTTCTTTTTATTTTCTGTCTCTTCAGCTAGATTATGAGCTCCTTGAATGGGAATGCCTATCTTATTCAATTTTTGTATCTTGTGTCTGGTACGTCTTAAGTGCTCAATAAATAATTTTTGATTGTCCACTTTTCTGAAATTCCCTCTATTTCATCTTTTGAACTTTTTAATTGTTTTTCCCCTATATTTCTCATAGATATAGATGATATAGATATAGATATAGATATAGATATAGATATAGATATAGATATAGATATAGATATAGATTGATTTCAGAGAGGAGGGGAGAGGGAGAGAGAGATAGAAACATCAGTGATGAGAGAGAATCATTGTTTGGCTGCCTCCTGCACACTCCCTACTGGGGATGGAGCCCGCAACCCTGGGCATGTGCCCTTGACCGGAATTGAACCCAGGACCCTTCATTTTGCAGGCCAACACTCTAGCCACTGAGCCAAACCAGCTAGGGCTTCCTGACTACTTTAGAAATCTCATTCTTTTTTGCTCTTTTTCAGTATACCTCCCTTTAGTCCATTGGGTAACTGGGTCTTCCTACCCACCTGGGAACTCCTTGGGACTAGGCAACAGGATGTATACATCTTTGTAAGGACAGCACCAGGCACAGTGCTGCATACATAAGTGGTGATCAGTAAGTTTAACTGAAGATAATTACATATGAAAAACTATGTTAGGAAGTGTTTTTCAATACTTTCATTTACAATACTGTAATAAATTCTGTGATTTTAACTGGAAATATAATCATAGAAATACTCTTTGTAATTAGAGAAAAAGTAAAACTATTATAGATCCAAATGTACAAAGTTATCTTTTCCATAGATTTATTGAAATATAGCATATATGTATTTTTACACATTTAACCATAAAATATACACATAACTTTATTGTTGTGAACAAAAAAGTTAAATTTATGTGTTTCTTTTTTAGATTGTTTTTCTTTTTCTTTAAAGTTCATATTTAACCTTACATATGCTGGAAAAACACTTTATACCCTCCTCCCCCCTACCCCCCCCCCCAAATCGAGAGAATTGTATTGTCTCAATGTATTTAGGAGCCAGATAGTTACATATTCTATTAGAGCACCCTAAAAAGCTGCATGTTAGGAGTTGTCTTAAAGGTGAAATTGAATCAGGTAAAAGTGAGTTGCCAAGACTATCCGGGATAAAATCACCATTGAGAAAATGCAGAATGATTCCGCTGGTAATTTTGTTTGAAGAAACGCTTAAGAGTGAGTGGTATCACATGATTTCACGAAGGAGAAAACCATACACATCGCAGGAGTGTTTGTGAGGAGGTAATGCATAGTCAGTGATGGTGAAAGGCTCCCAAGGTTGGGCTGGGAGATTCAGAGGGTCCGTTTGGACAGAACATCTGTCTTGTCTCTGCTTTGCTGTTCCCCATTAGCCTCTCTCTGAACCACGTCCAATCTGTGTTTGCCCCCTTAGCCATGGTCCAATGACATAACACAGCATAGAAATGACATCATTACTTGAGCCACAAAAGAGGTCTACCTGCTACAGAAGAAAAGCTTAAAAGCAGTCATTTTAAAGAGGCCTTTTTAAACTACGGATTACTTCAATGCCACGAATTCCATGTTTTAATCCCTCCACACCTGCTTGCTTTCTTTCTTTCAAGAAAATGATGTCATGGCTTTCAATTGTGTCTCTACACAGAAAATGTTTCTGTATTTCTTTTGCAGTTCAGCCAGTCAGATTACTCTGTAGGTGTCTAGTAGGAGGTGAGGTAGGATCTGGGAGTCCGTATTCATTCTCTTCCTTTGTCACCATCCTTGTATTCCACTGACATTTCACATCACTCATCAGAATATAGCTGAAGACAGCTGCTGTTTGGTTTGAGACTCTGGTCAGAATAGTATCAACCTTGCTTATTAGTGTGTAGAATTGCCTTGGTAAGTATGACTTAGATGTACTAAGTCTAGTATTTATTTCATATAGGATAGATTAGTTGACAATTTATTTTCTATCTTAGATTTCACTCTCTAAAGACTAGTACCTACCTCTGTAAAAAAAATACTTATCTTTTAGAAGTTTACTGATATATTGGGCAAAAAAGTGTTTATATTTGCTTCCCATTATTTTGGTATATGTTAGATTTTAGTTATTTAGGTAGAATTTTTATTTAGTAAAACTTCATTATAATATATTTGTAGGCTATAAACATAAACACTAGTGCTGTTTGTAAAGCTTATTTGAGAATACAATATTTTACTATCCTATCTAATAAAAGAGTACTATGCAAATTGACTGTACCTCCGCTATGCCCACAAGCCACGCCCACCAGCCAATGAGGAACAAATATGCAAATTAATTCAACCAAGATGGCTGCGGCCTCGGAGAGAGCAGGAGGCTTGAGTTGCCCCCAGTGATGGAGGAAGCCAAGCTTTCCACCTTCCCTGGGCTGCCTTGGCCTCCACTTAAGGCTACAAAGTTTCAATTATAGAAGATACATAAATCCCAACAAAAATGGCTATGGCCACAGAGCGAGCAGGAGACTTGGCTCCGCTCAAGGCTACAAAGTTTCAATTATAGAAGATAAATAAATACCACATCCCAGGGCCTTCACTTGGGTTGCTGGGGGGTGTGGCCAGCCTGCAAACAACCAGAGGCCCCTTGCCCAGGCCGCCCCACACCTCAAGGGAACTCCCACCCTGATCCAGGACACACTTCAGGGCAAACCAGCCAGCCCCCACCAGTGCACCAGGCCTCTATCCTATCTAATCCTATCTAATAAAAGAATAATATGCAAATTGACCATCAGTCCAACACAAGATGGCTGCCCCCATGTGGTCAAAAATGACTGCCCCCATGTGGACACAAGATGGCTACCACAAGATGGCCAGCAGGGGAGGGCAGTTGTGGGCGATCAAGCCAGCAGGGGAGGACAATTGGGAGGGACCAGGCCTGCAAGGAAGGGCAGTTGGGGTGATCAAGTCTGCAGGGGAGGGCAGTTAGGGGTGACCAGCAGAGGAGGGAAGTTGGGGGTGACCGGGACTGCAGGGAAGGGCAGTTATGGGTGACCCAGGCCTGCAGGGGAGAGCAGTTGGGGGGGGGGACCAGGCCTGCAGGGGATGGCAGTTATGGGTGACCAGGCCTGCAGGGGAGGGCAGTTAGGGGCAAACACGCTGTCAGGGGAGCAGTTAGGCATCAATTAGCCTGGCAGGGGAGTGGTTAGGGGGTTATCAGGCTGGCAGGCAGAAGCGGTTAGGGGCAATCAGGAAGGCAGGCAGGTGAGCAGTTGGGAGCCAGCAGTCCTGGATTGTGAGAGAGATGTAGGACATCCCTCGAGGGGTCCCAGATTGGAGAGGGTGCAGGCTGGGCTGAGGGACACACACCCCCTGTGCACAAATTTTCATGTACCAGGCCTCTAGTAATTATTATAATATGATTCTGAGAAATTTCAAGTCACTCTTAACCTGAGTCTTGCTAATAATGGTTTGTGGAACCACAAATTCTTGAGGATCATTAGATCTGAGTGTTTAATGCATTTTAGCCTGGCGATACTTAGTAAATTAATGAAGTCCTTTGTGCATTTTCCTTCATCTGTAAAACTGACACAATAAAAGTTACCTATGTCATAGGGATTTTGGGGGATTAAGTGAGTTAATACTTGTAAAATACTTAGACAAGAGCCTGGAACATAAGAAGTATTCAACAGATGTTAGCCACCATAGTAATTATTTTTAATTTTTATATTATGCAGAGATTGAAACATTCTGTACATACACTTGGTAGACTGATATAGCAAATTAATTTTTATTCAACTGAAATTTAAGATCTGGTTTTCCATGTCCACCTATTAGCAAGCGATGAATTTACTTAACCAACTTAGGGGATAGTTATTGAATTTATGCATTGGAATATATTAGGCATTTTGGAGACTACAAGATCATTTCCAGCAGGAAACTTTTACTTAAAGTACTCAATATAAGAGTAGGCGACATGCCAAATGAGTAAGTGGATCGAGTATACAGGTGTGGTGTAGAAGGCTGGCTTGTTTGAACTCAGCGAATCTTACACTTTGTAACCAATTGCACAACAAGCACGTGGTCTTTGTTCTTGAGCAGGTTTCTGCATGTTTGTGCTGAGCTTGGTGAAGAAACATTATCGACTGCAGTTCTACATGGTATGTATTAGTCATTGTTCTCCAGTCACTGTACATCATAGAAACCCTTACCTTTAATTATTTTTTCTGTAGTGAGAAGATAAAATGTAATCTGCTACTTGAGGCCTAGGTGTGAGGGATGTTTCCATTTTGGGATGACTATTAAATACCAAAGGTCGAAGTTGAAAATTTTTGAGGATTTAAAAATTTTAACCATTTTCAAATTTTCTAAAAACTTTTTCTTTTTTAAATATATTTTATTGGGTTTTTTTACATAGAGGAAGGGAGAGGGATAGAGAGTTAGAAACATCGATGAGAGAGACACCGATTCAGCTGCCTCCTGCACACCCCCCACTGGGGATGTGCCCGCAACCAAGGTACATGCCCTTGACCGGAATCGAACCTGGGACCTTTCAGTCTGCAGGCCGACGCTCTATCCACTGAGCCAAACCGGTTAGGGCTAAAAACTTTTTCTTTGAATATTCTCAAAGGCTATAAAATTAAAACCAAGTATTTGGATTCCCTAAACTGGTAGAAATTTGAAACATTTCCATAGATTTCTGAATAGTCTGAGAAGCTGACTATATTTACCCTATTTCTCTATGGGAACTTGCTCTTCGTTGAGTATAAAGGGAACTAAGCATGTATTTTCTTGGTAGTTATGGTTAGTCATAAAATTTCGTAATTCTTTTTAGCCTAAGGTATTTTATTCAGTTTATCGTTGAACAGTGTTCAGTGTTTTTGAAATTTATCACTGTGTATGATGAACTTTTCTTATTTCCTTAAAAGGTAGCTAATTATAAAACTTAAAATGAAAAACATAATATTTAAATCTGTGAAATCATGTATTAGGCTTGTTTTGGATTTGGGATATATTTTCTATTCTTTATGCTTTGCTTTTCTCCATTAAGACCTCCTGCTGAGCATTAGTGCTGAGAAATTGTAATATTTTTTATATTTCTAATTTCTGGAGACCTTGAGAGGAAAAGAGTAAAATTCTCAGTGAAAAATCTAAAAACCGTCAAGACAAATTAGAAATAATAGGATCTCCTATGAAAATATAAATGGTGCCTATTGGAAAAAAAATCATTTATGCATTTTTAAGCAATCAGGGTCAAAGAGAATTGGATCTTTTAAGCAGATAAAAATAAAATAAAACAAAACAACAATATAATATTTGCTGAAATAGAAAATAGGTTTATTATGAATAAATCAAGATCTAAGAATTTTGAAGGGTAATAAATTCCAATCAAAATTATGACTCTAGAAACATGAGCATTTTTTCATTCACATTCGAATCATACTGATGATGCTAAAAGTCCCTAACGGCCACCTCTCAGGCTGGATGGAACTGAAACACAGAGGCCTTTAGAAATTTGAAATTGACTCCTGCCACTGAACAGAGCTGTGACAGTCAACTTTCAAGTATGGAAAGGTGGAGTTCAAGGGCAGTTGATCTCTCCTGGTTTGAATCATTTGAATTTAGAAATAACTTTTTATGGGAAAGAGTTACCATAGCGAGCTCTGAAAAAAAAAAAATAGAGTTTAGCAGGTTTAATAACTGCAGAATGCAGCCGGAGTAAAATGTTCCTCTCTAAATGTCATAACAACACCATACATTTCTCATTATCATTGTAAGCCGATGGTTCGAGACTATGGTTTATTTTTTATATGGTTGTAAATTTAGCTCAGTATGATAAGCAATCCATTTGTATATAAATTGAGATTACTTTTTAAAAATGTTTTCATGGTTTTTAAGGTTCCAGTAGGCACCAAAATGAATATAATTCGCTAACGACATTTATTTTGTATAACCTTATCTTATAAACTTTAACCAAAAACCATGCTAGGAATGTATGTTTCAGAGTTACTCTTGCTTCCTGGCTGCACTGATCAGTTGTGTTCACTAACTGTTGTGTTGTTGGGCTATTAACAGTTCGCATGGACTCATGTCACTTTACTGATAACAGTTACTCAGTCACATCTTGTCATCCAAAATCTGTTTGAAGGCATGATATGGTAAGGGCTTAGAATTATGCTGCTTTATACTTATGTCATAGCATTTTTTAAAGCGCTTTCACATTGAACAGTGTCTCACAAACTTCTACTAAAATGTACTATTTGTTGTTGCTCTATTCCATTAAATACCTTACTGAGTTCTGTTGATTTTACCATTTGACACCTGAAGACAAACATGTTAGCTGGGCATATGCCTTATTCAGGTTCCAAATAAAATAAAGTCCTTGTAAAAGTTTCAAACAGTTAATTACACTTTCAGGCTTCACTACATTTGAATGTGACTTTTTACCAAGCATCACTCTTAAAAAGAGCATATTATTTACATGGGATGCAGAAAGACCATGAAAGTTTGCTTGCCAGCATTTTCTCTAGTGAAAGTGGTACCTTCTACCCTGCCGTGTATAGGAGCTGGTGTTCTGATTTCAGATGTATGAAATTACTCGCTTTGTAGCAGTGGCTTGCCCATTCAGAAAGCATTTTTGTAAGTTAAAAATTAGTTTAAATGGGGGGGGGGGAGATGGGGACAAATGTATACTTTCAACAAATATTTTTCAAAAATAAATTAATAAAAATAAAATTGTATTAGTTTAAAATTATAAAAATTATTAGTTAAAAATTAGAGTGGAGAAAAAAGATTTTAAGAAATCTGACCATAATTTCCCCACATTTAAAAAAGCACTCATTAATTAAAATCTTTTACAGGTGGTTTTGTGAAAATAAATTATTCCCATGACAGCTTCGTGATTTTTAGCCAAGGGGTTGGTGTTATGTGTGTACAATTAGAATCATTTTAAGATTGTCTTCCATGTACAAACTTTTAGTTGCTGGAGGAAGTTATGAAATTAATAGGTTCTGTATAATTAGTAGGGTTTAATGCAATTTTAGGCTAAGATAGAATTAAACTAGATAATTTTTCCTGAAAGAGAATTTTTATTAAGAGCTTGGTATAACTTTATCAGATTATACTCTATCTAAACCAAATGACTCATTTCCATTTTGAAAGGCTGCTTTTTAAAAACTATTTCTAATCACTATTTCTCTCTCCTCTCCCTTCCTCTCTGAAAATATTTTTTAAAATTCTTTATACTATTATAATTTGTTTCTCATAAAAATGAAATTTGAAAGTCCACAGCTATAGAAATTCATTGTTTAATATTAAAATTAAATTGATTACTTAGTATATTCCTTAGCAATGTTTTCCCACTCTGTTAATTTACTTATAGATTTTGCTCTGCTTAATTGCTAAGCAGGCAAATGTGGTTGATATTTAATGTTTCTAATAATGTTTTGGCAAGTGTTATGTTCTAGTCTAGTCTGAAGTGTAATTAATTCAAAGAGTTATTACATTGATTCATTATGAGTCATAAGCTGTATAAAATACTTGTCACTTAATCACATGAACTTGTTTTTGCTGACTTTTTTTTTAAAGGTTCCTTGTTCCAATATCAAGTGTTATCTGCAATGACATAACTGCTTACCTTTTTGGATTTTTTTTTGGGAGAACTCCATTAATTAAGGTAATTATAAAATATCACAAGCCACTACCCTAACCTTAAAGATTAGCCACTGGAGACTTAGTGCTCTTGCCCATTTTTTGTTTCTTTTGTTTGTTTGTTGGTTTATCTCCAAGGGGCTTCGATCCTCCTTGGCTGCACTCGGGGCAGTGAGCCTGTTTCCCGAGGGTGCTGTCTGGTTCTTTAACTGCCCTGTCGGCTCCACTGAGGGCTGACACCACCGCTTATCCTTTCCCCCAGGAAGGCTCATTTCCCCTTCTGCTGGCTTCTTCCCTCAGTGGTGTGGGTCTCCTTGCCTCTGCTCCCCGCAGCTGTCTCACCTGCCCCCTCCTTCACCAAACTCTTTGAAAGTGTTCATGACACCATCTTCACATACTCATGTCCATTGGAAGACTTCTACACCCAAACTGAAAAAAACTTGAGGCCCTACAATAAAGTACTGATAATGTAAGTAATAAGGAAAGGTTAAAATAAGGGAAGGAAGGACACGTGAGCAGACTGTGCTGTTTTGCCTTAGTGCTGCTGCTTTTTACAGTCAGTGGAGGCAAAGAAGGAAATGAGTTAAGTTATAAGTTCCCATTTTGAGGAAGAAAGAAACAAACCAACCAGTTCTTTATGGAAGAGCAGACCTTGGCCTTTAAGACCCTTCCATAAATTCTCTCCTACAGAGCAGCAGTCCAGCACAGGGTATCAGGCCGAGCCGTAGGGATACAAGCAAGCCATGTATTTTCCTCACGTTTCTAAAGCTGTTCAGCACACGGGCAAGCGATTAAGTGTTCAAGGCTCCTGGACCAGCTAGACATGTTGGGCTCAGGAAGTCTTCAGAGAGGCTGTTCGGCTGCAGAAGATTCACTGTCTGACTTAGAACAGAGTTCTAGTGAGCGTCCTGGGCTGGATTAGTTGCATAATATATGCAGATGTAATTAAGTAAGTTCACCCCTAAACCACTATGCTGTGGAACAATTCAATTTGGTGGCTGTCTTTGAACTAATCAGCAGGCACTTTAGAATTTGAGACAACTCCCACTTCATGATGATAATACTGAATTATCCTACGCAAAGGTGTACATCTGTCCCTTCGCTATGGCAGAATTGTCAGATACGTCAAGAAACCGTTATTTCTGCCAACCCTCTTGGCTTTGAGCTCTATGCACATCACCACAGGAGGCCTGTAGACAGCACATGCAGCTTAGCTGTCACCCATTTCCGTCTGCAGAAGCTCCCCTGGGGTATTTTTTGGCTCCTGTCCCTGTGTTCCCACTGAAAGGGTCATCACAGAAGCCATCAGTGACCTGATGACAGCTCCCCAAACATCAGTCCTGCCTTTGCAGGGCAGCTCAGGCAGTTCGTGCAGTCCCCTCCCGAGCCTCCCCTCCTGCACCACCGACTTCCAGACCTTTCTCCACATTCCTCTCCCTGAGCGCCCCATGGACTGGGAAACAGTAGCTCTAACCTGACACAAACGGTAACTGTTCTCAGAAGCACAGCCTGGTCCTTTCTTCACGGAGACAGACACAGGTTGTGACCAGAGAGAGAAGGATATGCGAATACGTGGGGAGTAAATACCAGATCTGGGGCTGTGGACCGTGTTGCCATTTTGCGTGGCCTTTTGGGGATATGTGGGAATCTGGTGTGCTGCAATGCCCATGTTTAGTTATGCTCACCTATTTTTGGTGTGTGTCCAATGTTTGAGGGCCCAATATGTGTTACATACTATTAGAGAAATTTGCACAAGTAAATTGGGATCATGGAATGAAGGGAAAAGGGTGGCAAAGCCACTCCAAGGAGAGATGTATGGGAATTCATCGAACAGAGCTTGCATATGTATTGTGTGTTGTGGGAGTACAGTAACTCTTTTTTATCTTATTTGGCCTTTTCTAGCTATCTCCTAAAAAGACTTGGGAAGGATTTATTGGCGGTTTCTTTTCCACAGTCGTGTTTGGATTCATTGTGAGTTTTACTAAGATTTTTATTTTCCTTCTGTTTTGAAAAATGGTAGCAAGTGTATCAGTCTATCCTAAACCTAAAAGCATTAAACTATAAAATGCTAATACTGTATTTATTGAAACCCCCTAAGCAGAATCTATTCTGTACCCCAGTAGCTCTCATCCTGGCTTCATATCGGAATCACCTGGGGAGCTTATTCAGCATCTAGGTCCCAGCCCCATACCAGGCCAACCCCCCCTGCTGTTCGCTGAGGCCTTGAGGCCCCCTGTTGTGTTTGGCAGTTTCAAACAGCCGTTGGGGACACAGGTGCTGGGACAGGGGGTGGCCTTGAGTAAAAGCAGAAAATACAAATGGTGTTGAAGAGTCCTGCCTCCCTTATACATGCTGCTATTTGGCTTAGCAAGGGCTTACTGCCACAAGCCCAACAAGCAGGAAAAGGTTGTTAAAAATAATTGATGCTTACTTTTAGCCATGAATAATGGGTCTTGTTAATGTTTTAAAAATTATTTTATAGTTATGGAATGTAGGGTTTTTTTTTAATTAAAAGGTATCTCATAAGAAGCAATAAAGATATAGTAAAATGGCTGGATATAAGGTTAAATATATTAAAAAATAGTTAGGAAGTTTAATTTTTTAAAAGTGTAGTCCCTAACAGTTCTAGAATACTGTTAGGGACTACAGCCAAATATACAGCCAAATATACAGTGACTAGAAACAACATGAAAGAGAGCAAATATACAAATAAATGAAAAGTATCAGGTTCCTGGCTGGGAAAAACATTCCTCTGTTTAATCTGCACATTTAGTTCATTCTCAATGGAAATTCCAATAGGGTATGGCAAAACTAATTCAGTCAGTGTTTATGTTAAATATGCTATATACTGTAGAGTACTGATGAGATAGTAACTCATAAACAAAATGATGAAAAGGGAACTGATCCTGTCTGATGTTTATACGTTACAAAGCAGGGATTATTAATTTAAATAGTACTATAAGAATTTGGTATTATTAAAGACTAATTTAGAAATAGTTCAAGAATAGCCATATCGTTGGAAGAAAATAAACAGCTACCCTGTAAGAATGTAATGCATGGCAAAAGTAATGAGGAGGGACATTATATATTTTCTAATATATAATTTTGAGGAAGCTGGTTAGAAGCAAAATCAGTTTATTAACATTCCTAGTGTCAATTTGCATTTCCCTTAATCAGTCTTGAGCAGTATAATGGGGTGAATGGCTGCAAAAGAAAAGAGAATAAACTGTTGTCTAACAATTTCAATTTAAAATATTTTGTTTTATGTATCTTCTTTCATAGCTGAGAAAAGCTATATTAAAAATTACAGTGCTGTGATCAAGGGAAGAATAATTTAGTTCAAGTTTTCTGGGTTGGTTAACAATGGTGTTTTTCATCTGTATTTTTTTTTTGTAATTTTAAATCACTGGTTATTTATTAATTGATGAAATTTATATAACATTTATGCAAAGAACTTCAGTCCTGTACTCTCCCATATCTTAATTACTAGCTTCTGCTGACATTAATTATGTGTACTTTAGGAAAGTAAAACCTTGTTGAAATGCTTGTTTGAATGTTTAAATCAGCTTCTTTTTCTCCTTCCCCTTCCTTGTTTTTATTGTGGTCACATAGAGATAATCTCTTTGATTTCCAAAAGGACTTTGGTTTTTCCAATGGCTTTTCAAAGTCTTTTATTGGGTCAGTTTTGACCATCAAGCTTTGAGAATACATAGCAGAATGTGAATACAAAGAAACTTTGGCTGTTCTGCTGACACGAAACACACACACACACACACACACACACACACACACACACACACACACAGTGTTTCATTCAGTGTTTCGTGAACTCCTGCTTTGTTATCCAGGCTGCCTATGTGTTATCCAAGTACCAGTACTTTGTCTGTCCAGTGGAATACCGAAGCGACGTAAACTCCTTCGTTACAGAATGTGAGCCCTCAGAACTTTTCCAGCTTCAGAGTTATTCACTTCCTCCCTTTCTAAAGGCAGTGCTGAGACGGGTAAGATAAATGTGGGTAAGGTCCTCTATCCCATAGAGTAAGATTTTTATAAGACATTGATTTCTATAGAGATTGATTTCTATGATACAGCAGTGGTTTCACTGTCTGCTTAGCACCAAGAATGTATTCTAGCCCTTTGTAATTTCCCTTTCTTGAACATAAAATGAACATTACTGTCATAAACCTATTGTTTATTAGGGGTTTACTTGCCGAATGGTTTGAATACTGATGCTATACTTTATCTTGTATTTGTTTTGAAACATTTAAAAATATTCCATAGATTTCTGAAAATTGGATGAGTTACAATAAGTTTCACATGTAATTGGCATGAATTGGCTACATTTTTTTAAAGTATATTTTTATTGATTTCAGAGAGGAAGGGAGAGGGAGATAGAAACATCAATGATGAGAGAGAATCATTGATCAGCTGCCGCTGGCATGCCCCCTACTGGGGATTGAGCCCACAACCTGGGCATGTGCCCTTGCCCGGACCTTTCAGTCCACAGGTCGATGCTCTATCCACTGAGCCAAACCAGCCAGGGCATGAATTGCCTAAATTTAAAAATTAATTAAAATTTACCAGCTCAGAGTTTCCTTGATTTTTCAGGGGACCTTTACTAGCAGAGAAAACTGCTGCTTCTAAAAACCAGTTTCCCTTCCAGAAGTGCACTCCTGCCATTTAAAGGCAACCTGAGGCCTTACACTGCAGGCTGTGCCATGCTGTCCAGCAGAATCTGCTGATGTGTGCCATCGAGACCGGGGATGGTTACTTAAACTGGGGATTCAAATCATTGTGTATCTACACACGTGTACATGCATGTATCTGAACCATTTCATTTTTAACTAAAGTCCATAACTTTAGAGCATAATTTATATCTCTCCTGAATGCTCAATACATAGATTCCAAGAATTTTTCCCATGTCCAAGCCATCTGTTATCTGCAAAGATTTGATACTGCCAATTTTTGATAAAGATTGGTGCTCTCAATGATGGTTGTTAAACCACACTGGCTCTGCACTGTCTATAGTCTGTAGTTTTAGTTTATTTAAAGCAGAGAAAGAAAAAAAAATGTGGAGCAAGAACTTAGAACTTATAAAACAATTTGCAGATTTCTCAACTTTTATGATCTCCATAGATCTTTTATAAATGTCTTGCTGATGCACATTTTGGTATATTTTTTAAAGCAACTTATTTTCATGTGTTTCCTCATCATTTAGTTTACTCTTAATAGACAAGCTCTACCCTCACTCTGTCATATAGTTAAAGTGAAATAAAATTCAAAATTTAAAATACATTATATAATTACAAAAACCAAGTACTACAGGTAAAAAACAAATTCCGAAATTAACTCAGCTGATTCTGGCTAAGTCTACTGCTCCAGTGTTGTAGAAATTTCTAGATGAACTAGGAAGTAGCCTGTTGGCTGCAAGGTTTTGGTGTGCCAGGCACTGTCAGTGTGCACGCAGAGGGCACAAGAGTGCTTTAGGAAGAGGCGGAGAAGGAGAGCTTGCAATGTATTTTTCTCCCATGAGCCTGAAATTAACAAAAATGTGGCATATGTTTTGACTTATTATTAGGTCATATTCTTAGTTTATGTGACGTGCCCAAATCTAATTTTAATGCATTCCCACCCCTGCCTGTTTTCCTCCGCAGGAAAGAGTGAGCTTGTACCCTTTCCAGATCCACAGCGTTGCTCTGTCAACATTCGCATCTTTGATTGGCCCCTTTGGAGGCTTCTTTGCCAGCGGATTCAAAAGAGCTTTCAAGATCAAGGTGTGTGTTTAGGTTCTTTGTTACAGTATTAGAGAATGTCATACAGTTGAAAGTCAGTTCTCTAAAGGTCTCATACATTAAGCCCTCGAGCAAAAACTATTGGTTTCAGGCCTCTCAGAAATACTTCCTAGTTGATTTGAGTGTATTCTTCCTTGTTAGGTTTTGGTCGAGCCATGTCAGGTCAGCCTCTCTTATAGAAATGGCATGTGTTACTTAATTGGGGACAACACAGAATCTTGGTCCTTCAGGCGCTCGGCCAAGAATCCAGCATGAATCGACTAAAGATGAGTGTCCTGCTACAGTGTCGCTTCAGGGACAGACAGGGCAGCCTTTGAATACGTAACTGTCCATTCTGCTCGACCAGGGGTCAGCTAACTTCTGTAAAACCCCGTGGTTATTAACCACACCCTAACTACTCAACTCTAAACTCGGCCATCGTTGTGGGAAAGCCTGGCGGACAATGTGTCAATGAGTGGGCCTGTTATTTATTTTGTAAATCAAGTTAATGAAGTTACAAAAACAGTGGCTGGATTTGGTCTGTGGGACATAGTTTGCTGATCCCTGTCCCAGATACTTAAAGTCATCCCTATGTTTTAAGTTAGATTCTCGGAAAGTGACACACAGGGTGTCCCCCAAAAATGTATCCACAGTAAACAGCTGATAGCTCAATTGATGCTTCTTCTTTTCAAATTGAACCCATTGGAATCAATAATTATTCCAAGTGTGTACACATTTTTGGGGACACCCTGTACATTTGTCCTCTTCTCTCAGCCCTCCTCTCATGGCTTCACCAAGTTCAGGTGGAACATTGTGCCCTTAGAAGTGAGAGAGGGCAGGCCTCTCTGAGGGGGTGGCATTGGAGCAGGACTCTGAGAAGAGGAGGAGGAGGCCTGCAGAGACACCTAAGGAAGGGAGCCCCAGCGAGTGCAAAAGAGGGAGGAGCTTAGCCTGTTTGAATGGTGTGTGTGGCTAATCAAGCTGCAGAGGCTGGTGGAGTCAGATCACGGAGGGCCCCAAAAGCCAGGGAAGTGAAGGAACTCGGTGAGGATCTGCAATGGGGCAGACAGTATGTTAAGTGGGACGCCGTATACAAAAGTGTGTGAGATGTTGTCCCTGTTCTCAAGATGCTCAGCACCCACTATGGGAGATAACACAGGTCCACAAAGAACCCGCAGCAGCCGTGCATGGCCCGTGTCCTGTGGCGGCTGCACACAGCAGAGCGGAACTGAGTTACCGTGGCCGTCTTGTGCGGCAGTTAGTAGGGAAGAGATGGAAGGAAATGTGTTGGCAAAAATTAACCAAAGATTTGTTCTACACAGAGACGTGTTATATTTGGAATGGCATTTTCTTTAATAGTCTCCAACCCAGGGTTTCCTGTTGACTACTGAGAATGTTTTGCCTGTCCAAAATGCTGTACTTGCTGTTGCATTTTAGATGCTTATAGGTTGCCCGAGTAAATGAGAAGAGGAATTAGTCATTGCCATTCCCCAGGCACTGAGAGATGTGGATATATCTGTCCAATCAATTTGCAGAGGCTTACTAACCAGACCCTCGATTCAATTGACTAATGTGTCCCAAATGAACTATCTATTTTTATTTTCTTTTTACCCCAACACTTAGAAGAAGAAATATTTATTATAGTAGTAAAATGTTTATTTCAGAGTAAGAGCTATTAGGATAAATATGAGTTAAAATCAGATGTACATCTGTCAACAATACTAAAATAGCTCCCAAAATAGTTTTGCTTAATCAGAAAAGTGTAGTCTGTAAAAATATTAGACTAGTAATAGCTGATAGCTCTTTAGATTTGGAAAAAGTTTTCTTAACTAAAAAAAGTTAGTGCTAGTATTAATTAATATTTAATGAGTGTCATTTTAATATTGCTGGTCAATTCAGTAATGTTCTAACATGGGTACATATGCAAAAGATGTGGTTTTGATCTGTTGCACATGTTCTAAGTTTGTATTTAGTGTGACAATCTAATAGTATTTTCCTTAGTGTCCATGATTCCAGAAACATCTTTAGATAGGAATTTTATAACAAAATTTTTTTTAAAAATTGGCTAATCTGTTGGTTTGTTTTGGAAGGATTTTGCAAACACCATTCCTGGACATGGCGGGATAATGGACAGATTTGATTGTCAGTACTTGATGGCAACGTTTGTGCATGTCTACATCACAAGTTTTATAAGGTACTTTTAGATTTTAAAAAAATGTTTTCATACTTGGTTTCTTGAAGTTCTCGTTTCCATAAGCATTAGTTTGAACGAGTTGCTTTTCTGTCGGTGGTGACCTGTAATATCAAAGGGCACGGCGGCCCCTGGAGCTGCGTCACACCGTACCCCTGAGCAGCGTGCTTACATTTTTATTATTTTACGTAGATTTGAACTGAAATAAACAACGGTACATGTTGTGGTCTTTAAAGGGCCAAGTTAAGATCCACTCAGTATGGATGGTGCTGGATTGGAACATCAGAGATTTAATTTCTTGGTTGTGGGTAAGGCAATGATAGTGAATGCAAAGAATTAAAAAGGAGGACATGATAATACATCCAGTTCACCAATTATTGCCTGAGGGCCTGTTACATATTGGGAAATGTACTTGGTACGAATATAGCCGAGAAGAAAACAAACCAAGTCCCTGACTCAGAGCTTGCATTCTTACTGGGGAGTTGGAGGGAGACGGGGCAGAAGCAGACAGTAAACAGTAAATATAGCTTGTTTAGGTGGTTCTAAGTGCCACAGAGAAAAATAAAACATGCCAGGGGATCGGGCCGTGTGGGGTGGGGTGAGTGGAGGGTGTTGCTATTTTACATAGGTTGGCTTATTCTTGTTTTTAAACCTTAATGTTTTGGGTCTGCCCCAAAAGGCCCATTTGGGGGTATGAAAGCAGAAAACATGTGTTTACTTCTTAGAGTTATTTGAAGTTGAAACTCATATTTGTAGGTCCCTAAATACATACCCATTTTAAATATATACCCATAGCAGCGTGATAATTTTTGTATTAACACTTACTTTTCTTGTGTTATCTTATTAGGAGTTTATATTTTCTTGAGTAGCCTTGTTAGTTTATCTACCTCATTAATCTTTTCAAAGAATCAAATTCTGGCATTGTTAACTTTATAGTTCTTTTCTATTTCATTGCTGTCCATTCTCATCCTTCATCTTTCTTTAGCTTCAATTTGCTATTCTTAAGCTTCTCGAGATAAAGTGTACATTATTGATTTTCAGCCTTCTAGTCTAATATATTCACCTAAGATTACAAATCTCCTTTTAAGTATTGCTTAAATTCTCATCCTACATGTTATATTTTTATTTTCATTATTCCAGTATTATATCGTCTTTGACCAGTGGATTATTTATAAGTGTACTGATTCGTTTCCCAACAAATGGAGATTTTCCCATTCTCCTTCCTTTATTGATTTTGCTTTAATTCCGCTATGGTCAGAAAACATACTGTTTATTATCTCAGTATTTAATATTTGTTGAGACTTGCTTTATGCCTCAGTGTATTGTCTATTCAGGTACACGTCCCGTGGGCACACAAAGTGAATGTGCCTTCTGCAGTTTCTGGTGGGCTTGTTGTATACGGCATTTGGGTGAAATTTAGCTAAATCTTCTGTACTGATTTTTTTTTTCCTGTCCACTTATTCTATCAGTTACAAAGAGAGAGCTTTGTCAAAATCTCCCGCTATGATTGTAAATTTACCTAATGCTATTTTTAATTCAGTCATTTGTTGCTTTATATATTTTGAGGTTGTATTAAGTATATACACATTTAGGGCTATCGTATATCCCTGTTGAATCACTCCTAATGTCATTATATACTATTATATAATGCCCATCTTTATGTACTACTTGCTTAAAGTCTATTTTGTTGGATATTAGAATAGCTACACCAGCCTTATTTTGGTTAGTATTTGCACAGAATTTCTTTGTCCCTCCTTTTACTTTTAGCATTCCTCTATTTTAGCAAAAGTGTGTTTTTCTTTTCTCTCTTTTTTTTTTTTTTTTGAGAGTGAGTGGGAGGGAGGGAGAGAGAAACATCGATGTGAGAGAGACACATCAATTGGCTTCCTTCCCATACGTGCCCTGACCAGGGCCAGAGATGAAACCTGTAACCCAGGTACGTGCCCTTGACCGGGAATCAAACCTGAGACCCTTGGTAAACAGGCAGACACTCTAACCACTGACCCACATAAGTCAGGGCTTCTTTTCTCTTCCAACAAGCATATAGCTGGATTTTGTTTTTGTTTTTTATAACCCAGTAGACAATCTTTGTCTTCTTATATGGAATATTCCATCTATTTGTGTAATTTATTTACTGATAGAGTTGAGAATTAGTAACTAGTGGTTAAGCCCTCAGAACTCTTTCTTTGCAGCAGATGGCAGCATTTAGGGCATTAACTCATACTCAGATTTTTTTCAGATGTGCTTTTCTCCCCGTAGAGGAGTCGTGCTGAGCCCTGTTGCCTGCCATCTGAACTGTTTACTGCTGGAGCACAGTGCTGGGGCCAGGCTGCGGCAGGCCGGGAGCACCTGCTGGCGGTTTTGCATTTAGCTGAACTTGCTGGAAAAGCCTTCCTTTTCTCTGTGGGCCCTGCTCTGGGTTTATGTTAGGAAGTTGCTGAATCTTTTGAAGAAATCTAAGCCAAGCTGTGCCCTGACTTGGGGAGCCTGTGGCTGTGAGACTTGTGGCTGCAGTTTTTGGCATTTGCACAAAGGGGATCCAGAGGATGGCTGAATCTGAGTATTTCTACTTCCTATAATTCCATTTGAACGGAACATTCCTTATTATAAACCCTAAATTTAATTACTCGTGTAAATGTCTCTCTGGATACCATTCTCCTTATATTACCTATGTCTTTTTCCCATTGGATTTTACTCACTGCTCTTCACAAAAAGTAAACCACACTCTGCTATTCAAGTGGACTGTAGAAATGACAAAGAACAGTACATATGCATTAACATCTGAATTAGGTTCACTCGGAACTTGACAGAATAGCACTTTAGAAGACCACACGGGTGGTCTCCGGGGTATAAGGGGGGAGTTCTAGAGCCCAGGAGGGGAGACTGCAGTCCCCTGACTGAGAGTCACAGCAGCACAGTGAGGGCAGCAGTCCTGGTCTGGAGCTTTCTGACCAGCCCATCGTGAAAGGGGATGAGTAGGGCTGCAGCGGGGGTGCTGGTGGAGCCCGCCCAAAGGGCAGCGCTGAGAGGCCCCTGTGCTGGCGGTGGGGAGAGGGTGGTGTCACTGGCCTTCGCTGCTTCAGTTCACCCTGGGCTCACACCCTCCCCCTGGGACTGCCAGGGCGGTGGGCGAGGAGGCAGGGCTCCCCTCCATTCAGCTGGAGCAGATCCGCTTCATTCTGTTCCTTAGACTGGGGACCTAAGACTCTCTTTGGACAAAGGCCGTGGGCCCTGTTGCAGAGGCCGGGTGGGAATTCGGTGCTGGGCTCAGACCCTTTGAGTCCGGCCTCTTGAACATTCATGGTTCCCGGGGTAGTTCTTCAACAAAATGCCTTCCATTGTTTGACATTTCTTTGAAGCTAACAAGCGAAACGCTGTTTTCATGTCCTTTCCCACCAGGAGTTTTGCTCCTTTCCTTACAGGATCGTTTTTGTGTCTTGTCCAGTCTCAGGATTTGTCTCCTATCCCCACCTTTAACTCAGGTGGCCCTTCTGAGAATTTTGAAGAGTTCAGATCCGTCCCCCATGTACTGCCCAGGACTGCTGCTGGGTTTGGTATTTGTGCATTCAAAATATATAAAGCAATAATTCTTGTTTGGTGTTTGTGGAGACTGCACGCCTCTCAGCAGAAAATCATTTGAGGGTTTTTTTGTTTGTTTTTGTTGTTGTTTTTGTTTTTACTGTTGGCACTAACGCTGGGCATTAGAGTGTGCTCTGGTCAGGAGCTGTTTCAGTTCTGTAAAGATTGCTGCTCTACACGGAAAGGCAGCATTTAAAGTGGGGGCATATGCTTCCTTCAGCTCTCTTAAAATAGCAAGAACTCTCCTTTCTGCTTTGTTACCAGGGGCCCGAATCCCAGCAAAGTGCTGCAGCAGTTGTTGGTGCTTCAGCCGGAACAGCAGTTAAATATATACAAAACCCTGAAGATGCACCTCATTGAGAAAGGGATCCTGCAGCCCACCCTGAAGGTCTGACCGGACCCGGAGAGGGAAAGACTGAATCGACAATAAGGAATTCTACAGAAAAGCACTGACAGACGAAATTTTGTAAATGTACAGAAAAATGGTTGAAAATGCACTAGAGTGAAGATTTACAGGCACGAATGTTTCTTCTCTGAATTACTGTGAATATTTAACACACACTTACTGGATCTAAGTTATGAAATAAGTAGCAAATCATCAGAGTATTCTGTACTTTTTTCTAAAGTGTATTTTCTGATGTTAACTTCCTTTCCCTTACTTGCCATGTTCATAATTTAAAAGACTGTTTTAAAGAGTCAAATACTATCCAATGAGTCAATTGAGGATGTCTTAAGATTGCACCTGAAAGCGTGCCCTTTGCACAAATATTTACTTTTGCACTTGGAGCTGCTCTCGGTTTTAGCAGAATGTTCCCTGGGAGGCACAATAGGAAGTTCGGTCTCCTGCACTTCCTCCTCTTTTAGTTTGAAGTGTTTTCTGAGGGCTGAGTTGGATCCAAAACAAAAGGAAAGTAAGTAAGTAATCATTTGCCAGGGGAAAACATTCCACTTTTAGGTAGGTTTGAAATTCAAGAGAGGGAGGCTGAAATGTCTATCTTTATTGGCTGACATCAGACTCTACTTCTGATAAAGTTGTTTGGAAAAAACCTGACTTCGCAAAAGCCTTTGAAGAGAAACAAAGGAGAGTTCTGCTCTGAAGAACATGCGTGCACCCCCCACAGATGACAAGAGCTCAGGAGGCTGCGTTAAGACAGTGACACGTGGACAGGCCACTTTGGGTCCAGTTAGTTCTCTGCTTTTCCTTGTTTCTCAGTGAACTGGTTTCTTGAAGTTCTATAGCCATGAGCACAAAAGATGAGTATGCAGGGTAGAGAGCAGGGGTGGTGGCTGAAGCAGAGAGGGGGTGCCCCGCTGAGCGAGAGTGACCCGTCTGTGGATAAGGCTCTGTGTCCGGGGCAGCCCTCCCGGGCTCCCGTGCAGCGGGAGACACTCCGCTGGCAGGAAGCTTGAAGATCTGCCTGGAGGCCCAGACCCTGACTGCCTTCCTGGGGGAGCTCATCTCTGTCCCTTTCCTTTCTCACATCATGTCATAAAACCCGAGGACATCAGCTGATGATATTTTTCTTCCAAAAATGAAAATCAAGCAGAAGTGATTCCCACCAAGAACAAAAAGCACACGAATGTCAAACCTTCCTCCGATGGACAGGAGACGAGGACAAGTTTCTTACCAGTGAATGAAAATAATGTTGCTGTGTGCGCTTTATAACCATACTTACTGTATTGAAGAGGCAGCAATAAACCTCTGAAAATGGCCTATTGCTCCTTGGCTAAACGTTCAGAGAGGAGAAATAGATATATTTTAAAGAATGTTTTACTAATGAAAAGAGGAAATATTTTTGTTTAAATCAAAAACAGATTTCAATTATTTTATATTCCTGTTCTCTACCCACAATCAAAGAGGGTAGATATGCATGGGTCCCAGTATCGATATCCCTAGGATGTCATTTAAACCAGCAGCTTCATCAAGTGCACTGCACGGCTGTAGTGGGTGTAGCTGAACTCAGTACCAAGAGTCTGATTTCTCAGCTCGGCATTCAGTTGGTTCACAACTGGATGTGTTCAGTCAGCGTTATTTCACCCTATTCTGTAAAAACCTAGAATTGGCATTGGAAATGTTATAAGACAAAATGATCCCTTTTAAAATCAGGCTACCTACCGGTTAATTTTCAGCATCTCTCATTATTTGCCTCACAAAAGCTCCAAATGTTGATCATACAGGAATGTAGCATATCAAAGTTGAAAAATCCAATAAAAATTTTGTAATAGGAACTTACGTTGACGGAGATTTGCACAATAAAAACTCTTTGGAGATACCCAGTTCCCTTGCATTTTCTATAAGGTGACTGCTGATGCACGGCAGTGCAGAGTGATAGGAGAGCATCACTGATTACCTGTATTGTAAAATCAATATTATAATAAAATATTAAGCTAGAAATATTTGGGGTCAGAATAATAACTTTCCTCAAATATACTTTCAGTTGGGTGTACACTATTGTATATGTAAAAAGTAAATTCTTTTAACGGCGCTAAAGTACCTTTTTGTACTTTTAGAGCATGTATATTAAAATATAAGATATTTTATCAAATGATAGCCATAAAACCCTGACTTTGATCATTTTTGTATTTGCACTATGAAGAGGACTTAAATTCTAGTATGGCTACCTGAGGCAGAAAGATGAAAGACTAGGAACTTCCTTCAAGGTAATGTTCATTTTCCCAAATTGGCTAGTTTTGGAGATGCTCAGAGGGTACCAATAGCTTGACTTTTTAACCTGTGGGATGCAAATGTTCCCTCAGTGTTTTTCCCTTGTGGTGGTACATACACATTCACTGTCCGAAAAGCAAAGACCACACCCACCCACCCACCTCTTTTTGTTTTTCGTTTACAGTATCACTTTGTAGCGTGGTTTGAACAAAGATGGTATCACTTTGTTCAGTGAAAAAGTAGAAGCAGTGTACATATACTGTATGTGGGCAGGAGATAGCCCATGATATGTGTCCATCAGTTCTCTGAATCTTTTACTGAAACATAGGAAAATAAAACAGATAAATCACATCTTGACTTTGTCGTGCCATTTTCTCATTGGAGAAGAAACATTCGTTCAACTAGTGTTTACAAAATGATGATGGATACACATAAGTATTATCCGTGTGTATTTTCCATCACCAACACCTACAGTGACATCCTTGGGGATGGGGATAACGAAGTTCAGGTGATGACTGAAAGGTGTGTTTGTCAAGAGGTGATGTCCTTTCCCTAGAAAGAGGAAGTACAGAGTTTCGGTGGCCACTCTCCACACATTTACTTTGCAGAGTCCTGACCCAGTCCCTACTAGAGCTTTAAGGTACATGGATGCTGAGTGGAGTCTGTTTTGTTTGGCCTTTGTGATTCCAGGTTGGGCTCAATGCCAACACTCCAGGCCCTCAAGCATCAGAACACACAGATGGGTTTGGAGTCTGAAGACTTAACTGGGCACATTCCCACTTGTGTCTCTTGGACAGCCCTTCCATACCCAGCCCAGTTTTCATGTTGCAAAACTTTGAGATGGGCTTCATTATTTCTAGTTGTTGGGGTCACTTTAAGGGTTAAAATTATGAATGTGCCTTGGTTCCTATCCACTCTAGAGGAACCAATTAGTAATCCTTGGTTTCCTTTCTTCCTACCTTCTCCTCTCGTTGCCCATCTGCAGAGGGATGTGACTGAATAGAAAGGTAACCACATCTGGCCACTTTGGATTTAGATAGTGTTCATGTAAGTGTTCTCTCAACGGTAGACATCCCATCACTTCACGTCAGCAAGCCTGGGACGTCTACCAGACACCCAGTGCTGCTTTTTAGTTCTAGCGCCAAGAACATTAGAACTAGTGCTTTTTACCTGGAGACAGAGGTACCGTAAGTGCCATCCAAGGTGGGTGTTTATCATGGCAACGGCAACGTATGAACCAGGTTCAGGGGAAAACAAGACAACTATTCTGACCTCCACGGAGGAGCTGTCTGTCCTGCAGATAGTCCACAGCAGATTTCTCTGCCTGCTCCTGAAATTCAACAAAATTTAAAATTTCACTTTGGAAATCTGTATGCAATGGCTGCAAATAAAAAGCAGGTCTAGACAATTTAACCCAAAGCCTGTCGCACCTTCACCCTGTTGTCTTTCTTTTCCTGTGCAGCGGAGAGAAACCTCGAATCATCAGGTACCATGAAGAGTCCCTGAGTGAGGGTGAATGAATGGAACGTTATCTGATGATGATAATGTTAGTTTTCCAAAGGAGCAGAGAGAATACAGTCTGGCTCTGTCACGTGTACAAAGGACATGGGTGGGTAAAGCAAAGCCTTGTTGCCCAGAAAGAGAAAATCGAGGGGCAGTCCACCCAAAGGTGTGTTAGAGAGTGAAATCTCAAACTGTCAAGCTTACAGCACAACAGGGTACAGGACTTGGGATTTAACTTCTCAGACCCTCCTTTCCCGTGCAACCAGCTGAGCTTAAGGGATCCAGGTGGGTTTCTCTTCAGGATGTGCAGTGCCAAACCAGACAGGACCTAGAAGAGTAATAAGTTTGAAGAACAAGTTTGAATAATCAAGCATATTTTTTAGCAGTTTTAATTTCAAAAGCGTGCGAAAAGGGACCGGAGGCTTCTAGTACAAGTAAGGCACATTTGAGGGGCGAGTCCAAAGTGGCAGCACAGGTAGCCACTGAGCTCACCTGCCCCCAAGAACACATCAAATGTACACTAATACCTGGGGCAGTGCCTCCTCCGAGCCAACCGGGAGCCAACTGAACAGCTGCACAAGCAAGAGAAAGGGACGCATAGAGAAGGTTGGGGAACACAAGAGCTCTCCGGGGCTGAGGAACAACCCAGGGCCTGAGGAACTGGTGAGCGCCATTGTTTATGCTTCCCTGGCATGTGGTATGGGCAGGAGCTCCATCCAGGTTCCCTGGCCCATCTGCAGGGCACTGGAGCGTGTCCTCAGCCACCCTTCTGTAGCCAGATCCAGCAGAAACAGGAGGAGCCGCAGCGCACACAAGGTGCCCCTCCACCCGAAAGCTGACTCAGCAGATAGGGCAGGGTGCTGCTTTGCACACCCACCGGGCTGTGTGCACAGGGAGCTCCCCACCTGGAGAGAATGTGGGTCTAGAAAATGCCATGATGTCGCCTGTAGGGATACCCTGTCCAGAGAGTGTACAGATAGTGGGCAGGCTGCGCTCCTGGAGACACTGTGGAGCTAGCAGATCTTTGCAGTACCCACACGCAGGGCTGCCCCGTGCAGAGTGAATGGGGTGCTGTTGTGTGCATGCAGGGTTACCCTGCCTGGAGAGGGTGAAAACTAGCATACTGCAGCTCAGCATGCACACAAGACTGCCCCACCCAGAGAAAGGGCAGAGCTGGTAAGGCAGGCACACAGAGTGGCCCTGCCCATACCCTGCTCTGACTGTGGACATTTAAAGCGATAAGGCACTCACACAGGGCTGCTCCTATGGACAGGGACACCTCTGAGTGCATGAGTAGGTGCACTGTCTAGAGAGGGAGCAGAATTGGTGGGTTGCTGAGAGGCAAATATGTAAAGCAGCCCCACCCAGACTCTGCTCTGATCACAGTAAAAACAACAGGGCACGCCAAGAGCAAACCAAGCAGCTCCGTCTACATCAGGCAGCCTGACCCAGATTAGAAAAGCAAGGAAGCATACACACCCCAAGCTGCCCCACCCAGAATTCACTCCTTAAAGCCAGACCACACACCAGGCACTATACATAGCTGCAGTGACTACAATTGGCCTTGCAAAACTGTTCAACACACCGTCTACACAGAGACCACTCTTTCAAGACTGGGAGAGAAAAAGAGCTATTCTATCCAATTCATAGGAAAAAACACAGAAAATAAAGTTAAAAAATGGGGAGACAGAAGAACATGTCCCAAATAAAGGAACAAGAAAATATTCCAGGGAAAAACCCTAATGAAATACAAATAAGTGATTTACCTGATAAAGAATTCAATGATCAAAAGGATGCTCAACAAATTTGGGCATACAATAAAGGAACTCAGAGAACACTTCAACAAAAAGATAGAAAATGTAATAAAGAACCAATCAGAGGTAAAGAATATAATAACTGAAATGAAGAAAACACTAGAAGGGACCCACAGCAGATTAGTTAATACTGAAGAATGGATTAGTGACCTGGAAGATAGAATAGTGAAATTCACCCAATCAGAACAGCAAATGAAAAAAGAATTTTAAAAAAGTGAAAATAGTATGAGATCTCTGGGATAACATCAAGCCCATACCACATAACATCCCTAACGTTTTCATTATAGGGATTCCAAAAAGAGTAGGAGGTAGGGGAGAAAGAGGATCAAAGAGGAAATCAAACATTACCTTGAGACAAAAATGAAAACAACTTTACAAAATTTATGGAATTCAGCAAAAGCAGTTATAAGAGGAAATTTATAGTTATACAGGCCTACCTCAAGAGGCAGGAAGAATCCCAAATAAATAATCTAAAATTACATCTGAAAAAACTAGTAAAAGAGAAACAAACCCCAAAGTAAGTAGAAGGAAATAATAAGAATCAAAACAGAACTAAACAAAAGAAAAAACTTTATAAAGCCCACAGCTAATACCATACTTAATGGTGAAAAGCAAGAAGCTTTTCCTCTAAGATCACAAAAATGTAAGGATGCTCACTCTCACCACCACTACTCAATATAGTATTGGAAGTCCTAGCCACAGTAATCAGAAAAGAACAAGAAATAAAAGGTATCCAAACTGGAAAAGGAGTAGTAAAACTTAATATTTTCAGGTGAAATGGTAATATATGTAGAAAGCCCTAAAAACACACACCAAATATTAATATAATTAATGAAACAATTCTGTAAAGTAGAATACAAAATTAATAAACAGAAATATGTTGTGTTTCTATACAATAACAATCAGAAGGAGAAATTAAGAAAACAATCCCATTTACAACTGCAAAAATAAAATAACTAGGAGTAAATTCAACCAATGAGGTATTCTGAAAACTATAGGACATTGAAGAGGACGCAAATAAATGAAAGGATACACCATGCTTATGGATTGGAAGAATTAATATTATTAAAATGACCATACTACTGAAAGCAATCTAATGAAATTCTTAGATCAATGAAATTCTTATCAAAATACCAATGACATTCTTATCAGAACTAGAACAAGTAATCCAAAAATTTATGTGGAACAACAAAAGCCCATGAATAAAACAAAGCAATCTTGAGACAGAAGGACAAAGTTGTAGGTATCATGTACCCTGATTTCAAACTATAGTACTAAGTTATAATAATCAAAACAAAATGGTTCTGGCAAAACAAAACACACATAAATCAATGGAACAGAATACAGAGACCAGAAAAAAAATACTTATATGATCAACTAATCTATGATGAAGGACATAAGAATGTATAATGAAATAACAACAGTCTCTTCAATAAGTGGTATTTAAAAAACTGGACAGATACATGCAAATAAAAAATGAAACTAGACTGTTGTCTTATACCATATATGAAAGTAAACTAAAAATGGATTAAAAACTTAAATTTAAGACCTGAAACCACAAAAGGTTTAGAAGAAATTGTAGGTAGCAAACTATTTGACACCAGTCTGAGGAATATCTTTTCAATATGTTCCCTTGAGTAAAGGGGGGAAAAAAGCAAAAATAAACAAATGGGACCTCATCAAACTAAAAAGCTTCTGCACAGAGAAGGAAACCATCAAAATGAAAAGACAACCTACTGAATGGGAGAATATATTCACAAATGATATATCAGTAAGGGTCGATATCCAAAGTATAGGCATGAGCAAAAGTAGGTTTACAATTGTTCATATGGAAAATACAATAATTAATAAATAATAATACAAGAATAAACTCTGTTTCACACACTCACAACTATAAGCCTATTTTTGCCCACCCCATATATTTGAAACACATGCATCTCAATAACAAAAAATAAACAGTCTGATTAAAAAATGGGCAGGGGCTATGAAAATAAATTTCTCCAAAGAAGACATACAGATGGCCAACAGAAATATAAAAAGATGCTTAAATCACTAATCATCAGGGAAATGCAAATGGAAATCCTAATGAGATATCACCTCATCCAGTCAGAATGGCTGTAATAAAAGTCAACAAATAACATGTGTTAGCAAGGATGTGGAGAAAAGGGAATCTTTGTGCACTGTTGGTGGGACCATACTAGTAAATTGTTGTAGCAATTATGGAAAACAATATGGAGATTGCTCAAAAAACTGAAAATAAATCTACCATATGACCTAGCAATTTCTTTTCTAGTTATTTATCTGAAAAACAACAACAACACTTATTCATAAAGATATACACACCCTAAGTTCATTGCAGCATTCTTTATAATAGCCATGATATGAAAGCAACCTGTGTCCATTAAGATGAATGGATAAAGAAGATGTGATACACACACACACACACACACACACACACACACACACACAGGAATATTACACAGCAATAAAAAAGTGAAATTTTACTATTTGCGACAACATGGATGAACCTAGAGGGTATTATGTTAAGTGAAATAAGTCAGATATAGGAATACATTATAACTTCACTTATATGTGGAATCTAAAAAATAAAACCAAATAACAAAACAAACATAGGAACAAAACACTCACAGAAATAGGGACCAAAGGGATGGTTACCAGAAGGAGTGTTTGAGGGGATGGGTAAACAGGCGAAGGGGAACATAGTGAATAATATTGTGATAAGTTTACACAGTGGTAGATGATTACTAAAATTAGTGGGGTGATCACATTTTAAGGTATAAAAATATAGAAACACTATATATTGTACACCTGACACTAATATCCTATATAATAAAAGGCTAATATGCAAATTGACCGAACAGCAGAACAACCGGTCGCTATGACATGCACTGACCACCAGGGGGCAGACACTCAATGCAGGAGCGTCCCCTGGTGGGAGCACTGCTCAGTCAGAAGCTGGGCTCATGGCTGGTGAGCGCAGTGGCAGTGGCGCGAGCCTCTCCCGCCTCTGTGGCAGCCTTAAGGATGACCAACTGCCAGGGGAGCGGGCCTAAGCCATCAGTCGGACATCACCCGATAGCTCCTGAACTGCAAGAGGGCGCAGGCCGGACTGAGGGACCCACCCCTGAGTGCACGAATTTTGTGCATCAGGCCTCTAATAACTATATAATATTGTACACCAACTATACTTAATTAAAAAAAAAATAGCTTGGCCAGTGTGGCTCAGTGGTTGAGTGTTGACCTATGAATAAGGTGACCAGATTTTAACATTGGTAAAGCAGGACACCATTGACCTGGGCGGGGGGGGGGGGGGGAGGCTCTTGATTAAAAATTTGGTCTATATTGTAATCGCTTTTGGGTTTTTTAATAAAAGGAAATTCACTTCTTAGATCATTGTTGAATTTGCATCCTCTTTTCTTACTCATTATGTTAAAAATCTAAAAAACATAATTTAAAATTATATTATAAATTATTATATACATATTGCTTAAAAACACAGTAAGTAGGTACATAATTACATGAACATATTTTATTGTTAGTTTATAAATTAAATTAATTTGATTGTTGTAAAGTAACTATATTTTAAAAATTATTTTAATTTTAATCCTATATTTCTTTCTAAATAATAACAATACTAACTTGTATTATTTTTCCTCTGAATTTGCCGTAACGTAAGTCGTAAGTGTCACTTTCAAGGCCGGCGCTAGACTTTTTACCACCACTATAAAATATAAATAATACGAGTACTGGCTGCTAAATTCAAGAAAATTTATGTATTTATGAAATAAATAAATTACTTACCTAAATTATCTGAATAGCTGATTTGTATGACATCACTTGTTTAACTAGCTTACTAGCACGCAGTACGATGTGTATCGTCTGAGAGACAGTTACAAAATGTTTTCGTCGTTGCCAATCCCAAAAAATGCCATTGTTCATTAAGTCCAAACAATGGTGGTCTAATTATAACAACTGATCAACAACGTGAACTTTGATAAGCAGTTCTTGATAATCAGTTCTCAACAATTATTTGTTATTATTAAAGTTTAACATTATAAAATTAACAAAAATAATATAAAACCCATATCCTGGCTAAATAGCCACATGGCCGCCGAAAACCATATATTCCCTTCCCGTTCTCCCACCGTTCCCTAGCTTGTGCATTCTTTCCAAAAATCGGGACTTTTTTAAAACGCCGCGGGACGCGGGACAAATTGTTAAAAATCGGGACTGTCCCGCCAAAAGCGGGACGTCTGGTCACCTTACCTATGAACCAGGAGGTCACAGTTCGATTCCTGATCAGAGCACATTCTGTACTCGATCACCAGTGTGGAGGCAGCTGATTGATGATCCTCTCCATCACTCATGTTTCTATCTCTCCCTCCCTCTCCTTTCCTCTCTGAAATAAATAAAAATTTATTTTAAAAAATTAAATAAAAAATATACATTTGAACTATCAGTAGTTCTATTTGTTTTCCTTGTTTTTTTCAATAGTTGCACTGAGAGATTACATACCATTACACTGTGCAGCCATCACCACATCTAGTTTGAGGACATTTCCATCATTCCCCCAAATTCCCTGGTGCTCATTTGTACTTAATCCCCATTTTAATCCAGTGTTGGGCAACTACTAACCTGCTTTCTGTCTCTATAAATTTGTCTTTTCTGTATAGCTCCTATAAACGGAACCATACAATACGTAGTGTTTTGCATCTGGCATAATAATTTTGAGTGTATCAGTACTTCTTTCCTTTTATTAGTACCATATTTTGCTGACCCATTTACCAGTTGATTGACATATGAGTTATTTACAATGTTTTGTTATTATGAAAAATGTTGCTATAAATTTTTGTAGACATGTCTTTGTGTGAGTGTCTTCATGTTCTTCTGGATACAGTTCTAGGGGTGACATTGTTGGGTTATATGACAAATTTATGTTTAGTTTTTAAAGAAATAACCAGACTTCAAAGCAGCTGTACAATCTCACCTTCCTGTACAAAACAACGTAATGTGCTGGGATTTCAGTCTCTCTGCATCCTCAACAAAACCTGCCAGAGCCTACCTTTTTAACGATAGCCATTCCGGCTCGTGTACAGAAGTATCTCAGGGTGGTTCTAGTTTGTATTTCTCTAATGGTTAATGATGTTGAGCATCTTTTCATGTGCTTATTTGCCATTTATATATCTTCCCTGATGAAATGTCTATTCATATCTTTGTTCATTTTTACATGGGATGTTTTTTCTTCTTACTGAGTTGTAAGAGATCATTATATGACCTGGATACAAACCCTTTACCAGAAACAGTAAGTCCTCATTTAACATTGTCGATAGGTTCTTGGAACTGCAGCAAAACAACACATATCAAAATCAATTTTAAACTGCTCTTTAAAAAAATTAACGTCTTAAGGTGGGTGGGAAGAGATCAACCAAAGGACTTGTATGCATATATTTGCATAACCCATGGACAAAGACAATAGTGTGGTGAAGGGCTTGGGGAGGAGGTGGGAGGGGCAGAGGAGGGCTAGATGGAGTCAATGGGGAAAAAATGGTACATATGTAATATTTTCAACAATAAGGATTTTTTAAAAATAAAAAGAATGGGGGAAAAAGAGAGGGTGGTATTGGCGAAAGAATAAACAAAAGATCAACATTTGAAAATCAAAGTATTTGCAAGTCCTACACAGTAGGTCCTCATATAAAGGTGTTCCATTCAACATCATTTTGTTATGTTGATGAAATGCCAGAGGAACTTAACTCTCATTTATGTCAATTAGTGGATTGTAAAATTGGGGTGGAGATGGGGAAGAATGGAAGTGACTACTTATGGTACCAGGTTTCTTTTGGAGTGATGAAAATGTTCTAGAATTAGATTGTGGTGATTGTTGCACAACTATGTAAATGTATAAAAACCCATTCTAACCTGATGAATTTTATAGTGTTGAACATGAATTTTGGGGTAAAAAAGACAGGTTTTAGGAAATTTTAGAAATGAAGGGACCATGGAGGAAGCACAGGGCTGCAGAGCAGCAGAAGGTCTATTTCCATAGAATAGGGGCGCTGAAAAGCTGCAACAGGAACATTTCCCTAGAATGAGGGAGCTGGGAACAGCAAAGGGTCTGTATTTACAAAATAAAGGGAAGGAAGCCCCCCATCTAGAAGGAGGAGAAGAAAGCCCAAAGGGAATAGGAAAACAATAAGGAAGGAGGGGAGGAAAACCTCACATGTCCCCTGTGAGGTTCGACCTTTGAGCTCAGAAGTTACTATAGTAACCAGTCCAAAGAAATAGTGACCAGAGGGGCTATGAAGGCACAAAGATCTACAGCCTTTATAAACCGTGGAAGGAGGAACTCGGTGGGACTCTTTCCCTTTCCCCATGTGGGAGTCTGAGCTGTGAGATTCTTTTCCCCTCCCTACATGGGAGTCTGTATTTGTTCTTCAATAAAATTTCCACCTTTACTATACCACCTTCTGTCTGTGGATTCACTCTTCGACTCCTACGGACAAAGAGCCCAGGAACCATCCTGCCCAGGGGAACACCGCGTGTTCCAGTCCAAAAAATCCCACTTCAGTGTGTTAATTATATCTCAATAAAGTTAAAAAGTCTGACTAGAGCCCTGGCCAGTGTGACTCATTTGGGTGTCACCCCATGACCGTAGGCTTGCCAGTTCCATTCCTGGTCAGGACACATGCCTTGATTGCAGGCTTGATCCCTGGGAGGGGGCATGCAGGAGGCAGCCAACTGATGTTTCCCTCTCACATCTATGTTTTCCTCTCTCTCCCTTTCTAAAAATCAATAAAATATTTAACAAACAAACAAATCTGACTAGAGAATCTGTAAAGCTAGGATCTGCAGGGAGGGTATTCCAGGCCTGAGGAGAGTCAGGGAAGGGCTACCAGCTGACTCCACAACTGGGGACCCCACAACTGGTCCAGCTGCCCCTCTCTGAATTGCCCCATGGGCAGTGTTGAGGGCTGGGGGCTGCCCTGGAATATCTAAGACTCCTGGTGAGGCTAGACTAGGAGGAGGGCAGGCTTTCTTCTCAGACATTGCTGCAAAGACCCTCTGGCTTCTACCGAGGCCTGGCGGGCAGGTGGTCCCCCTATAGGGAGAGGGCGCCTTTCTCAAGGATGCTCTCAAGGGCTAAGGAACTTGAATGTTTAAGATGAAACTGAAGCATAGTAACCTCCATCTTGGGTAAAAACTGCTGTTTGAAATTTTAACCCTGCTATTCTGGCTTCTGTAAACATTTGCTTGCTTAAATAATAGGGAAAAATAAGACTACTCCCCATTCCAGAGAGGCCATAAACTATGCCCCAGCACACAGGACTTTTTCTCAGAAGGTCCGGAAGTCTCACTCCAAATTTGGAAAACTAAGAGCTGAAAAACATATAAATAGGAAAGACTTCCACCATATGGGGCCCCAGAATTTGAGAAGCAATATTTCCTCTGGGCCCACTAGCGCTAGAGAAATAAAAAGGACTCCAAATAAATTTGGCTTATTGATTACGGCGTCTTCTGACTTACAATATAACAAAACCTCAGTGAAAGTTTGAGCAAAAATATTCAAGCATGTGGTATGTGAAACCTCAAATTCAACACAAGAAAGATGATTTAAGATTTCCACCAAAACCTACTGCATTAATGTTCAAGATCCATAACATTAAGCTAAGTGAAATAGGTCCATCACAGAAGGACAAACACAGTATGCTTCCACTGATGAGATATCTCAATTAGTTAAACTCATAGAAGCAGCGAGTAGAATGGTGGTTGTCAGGGGTTGGGGGTAGGGAGGGATAGGGAGATGCTATTCAATAGGTATAAAGTTTCAGTTGTGCAAGACACAAGTTTAGAGATCTGTTCTACCACATTGTGCCTTTAGTTAACAATATTATCAACTTTTAAAAATCTCATGTTAAAATCCTATCTAATAATAGACAAATATGCAAATTGACCATACCTCCGACACACCCACAAGCCACGCCCACCATCCAATCAGAGCGGACATGCAAATTAACCCAAACCAAGATGGCTTCAGCCACAGAGAGCAAGGTTTCCTAGGTAACAGAGGAAGCCAAGCTTTCCGCCTGCCCTGGCCAGGCCTAAGCCTCCACTCAAGCTACAAAGTTTCAATTATAGAAGGTAAACAAATTCAAACAAATGGTGGCAGAATGGAGCTTGAGAGAGCAGGCCAGGGTTGTTGCAGGCAACAGGGGAAGCAAAGCTTTCCGCACACCCTGGCCAGGCCCACCCGCTTAAGGCAACAAAGTTTCAATTATAACCCCAACACAAATGGCTGCCAGCCTCGGAGGGAGCCCCAGGCTTGGCTCTGCTCCAGGCTACAAAGTTTCAATTGTAGAAGGAAAATAAATTCCAGATACCAGGGCCTCTGCTTGGGTTGCCAGGGGGTGTGACCGGCCTGCAAACCACCACAGGCCCCTCGCTCAGGCCGCCCCACACCCCAAGGGAACCCCCACCTGATCCCAGATGCCCTTCAGGGCAAACCAGCTGGCCCCCACCCCTGTACCAGGCCTCTATCCTATCTAATAAAAGAGTAATATGCAGATTGATCATCACTGCAACACACAATATCGCTGCCCCCATGTGGACACAAGATGGCCACCACAAGATGGCCAGCAGGAGAGGGCAGTTGGGAGACACCCGGCCTGCAAGGGAGGGCAGTTGAGAGGGACCAAGCCTGCAAGGGAGGGCAGTTGGAGGTGATCAACCCTGCAGGAGAGAGCAGTTAGGGGTGACCAGGCCAGCAGAGGAGGGAAGTTGGGGGCAAACAGGCCGGCAGCAGAGTGGTTAGGGGGTGATCAGGCTGGCAGGCAGCAGCAGTTAGGGGCAATCAGGAAGGCAGGCAGGCGAGCAGTTGGGAGCCAGCAGTCCTGGATTGTGAGAGGGATGTCCGACTGCCCGTTTAGGGATTGGGCCTAAACTGGCAGTCGGACATCCCTTGAGGGGTCCCATATTGGCGAGGGTACAGGCTGGGCTGAGGGACAACCCCCCTCTGTGCACTAATTTCGTGCACCGGGCCTCTAGTGTTCTTATAACAACAATAATAAACGTTGAAAGTCATTAAGTCAAGGGCTGCCTCTAATTCCTTCCCTCAACATATTCATTGAGCAGCTACTCTGCCTGGTACAGTTGTGACTAAAGCAGACACAAATATCAGCCTCCAATTAGCTTACACATTACTGGGGAGACACCACCAACACATATTATATCTCAGATTACACGGAGTTTAGAGGCAGGCAAATTGCAATAGTAAATACTGCAGGGTGGTCAGGGGAGGCCTCCCTTCCAGGTGACCAGAGCAGGTACAGGAGGAGGAGAGCTTGGATTAGGATCTTCACAGGCAGAGGTGACAGTTGCAGCGAGGGTACAGGGCACGTACGTGTGTATGGAGAGTACAGGAGGGGGAGAGAGGCAAGGAGCCCGTGGGGTCTTAGCAGGACCTGGCGTCTACAAGCTCACTGTGGCTGCCTCGCTGAGAACTGACTATTGCAGGCAAAGGCAGGAGTACACAACTCCCAGCAGCCAGTCTTCAAACTTATTCACTCACAATCTATCTCAGCAGATGTCAAGTCTGGGCAGGCGTATCCACCTTCAAAAGGCAGGAGACGAAAACCAATGGCGTGACACCTATACAAAAAGGGAGGGAGGCAGGAAGGCAGGCAAGTGTTTGCAAAAAGACCAAGAGGCCAGTATGGGGAATAGAAGAGAATTTTCTGGGAAGGCTTGGTATTATATAATTTAGTAAGGAGAAAGTACTAAAGATATGATGATGATGATGATGATGATGATGATGATGATGATGATGATATAAATACTGCAGAGCTAAGAAAAGAAAATTGTGAAATAGAAACAGTAAGGAATGAAGTAGACTTGCTGAAAATTCAATTACAGATACAGGAGTGCGAGTGCAAGCCTCTCATTTATAGGCTAGAAAGTTCTTGAAGAGGGTAGTTGTGTCATTTTTTACATAACTCAAGGCCCAGCAGAATATGTGTCAGCGTGGACACATTAATGACGACCTCAGGAGGAAAAAGAACTCCACAGAGGTGGATCCAAACTCCAAGCACACTCCTACTTGATAACTTGCTAAAGTAGGTCTTCCTTCTTCCTCTTGGCAGATCAGCCTGCGGAGCCAGACTGATGATTCTTAAGTTTACAACCAAAGACTCCTTAGGTTGACCTTTGCTCCCTGGTTTATTTCTCTCTAATCAGGTTTCAAAAGGACAGCTTCCCTTTAGGAACAGAAATAGTTTTTTAGGGGCAGCTTTTGTTTTCCATTTGTGGCGGTGCTTGAGGGCAAGATCCTAAAGGAGTTCCCTTTCTTTCTTTCTTTCTTTCTTTCTTTCTTTCTTTCTTTCTTTCTTTCGTTAGTTTTCTTTCTTTCCTTTCTTTCTTTCCCTTCCTTCCTTCCTTCCTTCCTTCCTTCCTTCCTTCCTTCCTTCCTTCCTTCCTTCCTTTCTCTTTCTTTTCTCTCTCTCTCTCTCTCTCTCTCTCTCTCTCTCTCTCTCTCTCTCTCTCCCTTTCTTTCTTTCTTTCTTTCTTTCTAAGTTTTTTATTGTTTAAAGTATTACATATAGTATTACATATGTCTTTTTTCCCTATTGGCCACCCCCACCCTCCAGCACATGTCCTCACCCTTTTTTCCTTTTTTTTTTTTTTTTTAATCCCCACTCTACCATACGTTCACTGATTTTAAAGAGGGGCGGGGGGAGAAGGGAGGGAGGGAGGGAGAAACATGGATTGGTTGTCTCCTGCATGTGCCCTGACTGGGAATCCAACCTGCAAACCTTTTGGTGTTTGGGATGACACTCCAACCAACTGAGCCTTGTGGCCAGGGCAGGAGTTGTTTTGCTTTAAATACCTCTGAACTCTGCTCTGGAATGAATGTCCCCCTGCCTTTGTTGAGCAGGAAGTATGATAGCTGAAGGCCAAGGTTGACTTTCAAACCCTTATTATCAACTTGATAACGCAGGGCACAATGATACAGAAACAACACCCTCGTACATTTTCACTGTAATTACAAAAAGAAAGAAAGACACAAGCTGGGAGCACTGGTCAGGGAGTGGGAAAGCTCAGGAGTAGAGCTGGGAATTAGATCTCGTAAGTAGCATGGCATTGGGATCACCAAACCCCTTTCCAAATCCCTTTCCTCTGTGTGAAATGACTTCTCAGGGCTCTCCCCACTGTTAACATAAAAACATTCAAATCTGTAAAGAATTTTTGTGAGTTTATTTGAGCCAAACTTTTGACAATTGCCAGGTGGCAAAACTTCAACGAATTGAGATAATGCTTCGGAGTATGGTGGGCTACATCTGTATTTATACATTGCAATCAAAGGAGCGACATGAAATCCATTGGTGATAGACTAGAGAAGTGGGAGAAAGCAAAGCGGGGAAACCCCTGGGATTGGACATAAAGTAAAACGATAGACACATACTTAGGTGGTGCCGGAACAATTAACATGATAATGAAGGAATTTGTGGTATCTGTCCTGGCATGGTAGGTTGTGCCCCGAGGGGTCCAGAAAAAGGGAAGTTACAAGTTACCCAGACATTTCAAGGGTATGTTTTTTTGTGGAATTGTCGCGAAGAAGAAACAGTTGAACACTCAGATGTATTAGGAAAGAGGCCTTTAATCAAAGTAGCACTGCTGGCTCAGGGGACTCAAAAGATCCAAAGCCTGAGCAACTTACACAATGAGATTTTGCCTTATATATATTTCTGAGTTCTTTGTTTCCTAACTACCGGGCTTTGTGGTGGGCTTTCACAGCCCCTCCTGAGTCAGTTAGAAGGGAATTTTGATGGTATCTCATGCCTAACCTGGATGGCACCAGGTTAGGCATGAGATACCATCTAAATTCCCTTTCTAAATACCATCTAAATTCTAGCTAAGCTGTTACATCCTTGGTTTATGGCCCTTCTAAATTGGGAATAGTTAGGTAAATAGCTCTTGCAAGACCAGATAATTAAGGAAGGGGCAGTGACTTGATGATAGGATAACAAGAATGTGCATTAGGATACTAATTAACTAGGTACAGAGTCAGACTGCTAGCCCCCTACATTCTTTCACATTATTATAGACTAGAGGCCCCATGCACGAAATTCATGCATGGGAGCAGGGTGCAGGGGAGAGTGTGTCCCTCAGCCCAGCCTGCACCCTCTCCAATCTGGGACCCCTCGAGGGATGTTCAACTGCCCGTTTAGGCCCAATCCCAACCGCTGGGATCCCAATCGCTCACCTGCCTGCCTGCCTGATTGCCCCTAACCATTCCCCTGCCAGCCTGATCTATCCGTAACTGCTCCCCTGATGCCTGATTGCCCTTAACTGCCCTCCCTTGCCAGCCTGGTCACCCCTAACTGCCCTCCCCTGCAGGCCTGGTCACCCCTAACTGCCTTCCCCTGCCAGCCTGGTCACCCCTAACTGCTCTCCCCTGCAGGCCTGGTCCCCCACAACTGCTCTCCCCTGCAGGCCTGGTCCCTCCCAACTGCCCTCCCTTGCAGGCTTGATCACCCACAACTGCCCGCCCCTGCCTGCCATCTTGTGATGGTTATCTTGTGTCCACATGGGGGTGGCCATCTTTGACCACATGGGGCAGCCATCTTGTGTGTTGGAGTGACAGTCAATTTGTAATTACTCTTTTATTCGATAGGATGCAGGAAGATAGCTAGGCTCAGTTAAGGTAAAGGTTGACCTTGTCAGTAAAGATACCAGCCTATGATGTAACTACCCACCATAACTGCTTTTAGTTAAAGTTTAATTTCAGACCATCCTTTGTGGTTATTTTAGGTTTCTGAGTTTGCAAGACCACCATGCAGGCCTTCCCTGAGCTTGTCAGGTTAGCATGTGGCCCCTTTCGTCCACACCACTAACATTTGCCTGTTCTGTTTCTGACTGAAGATAAACTCCCTGTCAGGGCTTTATAAAATGTTTTAGTGCATCATTTGTTTTGTATTCATATTTCCAAATTAACACTACAACACATTGAGAACAAGCTTGTTCATATATCTATATATCTATATCTATAGATATATATATAGATTACATGTAGTATGTTAATAATATCTCAATAAATTTACATATGAGAAACCTTAGATGAGGACAAGTTGAACAAAATCACACATGAAGTGGTAGAAGAAGAACTTAAACCCCAGACCAAATCCACTGCCAAGCTCCTGACTACAGTAGATAGAACTGTACCTAATATAGAAAGATTGCCGTTAATAGTTTTTATACAGTAGCAAAATTTTAGAGTCTTGACTAGATTTTAAAAAGATCTTGATAGTATCTCCAGCACTTGAGACGCACTCCTGGTCTTTGTGTGGGCACCCGGTGTGACGGGGCTGGCGCCTGCAGGTGGCAGGTTTCAGTGGGAGCCCCGCTGAAAGCTCAGGGCCCATGATTCGGAACACCGTTCCCAGACGCACACAGGCCACTTGACAGTTTAGATGGCACCCTCTCCTTGGATCAGCGCTTCTCAAAGTCTGCATCACAGACTCCTGGGCATCCTGAGACCCTTTAGGGTCTCTGACTATGAAGACTATTCTCAGAATAATACTAAAACGTTATGTGCCTTTTCCCACTGCATTGGTATTTGTACCGATGTGAGGTACAAAACAATGAATAGTGAGTAAACTGCTGGAATCTACATGTGAATCAGGTCCCCGGCACCAAACTGCTAGCAGCAGTCATGCTACACTTCATTGCCAGGTACTTGCAGTGCAAAGAAAAGAGCCTGTTTCACTGAAGGATGTCCCCTGAGCAGCAGTAAAAATGACTACTTGTATTAAATCTCAAGCCTTAAGCCGTGTCACGCGAAATGATAAGCACCCACGAGGCACCCCAATGGTTCCGGGCAATGCTTGTCTCAACGGAAAGAGCTTGTGCAACTGCGCTGTGGGCCGGACCCGCTGCGTTCCCACGAACACCAGCGTTACTGGAAAGAACAACGGGCAAACTATGGTTCTCTGGCAGCAGTGTTCTTGAAATTAACAGAATGGGCTTCAAAGAAAACAACACACAGTATTTATTGCCAAGGATAACATTTTAGGCTTTAAACAAAATTTCTAATTTTGAGAAACTTGTATGCATCGCCATGACCTTGAATTTCCTGAGACTTCTGGTGACACTTTGAGATACATGATGTGATTGTCTGATATGATATGTAATGAAGTATGTCAACACTTGGAGGATCTACATAGTACATTCCAGTGGTGGTGCAGTTTTTGACCACATTAGGGATTCAATAGTTTCTAAATGACCAATGCTTGCTTATAAAATTACGGGGAAAAGATACATTCAAAGTGCAAGACAGACAAATGGATTTGAAGGTAATAGAGTATGAAAAGATCATTGATGCAGTTTCAGATGACACATAGTAGGCAACCTTTCAGAAACTTAATTTTTAAGAAGCAAGATATCAACAGACTATTCATATATTAAAATATGAACAGACTATTAAAATATGCCCCCCTTTCCCACCCACATACCTGTGTGAGACTGCATTTTCCTCTTATGCTTCAACCAAAGTGAAGTATCACCAGATTGAATGTAGAAGCATCTAGGAGAATTGACCCGTGTTTAATTAAGCCAGACATTAAAGAGTTTGCAAAATTGTGAAACAATCTCCTAATTTTTTGGAAGTTTTTTTCTTCATAGAAATATGTTGTTAATATATAATGGTTTTTATCACTGTTATGTTTAAATGAGTATATCTATTTTTAAAATTTCAGTTTTCATTTCTAATACAGTTATTGATAGATGCAAACCATACAAACAAAATCAGTTGGAGTCCTTGAGTTTTTAAGGATCAAAAGGTCCTAAAACCCAAACATTGAATGAGAAGGAAAATAGGGGGGCAACTTTGGGGGCTTACAGCCTAGTTCAGTATCTAGTTAAATAGTAATCTTACAAGCCCCATTCTAACTGACTTGGGCAGAGCTACACCCCGAGGGGCCTGCCACAAGAAGATATATATATATCAAAACCTCCCCACATTGGTAGTTCAGGCTTTGGATCAGAATATCCTGGACTAGCAGCGCTGCGTAATAAAGGTTTTGAGTGCTGACTGACCGTTCTCCTGGGCCATTTGAAGAATTGCTGCTACAACATAATTGGTGCATTGGCTGGGAAACATCAGTTGCATTGGTTTTTGGGGCCACCGCTGATGAGAGCAGACTCTGGGGCACTCAGTCCAGGCTCTGAGACCCTGGGAAGGCGCCACCGGCACATTTCCTGGTTCCTGGACTCGCCAGGCCCGGAGAGACTGCTGTGACTCTGCACTCCGGAGGACTCAGTGAGGCAGGAAACACTTTCCTGGACCTGCGGTTACATCTGACTGGTTAAGTTTTTCCCCAGGAATAGTCCGAGTTCAGGCCTGTCTTTTGGGACAGAAGAGGCTGGCTGATCACTGCCTAGGCAAATATTTACCTCAGGGACTTTCTATGGGTGGAAGTCAAAACTCGGACTGACTGGTGTGTGAATGAGACTGTGAATGGTGATTCTCATACGGCTAAGGGAGGTGTAGTCACCTGAGGGACCTGACTTCCCAACCTGGTCCATCCCTGAGGTAGTGATCCAAGTCCAGGATTCATACAGATTCTCCAAAGCTAAGGGACACCTAAGTCCGGGCGACTGGCGTGGCCAGGCTGGGAAACAAATGTTACCTTCTGTTTGTCTTGCATTTCCGTTCACTGGGTGGGGCTACATACTTGCAACATGGGTAATAGCTCCTCAAAGGCTACTATCTTAGAATGTATGTTGAGGAATTTTTAAAAAGGGTTTATTGGGGACTATGGGGTAAAACTAGTCCCTTGGGAGTTAAAAAAGGATGTGTGAAATAGACCTGCCATCTTTTGGAATAGGATGGCCACTGGAGGGCACATTGGATGTCCCCACAATCAGGAATGTTCACAGAATTATCACAGGAGACCCAGGTCATCCTGCTAAGTCCCCTTATATTGACCAGTGGCTAGAAATAGCACAGCTTAAGCCGCCTTGGGTCTGACTTTGTGTATATGAGGAGGGACAGAGTAAGACTTTAACGGCAGGAGGAAAAGAGCAGGCCTCTCAGAAGGAAACTAAGCCTCACAGTCTACAAGAACCCCTGAGGAAGCCCTGCCAGTTCTACCACCTCCATGTGTGCTTTAATTGGCACCCAGGGCTCCTTTGCCTGGTCAGGGAAGCTTAGATACACCACCTCCTTCCATCTCTCCCCAGCCGGACTCTCCAGAGCCAGTTGGATGATGTTTGCGCTCAGCTGGTCAGGGACCCAGGCCACTCCCGGCTTTCCAGATGCCTCTCCGAGAAGTGCGAGGCCCCCATGTAGTCGGAGAAGACGGGACCCTACAAGAGGGGGGATCGGTCTTTTACTACCAGCCTTTCACTGTGACCGATCTCTTAAATTGGAAGCATCACACTCCTGCTTATTCTGAAAACCTCAGGTCATGGTTGACCTCCTAGAGTCAATTTTTCAGACCCATATGCCCACCTGGGTCGATTGCAAGCAACTCCTCACGCTTTTCAACACCGAGGAGTGCATGAGAATAACAGAAATGGCTCCAGACCCAGGCTCCGGCGGGACATTAGACACAGACAGATGGGCAAGGGAGGCTCTCCCGGATGAGGAACCCTGATGGGACCTGAACTCGGAGGATGGGAGAGCCAGCATAGAGAGAGATCAATTGGCCTTCCTCCAGGGGCTCAGGGCAGGGGCAAGAAACCCACTAATATGGCTAAGACCTCTGAGGCTTTCCAGAAGTCTGATGAAAGTCCAGCAGCCTTTTATGAGACTCTGTGAAGCACATCGAGTTTACACTCCCTTTGATCTTGAGGCCCCGGAGAATCAAACTATGGTCAATGCAGCCTTCGTTACAGGCTCAGCCAGACATAAGGAGAAAGCTACAGAAGCTTGAAGGATTTGCAACCAAGTTACTAGAAATAGCAAACAAGGTTTTCATTAATCGGGATAATGTGGCTAAAGAGGAGGCTGAGGAGAAACTAAAAAAGAAAGTGACCCTGATTGCTGCGGCTGTCGTAGAAGCTAACTCCCAGGACCCTCAGCAGGAAGGAGAGGGAGACAGCAAGGAGCCAAGCCAGGAAAAGGAAGAACGGATCTTAAACGGGACCAGTGTGCCTATTGTAAAGGATTAGGACCCGGGAAGAATTGAATGTCTGAGCCGCCAGAAAAAGCAGGAAAGGCCGTCCAAACCACCCAGGCGCTACTGGCCAGAGCCGCAGGAGACAGACTTCACGGATTAGCGGCAGCGAGCTCCGACTAGGACAGACCGGGCTCTTTCCATCTGGGCCCCCATGAGCCCAAGGTCAGAATGAAAACTGGGGGCCAGACTGTGAACTTTATGGTTGATACAGGGGCAGAGCACTCGGTAGTCACTCAGAAAGTAGCTCCCCTCTCAGGATGGGAGATCCCCATTATCTGAGCTACTGGGGACCATACCCGTAGACCATTCTGCTGCCCCTGCTGACGTCAGCGAGGCCGCCACCAAGTGGTTCATGCTAAGCCCCTCTATGAAGCCTTAAAAGGAGAGGAAAAGGCACCCAATAACTGGGATCCTTAGCAGGAAAAAGCCTTCATGACCATAAAGGCAAAGCTAGCTGCTCAGGAGCGGGCGGCACCATTGCAGAACATGCTGGCTCCTGAATTACCTGAACTTCCAAAATACGGGTCCAGCAGGAAGTTCAGCTTAGAAGAACGGGCCCAGCAGGAAGGGGGTAAAAGGACGAAGGAAGGTTGGTGAATACTCCCAGATCATAGGGTCTACATTCCAGGACAGTTAGCTCATAGAGTAGTCCTCCAGCAGCATGAACTTACCCATTTAGGGAACACGGCTCTGGAAGCCTTGTTAAGCAGTTACTACCTAATTGCCCGCCTCCCCTCCTTTTGCGCCTCAGTCTCTCAGCGCTGCCTCCTCTGTGCACAGAACAATGCAAGGCAGGGTCCTGTAGGACCCATAGGAAGTCAGTGCTGTGGGCAGGCTCCCTTTGAAGATCTAGAAGTAGACTTTACAGAAATAGGGCCTAGTAGAGGAAATAAATACCTTTTAGTCTTCACCTTTTCAGGCTGGGTTGAGGCATATCCTACCCGCACAGAGAAGGTGAGAGAAGTCACCAAGGCATTACTGAGGGACATAATTCCACAGTATGGGATGCCATTAACCATAGGGTCAGATAATGGCCCAGCCTTTGTAGCTGAAGTAGTACAGCAGGTAGCTAAGGTCTTAGGAATTAAGTGGAACTTACATGTAGCCTACAGGCCCCCGAGTTCAGGGAACGTAGAACGCATGAACCGGACTCTAAAGCAGACTATGGCTAAGCTATGCCAGGAGATGAACTTACCCTGGACAGGTATCTTACCACTTGTGCTCCTGCGGGTACACTGTGCCCAGAGAGCCAGGGTAGGGTGCTCTCCATTTGAAATTCTATATGGCAGACCCCCTCCCTTAATTCGGCCAAAGGAGATTTGGGGGAGGTAGGGAGCTTAGAAATTCAGAAACAGCTACAAGGACTTGGGAAAACTATCCTTGAAGTCCACAGATGGGTTACTGATTGATTGCTCATCTCTCTAGGAACATCTGTGCACCCTCACAAGCCTGGGGACCAGGTTTGGGTAAAAGATTGGAAAAAGGAACCCCTTAAGCCAACCTGGAAGGGACCTTATCCAATCGTACTAACCACCCCCTCAGCTCTCAAAGTTGCAGGACTGAACACCTGGATCCACCACTCCCGGGTGGGAGCAGCCCACCAGCTGGGCAATCAGCATCCAGAGTGGAAGGTGACCTCTGACGTGAACCACACCCTGTGGATCATGTTCAAGAAGACAGCAGATCTGGCTGACCTGACTTTGGTATTTCTGGATAATCTTTGTTTTCATTTTTCTAACAGTTTCATTCTATCTTTATACAAGTATAACCAGAACCCTCAGACTGGTACTGGGAGGAGAACTTCTCTGCCCTTGCTACTCCAAACTACTATGACGACCCCCTTGGGGAAGATGATGATAATACACCCCCCTTTTCGTTGCCCCCCTTCAGTAGGAAATAACTAGAGCAGTTGGCGACCTTATCTCAAATTCCTGAATCTTCTGTAATCCCAGAGGCTAAGGCTAGTTTGTGGCACAAGAGGGCAGGAATGAGAAGGAAAATATGGGGGCAACTTTGGGGACTTACAGTCTCTAGTTCAGTAACTAAACAGTAATCTTACAAGCCCCATTCTAACGACAAAGCCCACCCCAGGTGTCCGCCATAAGAAGATATATATATCCAAACCTCCCACATTGGCAGATCAGAATCCCCTGGACTAGCAGCGCTGCGTAATCAAGGTTTTCTTTCCCGATTCCCGAGTGCTGACTGATCGTTCTCCTGGGCCATTTGAAGAATTGCTGCCACAACTTAAGAATCGCTCTTAGCCCCCTGCTGCATCCTCACAGGTGGCTCTGACACATAAAACCTGGTGCACAGGGTGCTTACAGGGAGCCTCAGAAGTTCCTGGCAGGCGACAGCAGCAGCCTCGCTCTTCATTTCTATTCTGGGGCTCTCCCAACATCACGCCATCTCAGTGTGGCAGCTTGGCTTGGTGCCATACCTACAAAGGTCCAAAGGGACAGTAAGTAAGAGCTTTACAGTGGGTGCGGAAAATGTTGATAAAGTGAAGACAACTGATGTAACGCTGGACTAATTCCATTGAACTGCTTCCTCTCCGAAGCTCCAAATGTGTCCAAATGAGGGGTGAAGAGGAAGTTGTATTGCAGATAAGCAAATGGCAGGAAAGGGACTTACTTGCATGTCTGTCCTTTAAACTCTGATTCCTGCAGTGCCCATCCTTGACTGCAACTCTTTTTGAGGCCATTAGAACGATGGGCAGTATTATATCAAAGGAATGGGAACTGCCCTTGGCTTTCTCTTAGCACTGATTTTTTATTCTTGAAGAAACAGCTATTGTCTTAGAAGTTTTTGGCATTCCTATACTTTCTGCCTGTAAAGTGGAATTGGGCTGAAGTGGAATCTGTAATAAGCACAATACCCTCAAATTTGGGACTCTGTGTTCAAGCTGAACATGAACTGGGATTTTTATTAATACCTTTAGAAAGTGGAAAAAGCAAGTCACTGAAGTGCTGGGGAGGCAGTTTACAACCAAATAAGCTAGCAACAGTTAAGAACAGATCTGTGAGTTCCAACCTCTCAGGTGGAAGTCTGTAATGAAAGGACTGACGCCGGTGTGTGTGTGTGTGTGTGTGTGTGTGTGTGTGTGTGTGTGTGTGTGTGTGCTTGCAGAAGAGGGACAGGACACCGGAAGAGTCCTCATGTGACTTTGGAAGGGGCAGGAGATAGCTACTTCACTGTTGCTTACTTTTCCCAACATGATGGATAGAGAACAAGACTCAGGAAAAAAGAGCCACAACCATGCAATGTGGTCTTGGGGCATAGGTCCACTCAAGTGGGAGGGTCATGTCTCCCAGAAGTCACTTTCCTCTCCCTGCGGCTGCCCACACACAACCGGGAAGCTCAGAATGCAGGAAGGCTGGAATTTAGAGATGGATCAAACTAGCACTTGAGCCAAACTTAATAGCCAAACTTCTGCAAGCTGAGATCTTCTGAAAGATATATTCACAACTATTAAAAAACTACACAAAATTTAGGGAATTATTAGACCTCAGTTCTGCTTTCTTTTTCCTTCCCTGAAGAACTGGCTTAAAAACAACTTTCTTTTTTTCATGGATGGTGAATAGTAGGTATTTATCTGAAATGAAAAAAAAAAAAAGTACCTGGACTATTGCATTTAATCATGTATTGTAATTGTGTTACTCTACCTTTTTGCATCAGAGACAGATATACAATGAACATTCAGTTATCACACATTGCACACTAGTAGTAATTCTTCAGGCCTTTTACATAACCACCAAACAGGTATTGAATTCTGCAATATAGTACAAAAGTCCACAATCAATCCAGTCTTAGCCAGTATCTTCAATTTACTTCTGTTGCTGTACAAATAATTGGCCATTTCTAGGGCTTACAAGTTAATAACAGGACAAAAAAATATACATTGCACTGACACAAAAAGTCAGCCGTGTTAATAGTCATGCAACAAGTAACCAAACTTGCTGAAATTAAAAATACTTTCTAAAAACAGTTGTAACAGCATAAATATTTTATACACAGTTCATTTACCAAAACAAAATGTATTTAAATGATACAAAGCAAAAATAAGTTTCTACCAACTTTATACATAAGAAAGTGCAAAATAACTTATCTAGAGTGTTTTGCTATTACCCAGACGGATGGCCGCTGTGGGCAGCTATTCTCTTCCAAAGCATGACATTACAGTAGCACACCACACACACGTTAGAACACATGGACAAATACATGGCCAGATGGGCGGATGGATGAACAACGGAACGATGGAGGTCAAGCAGGAGCCCTGTGAGGTGCTCTCAGACAAAGAATCAGACCACATGGATGTGGATGTGCAGGCTGAGAACAAAGGTCGGTGAACAAATTTACATGGAACACAGGAAGACATTCAGAGAAACGGGTTTATGCATGTGAGTGTACTTGTATATGTGAGTGATCTGTGATTTCTGCATTAGACACAAACACACACACCAAACCCCACTGAACAGAACAGTTGCCCACAGCACCAGCTGCCAGAGGAAATACTATCACAAGAGTTTTGGTTTCCATCTTCTGGTCAAGGAAGTTGTGTCGGAAAGTTTAAAAGTGTTCATCCCATAGAACTTCATATTACAAAGAGGAATAACCTTTAAGTAACTACATACACACATTCATATATTCAAGTCTTTAAAGAACACCTCTGCCATTGGGTTTGGGGTAAACATGGTTCATGTACACAAGGAGGACGCTTCTTTGAAAAAGTGTAGAATAACACTGCTACAACTCATCTATGGGGCTGGGCAGGGGCGGAGCCCACGGTTATGCGACAGTATGATTCCTGCAAGTGTTGAACATCCAGTATTATTCATTAGAACTAAAGTAAGATGGGGGGGGGGGCATGGGAGGAATAAGACACAGAAAGGAAAACAGAACACAACTCTTCTTCAAGTTAAGGTATTAATGCCAATAATCCTTTTTATTAACAATTATATTTGAACTTTTAGAAATGGAAGTGTTTTAATCAATTCTGATATGTAATCATAAATAGACTGTAGGCTTAAACCTGGGTAAATAAAGGTTTAAATTTAGTAAGCATAAGGCACTAAAGCAGCCTTTATATTTTCTCTTGGAGACCTAGTTATCAGGAAGAACAAATTTGTTCTTAAGCTGGTTTCAGCCCATTCGGTACAAGATTGCTGTTGTACCAATGCCTATTTTTGAACGCATGTGCATATATGTGCATTTTAGTGCATAAGTGTGCCTGTCACCAGGGCCTGAAGATGAAGACTCGGGAAAGCCAAAGCCACTGTCCTGTGTATGGTACCTCCATGGGGGTGTGAAGGCCTGTCCTTCCTTCCTTGGGCCATAAAGGATTCTACATTTTTCAAATCACTGGGCTTTTAGAATTGCTCATAATATTATCACTAAATATCTGAAAATGTTAAAATCTAGATTAATTGTTTCATTTGTTTTATATATATACATATTTATGTACATAACACACATTTTAAAAAATCCCACCACCAAAGCCATTTTTCTGTAAACTAAGCTTATCTCTTAGCCCCTACCAGCTTTAGTCTCCCTGGATCTGTGTGTTCTGTTACCAACTAGTAGAACAAATTAAATAACTAAATATTAAAATACTGTAATTATATTCATAGCAAAAAACAAAAAAATAGACATTGATACAGTATAAATCTCACTGTTTTCAGGTAGATGGCATTAAATGGTAAAGGTTAATTATAAGCAGTTCTGACATGATCCAGTTTTACAACAAGGTTTATATGTTAATTCTGTACACCTTTTTTTTTTTTCCACCCTTTTTTGAAAATAAGCTATAGTAGAACTTTTGGTGTCACCAAAGACACATACTTACTATGTTCTATGCAAGAGAAGTTAATTTGGGTTACATGCAATTATATTGCCATTAGTTGAGGCAGGGCTGTTTCCCGCATCTCACTGATCCCGACACCTCTGTGCAATGCTCAGGTTTGCTCTGACCAAATGGCAGTCCAAACAGAAGCTTACCAGGGGCCTTGTGACATCAGACCAACACTGAGATGGTGTGAGCCCGGGGCGAGATGCTCCGATATTCCCAGGCATCTTAGGGCCGGACTCCTTTTCTCCCACAGCTTCCTAAGGAAGGCCCACGTTATTTTGGTTACTAGCCTAGTTTAAGTGAAGATACTCTGGGCCAACTTGAAAAAAAAACACAAAAACAAAAAACATTGGGCACACAGGCTGGATTTGAAAGGGGCGGGGGAAGACCACAGATAATGCCTTTGAGGATTAAAAAAACATATTTATAATTAATTGGTGAGAGATGTCAGACAAACCATAAGAAGTTCATTGAGTTAGTGGTTTAGTTTGAAATCTCATGTTACAGGCAGTGAAGTCCTTATTTAGAAAAAAGGCCTTTATACCTATTTACAATATACACAGTTACTTTCAAAGAAGTCAGATTTACAACCATTTTCTAAAAGCCTTTTTTTGTTGTTGTTTTTTCCAAATAAGGATGAGCAGCTCTATAAAAATGATACACACACACACACACACAAAAAAAAAAACGGTGACTAAGTGAGGATTTCCCCTTGGAGACAGTGATGTTAACAGGGAGAAGCGGATATTGACAATGTTGCTCCTAGGAACCACCTCCTATTCTTCTTGTGCTGGTCACCTGAACAGTGTCTGTCCCGTTACTGTATTCTTCACCCGTTTATCCAATGATCCCTTTGAATTCAATACTCCGAGCATGGTGTGCAGCGATGTGTAAACGGAGACGGTCTGATGCCTTTGCGAGTGGGACAGGGAGCCGGGAGGGTCTACAGCCGTGGTCTCCAGTCAGCTTGTGAATCTTCAACAATTCCGAGGCCCATCTTCTGAACCCCGCTCATGCTGTAAGTTGTAATAACAGTTCTGACAAACTCGCACTGGGGATGAGATTTTCAAGCGTTTGATTTCTGATTGAAACCGACTGCACCTGAAGGAAAGGCAAAATCCCGTAGTTATAGCTCCGCTCCATGTTTGATCACTGGCCTGAGAAACACTCATTTGAAAATCAGAAGGAAATCTTGCAGCATAATGACAAAGACCACATAATGCCAGGTGAATGCCAAAGACTGTATTGGTTTGTGTCGTGTGCTTGACAAGGGACCAAAAGAAATGCTGTATTATTTGTGTTAGTCTATGAAGAAAAGAAATATTAAATCAAAGTGGGCTATTTATTTGACTGAGGAGAATTATAAAAAGTTAAGATTCTCCTACAGGATGAAGCCAAGGGGTCTGGGCAGCTGTGTGGCCACTCTTTCTGGGCAGGACCGCTTCCCGTGCCCTGTGAACTCAGAAGTATGCCAATATCTTTACCCGGAGCTTGACTTTTTCTCTTGGCAGAAGACCTACTACCCTTTTTAAAAGACACTTTGGCCCTGCCCGGTGTGGCTCAGTTGGTTGAGCATCATCCTGTGCACCAAAAGGTCACTGGTTCAATATCCAGTCAGGGCACATGCCAGGGTTGTGAGCTTGATCCCCAGTAGGGGGCGTGCAGGAGGCAGCCAACTGATGTTTCTTCCTCCCTCCCCCCCCTTCCTCTCTCTAAAATCAATAAAAACATATCTTTTAAAAAAGGCACTTTGGTCATTATCAAGTTCCTTTGGGCATTTAAACACTTGGTTTGATCCACGCCTTACTTGTTTTTTAAATAAATAGTTTGGCTTTTTTGTTTGGTCCAAATGTTTTCATTTTCTGTTTATTTTGATAGAATTCCCTGAAGTAGATTATACTTAAGAAATGTTCAAATTCTTTTAAAAGTATTCCTATTCCTGGAATAAAGCAGTGTATGACCTTGGACGTGGCATTTACTCATTTCAAGCTTGGCTTCTCACAGTATTAAAATACAGAATTCTATTTCCTCTATTAATCTACCAGTACAATGTCCAGGGAATAAGTGGGCTACCAACATAAGGGGTTTAAAGCACTGTTACTGGACTCTGAGAAGAACCTCAGGACTGCCAACAAGCTCTCTGAGAGACCGAAGGGCACGGACTTCAGGGCGGGCCACGCCCCCGGGACAGCTCTGCCTTCTGCGCCTGCTCTGTCATCATCAATCACTATTTGGTCAGTTTTTCACATAAGGGCTCCATCCAACACTTGATAGCAATAGATACTTTAAATAATTACTTACATTTAAACAATATTTTGAAAATTAAACTACAAAGAACAGATGTGTGCCAGTGTACACGCAGGGGTGTTCACTATTGGAAATCACTAGGTTACTGGGTTTTATAGAGTGGGCTTCTCAGAGCACAGAGCCACAGTCCAGAACCCTCTCCCAGCCTCCTGGGAGGTCCCATAAGGAATGGCTGCAGTGACATTTGGGCACCTCATCTCGAATCAGACTTCCCCAAAGAAAAGCTTAAAGACATTAAGCTGAAAAAAAAATCAGTAATTACAAATGCCTTCTGTTGAACATTTATACAGCCAGACTCTGATAAACCTCATATAATGATTTCATTTAATTCTCTCAACACCTCTATGAAGAAAGGGGTAACGATCCACATTTTACAGATGAAGTCACTGAAGCTCAGAGGGTAACTCGCCTGGGATGACACACGGACAGCAGTCCTGTGAGCATTTGGTCAGTACAACCAAAAGACCACGCCTCTTCCGATAAGCCAACACCCACAAAAGCCTCAATAACTGGTTCAAAAACAATGATAAAATTTGTGTTCTCTGTGAAAGCATCTCTGTAGCAAGCTACAGAAGGTATGCTATATTTAAGTAAAACTGCAAATGCACAAATGCACATGAAGAAGAGGGTGTAATTGGTGAGGGTGAAAAGAGGACTTAAAATGAATCTATAATGTTTTACATAGAAATACAATGAAATATTAGCAACTTCCCATTCTGAGTTCTGGGTGACCCGCCATGACAGAAATATTTCACAGTTGTAACAATAAAGAACAGAGAGAAAGAAGACAGGGTTAGACTGACAGCACACGGTAGTGAGGCCCAGGAGCAATCAGAACTTATGCACTGGGCATAACTGACATCCTGAGAACTTAACCCCCAGGAACTCAAAAAGTATGCATCTCATCTTACTTTTGGCAGAAGAGCTGGCCGCAGTTCCTGCAATGGTGCCGTCTTTCCGTGAGAGAAAACCGTACCGAGCAGCCCGAGCAGCTGTCCCCTCCTTCATCCTTCACCCAGTGGTCAGCAGCAGAACGGCCTGGCTGGTCACTCACAGACCAGCTGAACACTCGGCCTCGACTGTCACCCACGAGGATCCTACTGTGATCCCTGCAGGAGACACAGCACAGAGCCCCCTCAGGGACAGCTCCAGCACAGCCACGTGGCTGAAGGTCTTTCTGTTACTCTGCGGCTCTCTAGTTTTCAGGGGGGTGGTGTGATGGTGGGGGTGTGTGTTGGGGTGGGGGTCGTGTGTAGGAAGAGACAAAAAGAGAACTGGGCCTGAATTTATACTTCCATCGTAACTCTCTTTGGATCAAACCTTGCTGTATCTTGGAAGTACAGAGAAGGCAAAGCTGTTTTTTGTTTGTTTAATTCAGCATTCAAATCTACAAACTTCTGATTTGTCTTTTTGAGCCATATTATGAACGGAAACCTGTTTTCCCTGAAGACTGTGGGCCCCGGCTCAGCAGCGGACTCAGCTGGACGAGCAGCTGGAAAGGGCCTGGCACTCACTTGGAGACGCCCAGGGCGGTGATCTCCGCGGGGTGCGCGTTGTCCTTCCGATCAAAGGCCGTGTGCATAGTCAGCTTACTCCTGAACACCAGCTGCCGTTCCCACCGGTACCCTGCAGCGGAAGACATGACATACTGAAGTGAGGCAGGCCAACATGTGCTAGGTGTACCCTAACATGGTGCTCTCAAAAGATAGGGTGCTGCAACGTACAGTTACAGCAGCTTTTCCAGCCTCAGCAGCTGCTGCCTCAGTTGAAGGTAGAGCAATCTAGCTTAACACCGACCCTGGGCCAGGTCGGTTCGCCTCATTTGCAAAGACGAATACAGAGAAGGGGAAATCTTCCATGCAAGAAGATAACAACTTCTCCAACTGAGGACGTTGCCTCTATCTCAGTCAAGGCACAGTTACCTGTGAATACAGTTTTATTTATCTGTAACCAATAATTTGCCTATTTTCAAAAACTTTCATGCTTTGTGAATGAATGAGGTTTTTGTTTTGAGGAACTTTTCTTTTAAAAATGCCAAACATACTGCAACACCATCGTGGGATATAATCTCTACATCCACTTTCCATAAGAAGACATTTCAGAGGCCTCTGTGGGTGGCCCAGGTCATAGGGACAGGGCTCAGATGCAGCCAGAGCCCACTGCCCCATCCATCCACACGCAGACCACCCTCAAAGAGCCCGACACAGAACCGACTTCAAATTACCAGGCTTCAATCTGCTGTAATTCCGAACTTCCAGGGGAGTGGGGTGAGGGTGAGGGTGGTTAAGGGGACCCTGCAAGTGGGCTCGGGTCTGGCCCTCTGAATAGTTCACAAATATGAAGCCATCTTTCTCATCCAGACTGAGCTGGTCAGACCAGCGCCTGGAGTCATCCGAGCCACTGTCGGTGCACCAGGCGGCCGTGGCTCGGCAGGAGGCTGCCCGGGGCCTGTGGCTGGTGCTGGGGGGCTGGCTGGGCACATCCTTGGGATCCTGGCTGATGCTCTGCTCATCGGCTTCTGAATCGCTACTGTCCTCATCCTGGGCTTCCTGTCCTGTCATTGGGAGGATGAGAAAACACATGTACATTAGAGTTAGACCCAGCTGTGTCCCACTGGTGTTATTCCTCTATCAGTTGAGACACAGTAGACATAGTATTTTAACATAACAATAAAAAATTGCCACAATTTTCAACTAGATTACATATAGGAAAGAAACCCTGGCAGAATTTCCGAGCTCACAGAACGCTTTGGCCAAAACATTCATTCTTTCACAATCTGGCCAAAACCTTTGTGAATTTCTCACTATCTGCCTCACACTATCTACTCGAGTTCAGCTAGACGGTTTCATCCACGCAGCCTGGCTCCTTGTGGCTAACTATGCACAGGCCATTGGCTCGATCTAGAACCATCTTCCCAATCTCTGTGTGTTTCCCTGTTATGTATCTTTCAAGGCATGGCTTAAACACTTTGTTCTCTGAAATCTTACCCGGTTCCTGCAGCAGAAAGTAATTCTCTCTCCAGTGGACTCCTTATTACCTTTGGACAGTCTTTCTATAAGACAGTGGTCAGCTCAATAGGAGGGGTCCCAAACACAGTGCCTTCCACATGTAGTCAATATAAATGACAACACAGATGAATTACTGAAGCAAGCTTTCATTTAGTAAGCTTTTTGTTTTTTTTTCCCTTTCCATATCCTCACCTCAACTCCCTAGCAATAAAGTCTACTGCAGGGAAAATTTACGAAAAACCAACATATGTAACTCGAAAAGAGGAGTGAGAGCAAGAATAACTATGCAAGCACCAACTCATTACACACACATATTTTTTAGCAAGACAAATGCTTCATTGGCCTCCCTCTGCTCTTAACACTAGTAGTCTAGTTGGCTAATTTAAGTGTATTTTTTTCACCCTAATGGCTTGGGATTATGAACTTTCAGGTCTCTAAACAAGCAGTCTTGGAAAAAGCTTTGATTTCCAGGGAACCACTGGCTTGTCTTCATTTTCACCCAGGCAACTACCCTCAACTCCCAACTTCTGCACCATCCAAAGTCAACCCATCCCATGGGCTGCTCTCCGCTCTCTCCAAACCCTGTCTACAACATGTCTCACCTCCCTGAGTTTGACCCCTTCTTCCATCCGACTACTCGTCTCATCTTCCACTGTTCTTCACTTAAAAGTGTTGTTAAAGGAAGGGAATGTGACCACTTCTCACTGGACTTAATCCAATATCTGACACAAAACTGAACTCTTATGTCCCAGACACTCAGATGGCCTTTTCAGTGGAGCCGCAATTGACTATGTAGAAATTTACATGCATTAAAGTAATACAAGCATTAAACTGCCCTGTCCCTCAGATCATTTGTTTTCTGGCAAACAAAGTAAAAACTACTTTCAGCTTACAAAGAGAAGTGATTTGGGCCTTTCTGATAATAAGCCTTTTCCCTTAGTAACTCCCTCATGTTGTCAAACTCACACTGAACTCCCAGTGCACAAAAAATTAACCACAGAGAAACAATCAAAAGGTCAAACCTGAAACACTTTCTGGGAAGACTCTTGCAAAAATTGTTCTAAATAAAAGGGGGGTGAGTTCTCTGGACATGAGCGACCCAACACAGATCTCAGCCTGGTTTTACAGCCAATCATTCTGCATAGCAGGCGGGGGTATGTCCAGCCTGCAGGACGTAAAAGGCCCACAGAATCACTTGGTCTGGCCCTGCCCAGGCGTTAGGGGTGAGTTAATTAAATGTGTAACCAAATATAGCAGGCTCTGGTAATTTTGTATGGCCCAAGAATTATGTTATAAATACCCAAATGGCCCTGGGCAGAAAAAGGTTCCCGACCCCTGCTACATAGGAGTCAGCTATCTCTATAGTTCACCGGAAAACGTTAAAGTGCTTCACAAATAACAGATGACAGGCTTCTGTCTGAATAAATGTCCTTCCTGAGCAGGCCCAGGGCAGGGACACTGTTCACCTCTGTTCAGTTTGCAAACACCATGCCACCCTGACATTCATACTGAGCCCGCCAAGTGTCGGGCGGAACGGACGTGAGCTGAGGTGCGGGCTGTCTTACTTGTCCGGTACCTCGGCCTCCAGGGGCTACTTCGTAGCTTAGAACTGAAAGCCCAAGCCTGTGGTGCTCAAAGAAGCTAGTAACTTATTTACTGGGAGGTGGAGCCAACGCCACGGCCCTAACCACTGAGTGCTGCCCAGGGAACTAGAGGAAGCCCAGCATGCGCCCGGCCACTTCCACAGCAGCTGGTGGCTGTGCTGCTATGGCAATGCCCGACCAACTCAGGCTCCGGTGCACGCTGTCTGATGAAGTTTATACACAATGACTTCAAAAACCAGGAAAACGCTTACATAACATTTAAGGAAATATAAGTACCTATTTGTGCTTCTGGACAGTCTTCCTGCATTTCCAGGGCTTCTGTGGGCTCCGGAGCTGGTGTTTCAGGAACTTGCAAAAATTCCATTCTCCAAAACTGAATTCAAACAATGTGCATGTTACTGGGTGAAGATGGGGCCTCGGGTTTAAACAGATAACTTAATTTCTGTTATTGCGTATAATTAAATTTCCCTGTATTTTGAAGAATGTGGCAGAGGACTGACCTCACATAAACAGTGCTTCCCATGCTGTGTTTGAGGAGATGCTAATGGGTGTTTCATGGTGGAGGGAAAAGGACTGTGGTCAGTAAAGCTTGAGAAACATGGTTCAACTAAGTACTCTGTTTTGTTTCCTATACTAGTAAAATCATCGGAGAGCCTTGCATACACTAATATATACCCTGGATCTCTAAGAAGGCATTCTGCAAGAGGGGTCCTCACACGTATTCGGCACTGGAGCTTGGCACGATGCCTCATGCCCCCAGAGAGAGCCGCTATCTAAGGTGCAGGGTGCGGCAGGGAGTGGCTGACGGTAGCCTCATTGTGGCAGGCTCAGCTGACTGTGACTAACAGGGCAGCGATCAGCTGCCCTATGCTTTCACAGCGTGCAATTAAAGAAAAGAAGCACAAAGAAAAATCTCCCGAGAGAAAAAAAACAATATTTAGAACAGACCACGAAGGAAAACACTGTGGATCCCATTTTTTGTAGAGGCCCAACAGAGACAGCTAAGAGAAGGTAGACTATCGCAGAATCAGGGGATCACGCAGGACTGCAGCCAGGGAGGGGGGGGCCTCGGGCCTCGGATTCTCTGTAGAACAGAGACAGTCCCTGTCTTCCTTAACAAGTCATTCCCAGGCCCAACAGCCAGCACTTGCAGTTTGTACGTTTACCAATGCAAGGTGCCATGGAAACCATGCTTAGCGGCCTAGGGTGGTTAGTAGCACTGCCTACTTTATGGGAAGAGCCGCGTCACTGATGGGCCCATGTCTGAGAACAGTGGCTCAGGCCTGTCTGAGTCGGAGTGAGAGCTTCCGGACCAGCAGGTGCCCTTCCATGATGGCTGCTCCACGATGGCAGCTGCACTAGGGCAGTGGGCGTCCTAACACGCTTTCTCACAACCGACTTACCCGGACCACACCGTCCGAGTGTCCCGTTACTATGACGTTCTGGGTGTCCCACTCGTTCATCTCGGACACGCAGCAGCAGACGATCTGCTGGCTCCTCCCCGTGAAGGTGTTCACACTCACGACGGGGTTCCCGTTGATGCTCCACACGTGGATGTACGTGCCCGCACAGGACACAATGTCCCCCTGGAAGGCAAGGAGACTCTCAAGCACGACATACTGCATCCTAGTTCCAGAAGCAAATGAAATCCTTGGCCAGGCTCTAAAAACCCCTTTCAGGACTAGTGACTCGGTAATTTCTGAGGAAGCCTGGAATTCAGTGCTTGCTGGCTTAAAAAAATACTCCAAACAGAGGCCTTTTTAGGAATTCAAAGCTAAGTGGCTGCAGCCAAGGGAACCTCATGGAAAGTACAGTAGGACTTCTGTGCTGTCTGTGCCCAGCACAGTGCTGAGTAAGGCTTTACTCCATGCCAAAGCCATCTGAGAAGGTGAGCTACTGCTCTCCCTCCCACTGTTTACAAAACCGATTCATACCTTTCTTTTAGGGGCGAGAACCCACCCCCACTTAATCTTACAAAGTGAGTCCAATGAAAACCACAGGGTCAAAGGGAAATTCTGCAGCCTGGATACAGCTGCCTCTCTCTTCAATAAAGGAAAAGATGACATCTTGGTAACAGTGTAATAGACTATTTAAAAATTTGTATTCACAGTAGGGTGGGGTAATGAGAAAAAAAAGAGATGAAAACTGGTATATAAGTCACTTGGCAAACGGAATAAACCCTGACTCCCAGCGCTGATAATTCAGGTTTTCATGAGTTCCGAAGACAAAAAAGTTCTTCCCTCAAATTTACCAGGCTGGGGTCCACCCAACGTGGTAAGAAGGTAGCTCACAACTGCGAAGGGAATTAAGACGCTTCCTGAAGCATCTCCTGCTCCCATTACGTTATTGGGGTGGACCTTCAGACGTGCCATTGTGACCTGTGCATTTAGCCAGCACCAGCCCTGCTTTAGAGAGGACGAAAGGAAGTGTAAAAAGCTGAAGGGACTGCTTACTATCACAGAGTGAAGAAGTGAACCCAGTTCTCTGGCCCTAAAGCCTGGACACCACACCACGCTGCCTCTCATCCCTGAGCAGCCTGATTGTCATGATGCTCAGACTGAGTTTAGAACCTACTAATGTTCTCCCTCCTTCCCTTCTTCCTGCTCTTCCACCAAAATGGCAAAAACCCAAACAAAAATGATTCGCAGCAAAGCATTGCTGTCTGCCTCTGTATCGGCCACTGAATACCGAATCGTCTCTGACAACGAAAGCCAGCCTCTCCTTCCTGTACTGAGCAAGGCTTTGTTAATGACCCAGGGCACCTCCATTAGAGAGCATTAGACCAACCCTGTGGTTATGGGGTGAACATAAGAGGAGGAATCGAAGGGCATCAGCAAGGCAGCGTAGGCCCAAAATGTAGACTGAAGTAAAGCAGACTTAAATTGGTGCAAAAATATAATACTCATAGAAATCTTTTAATGAGTTTTTTTCCCCATGAATTATTAAGAGGTTCTAAAAGCATCTCACAAGAATAAAACCAAACACTTTTCCATAGTGTTTGCAGCAACTATTGCAATCCAATGGGTGTATATTGCAATCCAATGGCTCAAATAACTACTGACTATAAGCAAAATTCTCAGTATTTAAGTCAAGAAGCCCAAAGCAAGGTGCTCGGAATAGTGTGACCCAGTGTTTGGCTCAGAGCAGCACTGCTGGACCAGAGGAGTTCTGGTGCACGGACATGTCAGTAAAACGTAGGCACAGATGTTTGCAGGACCAGCCCTAGGTGCTCTCCACAACTATCTTAAACCTTTCCAACACACCAAAACACTAATTTAACTCTGTACCCCTGCACACACCCCACCCACTGCCAACCCTGGTTACTCTTACTGTTATCAGACACTCTAAGCTCCATTCACCAGAACTGAATTTGTATCTTTTTCCTTTTCCTTTGAATGACTGCGTGGGCAGTGGCATGATGTGGCTAGGGCTCTGTCACACAGGATGACTCTGCGGGGAGGGGATCTAAGGGGAGAGGGGGGAATGGGCAGATACGGCTAAGAAGTGATGAGGCTGGGGGAGCTCTGGTTGCTTTGCAAGACTGTTGTGCATATGTGGGCATACGGATGTGATAACTTGTCCCTTGGACACAGAGACCTCAGCCTTTGTAAACTTACCCCTAGCTCCCCTACTTATCAACACACCTTAGTGACAATGACTACCCTCCCCTTTCCCCACTCAGGCAGGCCTGGTCTGCATGGGGGCTCCCAGGCTAGTGCATTTATTTATCCCAACTCATTTCATTTGTCTGTATAATATCCTTGGATAACTTTGAGATCTGTTTTAAGAATCTATAATAATAAAAGCATAATATGCTAATTAGACCAGATGACCTTCCGGACGAAGTTGGGGCTGCGAGGGAAGCCAGTACTGGCAGTTGGGGGAAGGAAAGCCTACTCTTGCACGAATTTCGTGCATCAGGCCTCTAGTAGTTCTATAACAATTATTTTCTTGTTTGAGTACCCAAATGTTATTTTTTTCACTTTACATAATAAATAATTTGAATATATTTCATAAAAATTTCAACACAATTGTAACATTCTCAACAAATTCTCCATATTCCTTGTTTTTAAAAACCACCTATTCTAGAAAGTTTTGTTTTGAATCAAGTCTTGCTCTTTGAAGTATACAGTACTGAATGAATTTTAAGACAGAACTGCTGAATTACAAACTTTAACATCCATTTGCTTTTATAAACAACACATAAATCAAGGAAATGAGCCCTTAACAACCAAGAGAACACTCAGAGTCATCTTTTATTTATGTTGGCTAGACGTTCTTGTTTTCATAAACATAAACCAAGAGGACAATTTACTACTTACTGTTAATTCATTGATACAAAGAGCAGAAACCGGAGCTCGGTGGCCTCGGAGCTGGGTTAGGAATGACAGTTTGTTCAGATCCCAGATGATGCAGGTTCGGTCACGGGACCCGCTGACGATTATGTGATAGGCAAATGAAGCTGTGGCACACGTGACGGTATCTGTGTGGCCAAGCAAGGCCTATAAAGGAGAACAGAAAGCCCAGGCTGATCACTGGGACTGTGCAGCTGAGGGGGACAGCAGACCCTGGATGCACCAGGAAATGGCAGCACGTGTGCTGGGATGAGCACTGGGTGCAGCGTCTAGAAAGCCTTCATTCTGCTCCTGCTGACTGTTCTTGCCTTGTCCCACAGGTGGGGCAGGGAGCAACTTGGAAGGCTCTGGAGGCTGCAGTCTCTGTTTTTATATTACTTCTTTCCTGGACTTGGGCCAGTATCTTGGAAGGGAGAATGGTACTACAACCCAGCTTGGTTTCTTCCTACCATTTCTATGTGGAGATGTACTGATTATGGCCCCAGAATACAGAACTTCAGCTTTGAATCTATTCTTCCATGCCATCAATTCCTGTTAAGTTCATTGTAAGGAACTGCAATTGGATGGATTTTTAAAAAAATGTACAAACTGTGAGAATTGCATGGTTGTGGCACATGGTCACCAAAGATAAAGTGAAAATGTGGCTTGTGTGTGCTTGTTGAGCTGTCACTAAACAGGAGACACATCTGTGCCCCAGGGACTCCTTTTGCGAACTAGATACAGAGCAGAAACTTTTCTCTCTTGCTGGAATTGGAAGAGAAGCAGGACCCATGGAAATGGCAATGCAGGCAAATAAGTATTTTGAAGAAAATACAGTTAGGCGTTCCTAACAGTAATCTGAGTTTACTATTTAAGTAATGAAATGGCTTAAAATTTTGGTCAGATAGACATCTTTATTATATTCTTATTAAACCCCAGGAGGCTGTTTTAAATAAGAAGCACTTTTTACTGAGGGTTGCTGGCTTAATAGTTGCAAAGCCCACTTTCTAAATGGAAAAAATTGTAAGCAGGCATCTGGATCAGCAAACTACACTGTCAACCTGTCTCTGTCTACTTATGTCAAGACTGCATCCCTTACATGGCTTACCTTTAGACTCGGCAGCCAAGGAAGTTCTGGCCATATAGATGGTTGTTGGAATATAAGTACAAGGGTTCAATTCTTTCCATAGATATTTTGAGTTCGGCTTTAAAATAAGCTTTGGAGTCACAGAGAACTTTACATCCTGGCTTTACCCCTGAGAGTGACTTGACTATGTGTCTCTAAGCCATGGTTTTTCTGGTGTAATGAGAGCTAATAACTACCTTGTAGAACTGTGACAACTGATGTTGTACATTTTTTAAACATTCAGCACACTTTCCTAAACATAGTAGGTGCTCAATAAATGGAAGATATTGTTACACTAATTTTAAAATTTGTATCATAAAAATACTTAGATGTATACTACACTAAAAAACAACTGTGTGATAAAATAACTCACAAATCAAATGCTAAAAGATGATTGCTTAATCCTAAAAGGATTCTTGCTTTAAGTAAAAATTTAGGATAGTCAGTACTTAAGAAGTTATAAAAAATACTTGTTAATATCATCATCAATAGTTCTACTGAATATGTTCAGGAGTTTGTTATATCTTTAGGGATATGATAAATGAGGAAAGAGAAAGACAAAGGAATCAAAGATTTAATGGTCCAACTGAACGAAAATTGCCCAGAAAGGAAAGTAATATAGAATCAATAGCACTAATATAATCTGGTTTGTAAAATTTTAATTTACATATAACATTTGAGAAATATTTATGTTACTTAAGTTTATTTTAAAATATACTACCTAAAGACAGCATGCCTCAGATCTTTTAAAAAAGATCCTCATAGATAATTTTTAGAAATAGAATTCTGATTACATTTCCTTTACTTTTTAGACCCATTTCTAGCAAAAGAACATATATTTTTTTGGTTTTGTCCATGTCAGAAGAGCCTTGAAATTAAGGAAGTTTTAGTTTCTCTAGAGCAAGCATGTCAAACTCAAAGGCTAACATGGGTCAAATAAAGGTTTAAGTTTATGTGGGCCACAAAAAAACAAAAGCTTCAATTTTCATAGAAACATAGGTTTATTTTGATAGAGACATGCTGAATACAAAGGGCTGAAATAAATGAGTAATTGTTAACATAAAATAATAGAACATTTTAATAAAAATTAATATATTTTCTTGAACATTAACTTACCAGACACTGAATAACTGCACAAATTAATAAGCGTAACACAAATAAACCTATTTTTCTTGTTCTCCAAAAGCAAAATATTTCCTGTTGTGCACACCAAACAAGTCAGTCCAAGACTAATGACGTGGCAATCGGCTACTAAAATATTCGCTGCTAGTATTAGTGGAGAGAAATGGTGCGCCTGTGCCTAAGGCGTGTAAGGGAAATGAATGTAACACGATTATAGTAATCAGTCATTAGCAAACATTGCAGTTCATTAATAATAATTACGTATAACAGGATATTATAAAAATTAAGTTACAAAATTTTTATTAAAATGTTTCTTACATGCCGTTATATTGGCTGGGCCGCAAAAATATTCACTGTGGGCCGCATGCGGCCTGCGGGCCGAGAGTTTGACATGCTTGCTCTAGAGTGTAGGCAGCTGAGATGGGGTGTCTTTCACCTATTCTGTTACCTGTTTGAGAGTGAGGGTCTTGGCCTTTTCTTTTGAGGTGCCCATCTCCCACACACACACAACTGTGCTTGTTCCACCTGTGATGACCAGCCTGGGGTTGGGGCAGATGGCACACAGAATCTGGCCCCACTCAGACAAACATTCATAGACAGTCACTGCCTGTAAAATAAAGCAGATGTGAGACACAGGCCATCAACTACCATGAGTGTTGGAAACACAACGAGCATACCACGCGAAGGACAAAGGCCTCTAGGCAGGTCCTCACAGGCAAATGACAGGACATTCTGGGCAGGTTTCAATTTAGCATCCTTTCCGCGGAAGCTCTATTCTGAGCTACCCTCTACAGCCTCCTAACTATAGTTGCTGCTAGAAACTTTAATGGGGGCCTCCAGTTTCTTCAGTCCAGGAAGATGACGTTCAGTCTCAGTGATGTTCTGTAAGATGCAGGGGGATAATCTGGTAAAAGGATGTGTTTGCCGTAGCCACTTAAAATATAAAAGGAAGCATGAATGCCACCGATACGAATGTTAATTAAATGCGTTACAGTGCAACACACAGACTTGTGAAAGGGTTAGCTAGCTACCTTAATTAGGCAGGTTTAGGAAGTTTTAGAGATAAGGAGGGTCTATGGGAGAGGAATACATAATGGAGACTTGAAGACACCAGGGTGTTTATCTTACTTGTACAATGGATAGAGAAATGCCACAGAAATACCTCTGGCCTGTGCAACTAAAACAGCCATAAAACAAGGACAGACAGGAGTATCTCTGGCCTGAGCAATGAAAGTGACCATAGTTAGGCCCGTGGTCGGCAAACTGCGGCTCTTTGGCTCCTTGAGTGTGGCTCTTCCACAAAATACCACGGCCTGGGCGAGTCTATTTTGAAGAAGTGGCGTTAGAAGAAGTTTAAGTTTAAAAATTTGACTCTCAAAAGAAATTTCAATCATTGTACTGTTGATATTTGGCTCTGTTGACTAATGAGTTTGCCAACCACTGAGTTAGGCCAATCGTAGCCCTGACCTGAGAAGCTGGGAGGGCTATAAGAAGGCTTTCTTTGCCAGCACAACTGGGAGAAAACCGTAAGATAAATCAAAAGTGACTCCAACCAACAAGATAAGGGGAAGAGAAAATAGCAGACACCATGGGCTTTGAGCTTTGAAAACTAGTTCTATGCAGCAGAATGACCAATAAGAAAGGGGTTCAGACAAAGAGCTGCAGCATATATAAACTGGAGACAAAGGAACACGAAGGGGGATTTTTTATTTTATTTTTCCATTAGAGCGAGAGTGTGAGAGAACGAGCAGGTTTTCCCATTGGAGGAGGGAGGTCTCCCCATGGGGTCCCCTTCTGTCCATCCAGGAGGGACAGAGTCTTAGGCTTAGAATCTAGAATTGGGGTTTTAGAGGTAATGTTTGCTTGCAATAAAGTCTCTGTACTTTTCACCTATCACATTTTGTCCGTGGCTTCATTCTTCGAATCCACTGGGACAAGAACCTGGGGAAAGCAAATCACCCTGGCTCAATGAAACAACCCCAATCACTTGCACAGACTACATGCCTCTTGCATTCAGGAGGGGACTGTCAGAGGACAAACACAGGGCACTAAAGGATCACTACACACTGCCTCTCCCCAGAGATACTTACAGGACTCAAAATAGTGGCTGCTGACTCTTGGGTGATGGGGTGACAGGTCTCTGTCAGCCATTTAAGAGAACTGAGATGATAGGGCCAGGCAGTGACTCACCAAAGGAGGCTCTCTGGCTGTAAGAAATGCTGACTGGCTAGGACCTCTTGGAGGGATTCTTTGAGTGGGAGGGAAACTGCTAGTCCCCAGAATACAACTTGCCCCAAGAGGCTTGTTCTGTAAGAAGCATGACTAGTCCACTCGCTCCTTTTCCTGCTCTAAGGCAGAGAGCTCTCCCTTCCTCTGGGCCTTGGAGGACCAGTTGACAAGCCTTTGGCCTGGGCTTTCTCCACCCCAATTAAGCAGGATACCCAGCCATGAAAGAGCAAGATGAAAGGAATGAGAAAGAAACGATGCAAACCTTGTCTGACTCATAGGTTCCCAGCCTGCAGCTGAGGTCTGCGTAGCCCCAGGCGAAAGTTTTGTTCCAGGTAGGTGGGATAAGCACCTTGTTCTGTTCTACTGCCAGAATGCCTTTGTCAGTGCACACTATTTGTCCCACAGGCTCCTTGAGTTCTACATAAAAGGAATCAACACATTACAACAGGGGCAGGGAAAAGGAACTTCATTATTCTATAGGGGATGGTAAAGTAATCCCAAATATTCACACAAGCATCCTGACAACAGGCCCTGAGAGGTGGAGCCTGGACTGTCAGTCCCCCAAGCTCTGCCGGGTGATGCTGACCTTGACCGGTGCTCTCCAGGCTTCCCCTCCAGCCTTGCTGTCTGAGTACCTGGGTGTGCTCCCAGCAGCCAGGCCTGCCTTCCTCATCTCTAGGGCTGTGCAGAGGGATCTGGGATGCTCCCAGCATGCCACGCATAGACTGAACCAATCTAGACCTCTGGCACCTCGCACGTTACAGCCACCCTAGACTCCCTGAAGAAAGGCCATGGTGCTCCCCCAGAGGCCCAGGTTCCTTGCTCTGCCCCGAATGCTGCCGATCACACCAGCGCTCCAGAACCCTTGCTGAGCAGAGGCTGGAGGTGGCACAGGGCGAAGTCTGTGTAATGAGGCAGATGGCCTAGAGCTGGTGGCCAATCCAATTATCCAGACTTTGAAGTGCCAATATTTGGATTTTTTTAGATGATAACTTCAAGACTTTGCAAAAACATTTTTTTTTTTTTTTGCAAAAACATTTTTTATTTTTTTATTCTAAGGGGGGAAAAATCCACTTGCAAAAGTACTTTTAGCTATCTCAAAATGCTTTTAATTGGCATATTAAAAATGCAGTCTTCTTACCATTATTTCTAAATTGGCAGAATATGTATAAATGGAGGTGGCAGAAGTTTTTCTACATGTACAATATCAAGGGTGAGCTACAGAGTTGGTACTTAGAATTTTCAATATCTTAGCAGGAGGAAGAAACCATTTTGGTTCTTTTTGGTAGGAAACCCAACAGGCCAAAACAGAAACATAGAAGGAGAAAATCTAATGAATATTTGGTGATTTAACACAAAAATACAGCACTCATTACAAATTACACTATTGTCATAAAGCAAAGTTGTTATTGCTCAACTAGGATTCTTAAATAATCCCACAGAATCAGGAATCAGAGGTTTATTCCCATCATCTTACCTTTGACAGGTGTCAGAGAAGGCCGCAAGTTGTCTAGATGATGGAAAAAGATCTTGTCACCTGTAAAGCCTGGAGGGACAGAGATTCCTGCATTGTCTCCATTGAGCCGACTCCTCACTCGCTTTGGTGGATGAGGTTTCTTAAATAGCTGGTATGAGATAATATGATATACTTTACAATGAGCCCTATTCCACGCCAGGTATTATGTTATTTCAGTTAAGCCTCATAACAACCAGCAGGTACTGCATTATCAAATTCCGAGGAAAGAAATTATAAGAGGCTCAGAGGCTGCCAGAGCTCTCCCACCTTAGGCAGCAGGGACAGGGCTATGACACTATGGTTTGTGTCACCATCGTGATACAATGATTTCCTAACTTTTCCAAAGTCAATTAATTTACTCAAACTATAGACAACTGACAGTGGTGTCTAAAGATTAACTAATTCTTTATAGATGGACACCGCTCTGCCACTGAGGGCAAGCAGACATTCTGTTTATTGGGCTATTTCTGGCTTCAGGTGGTTTTTCTCTGTACAACATCATTTTGGTCTCTTAGGTGTTGCTAATTTGCTGAAAATGTAAACACTGTTGCCTTCTTTTTACTTTGCCATGTTGTAAAGGAAGAAAGAAAAAAAAATCTTTGGCATTTCTGTTCAATATTTCTACAGGATTAAAAAGTATTAATGTACATTTGAAATGACTATTTTTCAAACAGTGTTCATTTTCAAAATAAGCGTTGAGCTATTTCCATCAGAAAACTGCTATCTGAGGAAGATAACTAGGGAAAGCTTAGAGCAGTGGTTCTCAACCTTTCTAATGCCGTGACCCTTTAATACAGTTCCTCATGTTGTGGTGACCCCCAAACATAAAATTATTTTCGTTGCTACTCCATAACTGTAATTTTGCTACTGTTACGAATTATTTTCGTTGCTACTTCATAACTGTAATTTTGCTACTCTACAGCAGCGGTTCTCAACCTGTTGAGAACCACTAGCAGGGTCGCCTAAGACCATCAGAAAACACAGATATTTACATTACGATTCATAACAGCAGCAAAATTACAGTTATGAAGTAGCAAGGAAAATAATTTTATGGTTGGGGGTCACCACAACATGAGGAACTGTATTAAAGGGTCGCGGCATTAAAGGGTCCACTGTCTTAGAGGAAGTGAGGTTTAAGATGAAAGTAACACCACCACACTATGAATTTGACATTCTGGATTTCCCAAGAAAAATGCTATGCACAGAGGAAGATATACATTGTAGGCTCCCAAACACTTAACATATTGTCCCTATTTTATCTACATACAGGGGTACAGTATCAGAATTCTGTTGTTTTCTACTAGTGGCCCAGTGCACGAAATTCGTGCATGGGGGCGGGGTTGTTCCTCAGCCCGGCCTGCACCCTCTCCAATCTGGGACCCCTCGAAGGATGTCTTACTGCCGGTTTACAGGGATCGGGCCTAAACCGGCAGTCAGACATCCCTCTCACAATCCGAGACTGTTGGCTCCAGCCGCTCACCTGCCTGCCTGATTGCCCCTAACCACTCTGCCTGCTGGCCTGCTTGACCCCAACTGCCCCCCGCTGCCGGCCTGCTCACGCCCAAATGACCCCCCCCCGGCCAGCCTGATCACCCCCAACTCCCCCCCCTGCTGGTCTGCTCACTCCAAACTGCCCACCCCCTCCGCTGTCCTGATCACCTCCAACTGACCCCCACTGACGGCCTGCTCATCCCCAACTGGACCCCTGCTGGTCTGCTTACCCCCAACGGTCCCTGCCATCCCATCCTGGCCTGATCACACCCCGGTGACCCAAGGTCCCAGCCCCTCCTTTTTTTCTTTTTCTTCTTTTTTTTTCAGCGCCTCCTTGAGCAGAGGCCAGGGCTGGCTGGAAGCAAGTATCTAGGATTTATTTATCTCTATAATTGAAACTTTGTAGCCTTGCGTGGAAGCCAGGGCCGGCCAGGGCGGGCGGGAAGCTTGGCTTCCTCCATTGCTGGGGCAACCCAAGCCTCCTGCTAGCTCCAGCTCCATGGCTGGACACCAACTTGGGTTAATTTGCATACTCACTCCTGATTGGCTGGTGGGTGTGGCTTGTGGGCATAGCAGAGTGATGGTTAATTTGCATGTTTCTCTTTTATTAGTGTACATAGAAGTTAATAATGACCCAAGCCTCTGAAGTTGTATAAAAAGACCCACACACTTGGAAGCATCTTTACAAATGAACATTTACTAAGAACTTTTATATGATGATCTCAGGACAGAGCCAGGCAAGGGTACAGAAAGAGGCATGGATATGGTGACCAGGAAGTTTAGATTTTTTTAGGACTGCTACACTTGATAGTACTCTATATCAGACACTGGAATATCCTAGAAATACATTATTATCTAGACTCTATCTTCTAGACTGCTTACCTCTTATACTCAAAAGTAGAAGAAACATCCTACTTTTAGAGATGAGCGCCTGGGAAAGGCCCCTGAGCTGATTGTCATCTGAATCCAGTGGTGCCCAGCAGAGCCATGCCCTGGAAACACACCTTGCCAGAGGCAGGTGTGTTGTCAGCCTGACCTTCAGCTCAGGTGCCAGGGGGTGGGTTTCATTATCTAAATCCAGCCAAGTACCAGGAACAAACACGATTATCTGGGCCCAACCAGAAGTGATGATTACAAACAAGCCACAAGAATGCACATAATCTCCTTTGTCTTGGGCTTTAGTAAAACTTCCTGGTATTTTGCTATATAAAATAAACACGCTGTATCAGCTCTGGGTCACTGTCTCTTCATCAGAGGACAGCTGTCCCACCCGGCCCCGGCTTTTTCCTTCTATCTCTGTCTGTCTCTTTCTTTCATTTTCTCAATCCCCAGCTGCCCCTACTCAGGAACTGGACCTCACTCTAGCCGCGCTGGACGTGGAAAAGAGAGAAATATTTATACTACATTTATGTATCTTATTTTTTAAAAATATGTTTTTATTAATTTTAGAGGGAGAAAGAGAAAAACATTGATGGGCTACCTCCTGCATGCCCTCTATTGGGGATTGAGCCTGAAACCCGGGCATGTGCCGTGACTGCGGACCCCTGAGTACTTGGGACGACACTCAATCAACTGAGCCACATCAGCAAGGGCTATCTTGATTAATTTTGTTCAGAATATTTTTTCCCAGAGGGTATGAGACATGGTTTCTGTGCTTAAAACCCTCTGCAGGAAAAAAAAAAAAAGGCTTAGCTAAGAGTCTTCAGCTGTGATAAGTGTTTATCAACAAGCATTTCACTTTACAGTAAACTTGGTTCCTTCACTGCGGGATCAGATTGCACCAGGAAGTGTAGTTAGAGGCTGTCCTGCTCTCTGTTCCTCACAGCTTTTCCATGTACAAAGACAAGCCATTGCTCTGTGTTCCCAGCTGTCAACCCTGGGAACCACTAGGTTGGTTAACCTACAAAAAGGGAGTCCAGGAGATAGGTGAAACAGGAACAGAGAAGGATAGTTGAGGTCAAAGTGTGGGCACTTGGGGAAAATGGATGGTCTGACCGCCCCAGTGCTGGTTACTGCTGGTGCACCTTCCCTCCAGGTGTGTCCTGGACAATGGGGACGAAAGAAGGGAGGGAGTCTCTTAAGGAGTTTTTCTCGTTACTGAAGGGATTAGAGCAGTTGGTGCAGGGTGGGTCCCAGGCACTCCCATGGCAGGTAGTCTCACATCACTTATCATACCTCTTTTAATTCAAACTACCAGTTCCTAAACTACTTACTACAAGAGCTCCCTAGGTGGCCCTCTGCTCCTAATTTGGCTCCCCTACCATGTGTGTGCGTGTGTGTGTGTGTGTGTGTACGCACACATGTGTGCATGACTGTGGCCAGAATGATCCTTAAAAATCTAGATATGACCATGTTATTTCTCTGCTTAGACTCAGCACTGGCTCATCACTGGCCTCAGGACAGAACCCCATCTCTGTGTATACTGTGCCCCAGATCCCACCTGCTTTCCTGACCAGGCTCTCCTGACCTGTTGCCAGGTCGTGTGCAGGTACAGGAAAGCACACCCTGCACTAGCCTGCATGGAAAACTCTCTATGAACAACAAAATTTCTATTTATTTGTACGTAAAAGGGAGGAGAAAGCAATACTTTTGGAACCTATTGGGTGATATTTATGGTCCTTAATTGAAAACTTAGTCTAAATTTAATTATTATATCATATGGTCATTGATCATCTAAAGAAATGTTACAGCACTTAAAAACTGAACCCGAGAACATTGATGATAAGACCATCCATACCTGTTTAGGAATCTGACCGAAGTTGTTAATGAACCCTATAGTGGCTGTCTCCTTCAGTGGGTCGTTTATGTTGTAGATATCCACTTGACCCTCATAAAACAGGTGGTGGAAGACGTTTACAGCTTCTACTGCGGCAGGGCCTTGCTGTTTGTAGCCAAAGATTAAGTCAATCCATTCATGCAGATGGGCACTCACATAATCACATTCCAAAGCCTGTAATTCAAAGCAAAGGTTCAGTCACCGGCTGACATTTATTAATTGCTCAGAAAGGAAGAAAATTGGCCAGTGAGCAATAGGAATTAAAATAACTAAAAATTATAAAAATATTAGTAATTTGACCAAATGGGTGATACATTGCTCAAGGTCCTCTCTTCATACTGTGGTCAATGACCCAGTGAGATCCAAGTTCAACTGCCAAGTGTACCCCCATTACCTCTCGGTGGACTCTGATGAATTCTCGTGGGTCCCCTTTGGCCCAGGGTGGGAGGATAACATCTCCAAGCTTGGTGCCATTTTGTTTACAGCCTGTGCAGTGGGATACATTAAAATAAGAATGAGAAAAATGTGATAAATAATAACTTCAGGTTAACATAACAGAGAAACAGTGGGTTTAGATTCATTATCAGAACCATGAAATCTTACCACCAGGACACTCAGAGATCATCTACTCTGCTATTTTCCTAAGTCTGATCCTTAGTGTACTTCCTCAGAGAGATTTATTAAGTGTTAGCAAAACGGAGGGGTGCTCACAGTCAAGTGACTTCAGGAAATGCTGAGCTATGCAAAGTTGGGTGTTTCTTTCCTGCAAGACTCCTCAGACACACGGCATTTCTCTAGGAGGGATATTACAACATGTCTGAAACTTAACTGACCATAGGAGTCCTTAATGAAACATTTTATGGGGCTACTGTTTTGAGTTTGGAAAATCCCCTCAAATTTAATCCCCTTAGGATGGATGGCTCATTTGGAAGACCATTAACATTTCTCTAAACCAGCGGTTGCCAACTGGTGGTCCACGGACCACTGGTCCTTGAGGTCTGAAAGGTTGGCGACCGCTGCTCTAAACTCTGTCTTTTTTAGGCTTTTCCAGAATGCTTCATGCTTGGTGAGTCATCAGTAGTTAACTAGTACTGAAATTGTCTTAATGCTCTGACAAAATTAAATTCTTGTCTTAATGCTCTGACAAAATTTTGCCATTCGCACGGAGAAGGCTAATGAAAGAATTCCCAACTCCTCAGTAACTTTCATTTTGCTCTCTTCACTTAAGAAGAAATGAGTTGCAGGCTCCTCCCTGGCCTGGGCCCTGGTCAGGGCGCATGCAGGAGGCAACCAATCCATGTGTTTCTCTTGCATAGATGTTTTTCTCTGTCTTTCCCTTTATTTTACACTCTCTCTAAAAATCAATGGAAAAATCTTTTCGGGTGAGGATTTAAAAAAAAAAAAAAAAAGAAGAAATGAAAGTGCCACTGTCTCCATGGGATATTTGGAATACATGGGGCTTCTCATATTTTTGATTCATTAATTCTTCCGAGAGCTCTATAGACCTGATATGTATTTTGCTGTAAAGATTCTCATTAAAGAAATAAAATCTGAAACACGACCTTTTGCTGTTAGTGTATCATTTAACAGAAAACAAACAAACAAACACATTTGGAAAGACTACCGGCTACCTGGCAGAAACAGAAGCACCATGTTGTGATAACGCACACCTAGTGATATTTATTCCACGTGTTCTTGTATTTCAGTGTATTGTTAAAATAATATATTCTGTTCATTTAAGTGATAGCCAGATAATCACCAAGGTATTAAAGAAACCATTTGCTATGAAATCTATCCACAACAAAATACATTAAATGGGACTGGCATCTAAGGAAACAGGTTCTTTTTTTTCCTTTTTAAAAATAACAACAAAAAGTTAACTTGAGCTTAGAGTTTTGCTAGGTACAAATCAGATGATCATTATAAAAAATGACTCGATAAACAAAAATGTTGCTTACTAGCTTAACAGCAGTTGGTTAGATAAATAGCTGCATTAGAAATTTTCACAGAGAAGTGCAAGTGTTCAAATTTTAGAACACAAAGACAGTTCCAAGTAGTGGCCAATAAAAACATTTTCCTTAGAAGCAATCTTGTTTTCATCATTGTTATTTGATGGGCTTATTTACAATGTGATATTAAGTGAAAGATACACAAATCAGTTTATTGTTTTTAAAGGAATGTCTTGACTAATTACCATAAGACTTAAGAAAAAAATATAAGAATCAACTTATTACAACCACTCCCCCCTTTCACACCCTCATTCCTGTACCTTAAAATGCCCTCCAGGCCTAATTTTTTGATAATGAGAAGTAACAATTCTCAGGCTATTTCAAGTATAATCTGCTTTTTAACTTTTTTCTCATAATCCCTAAATAATTATCTATCTAATAAAGAGGGAATATGCTAATTGACCCTCATGCCATCGTAAAGATGGCAGCGCCCACAGCCAATAAGGGAATATGCTAATCGACTGCCCTGCCCTCAAAGATGGTGGCCGTCCACAGCCAATAAGAAAGGAATATGCTAATTGACTGCCCCTCCCTCAAAGATGGCAGCGCCCACAGCCAATAAGTGGGAATATGCTAATTGACTGCCCACCCTCAAAGATGGTGGTGCCCACAGCCACAAGATGGCAGCGCCCAGTCCTCTCAGCCCCGCCCCAAGGCACAGGCAAGCCTCAGATGGCGGCTGCCCAGGGCTGCCGGAGGCTCAGGTAACCAGGGCTAGCCGAGGCTTGTGCTGCTGGCAGTGGCAGCAGCAGAGCTGTGATGGGGGTGTCGCCTTCCCCTGATCGCCGGGTAGCCTTCTGCCCCTGAGGGCTCCCGGACTGTGAGAGGGGGCAGGCTGGGCTGAGGGACCCCCCACTACAGTGCATGAATTTTCATGCACCAGACCTCAAGTGTGATATAACTGTTATTTAATCAGCACTATCTGCAGTTCTAAAACATCACTTAAAGGAAACAAGTCTACTAGTATAGAAAATGCTCGGTTTATCTAATCCTGCCTCTGAAGTGCCCCTCCAAGTACTCCCAGGGTGTGAGGACAAGAAGACCAGGGGTGCGTGTCACTCATTCCAAAAGTAGGGAAAAACTCCAGTGTTTTTGCTTTTAAATCATTTAGCATCTTTTCTGGGCAAAGGGGTAAACTATATTCTGCTGCTTTCTTTTTATGGAAGTGAAATTCACATAGCATAAAATTAACTATTTTAAGGTGAACAACTCAGTGGTATTTAGTACGTTTACAATGTTGTGCAATCATAACCTCTCTAGTCCCAAAACATTTTCATCAACCCCAAAAGAAACTTTGTACCCATTAAGCAGTTTCTCCCATTCCTCTCACCCCCTATCCCTGGAAACCACCTACTCAGGATATTCCACATATATGGAATCACACATTATGTGACCTTCTGTGTCTAGCTTCTCTCACTTAGCCTAATGTTCTGAGGTTCATCCATGTTGCAGCATTTATTGATACTTCATACTTTATGACTGAATAATATTCTATTATATGTATACTAGAGGCCCGGTGCACGGGTTTGTGCACCAGTGGGGTCCCTTGGCCTGGCCTGTGGGGATTGGGCCAAAACCGGTTCTCCGGCATCCCCCAAGGGGTCCCGGATTTCAAGAGGGCGGTTCTCGGTTCTCGGTTCTCGGGTGACACACCTGGAATCAGGCTCCCTCCTCTCTGGTTCCAGGTGCATCACCTGAGAACCACAGCTGCCAAGTCACCGCAGCTCAGCAGCTCCTGTGTTGAGTGTCTGCCCCCCGGTGGTCATTGTGCATCATAGCTATCTGTCGGACAGTTGAATGGTTGCTTAGGCTTTTATATATAGATTCCACAATTTGTTTATTCACTGATAGACACGCGGGCTGCTTCTACCATTTGGATATTATAGACAGTGCCTCTTTGAACATGAGGGTACATGCACTTGATGCCCTGTTCCAGTTCTCTGGAGTGGAACTGCTGGGTCATATGGTAATTCTATGTTTAACTTTTTGATAAACTTCTGCACTGCTTCCCACAGAGGCTGAACTATTTTACATTCCCATAAGCAACGGACAAGGTTCTAATTTCTCCACAGTCCTTGATGTTTTCTGTTAGTGCACATTTTTGTTTTTTTACATTACAAGCCATATTTAGATGTACATTGGCACCTCACTGTGGTTTTGATTTGCATTTCCCTAGTGACTACTGATACTGAACATCTTTCATGTGCTTATTGGGCATTTGACTAACTTCTATTCAGGTCCTTTGACCATTTTTAAATTGAATTGTTCATCTTTTTATTGTTGAACAGTAAGAGTTCTTCATATTTTGGACACTAGGCCCTTATAAGACACATCATTTTCTTTTATGAAGGTTTTCTTTTCACTTTCTGCATAATGTCTTTGAATGCAGAAAGTTTTAAATTTTGATCAATTTCAATTCTCTTTTTGTTGTTGTTGCTTGTGCTTTTGATATCCTATCTAAGAATCCATTGCCTAATACAAAATCGTGAAGATTTAATCCTATGCTTTTCTCTTATAGTTTTACTAGAGGCCCGGTGCACGAAATTCGTGCACGGGGGTGAGGGGGGTGCGGGGGTGTTGTCCCTCAGCCCAGCCTGCAGTCTCTCCAATCTGGGACCCCTCAAGGGACCTTCATTTTTTTCCTCCAGGAGTGTGGTGGAAAAACCCTAGATCACCTTGGATTCTTATAACCCAAATTACCAAGAACACTGCAAGTGGTGGCCTACAGGGAGCTTAGCCAATGAGTTGTCAGAAAAGGTATTTACTCTCAAACTGGTTTGGCTCAGTGGATAGACCGTGGGCCTGCAGACTGAAGGGTCCCAGGTTTGATTCCTGTTAAGGGCATGTACCTTGGTTGGAGGCACATCCCCAGTGGGGAGTGTGCAGGAGGCAGCTAATCGATGTTTCTCTCTCATTGATATTTCCAACTGTCTATCCCTCTCCTCTCTTCTCTGTAAAAAAAAATCAATAAAATATTTTTTAAAAAAGGTGTATCCTCTGCAGCTCATGCAGCCCCTGGGTTGTGTCCACTGGGCTAGGGGTGTGTCCCTGCCACCCAGTGGTGGCCGCCAGGGTCTCCGCACACCCCAGAGGCCAGCAGCCAGCCCCCGGTCGTGGGCGCCTGGCTGGGGGTGTGTCCCCAAACTGCCGCTTCATGTGCGAGCCTTTGCAAGCCGCTGGGGGCCGGGCGGCTTGGCACCTGCACCCACAGGCTTCGAGTGGCCAGGGGGCGTTCTGGGACCCCTGCCGCTCAGGACCTAAGCACGGGCCTACAGGCTAGGAGCGGCCTGGGTCCGGAGGATGTTTCCAGGACCCAGGCCGCTCAGCGCCCGCATATGCAAATTAACCGCCATCTTGTTCGCTCTGATTGGCTGTGGGCATAGCGAAGGTACGGTCAATTTGCATGTTTCTCTTTTATTAGGTAGGATGGCTTTAGGTCTTATAAGCAAATAGTGTTTTATGTAGTCTGTGATTTCATGAAAGAAAGATGATTTCTTATGAAGGTGAGTGTGACAAAGACACATGGTCCTTCTTTTATTACTCATGTGAAAGTGGAGCATTTGGTTGGGTTTGTAAGTTGTCTGGCCAAAACATTTTTGCAACACTGACTATTATAATGGATCCAGTGTTTCTGAAAGATTGAGGGTATCTCTTTCTGTACCTTTCCATGTTTGTGTCTTGGAAAGTGATGTCCCTAGGGAAGAGAGTCCTTCTCCAAAGGAGAACTGTAAGTGAATGTAATATAACACTAATGTGTAGCCATATGCAAATGCTGTGTACATATCAGTTGTTTTTCCTTATTTACTATCCATTCTATTCCTTCCAGTAACAATCACTCCCTCCAACTCCAAGTCCTAGAACTTGGTGCCTTTAGTTACTCATGGGTGAGGAGCTCCAGGACCAATCAGAAATAATGAGACTCAACTTCAGGACTTCTGCTGGGGCTACTCAGAGAGTCTTATTATCTTTTCCATTGGACCTGGAGCTGTAATTTCACAAAGTTAGGACCGCTGATGGATAAATTAAGTTAAAATGGTCTTTAAAAAAAATCACTCAAATAATTAGATATGAATAGTTTCCTGAATTTTCTGTTAAAAAAACATTTTGAGGTAGTATAGTAATGATTTATATGTTGAACTCTTAAATACAGCATGAAGTACAAGGCATAAAAAACATAAAACAGAAGAATATCTGAGAAATATCCTACAGTGGAAACAATGGAATCATTATATGTTTTAAAAGAAATAACCAAAAACATAGATCAGCAAACTGTGTTCCAAGAAACTGAAACTAAAGTCAAATCAATTTCCTGTAGCTGCTAGATAACACACTGGGAGCAGAGCACTGATGAAACTTCTCTCCTTTTTGTAAATGTTGATTTGGTCCTGTTTTTCTAGCAGGCTAAGAAATTTACTTACAGTTATGAAATTCTAATTTTAAAACATATTACATGTAAGCTGAGAATGCCTCAAGCAATACATAAGATTAAAATAATACATGAAAATTTGGATACACCACTCTTGGCTACTAATGGGTTTCAATTGTAATAATTTTCAAATAAATTTTTATCTCATATTCTTTTTCATTGACATAACAATGTTCTGACCAGTAGATGTAATCTGTGTCAGTTTATAAACGTTTCCCAGACTCTAGGCTTGAAACAGCCATTTTTCTTTTACTACTTAATCGCAGACACCCAATTACAGTAAACAGTGGTAGCGGAAACCACAAGGCCATCTCCTCAGTGTATACAGCAATCTTTAGAAAAGTGACTTATTTCTATCAATATCTTCCTGGATGACATTTCTGAGACAGTGCCACCGCTCTACGTACCCAGATCAAAGTTGTTGGAATTGAACAGGAATTCTGGTAAGTAAAAAAACTCTGGGATCAGTTCTTTTACGTCTGCCATGTTGTGCTTTGATGCTGAATACCAGGCCTCCCGCACACTGTGGAACATCCGGTCAGCCAGGTCAAAGTGGCCTCCCTGTGGGCAGAATCAGAAGGCATTGCCCTATTAGAGAAGCATTCCCACCTCACAGCTTCAGTCAAGCTCAAGGGCTTGAAAACACTAAGTAGAAGTTTGCTGACCTTTCCATTTCCCATCATCCTATGTCAAATACACTACATTTTAAACAATCACCCCCCCCAAATTAATCTAATTAATTATTTCTGGGGTATTCTTTACAAAGGGTGCTCAATGTATTTGTTTTGTAATCAGAGTGAAATCCAAATGTAAAGACTTTAAAAAGCCATTTAAAAAATACTAGTTTTTAGAGAGAGGCAAGACAATAAGGAATATCAATTCTTCTTTATTTTGATGATGCTCTCTTAAAGATTGTAGTCATTTACAGTTGGAGATGTTCCAGGTATATATATGCTTGACTAATTTCACAAATAACATTACACTGAAGTTCCACACCAATGAGAACTAAGTGGAGAACTAGGAAGGTGATCAAAAATATATAGGTTGATAAAACAAATTCAAATAGAAATGGGATTTCTTTTTCCCACCACCCCCTTCCTCAATCAAGCTCTTTATACTGTGTTTTAAGCAAACACAGAATAACAGTCTCTATGATGAAGTTCACTGTGGCCATCAAGGGCTTCCATAATCTGGACTCTAGGACTCCCCACACTTACTCTGCTCCAGACACATTGGCCTCCTTGCTGTTCCTGAGGCATCTCAAGCATACACTTCACTTAGGGCCTTGCCTGGGCTGTGCCCTTTGCATAGAACACACTTTCACCAGACACTGGAATGATTAACTCCCTTTCCTCAAAGTTTTTGTTCATATGTTACCTTTTAAAGAAGACTAACTCTGATCATTCCTTAAAACTGCATTGTGCCCGGCCAATGTGGGTCAGTGATTGAGCATCAGCCTATGAACCAGGAGGTCACAGTTCAATTCCTGGTCAGGGCACATACCCAGGTTGCAGGCTCAATCCCCAATGTGGGGCATGAAGGGGGCAGCCGATCAATGATTCTCTCTCATCACTGATGTTTCTATCTCTCTCTCCCTCTCCCTTCCTCTCTGAAATCAATAAAAACTTATTTTTAAAAAATCTGCATTGATACCTCCCCTGCCTCCCATTCTCCTTTCCCTGATCTATATTTTTCTGACAGCATTTATCACATTCTAAAACACTTGACAATATATTCATTCCGTTTGACTGGCTCCCTCAACCAAAATAGTATATAAGCTCCACACGGTAGGGCTTTTGCCTTTATTCATTAAAGTACTGCAAGCACCAGAATACTGTCTGAATGAATGAAAGAGAATGTGGACAAAAACAGCTATAATTAAGAAAACAGCGAATGAGATAGACTAATTACTTTTTTTTTTAATGTTTGTTGAATTCAACCAGTTAAGGCTGAATTCCATATGCCTCGCCAGAAAGCATATGCTACTTGTTTATTTGACTAAAGGACCTTGGCACTTGTTTATTATAAACAAATTCTAGTTTATTCATCAATTTTGATATAGCAAAATTTCACTTTAATTATGTTTTGATTATGGGTCCTCTTGTAAGGCAAGATGACAGTATTTTTTTTAAAAAGCAACAATTTTCAATAGAAAGAATGCCTATGCAGAATGGGACAATTCTGAATTTAGAGTTTTACCTGCAGCCGTAAGAATATCTGTGTGAAAGGCTCCATCCTCACTAGGTATGAAGCCACAATCATGGCAGATGAATAGTGGGTCCCATAGTGGTAGGCTGGAGTTTCTCCTGCTCAAAAAATTACAGCAAAATTGAAAACAAAAGAGTAAACATAAAAAATAAAATTGGTATTAATAGGCTTAAAAATGCTGATGACACTAAATACAGCTGGTGCTGGCGTTTGTAGCATGAAAACCTTGTGGTGACACTGCTCCCCTCACTTACATATTGGGCAGTAATGAAATATAAGTATAACCTGATGCCTTTCCCTTCAAACTTAGCATATCTAGCAATTCCTGTTTTGAGGCTAATTGTAATGGATAACTCTGAAGAGCAAAACATCTCCACTAAAGCAGCATATTTATTGACTTGCAGATACTTTTCATTAGGTTCTTTCTGGCTCTGCACCATCATATTTCCCTAAATTGTTTATGAATATTATGCAATTTTTACTACTCTTATTGGCAGGGGGGGTGAAAAAGAGTCCAGCCCTGGCTGGTTTGCTCAGTGGTTAGGGTGTCAGCCCATGCACCGAAGGGTCGTGGGTTCAATTCCTGGTCAAGGGCATGAACCTGGGTTGCAGGTTCGATCCCTGGCCGTGGTCGGGGGCCGTGTGGGAGGCAACCAACCAATGTGTCTCTCTCACATCAATGTTTCTCTATCTCCCTCCCTTTCACTCTTTCTAAAAATCAATGGAAAAGCAAGAATCCACATAGGGAATACTGTTAGGCTTAGTTTCCCCGCCCCCCGCTTTTGTTTTGCTTATTTTCGGGGCACACATAATAAACATTAAACATAATAATAAATAATAAATAAGTAAACTGAAGTGTTTCAGAAGGTAGTCAATTTTTATTTTTAAATGCAAAAGGGTTCTAAACATTGAGTCAATAAATGAAAGAGTAATTCCTGGCCTACATATGAGTCAAAGCAAAGGAACATTATGATGGGAAATTTCTGCCCTGTGCCAGACAGACACACCTTACTTAGTTTTCTGCCAGTACCTGACAGGCTACCTGAAAGAATCCCTTCTAAGCATGGCCATCAGTTGGCATGCAAAACCAGATTTTCTACTCTGATAGTTGTATAGATGTGTGCATATATAACATAGCAGAGATAATGACATATAAGCAATTGGGGGAAAGATGCAAGGAGGTCAGACCACTAAATTAATGGTTTTACTTTTGAAATTAGGTAAAAGTTTAATGACAAGAAAAGTTACTTACCATTAGGGTCTTCCCAGTCTTTATATCGCTTCTTATACTGAGCTAATCGTTCATCTGTCTGTGCTCCCATTGGCTTCGCCAGGTTTCTAAATGTCTTGGGATTAGTAAGATCAACCTCCTAAAATACAAAATAAACCTAGTTCCACATTACCATACACCCTCTATGCCCACCGATGCAGATATGGTGGCTACAGCTGACAATGGTGATTTGTAAAAACGTGCTAATATCTTTTGGGTCCCATGGCAGAACTGGTTTCAAAACAATGCCATACAGCTGCTGGTCATTCACACTTTATAGAGGGGCACATGGCAGTTTGTTAAGTGGTTCGGTTTGAAGACAACTGCTTTGGAAATTAAGTGTTGACAGAGGAGGGCACTCAGGACCCATATCTGGAGATGAAGAGGAGGAGGGACAATCCTTTCCAGTCTTGGCAAGGACACAGCAGAAGACTGTGGATACAAAAGCTTCAATTCATCTTTATCCTCCGTCACCCACATACCTAGAGGATCAAATGCCGTCTCTGTTCTCTTCCCCACCTCCCCTGTTTCACGCTGACCTTACTTCAGAGCATTTCCTTCATAGAGGTGATTGGGAAGTGACATAAAGTAGAACACTCAGGAATTCATTCGCCTCTAAAAGGCATCAGACTAGGCCAAGTGACTGTCACTGAGACAGAATCTTTCAGTCTGCCACGATTATTTTAAAGCTCATCTCTAGTTGGCCTAACTCATATATTTGAAAGGAAACCTGAATTTACCTCCTGAAGGTTTTAAAAGTAGAAATTTGAAATATGCACCTGTGGGATATTTAATTTGTATTCTTTTAATAGGGCGTTATAACCAACCAATTTTGCCAACTTGTACTTTAAAAGTCTTGGGAAGGAGAAATTGATACACATTTATAAATACAAGTCAAATTAGTACATTTGTCCCCTCAAAATTTATATGCAAAATACCTCATTAACATTTTTTTGGTTAATTCAACAAACATTAAAGTGTATGCTAAGTAGCAGGCATTATTGTAGAGGTTGGGAATTGAGAGACACATAAGATAGTCTTTGCGCTAAAGGACCTCACAATCAAGTAGGGTCAAACACAAATCATGATGATAAAGTGACACAGCTTCAGGACAGTGATACCCGCGTGTGTCCTGCAGGGTGGAATGGAGCTAGCCAGGTGAATGTGTAATGGGAGAGAAGGTGTGCATGAGCACTGGGAGAACTCCCCACTAGGAGTGTAGCACGTGCAGAGCAACTGAAAGATGTCAAGGAGATGGAGAGGTAGCCCAAATAGCAATCCTGGGAGCACACAAAGGACAGATTCCTAGGAGCTACTTTGTAAAGGGCACAGTACTGAGGCTTTTAAATTCTCTCCAAATCGTGATAATGATTCATTGAATCATTTTAAACAGAGGGATGACTCAAGTAGATTTGTTTCTGACACTGGCTGCAGTGCAGAGAGCAGAGAGACATCCACCAGTGGATATAAATTAATTACCACTTAAGGAAACCAAATAGAGGTTATGAATTAATACCCAAGAAGTTGGTCAATTATCCACATTCTGTACAAGTCCAATCTAAAGCTCTTCTCATCTTCTTGGAATAAGTGCCTGCTGAGAACTTTAAACTATAAAACATCTAAGCCAATGCAGTATCTCTTAATTACTTTTGAAAATGTGTTCCACTTATACAAAATGACTCGAGATTTACCTCTGAGTCGTAATCTGCAAGGATCCAAGGAAACACAGGATATTGCATGAGGTCATTGTACGATCTGCCGGCCAAAGTGTTCAAGTGCATCAAATACTGGAAGTTGCTGATTTCACCTCTCTTGGGAAAGAGAGATAAGGGTTCATTTTAGAGCAATCGATTACATCCACTATGTTCACTTTTTAAAATGTTATATGCAAAATGAGGTAAAGAACAATTTCTTTCTTATAGATTTCAGAACATCAAAACTTTTTCTAAAAAGAACAAAAATAAGACATTTTTTCTATGGTACATATTTTATGGGTTATTAAAGTGCCTTTTTAACTGTATGACTTGCACCATCTACACTAATAAAAGAGCACTATTCAAATTGACCGTATCTTCACGACGCCCACCAGCCAATCAGGAGTGAGTATGCAAATTAACCCAACAAAGATGGCAGGTTAATTTGCATATGCTGGCTCCAAGAGGCTGGGGGCAAGCATTCTGCACCGCCCCAGCCACTCAGGGCCTCTGGGCAGCATGGGAAGGCAGAAAGGCGGCTCTGGCCAGAGAGAAGGCGGTACTGGCAGCCAGGGTAAGGAAGGCCCATTCTTGCACAAATCTTCGTGCATTGGGCCTCTAGTCTAACTATAAATTACAAAGGAAGCTTCTATTTTCATTAAACTTACCTCCCATCTCTGAGTGACAGACTTCTCTCCAACCAAAGTACTAAGCAACCCAGACCTGAAATCAATAAATAATTACATTGTAGACAGAAGAATTTTAAATGACTAATTTAGAGTTGACAATTTTAAGTGACCTAGTCCAGGAACTTTTCAGACTATGGAGGACCTATTAGTGGGTCATAAAATCAATTTCATCTTCTTAAATATGAAATAACATGGAACTGAACGGAAGAACACAGAACATTGGGAGGCATCACATATAGTAATGAAAGTATTTTCAGTGAATTTTGTCTTAGCTACCTCAGTTTGTGTGTTGTGGGATACAATGTAGAATATATTTTTTTTACTGTGGGTTATGGCAAAAGAGTTTTAAAAACAATTATCTAGTACAACCTTCTGCCTTTTCCAATAATCACTATGTAAAAGGATTTAAAGACATTATGTTGGAATAACAAATAATATACAATATTTTGTACATAGTAGGTACACAGCATATTTTCTAAAAGAGATGTTGAAAGTGAATGAGAAAGTCATTGCTGTTCAGGTTATTTAAAATTTTTTGATAGCAGCCTTTTCTAGAATGCTGTAAAATCCTTATTTAAAAAAATATTTTTATTGATTTCAGAGGAAGGGAAAGGGAGAGAGAAGACAGAAACATCAATGATGAGAGAGAATCATTGATTGCCCCCCACTGGGGATTGAGCCTGGGGGCAACTGGGCATGTGCTTTGACCAGGAATCGAACTGTGACCTCCTGGTTCATAGGTTGATGCTTAACCACGGAGCCACACAGGCTGGGCTAAAATCCTTCTTTAGGTTTACCAACTTTATAACATTGATAATTATATTTTGAAGATTGCAAAGTGGCTGTCAAACCAGTAAGCAAACACTTAACTACATATTTTACTGTCTGAAAGTAAATTAATAGATTCAGCTCAATGGCATAGATACCACTTGCCACTTACAGATAAATTCTTCTTTCCAATAGGAAAATAGAATGTATAGGATGCTCTCCCTGGAAAAAAGAGCTATGATCACCCCTCAACCTTATAAGAAAGGGAACAATTGGAAAGAAGATTAAAGTTGGAAATGAATGTCTGCTTCTTGCCTTTGAGCTTTTAGAAGTTCTTCAAGAACTGCCAATTCAGCACAGAAAGTAGCAAGAACAATGAAAATAGCAAGCTGAAGATGATCAGGGCAGATGAAAGTACTAGCAATTTGATTATAAGTAGAAAAAGGCTGGATGTGCTCTAGGGGAGCCTTTCACTTCCTTTTTTTTATATTAACAACATACGTGATTAGGAGCAAAACATGCTTCTGAGGCTAATAAAAGCATGTAGTTAGCATTTGTATTTGCTAAATCTCGGCCAAAGAAAAATAAAAGCAACAACCTAAAGAGAAATACACGAATTTAATATATTTAGATATACACAGACTGGACTCAAATTTTATTTACAAGTTATATAATCTCCAGTAGTTTTAAGTCATTCTTTTGCAGGTTGTAATAATTAATTTGTAGCCCTGCTTCTCTTCCAGTGGATTATAAAGGACCACAGTTCTGAGCGACTGTGAATGGAGCTGGGTGTGTGGATTCTTAAAGTATCTACATCATCCAGAAGGACTTTCTAAGAGTAAAAGCAGCTGAAAAGAGCACAAGGAAGCACTGATAGGTGTGAACATATAAAAACAGAAGTTTTATTTTAAATGTGAAAAAACAAAATCAAGAGGAAACCTGGGAAATTTGTGAAAAATATGACAAGCATAGGAGTAATAATACATTATTATTGAAAAACCCCATACAAATTGATAAGAACTCAAGAGGAGAGGTTAACTGTTTAAACTACTGTGGTGATCATTTCACAATATGTATAAATATCAAATCATTATAATGTATACCTGAAACTAATATGTTATATGTCAATTATATTTCAATTTAAAGAAAAAAATCAAACCACCACCAACAACAAACTCAGGAAAAAAAATGGGCAAAAGTTATAGATAATCCCCAAATGATGATTTTAAGTGGCTAACAAACATTTACTGAGCTCTAGCACTAATAATAAAAGACATGCTCATTTAAAATATGAAAAAAAACACTTTATAAAATCGGTAAAAAATTTAAAAAATATAAAGAGTTGAGAAGCATCTTATGGAGACAACTAAACTTATCCACAAATGATTGAATACAAACGTGCATATTTTTATGGAAATTAAGTTGGTTTTGTGTATCAAAAGCCTTCAAATTCATTCTCTTTATTTTACTGAGAGGACTTTACCCTAAAAAAAATAATCAGGAATCACACTTGCATTATCATTAGAAGGGAACATGATAAAAATGAAATATCCACAAATAAAAGAATGTTTTATACATATGTTGAATAGGTAGCAAATAAAAGTAATGTTTCTGAAGAATTTTTTTAAAGCAGGGGAAACCATTACATATAACACTGAATGGAAGAAGCAAAATAGAAATGTGTATAGTACGAACTTAATTATGCATATAGGAATATATGCATGCTTAAAAGACTCCAAGAAAAATGATCAAAATGGGAGCACTGATTTGACCTGAGTGGTCATGCACACATTTTCTTTTTTCCTTCTAGTTTTCAGTAATCAAACAATTTTGTGCAACACCAGGAAGAGAAAACACTCATCTGAAATATTAAATAATGCCGTCCAGATACAAACATGGTAATTTCACTATTAAATTATAATGCAAGAAGCAAACACCTACCCTTGCTCCACACTTGTGTTTGGTCTTTGCCCAGACACAGACTCGGAACTGTCAGTTAGAGATGGAACTACAGCCAAAAACCTGGAAAGTTTAAAAATAGCATAAAATTGAAAGTGAAGTCTCAGTCAGGGTCTAATGAGAGCCTGAGAAAGGACGGATGATTCATTTACATCTTGTTTCATTTACCCCTCCATTTCCCAATAAATGGCAGGCAGCAGGAACACATAATAGTTAGAACACTCTGTTAGGATAAGGAAGGTGGTCGCTTCCGCAGCCAAATAATAAAAGCCCACAGCAAAATCAATCATTTGGCTTTTTACATATGCTGCCATGTTGCAGGAAGAAAGGCCTTGCAGCACGGATTCACAGGAATTGAGTCAACTTAATGAAGTCCTAGAGAGTGATTAACAGCTAACTATGCACATGACAGCAAGTAATCCTGACAGCTAAAATGATAGAACAGACACATCACTACATAAATGAAGACCCACACAAGGTAAGGAACTTTATGTGATAATCTTATAATTTTTTTCAGAGTTGCTTATAATGTCAACCTACATTTTTTAAAGGCAAAGAGAATTATGTAGAAATTCTTGGAATGAATATAGACCTTGAATGTGGCACAGACACAGAAATGTCTCACAGAAAGAAAAACTCATCTCCTTGTAATGGTTTCCAGTTATGAAGAGCAAATAATTTCCTAGTGCTGAAAACAATAGCACCCTTAGAGATTAACAAGGTAGATAACTGAAATTTCAGTCACTTTACTTAGCTCTTCCCATACATGAAGGGGGTTCTGATTTACCAATCAATACTCACAACCACTGCACCTAAAGACCCGCCCTCATTCCCAGGTGCTCACTGCTAACTAACGTTACTGTACTACAGCGATTAGCAATGCTGCTTGGCATTCGTTGTTCCTCATGGAATGACTTGAAACAGAAAACTTCCTTTCCTAGAGGGCCTGCAGGATCTACACCACCCTTCAAAGAGTAAGAGAAGGTCTCTCCTATCTATGATCAGTGCATAAAGCCTTATTATTCATACATCTAACAGAAATATCTTCAAATGCCATGGATATGTACTGTGAGGTTTGTAAAGTAAATTTGAAATACATTTTTATCCAAAATAAGGTAGGGTTATATTATAGTAAGTGCTTTATTTGTACTACTTTTCCAATGGTGAAGATATCCAACGTCCCTTCCAAGGCCAGAGAAAGTCTCATATGAGTGTAATTTCTAAGGAAACTTGGTCTCTCTGTTCAATATGAAGAAAGCCTATTTGGAACCTGAAGTGTTATTTTTGAAGCTACACTTCACCATCCTTTTACATTTAGAGATGCAGGACTTAGTGATGAAAGTAGCTTTGGATGGTAACTATACGTTGCCAGAAGAAAAAAATGGCATTTCAAAATAAAATAGCATCCTTATAAAAGCTAGTTAGAAGAATCATGTTTATAGAAGTTGGCAAAAAGTGAAACAAATATTTTCTTCAAAGAAATTAATTCACTGATCTAAACTCTAGATTTTTAAAAACTAGCTAAACTGGTAGTTTCCCTCCCATCTCTTCCCATGATAGCATTATCAAGTATTCCTAATAAGCAATACCTTTGATAGACTTTATTTCTAATTCCTTTCTGAAAAGCAAGGAGATAATTCCGTCCATCTCCGGAGAAAACTTCCACAGCAATAGGCTGAAATGATCAGAGAAAAAAAGACATAAAGAAAAACACAAATAAGTTATATATTAACTTTTCCACTATCAATTTCTACGAATTTGAAAAAGTTAACCCATTGAAGAACACTGAGTCATAAATTCCCAGCAGATTCAATTACAAAGTAAACAGAGCCAATTTGTTTCAAATGTGTTCTCAACTTTTTTTAAAAAAAAATTTCATAATAGAATGGTAAAATAAAAAGTTATAATTCTGTAAAATTATAATAAAGATGTAATTTTTATATTAAGAGGCAATTATAATGTTGATTTGGATAGCTATAGATAAGGATGGATGACCAAGATATCACTTAAGTTTTAGGTGGTATTTTTATTTTTTAAAGAGATATATTATACAGAGTTATGCACCGTGTGATGTCAGTTTGTCTGTCACATACTAGTAACCAAATTTAAGGAATAATCTATGAAATACTCTAAGGGATAATGCAGATCCTGCAGAGGGTTTTCATGGCATGCATCAGTTTTAAAATAATACATGCTCTGAATAAAGGAACATGACAAAACACTGGGTACTACTAAGTCAACCCACCTGCAGAAGATACCTCCTTTTATGTACCTCCCTGATATCTTCATACGCAAAAATGCTGCACGTTCTCTTGAGCTGACTGGGGCCTTGCCTGGCTCCTCTAGGAATAATTGGCTCATGCATACTATAGGCAGCCAAGGGAAAGGAGATAAACAAAAACACAGCGAGAGATAAATTCAAAGTTCATCAAAAGCTGTTATTCTCAACATATGAATAGAAGGGAGAATATTCACTTAAAAATATATTTAAGAGACTAATTTGTCAGCTACTCAGCACACAAGCAACCTCCTTTGATGAAGTTAATTTTAAAATCCCATTATTGCTATCAGGGCCAACTTATCCATCAGACCCAGTGCCTAGATCTAAATACTTTCAGGGGCCAAGAAAATGTTTTAATTTCTTTTAAAACCAGAAGAACAAAATTAAACTTTTGGGCAGAAGAAAATGTTTTAATATATAATATGGATATATTCATCTTTAAACTAAGAGTCATAAAATATAAATTTTAATGTTTTTATATGGAGAAAGGGGCCCATGAAAGTCATAATGTGGCCCTAATTGTTGCTAAAAGTGACTATATGAAATATCTCCTAGGAATGAATTGCAGAGCTCATGTCTACATTCAACAGTGTTAGGTGTTCAAAATGGCAAAGGAAGAGAAAAACGTGTTGAATTTCTAAGCCTTTAGCTTTTCATCTTCCTTCTAGCTTGTCTGCCTTGTGGGTTTTCCGTTACCCACTATCACTTCCATCACAGAACTGGCAGAAGAAAGGAAGACGGGTAAGACTCAGCTCACTGCTGCCTGAGCCTCGGTCACACTGCTTCCAGGGCACCCAGGGCATGGACGCTCTTCCTGCTAGAGGGCTGGCAGTGGCCTGCGTTTTCCCTATAACTGTGCTTGTACTAAAATTTTTTAAAAAGAACAATTTGCAAATTCAGAATAAGTTCATAAACATATAGATTATAATATAAGAAATTTGGTGTCTAATATTATGAATTCATAGTCAAAATTTTAGTTTTCATTTTGAAATATAAAGCCATTTTTTTCTTTATTACTTTTAAATAACTATTACCCTTGTGGATATTTAACATGGATGCACACAAACTGAGAGGTAACATTATTTGAAACACAATTTCTGGATTAAAAAACACGATGTGAATAATATTGTTTTCTAAAGATAGCTGTACTGTATGTCTCTGTATTCATCTACTTACTTTGGAGGTAAAGTTTCAATGTCTCTTATTTCCCTTGTTGCTGTCATTGTAAAGCCATCAATCACATAAAAATGCTCTTTACCAAAGAGAAGCAGCCCCTCACTGGTATCCAGGCCCTGGACTCGAGCACAACGGTACATGTGTTGGATCTATAAAGAAAAACCATAAACATTCATTAACATAGATTAAGAATTTTTTTTTTTTATGTAACTAAAACAAAATGTTTTAAAACATGGATTTAATGGGAGAACAGTATTTTACCGGAGTCCCTCTGTGAAGACATCCCCTGAGCCAAGCATAGTAAATGAGTGTAAGCATATTTAAGAGAATCTGCTAAGACAGTAGTCTGATTTGTAGTTGACCTCAGTAAAAAGAAAACAACCATTTAATCATATCCATTCACCCCCATGCATCATCCATTTCTCTCAATATTCACGAATACTCACTATGTGCCAGGCACATATGTACCAGGTTCCACAGGTGATGAACAAGTTCAATAATGAGGGATACAGACAGAAAACTTGGCAGGAAAGGGAACTGAGGCATACATGTAAACAGATTAGGACTGAGCCCTGTGTGAGCCAAGATGATACAAAGTGAAAAAGGTCTGGGGAGCCTAACAATCCTGAGTGAATTCTGGTTTTGTTACTTATTGTAGATCTAGCCAAGTTTCCTAATTTCTCTGGGCCTCTGTGTCTTCGTTTGTAAATTTCAAATGCACACTGGCTGTTGTCAGAGCAAGGTAATTTACATAATCATGTTTGCAATTGTTGGCTGCTTTCTCTTCCACACAGCTCACTTTTCCTTTTTCCCTAACAACTCCTGGAACTAGAACTGGGAATTGGTCCCTATCTGCTCCCACCTGGATCCTGCCTGCCTGGCCGACTGTTATGCCATTGTAAAAAGCCCAAATTGGCATAAGTTATATTTTCCTCATAGAAGGAAGGAATCACTGAATCGCTCAATGTAAGTATTGTTTTCTTTCCAATGAGCAGGATCTGTTCTTATTAAAAATTCTTTCTTGTTTAAACACAGTTCAACATGAGTCAAGGAAAAAGATCAACAACTAAACCAGAGGCAAACAAATGTCAAATAAATGTCAGTTTGAATATACTTCCTGTACTACTGAATCTTAAAATAGCAAAAACTGTAGTCATGAGATTAAAAGTTTAACAAGTGACAGCATTAGAAAGTAATTTTCTAAAATATGCAAATGTAAGTCAATTTTCATAGCCACATTTGAACTGCTTCAATAATAAAATGGTAGAATGTTACAGGAAAAATACTGATGCACTTTTAAAGTACCTTTAGTGTAGTGTAACATACTACAGAAAAATGTTTTTCATAAATGCACAGCTTGGATTTTCAAATGCTAAATATGCTGCAACTGGCATCCTAATGAAGAAATATAACATTCCCAAGACTTCAGAGCCTCTCTTGTGTTTCCTTCAGACTTAATGAACTTTTGCAGTTATATGGTTTTTAAAAATATTCTCATTCCACATTAATAAGGCCATATGGACACAATTTTAAAAATTATATACTAATTTCTGGTTACTACTTCAGAGTGGGCCAGATTTCAAGGGTCATTCCAAGATCTAATATAATAGACAAAAGACCATTCTTTAAACAGTTGATGTTCACTAATCCTCCCTCCCTCCCTCCCTCCCTCTTTTCTTTCTTTCCTTCCTCCCTTTATTTACTCAACCAAACACTCCTTCACTCAAAGGTTTTAGGGTGTCTGCTAAGTGAGGAGCTGTACAGCAATAGGGTGGGAATAAGAAGCACTGCGGCCTATCAGGAGCTCCCTGGCTAGGGGGAGAGACAGACACAGGAACAAATAATCAGGACCTGATAAAATAGAGTAATATATACAAGGCATTATAAAAGCATAAAAGAGGGTATCTAACCAAGCCTGAGTTGGCAAGACAATCAAGAAACACTTCCTACATTTAAGTATTAAAGACATCCAAATAAATTAGACTGTATCAATGGGAGTTACAAAGAGAGGTTATGCAAATGATGGAGAGAGAGGCATTTTGGCAGGGAAGAGAATGAGTTAAGTATAGAATGAAGAAATAACATCATGGATGTAGTAAACTGAAAGGCACACAATGCTGCAGGGGGCTCAGGCTACCAGGCAGGGTCAGTAAGAGGAGCTTGGAGAGATGGGCAAGGTGCAGGAGGCTGAAATAGAAAGGCAAAGTAATGTTCTATGAGTGAGAAGGCTGGGGAGATAGCGCAGACTGGCTGAAGCTTCTTGTAGGTATCACTAGAGTTATGGAGTTGAAAAAGCACGAGGTCAGAATGGGTTGTGTACATGGGTTTGGAATAGAGAATTATAGCAAGAACTGCAGTCCAATAAAGGGAATAGAGGAAGATGGTGAATTAGGTGTCAATTGTTAATACTGTGTCTGATGAAACCTCATGCTGTTTTATGTAATCAGCTAGGACAGAAAATCCTGAAGATGAGAGAAGTAAAGTACTGAACCCAAAAGGTGGTTTAATACTGTGTTTCATCAGAGAGGCTGAAATATTTATCTTCTGTCACCCTATCAACCAGTCTTGTAAACTGGAAACAAGTTACTTACATACAATCCTTACTTTTTAGAAGCACAATACCTTTTCTCCGTCCTCTAGGAGGCGAAGTAGGGTGGCGTTGTCTGTTTTCTCCTCCTCTTCTATAGAGCCACCCTCAGCAATCTGGTCTTGTAACTGCTCCTGGTTCTCCTCATCGCCTCCATCAGGTGCAGATCGGGACCGTTTTAGAGGAGGCTTGACCAGACCTACAGGATAATAACCAAGAGGGCCATGTGACCTTGCAGGGCCATTTGGGAAGCACTTTAGTCTCATGTAGCCCCTCCAATACATTTCCAATTTGAGGTAACTCAGGAAGATATAGGAGGCAACACAGTTCAGTGGTTAACAACATAGACTCTGGAGTTAAATGGCTGTGTGACCTTGGAGAATTATTTGCCCTCTCTGAATCTCAGTTGTCTTACCTATAAAACTGGAATAGGAATACTGCCTATCTTAGAGAATTGTTGGAGGACAAAATGAGGTAACTCATGTAATAAAAGCACTGAGCATTATGGTTGTAAATAGTAAATTCTAAATAAGTATCAGATAATGATAAACAGAGAGTTTAGCATCATTAATGGTAAGAATGGTTTTGTTTATGGACAAGTGTCATTGAGGAGATACCATGAATAAATGATCAATTCCTACCAGAAACAAAAGTAAAGATAACAATTTATAAACATGATTATAAGAGATCCCACCTACTTAGACTGCCCATGAGGACTATTTTAAGACTTAGGTTATAAGCAGCAGTATGGTCATTCATACATCCTATCATCAGGCCATGAAGAATAAGAACAGAATTCTTTATAACACAGAGACAAATCATTTAATTTGCAGATTAAGGAAACACTTTACTGCCTACATTTGGATAACTTTATTAATAATCACAGGAGATGACATTAAAATCAGTTAATGAGATCCCAAAATATGAGAACCACTCAAAATACACTCTAACGCCCACATTCAATTAAATTAATAGTCTTAGTTGTACCAAAGAAAAGTCATGTTACACCTACCAGTGATAGTTGCTTTAAGAATTTTGGAAAGCATTAAGTCAGCCTGTTAGAATCTTATGCTTTCAATATGTGTTATCAGAGGCTCTGCTTTGCCTTAATAAGAACCTTATTTTCACATATAAAAGAGCATAATAAGTAAGCATGAGAACATCCACAAGGGGAAAGCTTACAGCTGCATTATTTTTAATTTGGTGAATCAAAACCTCCATCTCTATGTCTAGAATAACACCTTGCATATTACAGTAGAGGCACTGTATTTGTGGTTTTAGCTCAATTAGAGATTAGGAAAATGAGGTCAAGAGAAGTGAAGAGCCAATGACCCAAACACAAGTTGACTGACTCACTTTGTGAATTGTACCAGGGGGCTTATACCCAGTAAATATAGCTTTAGAGTATCTCAATAATTTTGCTGGTGCATTGTCAAGAAAATTAGAAGGTTGTAAACTGTTCAACTACTGAAAGTTTCAAGGATTCTATAAAAATTTTATATCAATTATGAAATGCTTAGTAAGTCAGAATCATTATGAGAAAACAGGTATCCTATATAATAAAGAGGTAATATGCAAATTGACCATCACACCCTTGCACACAAGATGGCCACCACAAGATGGCCGGCAGGGGAGGGCAGTTGTGGGTGATCAGGCCAGCAGGGAAGGGCAGCTAGGGGTGACCAGACCGGCAGGGGAGGGCAGTTGGGGGGAACCAGGCCTGCAGGGGAGGGCATTTAGGGGTGACTGGGCCGGCAGGGGAGGGCAGTTGGGGGCAATCAAGCCTGCAGGGGAGGACAGTTGGGGACGATCAGACCGGCAGGGGAGGGCAGTGGGGGCGATTGGGCCAGCAGGGGAGCAGTTAGGTGTCAATCAGGCTGGCAGAGGAGTGGTTAGGGGTGATCAGGCTGGCAGACAGAAGCGGTTAGGGGTGATCAGGCAAGCAGGCAGGTGAGTGGTTAGGAGCCAGCAGTCCCAGATTGTGAGAGGGATGCAGGCTGGGCTGAGGGACACTCCCCCTCAGTACACGAATTTCATGCACCAGGCCTCTAGTATAATAATAGGAGAAATGAATCACAATTTTCTATGGTGTTTTTGGTCGAGATGGTCATATACTTTTTGGTTTTAATCTATGGGATGTAAAACTGATTTTTATAGTTCTTAATTTATATCCTGGGGCTTTATTTATTAAATATGCCAAGATTTTGAATTTATGGTGAAGCAGAGGCTTAAAGAAGTTAAAACAATGGATTGATTTATTCAGTATTGACTGAATCCCCGTATTGTGCTAGTCATGCCAAAAGCTATAAAGTGAGATGAAAAATAATCTCTGCCTCTGAGAAACTGATAATTTAGAAAAACATAAAGCAGTGAAAAATCACTGAAACTGCTGTGAGAGAGGTGAGCAAAGAGTTACTGGTGGACAGGGAGTTGAAAAAGTTCCAGAGAAGAATGACTGGATTATTCCCTGGTCTCTTTAAGACTGGGGAGGGTCTGTTAAGGTCTAAATCATGGAGAAGCTGTAGAAAGGAGTCAGAGTGCATACCTATATAAAAGTAAAGAATCAACAAGCCCATGGCCATTTTAATTCAATTCATCACCATACGTATGTTTTACTAAGCTCTTAAAAGTACAGATTTAGAATAATCATAGGAAAAAAGACTATTACTGTTTACTGTTGGCTAACATGCACTAAGGACACATTGTTAGTAGTGGTTTTAAACTTATAAATATTTACTTAGTTATCAGTTAACTGAAAATATCAGGTGCCATGAGAATTCTGCAAAATACAAAAAAAAAAAAAAAGAATTATTATCAAGTCAACGGGCATATTGCATTCATCTGCAGGCAATAAGAAAGAGCCAGTTGCTTTAAAAGTTCAGATGCAGAAATTATTTTTAAGAAGAATGAGATGGCATAATATTTATAGATATCTTTAAGGCTGGACCTACTGTTCACAATTGCTCCTATTTTCATATACATTCAAATATGAGGAATGCTCTAGTGATTTCAGATTGAAACCCAGAGAAAGGCTGACCTTTGACTTTGGCAATAGTGTCTTCACCGTGCTCTGGCTCTTGCTGAGCAGCTTCACCTTCTGAACTCTCTACAATGGCATCTTGGACAATGGCGGGATTGCCAGAGGCTAGTCGCATGTAGTATTCTTTGCTGTCATAACTTATGGCTCTTCTGTACCTAGCAGGTTTCTAAGAAATAACAAGAGAAAAGAACTCAAGTAATTGTCTTCAAGAATTAAAATATAAGCTTCCCTAGGGAAGGTATGGTGTCAAGACTTCTTTACATGTTACCTTTTTCCTAGGGATTTTTAATGGACTGTATTTATACACAGTAAGTCCATAGATTACTGGGGTTAAGTTTCTTTATTTTTAAATTCCATTGATTTTTAAAAGACATATGTAAAACAATATTAGCAGTTTTGTTCTTCCCGAAATAGAAATGAACCATCTCTAGTCAAATAACATTTTCACATTAGTACAGTATGGGCTCACTGATGTATCAGAAAACTTCCCTATACAGTAGTGTGAAGAGAATGCCCAGTGTTGGAGAGCATCAAGGTACAAGGGGGATGTCTAGTCTGCAAGGAGCCTGGAATGCTGCTTCCGCCCCAAGTAAAGTAAGTAGGTCAGGCCTAAAGGGCCAGCCCTTCAGTTGGAGTCATCTATACGAGTGTTTACTTCAGATACTTAGAGGTAGAGACTCAGAACTGCCCTGGTCTTTCGCATATTCCCAGGTCTCACTGGAACTCTGAAAATGGCCCAAACCTTCAGAGCGTCCTGACCAACATGGACTCAACCAGCTTCAGGCCAGATGGTGCTCTCTGGTTGGTCTGCCACTTCGAGCTGGTATCTCCAATTTGTTAAAACATCCTCATTGTTGTGTAGGAGAATATGATCCATAAACTTACTGAGTATATCAAGAACATATATAAGTCAATTTAGAAGAAGAAATTTATTACCTACAACACTGGAAAATATTTAACTTTTTTGGCATGAAACAAGAACATTTATTTTTCAGAATAATTAATATTTACCCTAAAAATATGTTCTCCAATTGACCTAAACCTTTTTTTTTCTTCCCACCTAATACAATGAAAACATTAAGGTCTAAAAGTTCCTACCAAAAAAGTAAAACCAGAGGGAAAAGTTTACATGTATAAAGGTTCCTCAATCAGACCCAGACTTTGGATTAACAATTAGAAAAGGATGGGGTTTGAAACATGTTTTTAAATGCTCTCTTTATAAACATTTACTTTGCCTTTCCTATTAGTAAGAGTATCTAATTAAAAATATTCTATTGGCCTACTCTTCAAGCTCAAGTATTCAATACCTATTGTTTACAATAATGCTTATTTCAAGCAAGACATTTTTAAAAAATGATTTCAAACTGAAGTGAAAAAAGGTGTCCAATTGGTTGGAATATCTGGGTGAAAATACTGAATCAATTTGAGATAAAAGTATACCTAACTAAAGCCACACCGGCCTTCTTTTAATTTCAGGCACAGAATCAGAATAAAGAGAGCTGCAAGCTAACTGAAGACTAATATCCAGCAAATGGAAACTGAAATATATAACACAGGAAAGTATTACAATGATGTAAAATAATATCACAATTATGGAAGGATCAACCTAGATGAACAAACTAATAAGAACATTGCAATATTTTTGAAATGAAAGAAAGGTAATACACTTTGTACTGTAACAGTTCTTTTACTTGGTGTATAACTATTATCTTTAACTCAAAATTGTTCATTTAAAAAAGATGAAAGCAGAGTTAGTGATGGGCAAGACAATGAATGAACACATGTGGGACAACATTTACAGATTTTAACTCAGAACCATAGGCATTTTCTGTAAATATTTTGAAGCATATTTCTGTGTTCTAAAGAACTACAGTTTTTATTGAATTATGTACAGAATCTTTCTGGGGGAAAATTATAATTTTTTAACAAATTAAAATAAATTTAAATTGTATTTTGAAAAGTGATCATATACTCTTAGTTTTGATTATACTCTTCTGATTGAAAAAATAATTTAAAAAGAAGAATATCCTTTCATTCTCAAAATACAGTTTAGTATCTAGAAAAATTAAATGAGTAATTGAAAAAAGAGTTGAAGGTGTCAGGCTGCCCATTACTAACATGTGTCAGAACTTGTTAGTTAAGTATGAAGCCATACACATTTTATAGTGAGAGCAATGAATACTCCGCCTGTTAGTGAGCCGCACACAGACCCTAGGAAGCTAATTAGAGCAAAGCCGAGAAAGGCCAGAACAGTTCTCAGCATAAATGAAACCCACTTTTCAACTCTAAGAAACTTACAGGAAGAGCAAATTGAAATTCAATCTTTTAAGTTAGTCTAGTCTACCATGCACTAAAAACAAAACAAAACAAAACAAAAAACCAAAACTGCAAGTAGTTTGCATTATTTTATGGTAATTTGTTTTACCTTTTGAGGAATGATATCATCGGAAGTCTCAGGCTGTTTACTTGGGATCTCAGACTGAAAACAGGGTATTAAGTATAAACACATCAGAAAAAAAAACATAAAGAATAACATAAAAATAAATTTTTCTTGAGGATTGTGTGGAATAGGAACTGTACTCATGCAAAAGAAAATTAACACGACATCCTAGGCTGTTTGAAATAATCACGAAGCACCTTGTGATTATTTTCTCCATTATCAAGAGTAGTTTTAGAATGAAATTAAAGTACACTAATTCTCAAGGCTACTCACTGAACAGGACATACTTAAAGATCACACTGACACAACTTCAGCACAGGCTGCCTTTGGCATGAATGATTTACAGGCAACTCTTCATGGCTTCAAAAGGAAAAAAAACTAGAAAATAGAACATTATGCTAGCTATTGTCTTTCACCTACCTTTCACCTGCTCACTCCCTATTCCCCAGATCTGTTTTGTAATAGGAGCAACTGGTTTAAATGATTATCTGCACTACCCCTGAACCAAAGAAATCACTAAGTGCTTGTTATTTAAAAACATCCTCTCAAAAGGTCCAAGGCCTTTACTTTCTTCACCATCTTACAGCTATAACCCCATAAAGGCTGAGAGCAGAAGGCAGACTGGATGGCAGCCTCGACCAAAAGTTTTGGTAAAGAGTACTTTTAAAGAATTAGGTACAGATGGAAAGGGGTAGAGGGGCCAGGGATGGGTGGAGGAGGATTAAGGGGCAGGGGAGGGGGCGGGGTATAGGGACATCTGTAATAGTGTCAACAATTTAAAAAAGAAGAATTAAGTGGCTGTTTTATATTTTATTCTCAGAATAAAATCCTGATCGACAGAAGGAAATTTCTAGTTAAGCTGTAGTGTGTGGCTTATGCAGGTAAACACACAGATACCTACAGACAGACAATAAGGCACCCAAGAACTACTTCCAATTAATCTTCCTTTTCCCGGCTGATATCTGAAGAGGACTTCCAGTATCTTTCCCTATGGTAAACATGAGTACGCAAAATGCTTTCACAGATGTTTGCTTCCCTAGACAAAACAAGTGCGGGGCAACTGGACATGCTTTCAAATACTTCATGTGGTTTTAGTAAACTTTTGTTTTTCAAAACAAACTTTTAAACTCATACCTTATATTTAAGAATAATCTTTAAAGTATACATGCATGTTCTCTATCTTGATAAGAGTTTGGGTTACACATGTGTATACTACACATTTTTAAAAATTCATGGAATGGTACACTTAAGGTTTGTATGTTTCAATGTGTGTAACATTTATGTCAATAAAAACAGAATTATGAACAAGGATTGAACTCTATTGACATGCATGTGGAAGTGCACAGGGATGAAGGGCACTGATTCTGCAATCACTGAAATTCCTAGAAAAACAAGATAAATGCTGGATAGATGTGTGAGAAACCAATATAGCAAAAGGGACCAATGACTATTGTCAATCCCAACTCTGATATCCACTACGTACCCCTCAACTGGACTGTGGGCAGGGTCTGACAGGTACACTCTTATATTGTCTCTGCAGCATATGATATAGTGCTGCTGTTTTAATACATGTGCTCACTGATCCACTAACTAAAGTTCTTATTTTATTAAATGGTAGTAAAGAATTCAATAGCTAAGATATATGTTATACCTGTGGTCGGCAAACTGCGGCTCGCGAGCCACATGCGGCTCTTTGGCCCCTTGAGTGTGGCTCTTCCACAAAATACCATGGCCTGGGCGAGTCTATTTTGAAGAAGTGGCATTAGAAGAAGTTTAAGTTTAAAAAATTTGGCTCTCAAAAGAAATTTCAATCGTTGTACTGTTGATATTTGGCTCTGTTGACTAATGAGTTTGCCGACCACTGTGTTATACCAATAATTTTAGTAGTACCTCAGCTCTCCTTTAAAATTTTAATATATTATTGTTGTAATTATGTTCATATAGAAATCTCAATTTCTCCAAGTCAAAATTTCTAAAAATAATTTTTTAGTCCGTTTACTTTAAATTTTTCTATAATGCTGGAAATAGAATTTCCTGAATGAGTTGCTCAGTTTCTGAGTCCTGGGACATCTATATATTACATAAAATATATGTGGAGGCAGTTATGAGAGACTCCCTTAATTGGAAAAGGATCCTATCAGTAAATTTACCCTTCTACACTGAGCAGCCCAACATTAATAGGTAGACACTGAGGTTTTTACTCCAAAGATATTTGCAAAGAATAGTATATTTTGTTTGAGATTATTATTCTGTTAAAATAAGGGGATTACAGAATTAAAACCTGGTATTAATGGTTAAATATTTTTAAATAGCAAAATATGTAATCTTATTTCCTTTAATAGGATTCAAGGTAATTAGACAAATTGCTTAAAAACAGATTTTATATTTTCATCATATCCTAGGCTCACATTTTAATACTATCTATAACTAATATTACCACTTAAAATATAGAATTATACTGCAATTTAGTTTAGCTTTTTTTAAGTTATGAAAATTATCCCCCAAGGAAAGTCCCTGTGCAGAGATAAATTATTTTCATGGAAGAATACAAAATTTTTCACATATACCAGTTTCCTCAGAATATAATTATAATTATTCTTGCTTTTATGAAAATAATTTTAGTTAAGCAATTTTGAAAACTTTTGAGTCTGTGGCAAATAAAACACTAAAATATGGTCTATATTCTATAAATAAACATCCAATTTAAAAATCAAGAAATAAAAGTTCAAAACTTAGAATAGCTAAGTTATTTTAATGCAATATATAATATTATCCAGGTTTAAGAAAACTTTAATGACTAAGATAAATCACTTGATTCATTTCTAACACATCAAGGATTTTAAAACAATAAAACAACTTTTTAATCATCACTACTCTTTCAGCTTAAGCAACAGGACTACTGAAGTAAATGTTACTTAGAAACAATAATTATTCTTAATCAATAAGGCAATCAATCAAACCATTTGCCCTCATTCCAGGTAAAGCCTGCTAACCTGTCAAGAGGCTTGAAAAGCAATTTTTAGGTTGGCAAATACCTGTTATTGCATAACTGACTATATATTATAAAGACTCACACAAGGAGGGCAACACATTTATAAGAGTTGAAAGGGAAGAAAGATTGAGTTCTACCTCTGGTAGGCGATATTTAATATAGTTCAGGGCAGAGGTGGATTTACTATGAGGTTAAGAAAGCTTAAACTGCAACCGCCTTTACTTCCCATGGGCTCCTTTCAAAATACTGGAAGAGGGGCCGGCCCTAGTAATTTTGTATACGTAATTGGTACTCTTTTTCTTATGGAGCCGCCTCCTCCCTTCCCCCCAGGTGTATAAACTTCAGGTCCCATAAAATCTGATCTAGCCCTTTTTAGTGGAAAATTTTCAGAATTAGGAAAATTCTATAGAATGTATAGGAAGCAATGGATAAAATCTGTAAGTTAGGAAAAGAGGATGCTGTTGGTCAATTCAATGAAAATCTATCAATTTCTAGGTACTCTGTTAGCATTAGAAAGACAAAACCTAATATATGGTTTCTGTCGGAAAGAAATTCACTATTTACAGATAATGTCACAAAACCAAGAAATAGCAGAATCTTTTCCTTTTCAAAAGTGATTCAATTTCTGTCAACATTACACATGGTTCTATCACTTGGGAGCTGCAACCTAGAAAGAGTTCCTTAACTTTCCTAGGTTTCTAGTCCTCATCTGTAAAACTGGGATAATAAGACTGACTCCACTTCAAGGGATGCTAGACACATAAATGAAACTGCATTTGTCAACTCTGCAGAGTGCTTACAAGTATTCACCCTTCTCTCCTTTGGTTTCACAATAAAAGTCGTGGGATAGCAGTTGCTTCTAGTTTTTGGAATTACTTTGCTGTCACCATTGCCAGACTGCATATTCCATAGAACAAAAGTGGATATTCAATGGCATTTGAGATCTACAGAAGATTCTGAACTAGCAAACTCAAAATATTCTTTCAGATTTCATCATAGCAGATTAACCTAGACTTGTGCATGGGTCTGCATTCTATAATCATCTCCTCTATCCAGAGCGTCTCCTATTTTGAAATGTATCTTCAAATTTCTTGACTCCGTTGTATTTCACAACATGTACCCCATCTGATTAAAAACTAAGTTCCATATGGTATATACCTTTTTCTGAGAGTGTCTGTTTAGATTTCACAGGCAGGTGAACTCCTTTGCTTAGGTAAAATGCTAATGATATTAAGGTTGTAAGTATAAACTCTAAATAGGTTATTTTGTTTTATCTGATATAGAAAAGTAAATATACTTCTGTAAAATAAATGACACTATTATAAAGAAGAAAAGGAATAGATAAAACACAAAATATTATGGTTATGTAACTCAAAAAGTACATGCCTCAGTGAAATAAAAATAGTGAGTAAGTCACATATTCAAGAGAGTATATTTACCTTACACAGGATGGAGCAAAAGTATGTTTACAGTTGTTCATATAGAAAATAATATAATAATAAATAATGATACAAAAATAAACTGTTTTCCGTACTCACAACTGTAAACCCACCCTGTATTTTAGTATTCTTGAATGGATTCCATTTAAATGAGTATTGATTCAATAAAAAGTATTTTATCAAATCAGGTTTAAATTCTTAATTATTTATTTTGGGGGTAAGATTAGGAATGAGAGAATGTATTGCTGGTTTGCTCTGACAAAAGTAGGTGCTAGTAAAAGGCTGCAAAAATACGGGTAGATTAACTTTCTTACACAATGCCCTGGTATTAGAAATTACGGCATATTAAGTTACACCTGTGCCAAATATGGAGTTCTTGGTAGAACTGAATAGCTTGGAAAACAATAGACCTTGGGGAGCTATCTTGATAAATTTTAAGTAACTATATATTAGCAGGTCTACAACCTACATTCTAAGTAGCTTCAGGACAGAGGTGGAACCCATGAGTACAAGTATATGAAACCAGGGATTTGCCAGAAGAAAAAAAAAAAAAAAAGGAGGATTGGAACAATACAAATTGCCTCCCATTATATGATCTGAACTATTTATTAAAAGACCAATATTCCAAGTCTCCTTTATAAATCTTAGTTTTAAAGTGAAGTTTTTAATAAAATACAATAAAACCTCTACACTGGGCAAGCAGTTGGACTTTATAAGTTCTCAGGTCCTAAAATCCTATTAACCAAATACCTCAGAACAAACCCAATATGTTTGTCAGTGGATGATTCTTTGTAGTGATATGACTTTCTAATTGGATATGAGTTTCAATAGATTTATTTAGAGCACTTAATTTTAGAGGCAGCTAAAATATAGGGTGAGACAAAATATGAAATACATCCCCTAGTAACCTACCTATCCAGAGATAAATTAAGCATAAGGTGGTCAGATTCTTGGGGCAGGAGAGAATCTTAAAATATGCTTTTACAGACAATCTTTTTAAAGTCAAAATAACTCCTTTGAAAATTAAATGATAATAAAGGAAGACATGAAAATCTTACTCATTAATAAGGTATACTGATTTTTTTTTTTTAAATCATGAAACAATAGTCTAAAAGTCAGGGTTCTCTAGAGCTGCCCGTGCATCACCGTACCCACTCTGCACAGGCAGCTCCTGAGCCTGTGAAAAGTGGTTAGTCTGGACTGAGATGTGCTTTTAAGTATGAAATGTACATTGCATTTCGAAGACAAAGTACAAAACAGTAAAATTCCTCATAAATAATGTTTTTATAGCTGATTACACATTGACATAATAGTAGGAAACGGCATGAAATTATCTGTGAAAAACCTCTTTCAATTCCCAAAGCTGTGATCCTATGACAAAATTGCATTTCTAAGGAGGAAATCACTATTCATTTTGTAGGCAAGGAATTATTTTTAGACATTGAAGAGCTAAATTACTATTTATAAATGCTATGAGGACTTTCAGACTTAAATTCAGTGAATGTTATACTCCTGTGTTTTTTCTTCTTAAATTGGTAGTGACTTTACTGGGAAAGACTCTATTTTCCCAGACATAAGTACGCACTTCCCCAATCATTATCAGTTTAGACAAAATTTCTTTTAGTCTTGTGAAAAATCCTGAACAAAGGCTTTGGGAAGGGTAACTTGTCTGTATAAAAAGAAAGTTAAGGGCAAATGTTTGTTTTAAACCCATGGAGTTGATGATGAAGCTTCTTAACATGAATGGATTGTTCTTTGCTTCTCTTTACATTGCTTCAATGGGCATTGCTTAGTGCCAATACTCATTTTGTTATACTTAACACTCACTCATACAGGGTTTATTTTGTGCTGGACACTATTCTAAGTACTTTACAAATTTCAACTAACTTAATCCTTATAACAGCTGTTTGGGGTGAAACCATTATTTTCTCCATTTTAGGCATAAGGAAACAGAAACCCAAGCAGGTTTAATGACGGGTACTAAGTCACCCAGCAGTAGAGGGGCAGAGGCAGGCTGTAATCTAGGCAGTCTGGCTCCCGAGTTTGCGGTTGAAACCACTTCACTACAATGTCTCCCTGTCTCACTGTTGCAGCCTTTTATTCCACTGCCACCACCCTGACATTACCAATTTAATACAGCATACTGAATTTTCAAAGTCAGACATTTTACGTAATTGACCTAATAAGGAAAGATGCTTAAAAAAAAAAAAAAGAAAAGAAAAAAAGCTTCAAGGCACCATTACAAACATGTAATTCTGTGTACTCACCGCCACACTTGCCTCTTGTTCGGTGTCTGGCACGTAAGGGTAATGGTTATAAAACATATCATTTCGCACCATTTTCTTCCTCATTCTGCAGGGCCCTTCTGTCATCTCCAGCATCCATTTATCTAAATGGGAGCCTATGGGGGGACCCCACAACCCTCGCTCCCGCAGCAGTTCATACTCGATTTGGCACCACTCCTCAGTCACATACTTCAAGGCATTTTGCTGGCGCTGTGGGGAAGGAGTCCAGGTTGGTTTTTGAGCAAAAGTAAGAGTAACAATGAAAAATCTACAAATACCTTAAAAACAAGTTAATATCTGGAAACAAATATTGCCAACACACTAGATTACTGATAAGCTTTGTAACATTTCCAAAGATTTTAGGGAAAGAATATAAACATGCAGCTCTGATAGGGAACTTTACATTCACATAAAATGTTTTAACAGTAGATGGTTATAAATAACTTACTTATTTAATGATTCATTGAATATATGTATACAACCTAAGTCTAAGAACAAAGATCTCTTTATAGAACCAACAGTAAAACTTACTGAATGAATAATCATAAAGTTACATGAAATCATAGTAGCACTTATATGTTCAGGGGGTAGCAGAATTCCCTAAAATAACTAGTCTAGTGTTATGACCACAAAATATTAGCAGTTTAGCATTCAGCAATCGTTAATAGACTTCAAAACAGTTGCTTTGGAAATAAAATATTTAGGATAATCTGTAGAGTAATAATGAATTCACAAAGAAGCTTTCATTGAGTTTATTTTTTACTGACAATCACCAGCAACTGTAATAAAAAACCTTATTTTATGTGTTTAGAATTTCAAGAGACTTCTCAGAAACTTTGATGCATATTTTCACAATCTCCTGGGTAAGTCTGAATGACAGGGATCTGTATATTTTAATTTTTATTAGGAACAATGATTTGAATGTTGAATGTCATTATTGAATGTTAACAGGTTTCAGGTGTGATGATTTCAAATTTGTTAATTTTTTAATGCAGTTTGCCTATAGAAAATTCAAAATTTTGATCTTAAAACCAATAGCCACAGTAACTATTGGCAGGAATAATTAAAATAATCTAATGATGAACGCAGTTCAGCAACTTAGCCTTAAAATGGGTAGGAACAGAGTCCTTTCCCACTTAAGAAATGCAAAACACCATTCTACTTGCTCAGTGGAGAGGAGATTAAAAATGGCAACCGAGTAAGTGGATGCTGTATGGACACACTTCCAGGACCAAAGTGGAATTACAACTGAAATACAGAAAAACTTCCTGAATAATCAACGGAAGACTCGCTGGAGAGAACCCTGATACATGAGGACCGAAAATGGAGGCTGCATAGAGATTGGTAGGAGGGGCGGAGGCACGAAAGGGCTGGTCAGGTGCCCACAGTCGGCAACTGAAGTCTCAGAGAGATACCTCAGCTGTGGGGAGTTGCCACCGAGAACTCTGAGGTCTAATCCCTAAGCTGGGCCCCCCAGCAGAAAGCACCACAACTGAGAAGGGTACCCACATAACATCTGGCTGTGAAAAGCAGTGGGGTTGCTGTCTGCCAGGGAGAGACGGCTGGAAATTCAGGCACTCTCTTAAAGGACCAATGCACAAAATTCCCTGAGGAGCCACACACCTTGTGCTCCAGCAGAGGGAGGGCAGAGTGGACTGAAGCTGTGTGAGAAGAAGCCAGGATTGGGGACTCAGGCGTTAAAGCTCAGAAGGCAGACACCCCGGTTTCCTGTGCTGAGTCATTCCCTCATGCAGTGGAGGACATCTTTCCCACACACACATTTGGTATACAGGAGGACTTGCCTGAGGGGAACACAGTTGACCCCACCCTATTGGAAAACACCTTGCCCTGAGGCCACTTAAGAGACTAAAAATAACAATTAGCCTCCAGGCATAAGTAATTGCCCCACCCTGTTGAAAAAAACTCACCCCACACCCCAGGACAATTGCCTGGGTGCAATTCAAGTCAGAATCCTATCAGTCTGTAGGCAGAGGCAGTCTCTGGAGGGCTTTGAGTTTTTGCCTGACCTAATTAGTCAGAAACAGTATTTGACACTGTCCTGCATTAGAGATTGAGAGGTGTGGAGGATCTACCTAATAGTCACAAACCCAAAGAGGCAGCCAAAATGAGGAGACAAAGAAAAAAACTCCAAAGAACAAGCGAATTCTCCAGAAGAAGAGATAAACGAAGCAGAGATAAGAAATTTATCTGAAACAGAGTTCAGAGTAATGTGCTCAATAACATGAGAAAAGATATAGTAACTATGAAAACAGAAATAAAGAATGACATAGCACAAATAAAGAACACATTGGAAGGAATACATAGCATATTAGGGGAAGCTGAGGATTGAATCAGTGAATATGAAGACAGTGTTGAAAAAAATCAGAGAACCAAAAAGGGGGGGAAAAAAAACAATAAAAAAACAGGAGGACAGCTTAAGGGAGCTGTGGGACAACATGAAATGTAACAATATTAGAATAACAGGTGTGCCAGAGAGTCATAAAGGGAGGAAGGGATAGAGAATGTAACTGAAGAAATAATGGCAGAAAACTTCCCTAACCTGGTAAAGGAAAAACTCGCACAAGTTCAGGAGGCACAGAGAACCCCAAGCAAGAAGAACCCAAACAGGCCCACGCCCAGACACATCATAATTAAAATGCCAAAAATTAAAGACAAAGAGAAGATCTTAAAGGCAGCAAAAGAAAAGCAAACTGTTACCTACAAAGCAGTTCCCATAAGGCTGACACATGATTTCTCATCAGAAACCCTACAGGCCAGAAGGAAATGGCATGAAGTACTCAAGGTAATGGAAAGCAAGGATCTGAAACCAAGATTACTATATCCAGCAAGGCTATCATTCAAAATAGACGGTCAAATAAAGAGCTTCCTGGACAAAAAAAAAAAAAAGGCTAAAGAAGTTCCTCACCACCAAGCCAGCATTACACGAAATGCTAAAGGGACTGCTGTAATGAGAAGAAACAGAGAGAGAAACCTAGGCTACAGAATTAAAATAGAAATAAATACCTATCAATAATAACCCTTAAGTGTAAATAGGTTAAATGTTCTAATCAAAAGGCATAGGGTAGCTGAATGGATACAAAAACATGACCCAACTATATGCTGTCTACAAGAGACCCACCTCAGAACAAAAGACACACACAGGATGAGAGTGAAGTGATGGAAAAAAGAAAAAATAGCTAGAGTAGCAATACTCATATCCGACAAAACAGACTTCAAAATGAAGGCCATCGTAAGAGAAGACAAAGGTCACTACAGAAATGCAAAACATACCAAGATTGTGATTATGGACTCTTACCTCCTGATGTTCCTTATATTGTGTGTCTACTAAGTCTCGAACAACAGCAATATGTGTAAACATCCACTGAGAAATCTCCTGACAGTGGACAAAAAAAGAATTTAATATTTCATGTATTTCCTGGAAAAAATGAGTTAACTAGCCTTGAAATTAATGCTGAACAATTAGTTAAAATTCAGTTAAAGTCACCACTACACATAGTCTCAACAAGCTCTGAAAGATGATTTATGTGATGAAACTAATGGAGGAATGTGTGTTGAACACAAAAACCCTTCCCTGCCCCACCCAATGCCAATCAGGGAAGGCTTGCTGCTGAGCTTCTGGGAATGCTGTTGCTACCTTCAGGGATCACTTCAGCTGCAGAGAGCTGCCTGGGCACCCCATCCCCAATGACTGAGAGATTTGGGGGTCAGCCATTTCAGCTCAGTACCAGTCAACTCTGACAAGCTATTTTGGCCCCTGAAGGTCTACTTAGGTTGGCTGAGTATGTCACGGGACCTGCACTATAGCCTGGCATTTTCCTGTGACTAATCCTGCTTCCTTCTTTCATAGGTAATAACCACAAGGGAACCCCAATCAACATCACACACACTAAACTACTTCTCAGACTGTGCTTCCTGGGAACCCCAGCTGCCACTTGGAATGACGGATACACAGTTCCTTTCAGACCCTTTCCCACTGAGACTTGGGGATGGCAGAGAAAGTATGATGAGGAAGAAATTAATACTGGAAATAAGATGAGTTTTTTAAAAAAAACAGTCACAGGCATATATATATATATGATTTATTTTAAAAGGCCATTTTTGTTCTGCTATTACTTTAAAATATCAGTAACAAAATTATCAGAAGTTCATAAAATCATCCATAGTTTGATCATATATCAATATCTGAATCTCATCTTATGTCCAGTTATGAAATGGATGTAAACACACAGCACTCATAATGCAATTATATCACAATAAAACAAGAGACAGTACCGTAATCTAGAGTTCTCTTTTTTTTGACAAATGATTGCTATGTTTTTATTTTTTATTGCATATATTTTTATTCATTTCAGAGAGGAAGGGAGAGGGGAGAGAGAGAGAGAAACATCAATGATGACAGAGAATCATTGATCGGCTGCCTCCTACACAACCCTCACTGAAGCTCAAACCCGCAACCCGGGCATGTGCCTATGACCGGAATCGAACCCGGGACCCCAGTCCACAGGCCGATGCTCTATCCACTGAGCTAAACCGACCAGGGCTAGAGTTATATCTATCTCTCTTCTAGAGCAAAAATGTGGAAAAGTTCCATTTCAAGTCATGTGCGTGTACATGTTAAATGTGTTATATAAACCTCCACAATTAAACCCTGAAATATAAATTTCTAATCATATCATGAATTAAACCAAACAGTGTACCTGGGTGGAAAGGCTGTGTTTATTGAGACCACTCTCCTTCCGATTCCTTCTTGATCCTGTTAACTTGGAGAGACCGAAGCCGCTGCTTACGCGGGACAGCTTGGATTGAGAGGTGGGCACTAAAGCCTCTCCGCGACTGATGCATTTCTTTTCATGGGCTATGAAATTAAACTCAGGTTATCTTACAATTTCTCCATGTATGTATCAGTCTTACTTTCAATACTCTGGCATCATGGTGACAAACCACAATTCTGTAGTTATCGGAAGCAGTTTACACTACAGACACATTCTCTTAGGTATGCACTCTTTTTTATTGGTGATCTTGGATAAGGATAGTTGCTTGACAATTATTACACTGGTTGAATTTACCTTTCATTGAAACTTCACGCTCTGCAGTAATATGCAAATTTAATGAAATTGGTTTCTATGTTAATAACAATTCACAATTCTCTATCTAAAATCTTTGATGCTGGGTATACTTTGGAATTTAAAATGTTCTGAATTTTAAAAAGGTGATACAGTACACAAACTAAATTTCATTATATAACACTACCACAGGGTCTATGGTGGTAAACCATATTTTAACATATTAATATTTCTGTGCAAAATGTATAAATATTCATTCCAAGTAGAATAAATATAGGTTAGGTTTGCTACCAATGAACTTTGGGACCAAATTAATGAAAAAACCTTGGGTTTTCAGGAATTTTTGAACTTCAGAATTAAAGACAAGGAATTGTGGACTCATACCCATGATGGTGACCATACTAAAGCTATAAGCAATATATTATTTTCCAAACTCATAGAATCCTGATGTATAGCACACCTTAGATTTTTTAATCTGAGAAGAAAAGCCAAATCTCAGCATAATCTAGAATGATTATTCTAGAATTGGTTATACTGTATTGATTTTTATTTCTACTGCTGTCATAATATCCTTTCGGGAAAGTTTTAATTACGTATCTAAAGTACACCCATATTTAACACCCATGTGTAAATCTCCTGGTCACAGGATCTCTGCAGACTTTCTTACCCAAATGATTCTGCCAGCACTTCAAACCAGCTTCTTCAATGAGTGGCCTCGCTACGGCAATGTCCACGTGGCCCCTTTCATTCACAGGGAGAGTGACTTTGAAAAGCTCCTCTAAGGCTTGTTTCTTACTATGTATCAATTCAGTCCAAACTCTATTAACAGCTTTTATGAGAAGCTGTCGCCCTAGGAAATGAAAAAAAGAAACAGATAAAAAACAATATAAAATTAGTATTTTTCTTCATGAATTACATTTAAGAATTTCAACTATAGTCCTTATGGTAAAAAAAAAAAAAATGCTTTATATCCTATCCAGATCAGTAAAAAAGATTATTCAGATAACCAAAAATGTGGTTGGCTACTTGGAAAACATAAACAACAACAACAACAAAAAACACCACAAAAAAACCACACACAACTTTATGTTCATGTAAAAAACTACATTTTTATTTATAAAATTGGAGATCATATACATATTTCATTATCTAGCTTCTTCTAAATAAGAAAAAATCATATCCCTCATGAAAATTTTGAGATCTCAATATTTAAGGTAAGCTCAAAATTAAGTTGTTCTCAAATATTTTGCAAAAGAAAAGAATAAACAAAGATATTTTTAAGTGTTTACTATTAAATTGCCTCTTGCTCTGCATTCCTTAATAATGTGTCTAACTCTTGCTCTAGAACAGTCAATCTCAGCAAGTACCAGAATCACCTCGAGGTCTGCTGAATGCTGGTCAGAGTTTCTGACTCAGCAGATCTGAGTGAGGACAATCTGCTTTCTAGTAAGTTCCCTAATGATGGGGATGTTGTGAGTCTGAGAACCTTGCATTGAGAACCAATGTTCTTAACTGTCAGGTCCTTGAGGGGAATAGAGGAAGGGGTGAAAACAATCACTGGGCCCTCAGTTTCTGGGGGTTCAAGAACTTTTGGTGAAAAGAGAGAATAAGTTAATGCTTAAATGACTGAAAGACTGAGTGCTGGACTTCCGAAGGATAAAATCATATGCAAAACTACCACACCATATTGCTGGGGAGACAAACACTACTATAATGATCTAATTATTATTTTTTTCTTTTTTTTTTTACTAAACAATGTGGAAATAAATCAATCCACCCAAAGCCCTTCAGGCATAATACTTAACAAATTAACCGAGAAAACTAAATTAAAAATAGGGAGAGAACAGAAAGAGAAAAATGGTAGTACTGACAATCCATGCCAGGCAATATTTACCTCTATCGTTATATGTATGCCTAACTTTACCAACAAGCAGCTCTCTTTATGGTAAGTGCCAAGTTAGTATTTGCACTAGTAATTGTAAACTGAAATATCATTAAGACTCCCAATGTTACTAGAAAACATTAAGGTCTAGAAATATCAGTGGTTATGGTTTTCCCATCTTGGCATAAGGACATGCGCAGCTACCATGTCAGTGTATGCTGGTGGGCATATCAGTGTATTTACAGGTATGTCCCACTGGGAAACTGGTGTGTCAATTAATGAGTGGGAAGGAAAGGGAAAAAAACTGAGGTACTCACCTTCACTAATATCTTGGCTGTAACCACCATCTGGTTCAATGTCGGAGGGGATCATAATGTGCCAGGTAGTCATACGGGCTTCTGCTTCCAGTCCAAATCCATCCACGTTGCTGAAAAATGTGTCAGTTTAAACTATATGAAGGAAATGATTATAGCTAAAAAACTCCAATAACTAAGTAGTTTCTGCAGACACAAGTAAATGTTGGCTCTATTAACGCGATTACAAAGCTCCACGATTGACAGACCACACTCAGCAGATGCACAAAACAGAATGGCTAGTTTACAATAAAAATGCCATTTTAAGGGGTAGTCTCACAAATCCACTTGACTAAATGTAATTACACTAAACTACAGCATTGAGATGAACATCTTAACATTTAAGACACTTTTTGATGAACATTTTTACCTAAAAATTACAAAAAGTTCATTAAGAACATTCTCCTCATATGCCCATGCCCCTGCCCCCTCTCCAGTCTTAATCACAGCACTCTTTCCTCCAGCAGCAGTGAAGTACTTGCAGTTTCCCAAATGTGTCATGTTTTTTTCCCTCTGGGCAATCACCCAGATGGCTCTTCCTACATCCCTCTTTCTCGACCTCTTTGAAGGGTTAACCTCTTCCTCAACCAGGTTCAAGATGGAACTTAGCAGGTGTTTCTTCCAGGTGAGTGGCACCCAGTACACGCTTCCAAAGCACCTTGCTTCTAGCTTCTAGCACTCAGCACACCTGACTGGTCTTGCTTAGTTAGCTGTCCTCCCTCCTAGATTGCACGCTCCAAGGCCCTGCCACAGGGTCTTTCTTGCTCACATCCCAGTCTTTAATTCAATGCCTGGACCCAGCAGTCACTATAGAAATATCTGACAAAGCAATCAATGGAAAAATACTAATTTCACCCATTTACCATACACCATTGTATTTATTCACTGTATTCTTTTCTTTTTATTCCTCTCAACTTCCAACAATGTGTATTTTAATTACTTTGAAATAAATCTTTTTAAAATTATATACATAGGGTAATTAGTGAAAAATTTAAAGATATAGAAAGTTAAAAAAATACGCATTTCATTGAAAAAAAGCAACAGTTGACTTTTACCTTTTGCATTAAGTTTTAGATAAAACTGAGATTAAAGGAAAAAGAATTATTACTATCAATAAAAATAAAACAAAAGTTTTGGTGAAATAACATCAAAGACAAATTCAAGGTGGCAAACTGAACCTAAAGGAGTTACCTTCCAACATGCAGATTAATAAGGCAGTGAGCCAGACAGCTGATGAATTCTTGGTCATGGTTCCCAGGTCCCAGGATCAAGTTCCTGTTCACAGTCAGGACCCGGAGGGAATCAAGGAGAGCTACTTGCTGTGGAACAGTTTTGTGTGCCCGTGAGAACTGGTACAGGATCGTCCTATTGAGGCAGTGATAGACCGCATCCAGGGACAGTCCCTGGGATCTTCTCTTTGACTAAGGATATGAAAGATACTTTATTCAGTAAAATGGGCAAAAATAAAAGATCTGCTTATCATTCACATATGAACATTTACTACATTTATTATGTATCAGATGGCATGCTAAGTACTGGGTTGCAAAGTTAAAAAATATAAAGCTCTTGCTATTAATGGGGTTCAGAATCCAAGAGACACATAATGGAATTGAATGAGATGAGTGCTATGTAAAAATACCCCTGCCAAGAACATGAGGAAGTGCCATCCAAGTAGTCTCCTACCGCACAAGCTGTTAGGGTGAATGGTCTCTACACCAAACTACTAAGAAGAAAATTACCTAAAATTTTTAGTTAAAAACTTTTAATATTCTAGTATCATTCCCTCACTTGAGAACTTCTCTCTTTGGCTTAAATACAAATTTAGTTCTCAAGTAATTCTTAGATGACAAGAAAGAACCTATGCACCATATGCTAATAAAATATGATAACAGTATTTCCTACTTTCTACATAATGTTAAATAATAATCACTCATGCTAAACCAGGCAAATTTTCCTTAGGCAAAGGCACCACCAACACACGCCAAAATAACATCTTCAAAGGAACAACGACTACAGTGGATTTTGTAAAGATTCAATTACACGAAGAGAATAATCCTTTGATATCAACTCTTCATGCTCTGTTAGCCTTTACACACTGATGAATCATACTGTAAAAAACTTATCAAATTTATTAACTTAAATTATTTAAATTAAAAGGAAACTAGCTATCTGGGCAGCAAACAGCAACACCCGTGGGGAGACAACGAGAGCTCACAGCCTGAGAGAACCAGATAACCTCACAAGGGACACACTGGCACTGGATATGGGTAAGGGGGAAAAAGGGTTACAAGTCTACATTTTTTATTCACTTTTAATAAGCTGAGTTTTATGCTAAATGTTAACATTTATTATTGTATTAGTTACACTTATTTCCAACAATTTTGACACCTTAGGAAAAGTTTTTCAATTGGAAAACATGTATTCTACAAGTAATAGTGACAATGAATTACCTGTGCAATTAGTTGAATTATAAAATCTATAAGAAGTTTAGATTCTTTGTTGAACATGCCTTGCCAAAGTTTGTCCACCACACGTTGTGTGAAATAAAACACATTGTTCACCAATACCTGGTAGCTTCCTCCACTGGTAATAGGTAGAGATGCATCTTCCCCTAAATTCCAGCAGGAAAAAGATGTCTAAGAAAATTGGTATCTACCAGCATAAGACCAGATCCTTACACAGATCAGGTTAAGGCAAAATGAGCACATCTATGGAAATAAGACCAATAGCTCTTAGGCACTACTTTAAGAAAATGATGTTCATGGCTAGAAATCATGATAAATGTTGAAAGAACTTCTGCAGGATAAAAACGTAATAGATTGAGACTGTGAAGTCTCTTATTGCCTTTAGACAGTCTGTGATAAGCAAACTGTTCTTCAACTTAAACAGCCAGTGACAGATGATCTCTGTTTCAGAGAAAAGTCAACAGATTTTTAGCTGAAAACTAATAAAGGGTAAAATAAACCATTAAACAAAACTCTCAATTTTGGAGTAAATCTTTAATAGTGACGAAGCAATAAAGGCAGAAGTGAGGTTCAGAAGAATTGTGAAAAATAAAGTACAACCAGGGTGGTGGTGTCACCCCCTAATGACTGCCACAAGCACCGTCTCTCTTATAAAAGCTGCCCAGTGTCTGCTATGTGCATTCTGCTTCAACACTAATTCTCCCAGCTGCTCTTCATCAGAGTTCCCCCCAAAGCCTGTCCTTTCTAGAAATTCTAGAGCCTCTGCCGACTGTGATTATTTCCACCCAACTCTAAATTACTCCATTATGCAAAACTCATTTTGTGTCTTGATGTAGTAAGATAGTACAACATAGACAGTATCACAAGTGATAAAAACAAAAGTCTGATTTTATACCATGCTTTGAGAGTTGCATGTTAAGTCAATACCAAAGATGTCTTGGCAAGTCACTTTGCAAAAATATGATAATTTAAGAACAGGGAGATTCTATGAATAATATTACCAGGAACACAAGTAGCAAATATACTAACTCATTACTTTTCCTTCACCTTTAAATTGGATCACTGTTTCACATATAAATGTTAGCTCCACTGTAAATGTATAAATTTTGTATTTTTATTGTAATTAGATAGACATACAGAAAATTACAACATTTTAATGTGTCTTGAATTTATGTCCTAGAAGCCATCCTAAAGAATAACATATACATACCTATCACCCAACAATTCCACTCATAGGTATATACTCAGCAGATATGTATAAATATTGTACATAGAGGGTACATGCAGCAAAAAGTAGGTTTACAGTTATTTGTATGGAAATAATACAATAAATAACAAATAATACAAGAATGAACTGTTTCGCATACTCACAACTGTAAACCTTTTATCTCACCCTGTATATGTGACCCATATGAACCAGAATGTTTATAGCAGCTTTATTTTTAATTGTCTCAAACTGAAAACTGACAAATGCCCATCAACAGTAAAGTGGATACATTTAGATATTCATCATCTGATGGAGTACTATATAGTAATGAACTCCTGCTACATCCAACCTGAATAAATCTCACATATACACTGTTGAATGTAAGAAACTAGACTAAAAAGAATACAGACTGTATGATTTCATTTATTTCGAGTTCAAAAGCAGAGAAAAGGAATCTGTTGTTTTAGAAGTTGGGACAATAATTTATTGAGTCATATCTGGGTCACGGTAGAAGGGGAGTTTTTGGAGTACTGGCAATGCATTTCTGAGATGTTTTATACAGGCGTATTGTCTGGGTGAGAATTCATGGAGTTCCACATTCATAAATATTACAATGAAAAAGTTAATGTAAAAGTACTGATATTCAAAAAAATATAGTAATTCATGTAATATATTAAAAAAATTTTTTTCTCTTTCCTTGTCCTCTTTCTGCCACCCCACGTGCACAGATGTGGACAACCACCGTAAGTACTTCCCTGCTGATGATCTTTATCCCAGATTCAAAGGAAAGAGCTGAGGGCCTTTTCCTCATTATAGAAAAAGTAGAGGCCCCGTGTACGAAATTTGTGCACTGGAGGGGGGGTGTCCCTCAGCCCAGCCTGAGCCCTCTTGCATTCCGGGACCCCTCTGGGGATATCTGCCTGCGGCTTAGGCCCGATCGCCCCCGGGACATCCCTCTCGCAGTCCAGGACACCTTGCTCCTTACTGCCTGCCTGCTTGCTGCTCCTTACCATTTGGCTCGCTGTTCCTTAGTGCTTTGGTGGAGGCGGGAGAGACTCCTGCCACCGCCAGGCTTCTGGCTGAGTGGTGCTCCCCCTGTGGGAGTGCACTGACCACCAGGGGGCAGCTCTTGAGTTGAGTGTCTAGCCCCTGGTGGTCAGTGCGCATCATAGCGACCAATCATTCCCTTCCGCCGATCATTCTGCATATTAGGGTTGTGTTATATAGGACACCAACAAGAGGGGGAAATGAACAGAAAAGAGGAAAGAGATGAATTTAGAAAGGAGATATACTTGGGGTATATAGAGAGAAGAAGAGTGATTATAGATACCTTTAAGAGTGATTATAGATACCTTGAAAATAAAACAGTATTTATTACCTAGTAACACATCAGCTGCAAGCAAATGGTCCATCACGCTATCCAAAATGTAAGTCTGAAATTCTTTTTGCTGAGTTCTTGTAGATCTTTCAGGGGAAGCCTAATCAAAACGAAGAATTAGAAACAGAACCAACTAAACAAAGATAAGGGCTCAACCATAATTACATTACTAAATGTATCAAAGAATTAAAATAATTTACTTGTAAATAATATAACTTGAGATTATATATATTCTTATACTTCTGACCACAGAATTTTAAAACATTGAAGCAAAGGTGAAACATCATCTTCTTTTCAATCAATTCCTCCAAAAATAGTATTCTAAACATCACAAATATTTAATAACTATCTGATAATCTATTCTTATACCTCACTTTCAAAAGATCTAGCAGTTTATTTTGAGATACAGATAAAAACATAAATCTACTCTGGATCATAATCAGCTCAAGGGATAAGTAGTAATGAGTAGGTTTTATCAATTCTTAACTAGACAAAGTTTTGAAGTCTGCAAAACAGAGGGACCATAGAACATAGAGAAGTAGCTTGATCAATCAACAATACTTATTTTTACTTGATTAAAAGTACTTGTTTGTATTCTACAGGATTTATGGCGGGCTCAAACATCAATGGGCATTTAATCCTGTTTTCCTCTCACTGAAGTTGTTACATGAGTGATCGTGACCAGAATTTACACTTGTTATTGGCTCTAAGTGCCGAGTTCAAATGTTCTTGCTGAGATTTATAGCAGCCCAATTTTTAAAGGACTTAAGATGCTATGAATGTATGCATAATTGTCTCAAAGGCACCTGTTGGTTTTTAAATAATTAATTGGACTATTATTATATACCAAACACAGTGCTTTGTTTTATGTACCTTATCTCAATCTGTAAAATATCTTTTTGAAGTAGATACTATCATCCCCATTTTAGAGATAAGGTAATTGAGGTTTAGAAAGGTTAATTCATGTGGTGAAGTCACAAATAGGATTTTCTTTTTTTCTCTTCCTTTTAAAAAACACACATACCCAAGTCTTCATTTATTATTATTTTTGAAATATTTCTTATTTGATTTTGAGAGAGAGAAGGGAGAGGGAGAAACATTGATGTGAGAGCTTAATACAGATCGGCTGCCTCTTGCACATCCCCTAGTGGGGATTGAGCCTGCAACCCGGGCATGTGCCCTGACCAGGGAACAAACCGGCAACGCTTCAGTGCCTGGTTCAACGACCAACCAACTGGCCAGGGCTAACCTATTTTTTTGTTGCCAAAGTTCATGACCTCCCCTGTTGTGCCATACTCACTACCTCTACTAAAAATCTCCATTGTAAAGTTAACAAATGCACAAGAGCAATTCTGAACCTGGCTGGCCCAATAGACAACAGGATGAGTTCAGAGCAGAATGAAGACATGATAAGCACTGTGATCTGCTCCGGCCTCTGACTGTCAGATCTGTCTTCTTGTGAAAACAGTGAAGCCAGTCAACAACATCAGTCTGCAAAGAATCAAAGCCTTCTTTGAGAGGCCAGGGGATACTTCGAAGAAACTCCTGTGCACAGGCCAAACAGCCCGGGGATGTCCTCTGCCCACGGTGAGAGCACTGTGGCTCTGGGAGGAAGGCTCTTTGCTATTCTGCTGTCTCTGCAATGGGCTGAAGCCTTTAAAGAAGAGGGTTTGGAGCTTTTTCATTCTGACTGCAATATCCCCCCTGACTGTTCTCTGTTATTTTCTAGTGCCCTCTCTGCCCACCTTCCCACTTTCTTTTGGTTTGTTTATTGCCTGCCCTGCAGTCAGCCAGGGTGGGTTTCACTCCTATGAGTGGGGGTGAGAAGACAGCTGGAATAGAGTAGCAAGCTCTTCAGACTATAGAAAATTGCTTATAGTATCAGACAGGCACACACTCCAACTCAGCCCCCTTAGTTTATCATTCCTTCAGGAAACTGTATGCAAATACTTTGTGATCTGCTCTCATTCATTTTCCTTCTGCTACAGTCATGTGCAGCAAATCCATTTGACTCTCCAAAAGATGCCAGATGGTGACAGCAGAGGACAATGAGGAATGGAAGCTGGGAAAAGACTCACTGATACCTTGTACAAGCTAATTCAGGCCACCTGGTTGTGTAAGTCTCATATGCCAGGCCCTGTGTTATCAATATTAAATGTATTATCTTATTTCAATTCTCCCAGTAGCCCTCAGTGACAGGGTGAATTTTTATGCCATTTTAAAGATGGACAAACTATAAGGGGTGAAGAGAACTGAAGCTGGCCAAGGTCACACAGCTATAATCAGCACACATTTACGTTCTCAAAATAGTTTTTACTGGTTGATTTATGTTTCTTCCTTCCTCTCTTCCTTTCCTTCCTTTATTTATTTTTTGGTTAATCCTCACCTGAGAATTTTTCCCATTGATTTTTTAGAGAGAGTGAAAGGGAGGGGGAGAAACAGAGAGAGAAACATTGATGTGAGAGAGACATATCAATTGGTTGCCTCCTGCACACACCTCAACCAGGGATCGAGCCTACAACCAAGATACGTGCCCTTGACTGGAATTGAACCCAGGACCCTTTAGTCCACAGGCCTATGCTCTATCTACTGAGCCAAACAGACCTGGGTGATTTATGTATACTTAACTTGCATAACAATCATGTAGAGGAGACAGTATATAATATCCCCCAGAGAATGAATTTAGCTCAGTGAGATGAAAATACTTATATAATACACAGGTCAGCTTTCAAACCAGTTATCTTTCACTTCAGAACACCACAGTGCTTCCTTTGTATCTGGCCTCAGTACCACATTCAAGCCAGTATATGAATGGGTATCTTTTATTTATTTATTTTTAATTGATTTCAGAGAGGAAGGAAGAGGGAGAGAGAGATAGAAACATCAATGATGAGAGAGAATCATTGATTGGCTGCCTCCTGCATGGCCCCTACTTGGGATCAAGGCTGCAACCCAGGCATGTGCCCTTGACTGGAATCGAACCCAGGACCTTTCAGTCCGCAGGTGGACGCTCTAACCCTTGAGACAAATCAACTAGAGAGGAATCTTTTATTTTTATAGACTACTAATAAAGAAAATTTCACATACTTTTTTGTAGATATTCTAGTAAGCAAGTAAGTAAATACTCTAATGACAAAATTTCAATAATCATAAGACTGAAGATGGCCTGGCTCGAGTGTATCAGACTGAAAATCAGTCAGTTCAAACCCCTTCCTTCATGCAGGTAAATGATAAATACAGAATAAGAGAGTTCTCTTCTTGAATTTCTTCAGCGAGAAAGACTTTATAATCATAACTTTTGAAATCATAAGCTTGTAATTTATTTTTTTACACCATAAGAAGACCCAAAGTGAATACTATTTTCACTAAATATTTTTGTATGTATATTCTATATGGGTGTTTTAGATTTGAATTTCCTCAAAACATTAAGTTTAACTTTTAAAAGCAAATTTGTACCTCTCTTATTATCTGGTATCATATCTTGCTGTTTTGGAACTGCTAAGGATGTTGTTATAGTTAAATGTCAACAATTTATAAAGAACATACCAAGGCACTGTGAATTTTGTGAGAAACAGGACACATGAAAGTTGGTCCCTAGCTTTAAGGAATTTACAGTCTATCTGGGAGTGTCCATCTTGACAGTCTTCTTCTCCCTGAAATGTAACTACCACCCAACTTCCTAGAACAATCAGACAATTTATCAGCGGGGCAAGTTAGTGTCCACAACAATGAGAAGGTTACCTCAAGGTTAGTACATGTTGTCTCAAACTTTCCTTACTGACCACTACAGAAAGCCAAAATAAAAGACAATGATATCATTTATGCATTGTTAGTTAATGGGCTATTAGGGTTCCTCTAAGACTGAAACTGTAATTACTGGCTCCATACAGCTCATATGTGTGTATTTTATTTCGTAGCTCAGTTATACATTTTTACACACCCCTCTTCTGAACTTTATTCCGCTATTTTCATTTTGTGTAGAATGCTCTAAATTCTTACCTGATGCACTGAGATACTGGCCATCTCTATTTTTATTTTTAAAGTTTCCAAGGACAAGTTCTACCAGGTATGCTTATATACCATGTGGGTTATTGATGAACTTGTGGGTTGAATACCATGTGGGTTATTGATGAACTTGACTATTTTTCTGACAATATTAAACACTGGAATCCTAGTTAAAATGCTGAACATGACTGGAATCTAAATTACATTTTTATTTCTTTTAATTGACCAAACTGATAGTTTCCCACGAATAAGATAAAATATCTACTGTGGTTTTAAGGTTTCAGTAAAAGGTTAACTGTGTTCACCACTAGAGGGAGCAAAGAAAGCGCAGCTTTAGCTGCCATACTGCTGAGAGCATGTAGGAAGTCCCTCAAAGAGAAAAGCAGTCTTCTGCACTGATTGAATCTTCAATAAAACGTGCTATTTTCAGAGCCCGGATACACTAAAGCTATTGGGCCAAATCCAGCCTATGCCTGTTTTTGCAGATAAAGTTTTGTTAAAACACAATTTATGTACTGTCTGTGGCTGCTCTCTAGCTCTAACGGCATAAACAGTTGTGACAGAGACTGTGTAATCTGCAAAGCTTAAAATACTTCCAATGTGGCCCTAAAAGGAGAAGTTTGTCAATTCCTGGTCTAGGGAAAGGATGTTAAAGGGTGATAAAGGGACATGCTTGCAGAAATGAAAAGGAGAGAAATAAATTGATAGGATATATAGTATAGTACATCTGAACTAAAATATCCCCATAGCCCATGATATATTTTGCCTATACAACCCAGAAGAATTAGAAAAATGAGAGTTTTTTGGCATAAAATGTGCTTGGTTATTAATGTTCTAATTAAAAAAAGAATGCAAAACAGATGTGAATATATTTGTCTTTACCTCCAACAAAAGATCAACTAGTGGCGTCTGCTTGCTCGCAGGGGTGAGACACAGGTTATCTATTATTAAAACCCGCATGAAGTCAAAAACAAACTTTTTAGCGGGGTGGTTGGTCAGATATGTCTTGACACCCACGTTGCAGTACTCAGACTGGCTCCTGTTCATCCCTGTGTCGGCTGCAAAGGCTTTAAATTCTTCCGCTGGAGACCCAACTTCATCATCGAGATCTGTCACCTAGCAAAACCAAGTGGAAAGAGAAGCTAGTTTCATTCAATTTTATTTTATTTTGTTTCCTAAAACCCAAATTGTAGCAGCACCAGTATTTTTCTTCAACTCTTACCTACTAAGCTACTCAATGCATTACTGCACTTTGCTTTACTTGGCTCCTCCTTTCAAGGCAGTAATCAGGTACTGTATGTCACAGTTACTCAACACATGCTCTTTCTAAGATTAAACCGTGTATCTGTTGTATGCTGAATTTTATCTCTAAAATACTGTGGATAATTGCACTTAAATGAAATAAAATGAGAATAACTGTATTTGCATATTGAAAATATACCTCCTGTGAAGTCAAATGTCAGTTTCAGATAAAGATCTAGCAAAAAAACAACAACAAAAAAACAACCCAAATAAATACATAAGACAAAACTAGTGCCAATTTCAAGCCAAAAGAAAAAGAAAAAAAGGAGCTAGAAAACAGAGTATAAGATGCTGACAAAGAAAAGACACTGAAGTATTATAAAGGTCTACTTTTGATAAAAATGAGGATTTTAGAATTATAAGTAAACCACAGTGTGAAGGTCATGTGCTATACTTGTATTTATCCTAAAAAATCCCTACAATTTTAGAATTAGCATTTCACCTTTATATGTGAAAAAAATGAGTATGAAGAACTTAGGTGGAAATAAGAAGAAACATCATGATAGTCAGAAGTACTATGGAGGAATAACTGCCTTTTGGGTTTGTTTTCAAGTACAAAAGAATTATCTATACTATATATGATTATAATCTAATATTTTTCTATTAATCTTAATACAAAATATGAAAAATAAAAGTTGAATGAAATAAGAAAAGTTGAATAAAAAGAATAATCATATTTCATTTTTTAAAAGCGACAACCAATGTTATATAATTAATTTGTAAAGACTAAATCTAGAGAATGCCTAACTCCTGAGATAAAGTAGAGGTGACTCTGGTGTGACTAGAGTTCTGTGGCCTGGACAGAGCACTTCACAACTACACAGCTATCAATCCCATAAGATAAGAAACGGAACCACGATGACTTGGAGAGGAAGTCTCTAACAAGGAACTTACTAAAATACGGTAAATGAGAACAGGAAGCTGAGCTCACAGTTATTTTAGGGGAAAGCATAAGGAGAGTGGGGAGCCGGACACCAGGTAATGATGTAAGAGGTGAAAGAGAGAGCTATGAAACTGTAACATGGTGAGAAACTTAAGATTGACAGGGAAAAAAAAATCAGCTACCCATTGGAGCAGACTAATTCCAGTTTGACACTGCCTCCCCCTTTCCTACCATCTCCGAGTAAGGGCGGATGTTGAAGGGGAAGACGGTGGCTGCTAGTGCACACAGGAAGTCGGGGCTCATCCACATGGAGGCCAGGTCCGGGACGTTGTGATACAAGTATCTGAAGAACTGCATTAGGGTCACAGGATATTCTCGGAGCCAAGATCCCTCTTCTTCTGACTGCCATGGCTGTCACAGGGACAAGGAAAAAAATATATTAGGAAAACTGACACTGCTATAAAGTACTTTACAAAAATGCACTACTCACTACTCTTCTAAAACCGGATATACCAATAGTCCAGAACTCTCATAAACCACACACAAGAACAAATCCAGAAATAAGCTAAAACAAAAACAATGCCCCTAGAAACTGACAGGATGCCTATCTCTTCATCAGTGCTCACAGCTCAGTAACTGGAGTCAGTGGCTTTGATTATTCGACATTATGGACATGACTACAGCTGGTGCCAATAGTGGCTGAATTACCAACAAAACTGCCCCATCCTCCATGGTGCCCTAGTTGGGGGTGAGATAAAAGATGGGGAAGTTCAGTTACTTCACCTTCCTTATGTAAAATGACAAGAACAATGCTTTTAACTATTACGCAATGTGAAACTGTGATTTATAATAATATATATTTGGTCTTTATCCCATTCTTGGCAGAACTCCTAAAACCCTTGGAATGTCCAAAGTGATGAGCCATAAAAGTGTCTTTTGTTAATCATAACAAGGCCTTTTCAACCACTGCTAAGTTTATGTTAATGAGATGACTTTGGGAAAGGTTTATGTTAATGAGATGACTTTGGGAAAGGATAGAGGCTTGCCAGGGGACCAATCACAGGATTAAAGGGTTGACTTTCAGTCCTAGAGGCCCCTCCCAGTACCCCTCCCCCAACTTCCAGTTGGGGAACAGAGGCTGGAGATAAAGTTCAATCACTGCTGGCCAATTTACCCAATCGTGCTATATGTAACAAAGCCTCCATGAAAACCCAGAAGGATGGCGCTCCAACTGGTCTTGGGTTGGTGAACAAATGGAGGTGTTGGGAGAGGGGCAGGACAAGTACAGACCAGGAGCTCCACTTCCCCTTCCCACATACCTCCCTACGCACTTCTTCCATCTGGTGGTTTCTGTGTCATAACCTTATATAATAAATTGGTAATCTAGTCAGTAAAATGTTTTCTCAAGTCATGGGAACCTCCAATTTACAGCCAGTAAGTCAGAAGCACAGGTAACATTGGACTTGTGATTGGTGTCTGAAGTATAGGGTTCGTCTTATGGGACCAAGTCCTTAACCTGTGGGGCCTAATGCTCTCTCCAGGTAGACAATGACAGACCTGAACTGAATTGTGGGATGGCAAGCTTCTGTGGCAACCCGCCCCTACGCCCCCATATTTGGTGATTAGTGTCGGAAGTGAAGCTGTGTTATAGTAGAATATTCATAGTACTGAAGACATACAGTAGTGTGGTTTTTCTTAACAACGATATAACAACAGCAATGATGATGATAAAACAGTGACAAACACAGAATACACCTGAACAATGCCTATGTTTTGATACTTCCTCAGACAGTGGCTTTTTAAAAACTTAGATGTATTTGTTTATGAGTAGGAGCCAAATCATAAACAAATACGAACATCTAAGTTTTGTAAAGCATTCTAAATTAATACATGTAAGGGCAATATTCTTTTCTAAAATGACATAAGAATAGTTTGAGCACAATTAGATTTGTCATGTACTTGTAATCCAAAGATTCTCATTAATAATTCCTCTTATGATGTAATCCTAAACTGTATAAAGAATTAAGTTATTATTCACAGTACTCCTGTAAGATAGACAGGAACATATATTTTGTCATTTCCTCTTTACATTCTTCATATCTAAGTTAAAAAATAATTAGGAAAAACAAATACAAACTAAAACTTATACTGATTTTTAATCTTGAAATAAAAATAATTAAAAAATTCAAATAACATTATAATGACATATACTACAATATGTAATCATTATATTCATTATAAATGTACACATTGTAATATATATTTTGACACTAATAATATCAGTTAAACTTTTGAAGCGATTACTGTATACTAAGTACTCTTGTAAGTGCTTTGTGTATATACTAAATCATTATATCCTCACAACAACCCTAAGAGATATATCCCATTAACACCAGCATTTTATACATAAGGAAATGGAGGCACATAGAGGTTAGTATGTCTTAAGTACCAGAGATGGGATTTGAACCCAGAGTCTGTGGTCTTAACAATTGCATGGTTCGTCCTTGTCCCACAGATAACAAGCCAGGGAGGCTGAGGTTCCAGAGACCATGCTGTAAGTACATACGTATGCTTTTCAAAAGATCCCTCTATTTTAGAAAAGTATCATGAAGAGGAAGTATCAGCAGGTGTTAGTGTCTCGTGAACTTACTGAGTTCAGCATGCTGCGGAGCATTCCCAGCAACAAGAAAGCAGCTTCAGTGCACACGTTATGAATGGAAGAGACCACAGTTCCGCTGGAGGCAGGAACTCCGAAGATAAATGTCCAAATGGAATCTAAATCAAACTGCGGAGGGGAAAGTGAAGATGAGTCACTGGCAGTTTTTTCCAGTAGAGACCCTCATAACTTCTAATATTCTACAATTTCTTTGAAACCAGTTAGTTTTTTTCTTTTTTTTTTTTAAATATATTTTATTGATTTTTTTCAGAGAGGAAGAGAGAGGGATAGAGAGTTAGAAACATCGATCAGCTGCCTCTTGCACACCCCCTACTGGGGATGTGCCCGCAACCAAGGTACATGCCCTTGACCGGAATCGAACCTGGGACCCTTGAGTCCGCAGGCTGACGCTCTATTCACTGAGCCAAACCGGTTTCGGCCAGTTAGTTTTTTTCAAAGTGAGCAATGATGAAGAGACAGAGACCTCGCACTCCTCCTTCCTACATTTTAAAACTCATTTTTACATTTATAAAGAAAGAGGGAATTTATGTATCTTCCTGTCTTAGGTACTTGTGTTAAAAACATTGTTTTTTACTTTTTTCTCTAAAGAAAACAAATAAAATACATGCTAATTAGCCAGGAGATGAAATTTAGAACTGATGATTTTAAGCAGGATTTTTTAAAGATCTAATTCACTTTTAAATTACATACAGATAAGATTTGACAAAATAAAAATCTGTTGGAGGAGATTTATTCCTAGCAGTTTATATAACACTTTATGGTGTCGTGCTTATTTTGAAAAATTACATAACCAATCAAATTCTGCTAAGCATGACTCTTTATCTTGATTTAATGTAAGGGTATAGACTCAGTGGTTTCATTTAAGAGGTTTTGTCAACTACTAAAATTGATTTGAATAGCCTTTGGCATTATGATGCACACATAGTTGGGTTTAAAACTGAATTTCTAAGTCTCTGCAGTGCCATCAACATAATCTATATATAGATATCCACAACAGTCTTCAATTAGAAATCAAGCAAAGCCTTACTGTTTTCCTAACATAGATGTTGTTACCATTAAGAAATCGAAAACATTTTCATAATCAGATGGACTTGCACTAAGAATCCTGTCATTCCTACCCAATTAATTTTGATACACATACATTCCCCTAATTTTTTTATTTTTAAAAAAATCTTTATTGTTGAAAATATTACATATGTCCTCCTTTTTCCTCCATTCACTCCCATTTTTAATTCTACAGAAATGAAATTATATTTCTAGATAAAATCACGCAACTCAACAGAATTCTTTAGATCACTATTCAAATATCATCCAAAGTTTTTATGCATATATAATTATATAGAGTAATCATAAAGAATAAAAGACCAAATTAAGATAAATGATTTCTTTTTGGAAAAATTTTCTGTGCTACTCTCCGATTTTTCTGTCCCAAATCAAACCCTAAATGTGAGAAAGAGATGGAATCAGTAGTTTTACTATGGTTCACCCGTAATCCTATGGTGATTCAGGGGCATATATAATTACACTTACACCTTACTAGGTAATTCCTACCTGGCAACCCTGCTTACATCGGCTGCTGGTGACAGGCACACTGACCTGCAGGTTCTCTGGCAGCTCACTAACTGGCTGCTGCAGGAACAATGCCATGAGCAGGAAATAGAGGGCAGGGACATTAGTGTGCTTAGGAAGGAATGACTGAAGGACTGGAAAACCAGGAAAATGGCAAGCATCCCGGTTAATCTCCCTGACTGTCGATCTTCCACCAGCACTCCTGCCCACATTGAATCCTAAAAGAAGAGGAAATATAACAATAAGTACAAAATTAGTAATCAATTACTGTGCTGCATTAACAAAGAAAGTAATTCAGTATATGTGACCTTTCCACCAGAATATTCATATTAATATAGGCAATTAACTGTTCAACTGTTGAATTCACCTTTCAGGCAAGTTTTACTTTACTATTTCTTTGACTTGAGCAAGCCTGCCTATTAGGATACAGGTCTTGAAACATAGCCAAGATAATCAGATACAAGAGGTAATAAAAATAGTGCTCATTAAAAGAATGACCTTGAAAGAGCTCTAACATTTCCTTAAGAACAAAGTAAAATTCAAAAGAGAGCAAAAACTTTAGGGTGCTACAAAAATGTAACTTAAAAATATAACTGCTATAATATCCTATCTAATAAAAGAGTAATATGCAAATTGACCATCACTCCAACACACAAGATGGTCGCCCCCATGTGGTCAAAGATTGCTGCCCCCATGTGGACACAAGATGGCCTGCAGTGGAGGGCAGTTGTGGGTGATCAGGCCAGCAGGGGAGGGCAGTTAGGGGTGACTGGGCTGGCAGAGGAGGGAAGTTGGGGGAGACCAGGCCTTCAGGGGAGGACAGTTGAGGGGGACCCATGCCTGCAGGGGAGGGCAGTTGGGGGGGACCAGGCCTGCAGGGGAGGGCAGTTGGGAGGGACCAGGCCTGCAGGGGAGGGCAGTTGGGGGCAGGGGACCAGGCCTGCAGGGGAGGGCAGTTGGGAGAGACCAGGCCTGCAGGAGAGGACAGCTGGGGGGAACCCAGGCCTGCAGGGGAGGACAGTTGGGAGGGACCAGGCCTGCAGGGGAGTTTAATTAGGGGGGACCAAGACTGCAGGGGAGTGTATTTGGGGGCAACCAAGCTTGCAGGGGAGGGCAGTTGGGTGCAACCAGGCTGGCAGGGGAGGGCAGTTAGGGGCAACCAGGCTGGCAAGGGAGGGCAGTTAGGGGTTACCAGACTGGCAGGGGAGGGCAGTTAGGGGCAACTAGGCAAGCAGGGGAGCAGTTAGGCATCGATCAGACTGGCAGGGGAGTGCTTAGGGGGTGATCAGGCTGACAGGCAAAAGCGGTTAGGGGCAATCAGGCAGGCAGGCAGGCAGGCGAGAGGTTGGGAGCCCGCAGTGAGAGAGATCGGGCCTAAATGGGCAGTTGGACATCCCTTGAGGGGTCCTAGATTGGAGAGGGTGCAGGCTGGGCGGAGGGACACACACACCCCCCATGCACGAATTTTGTGCACCGGGCCTCTAGTATTTAATACATTTTATCATGAAAACATCATAAACTACTTAATTTTAAATTATCTATGAATTTAAAGGTAAGACTAAGCAAAATAATCTTTCCTTACAACAGGCTCTGTAAGTCTGTGGGAAAGTTGCCCAGCAGTGGGACAGCAAATCTGAGCCTGCTGTGACTACGGCTATTTGAACATCCAGAGCCCTTTCTAGAAATACAGCTCTACCAGGAGATGGTCATTGCTTATTAATGTAGCTTATAGCATCAGCCTTCCTATCAATCCTTTTTCCTTTGTTGTATAACTAATTTAAGGCTGCAAGCAAAACACTTAGCTCTTTTGCCACCCTTAACCCAGTACAGTGATCAGCACAGAATGAATGTTGGCCAAAGGTTCAATGAAAAACTTTTGTGAATAGTAACCAAGAGATGAAGGATTGATTAGTACTCTAAAGCAATTTCATTTAAATGAATAGCCAGTTTTGTTTTTCTAGGATTAAGTAAGCACATTAACTGCTCCTATTTAAGATTTTAAAAAAAACAACTGTGTCTAGGTGGCTTTTTAAATATCTCATCCCAATTGACTGCTCAGTGTGATATGAATTAATCGTGTGTAGTATGCTTTTCTAATTAAAAAAAATTGTACAGCAACTTACCAACCTCTTTAATACACCATCTCATTGCTCAAACATAATGAACATGTAAGTTAGAATTAGCTATTATCCTTTTCACAACATAGAAGATATGCCATGTGCTCAAAGTCATAAAGTTAATGAGTGGTGGCACTAGGACTTGGAGCCTGATGCTGCTATTTTAGAGCCTGTAAGTTATGCTGTCTCTCTCGGCCTTCTTAATGACATTGCCACATTTCTGAAAGATTGGCTGCCTGAGGACACTGGGTAAATTTTGGTTATAGTAAATTCTAAGTTAAATTACGAGTATAAAAAAGTCTTTAGCTTTAAGGAGCCAAAAGACATAAAATGATATTTTATACATTCAATAGGAAAATCAATTTTTAAAAAAATATATATTTTTATTGATTTCAGAGAGGTAGGGACAGGGGAAGAAAGATAGAAACATCAATGATGAGAGAGAATCATCGACTGGCTGCCTTCTGCATGCCTCCCACTGGGGATCGAGCTGGCAACCCCAGGCATGTGCCCTTGGCCGGAATCGAACCTGGGACCCTTTAGTCCACAGGCTGACTCTCTATCCACTGAGGCCAATCAGCCAGGGCAGGAAAATAAATTTTTATTAAACTACATGTTCTAAATGAAAATCAATACTAGCATTCATTTTCTTTTCTAATTCTCACACCCTGCTTTTCCCTATAATTGGTCTTAAGGACTACTTAATATGTTATTAACAATGAAGCTTAATTTAGGTTCAAGTTACAGCTATATGGAAGGCATTTTCATGAAGGAAAATTTGATATGTATGTATCAGATAGAAATTCAGGGAAAATTATATTAAGTTGAATCAAATTTAAATTTTAATACCTAGTTTTCTTTTTAGAACCAGAGCAGCATATGTGATGTGTAAATAGTTACCAATGAAGGACATCTAAATTCTAACGCATAAAGTCAGGTAGGTCAGATATGGTATAAGCATCTTTTCCTGATACTACTGAACTGATATAGGACAGGAAGAAGGACAGGACTAACAGTCAGGATACAGAGACTTAAGACACTTTCTTTACTCAGGAACCTCATGCAATTAACAGTCTTACTTCCCTAAGTAGAGAAATTAATCCTTAATTTGTATTTATCAGGTTTATTTCCTATAAATTATAACAGATATCATAAAATATATACCTGTCTCCAGAAACATAAAGGCCAAATGAGATGATACATGTTAACCCTTTGCACTCGCTTGCTTTTTTCTCGATTCCTTTATTCTACTCGGGATTTAATTTTTTAAATACCCCAGATTTTACAAAGCGCGGCAGTAGAATAAAAAACTGGAGTTTCTTTTCATACAAACTTATTTATTTGAATTTTTTTATATTTCAAATTATTGATACATTCAATACAATTCGACATACGAGCTGCTACCGATGCTAACCGTGTCGAGTCACACTCGACATCCGAGTGCAAAAGGTTAAAGAATTCTTCAAACCATAATGTACTATATGAATCTTAGCTGTTATCACTACTGTAGTTTTTGGCCTTCAATGAGAAGCAGTGCTGTTGATTAGCATTTAAAACCCCCATTCAATTATTTTGTGCCTTTCATTATTTATTCTTAGTAGTTATTATTAAGGCCAATAAACTAAACTTCTTGCTACTAAACTATTCCTAACATTTGTAGGCTATATCCCTTCTCCAGAGTGAGTGCAAAATAGTGATTATTTTTTAGATTATAAAAGTATCTACTACAATAATTTGAAATTCATATTGTAAACAAAAGTTTTCTCAAGAAGTCATTTTACAGTGAATTTCTTTCTTCATCTCATGCAATATCTTCATTTTCTACATCTAAAATAACAATGAAAAAATCCTATGTCGAAAGCTGTCTTCCTGTCATTTACTTTAATATTTGAGAAAGTAGTACAGGTATCACAGCACCTAGCTATTGATATTTTTACATTTTTTAACAGGTAAATTACATATTAAATTCTGATTCCAAGAGTGGATATGGCTTGCTATGTCTACACACACTGGGTTGCAACAATTTTTTCTTCTTGAATAAATCCTTTCTGGTGATGAAAAATAAACAAATATATAAATTCTGATCCCTAAATTCCCATTTGACAAGGGTAAATTGATGCTTGTTGCAGAATACAAATGATTTTAAAATGTTATAAAGACAAATATATTGTTTTAAAGTTTAGGAATTGAGTGATTACAATTGTCAATAAAAATATTATCTTAAAATATATTTTCTAAAGATCATTACCATAAACAGAAATATAACAGTTCAAATGATTCTAACATAGCAAACTATAACTTTCTAATATTACTTAAATGCTCACTTCAATGTTAAAAACAGCATACAACTGTAAGCAAAGAATAAGAAGCCTTGGCTGAAACTTTGAGCTTAAATCTTTTAAAAATATATATATTATATTTTAAAAAATAATATATATAATATATATACACACACACACACACACACACACTATATATATATATATATATATATATATACACACACACACACACATATATATATATATATATATATATATATATATATATATATATATATATATATATATATATATTTTATTGATTTCAGAGAGGAAGGGAGAAGGAGAGAGAGATAGAAACATCAATGATGAGAGAGAACCATCGATCAGCTGCCTCCTGCATGCCCCACAATGGGGATTGAGCACACAATCCAGGCATGTGCCCTTGACTGGAATCAAACCCAGGACCCCTCAGTCCGCAGGCCAACACTCTATCCAGTGAGCAAAACCAGCCAGGGCAAGCTTAAATCTTTGATTGGCAATGTAACATAACTGTTAAAAGCATGGGCTTGGTTCTGAGTGACCTGGACTCAAAAATGTTGACTATTGTTTATTGAACATGTGACTTCACTCCTTTGCCTTGGCTTTCTCATCTGTAAAATGGGTATGATAGTATTTACATCTCATAGGGTTACTGTGAAAATAAAGTGTTTAGTAACTGGCACAGAATAAGAACTGAAAATATTATTATTATTAATTCAGTTCTGATCATTTGCTAGTTATGTACTTAATCATAAAGGGAATTAAGCAATAAAAAGATCACAAGAAATTCCCTTGGGTTACCACATCTTAACGTTGTCTCTGACTTCATTTTGATTTGCCATTAAAAAGAGCCAAATTTGAAACTTTCTAAGCTTTTTATTCTATCATTAATTAAAATTTAGATTCTTAATGGTTGTCAGATAAACTGAAGAGTATAAGCTTACATAAGATTTAAAACCAAAACACAATAGCTTATTTTAAAGCAGTTGACTTCAAAAGTCCCATACCTAATACAGTTCCGATCTTATTAGTTAAGACAGAGTCTGTCTGTTCCAGCCACCCTCCTCCACTGAGTCCTTCTTTAAATTTGATGAGAATAGACTGATTACTCAGCAGGACAACAAGAATCCTCATGGCTGCTGTGACTGTGGTGGGATGCAAGTGCTCTTCCATAAACATCATAATCCAGTCAAAACCCAGTGTCCTGACCAGTTCTTCACAGGCTCTATTCAAAGACAGATGGGTAAGAAGGAAACACATTAATCAAATTATAAAGAAGAATAAGACTATGTTTTGTTCTTAAGATATTCTAAATTTCAGGGCTTAAACAATATGTCATTAGAAATTCTTTTGTCTACTATGAATTAACTGGTACCATCAATTCTAAAAAGATTTTACTTACTGCAAATTAATGCTTGTCTTTTCTTTAGATGTGTAAACTAGTTTTAGCAAGATATCTAGAAGTCTGTTCCTCAAAAGTATAAGATTAGCAGACACAAGACCTCCAAACTCTTCTTCAGTTCCTACAATGAAAATAAATACATTAAATTGCTTAGTGTTGGATAAAATATCCAACCCTGTTCTAGGAAAATTCACTGAAAAATGTATCTGTCAGAAAACATTTTTTTCTAGAAGTACTTTCCACTAAAGTGAACCAGAAAAGGGTCTGTTAAAACATTTCTTTTTAGATTCCTGAAAATATTTTATTTACATTATCTAAATAAGTGATAATAAAGGCTGTGAACTCTTTTTAAAAAATATATTTTATTGACTGCAGAGAGGAAGGAAGGGGGAGAGACAGAAACATCAATGATGAGAAAGAATAATTGATCGGCAGCCTCCTGCACGCCCCCGCCCTCCTCCACTGGGGATGGAGCCCTCAACCCAGGCATGTGCCCTGACCAGAATGGAACCGCAACCTTCTGGTTCATAGGTCGATACTCAACCACTGACCCACACAGGCCGGGCTGTGAACCCTCTTTTACATTAATATTCCCCTCCCCTACCAACAGGGGAAAGTAACCAAATAAGGACTGAATAAAAATAACAATCCAAACCCTAGCCAGTTTGGTTCAGTGCTTAGAGCACTGGACTGTGGACCAAAGGGCCCCAGGTTAGATTCCGGTCAAGGGCATGTACCTTGCTTGCAGGCTCCTCCCTGGCCCAGGCCCTCACATCAATGTTTTTCTCACACTGATGTTTACCTCTGTATTTTCCCTCTTTCTTCCACTCTCTCTGAAGGATCAATGGGAAAATATCCTCGGATGAGGATTAACCAAACAAATAAAAATAAATAAATAAGTAAAAAACAACAACCCAAATCCTTAATTTCCAGTTTCTTTTTGAAGAACATAGTGAAATTTACGAGATTTAAAACTTGACAAGTGGAAGCATACTCTATTTAATGAACATAATACATCCAGAAAAATTAGAACTAAATAGCATAGAAAAGAGGCAAAGGCATACAAAAGCACAAGAAAAACTGGAAAAGAAAAGGGCAGAAAACAGAAAGCTTGTGCATCTCAATGGATGATGCTGGAGGCACACAGGACTGGGCATCAATGGCCAGTGTTCCAGGTGCAGCTCTGCCACTAATGAGCGATGGGTTAGTAAGTCACAACCCACAGGATTGTCTTTATTCCAGACTTGCAGCTCAGGCTAAACTTTACCAAGGGTATATGCTTTTACTAGTTTGGGCAAGGGACTATTTGTCTTCTTAAACATTGTCTTTTTATTGTTAACTTGGTGCTTAATCATTGGGTAGAGTACTTCAAGCTTACCTAGGAGAACTCAAGATTCTCTCCCCTTATCAGAGGCACAGGACTGGTAATTTACAAATTGTCCTATTAAAAGCATACCATGAATTGATAATAGGAGTTATTTCATTTCAATTATTTCTTTTCAATAAAATGACAATCCACACAGAAATTAATGATTCTCCTTAATTTTTACATCTAGTCTTCTCCTTCTCAGTTATGCTTCCCCTAATTTTCAAATATAGTTTAAAACAATGAATTGAATTTCCACACTAACTCTTCCCATTCAAACTGGTGCTTTCTTTATTCCAGTGTACTGTCCTTTCATGTTATTTATTTTGCAATGATTATTATATCACCGTTCATCATTATTCAAGCCATTTTCTTGAATAATGTGTAAACTACTTGAAAGAAAAAACTATGGTTTAACTTTTTGGAACATCATTTTATACTTAACACAGTCTTTAGTCCACAGCAAATACACAATAAATGTCATATACGAACAAGACCAGTAATGTGCTTCCAACATTCTCTATTACTTGAAATGGCAATGAAGTGATGAGAATACTAATCAACTTGACAGATCAACAGAAAAATTTGCTAATTTATACATCTCTACTACTGTTTTCTTAAAAAAAATTTTATGTTAGTTATTATTATTGAATACAACATGGAGACTAGAGAAATATTTTTCCCACATTTTTAAACTACTTGAAATAAATGTGTTATGTATTTCCAAAGATTTTAAAAGTAATTACACTTCAATTCTTATTTACTTGGCTTATATTATTTCTGAACTTAGAAATAATCCTGACATATGATAGAAAAATACAGTGGTTAAAAAGTTTATAGTGTTGATTTGGACCAGCGGTCGCCAGCCTTTCAGACCTCACAGACCACCAGTGGTCCGTGGACCACCGGTTGGAGACCGCTGATTTGGACTACCTAAGTTCAAATGCAGAAAAATGATTTCAGGTAACTTTCTTTTACTTAATCTTTCTGGGTCCCAGTTTCCTCCCTTGTAAAATTGAGGTAACAATAGTACCTATTTTATAGGGTTGTTATAAAGTTATATTAAAGATCTTAAACAATACCTGGAGATATAAAGGACTCAATAAGTTACCTACTGATTTGATCCTTTTAAAAAATTTTTAAATCCTCAGGAAGAGAGGGAGAGAGGAAGTCTGAAAGAAAGGGGGAGAGAGGGAGGGGGGAGGGAGAAGGAGAGAGAGAGGGAGAGGAAGAGGGAGAAGGGGAGAGAGAGATAGGGAGGGAGGAGAGAGGGGCGGGGGGAGAGGGAGAGAGACATACACCTTAGAGAGACATTGATTGGTTACCTGGTTGCCTCCTGACTGTTGCTGCGTCAGGTGCGTGTGCTCTTGACAGGGAATTGAACCCAGGACCTTTAGGTGTGCAGTCAGATGCTCTAACCACTTAGTAACACCGGCAAGGGTGAATCCTCAACCTTTTGCTCCAACCAACTGAGCCACCTGGCCAGGGCTGGAATTATTTTTATTTTATATGTACATAAAATTTTTCTGGTAAAAAGTTATTTCCTTACGTGACTACTAAATATTTAACAGGAAAATGAAAATAAAAGTAATATAGATATAATTCACAGTAGCAAGTAACTGTGTTTCTGAAGAGATGTGCGTAAATTTTAAAAAATTCAAATAATGTTAAAATATCACCCTGAAAGAATCTGCTATTTAAAGGAATAATGTTACAAAGCCTCTAAACATGGGGAAAATTTTTGTTTTTAGAGTAAAATTCACATCCTATTAAATTCTGTGTAATTCTGAACTTGTGCATATTATACATGACTGATTTAAGACAAATACATCTGCACGAGACCAATAGAGTAATGTAAGGAGAAAAGTGATAGGGCAGCATCCACCTAAGGCAGGCCTGACCTATGCCAGAGAAGAGGGCACAGGAATTAGTTCTCAAGCCCCAGAATCACTCACCAGTGTCAAGCTTCTCTTCATGGTTTATTTCCATAACGACAAATTTCTCACAAACTGCAAAGGTTGGTAAAGTAGAAGAAATAAACTGGCCAAACCTTTAAGTATAAGGAAAAAAAGGGTTATGAGTTTTATTCTTTTTTCTCTCCCCAAAACAAATAACAAAATATAAAAAACCAAAGAAATGAAAAATAGTTTTAAGTAATCTTTTACAGACCTTCAGGTGTTCGCATTTGGTTTACCTTTCCTAGGACCATCGCTATAGCCATTATACAGGGTGGGCAAAAGTAGCATTACAGTTGTGAGCTCACCAGTTTATTCTTGTATCATTATTTATTATTCTATTATTTTCCATATGAACTGTAAACCTACTTTTGCCCACCCTGTATATGTTACAATGCTTTCATTATACTTCTCCAGAATTATAATGCACTAACCTAAATGATTTCACAAATCAAATAGCATGATCCTAATTAAAATGTCCTAACATCTATATGTATCCACTGTAGTTAAGAACTTAGGTTTTGGAAACACAAGTAAAGTTAAAATCCTGGCTCTACCAGTTTTTAATCTTGTTACTTGGGCAAGTAGCTTAACATTTCTGGGCCTTACTTTCTTAATTTTGTAAAGTAGAGAAAACTAAAAGCTTAATAGGTTTCAGTGATAATTTTAGCAAAATGATCACTATAGTACCAGGATAAGATTGAAATAAATATTGTTCATAATAGCAATGATCTCCAAAATAATTTTTAAAGTTCAGTTTTCATCTGTCATCAAGTTTAAAAAGTGCTTTTGAGGTAGGTAAATAAATGTGAATAATTTACATGTTATACAGATTGGAGATTAGTTTACTGGGAATACTCTAATGAGTAGGTGTGATTTTACTTGTGTCTGGAAGATTACATGAAAAGTGATGGTCAAGACCAGTTTAAGTAATTTTCTACTTAGAAAATACTTTGGTTAGGTAGTTTTTTCCCTTCCATTTTTAGTTAAGATGTGAATTATCATATAAACATTAGAACATTCTACAGCCCATAAATAGGCCTTAAACAATATTTCAGATTAGCAGCAAAATAATACTCACATTGTATAAAAGATTAGAATATGCAAAATAAAATGGTATCATTTGTTTTGAATGATAAAGAATAAATATAAAGGAGAAGGCACGCTCACTGTGTGTGTGTGCACGCATGCATGCATGCACACAGAGAAGTAACAGGGCTTGGGGAAGAAGGATCGAGAATCCCTACACTGAACACTGTTATGTCCAGGACAATCAATTACATTGGGCTCATTCCTATATCTTTGCTCAGCAATATTCTATTATTAACTAGTGGCAACAATTGGCTTTGTTTACAAAGATTATATATAAGACATGCATATGGTCTATGCCTTATAAAAATCTTGAACTGTATTAACATTACAGGTATTATACAGGCATAAGAACCAATTACAATCATCTCATTCATCTTAACCTCAGTGATACTTTCAGTTAATAAATAGACAAATACAGAAGTTTTCACTACCTGAGCAGATCATAGCTGCTAGGAAAACCTTGCAGTAGGAAGCTCAGCACATTACTAATAGCAGCAATGGTAGGCTGGGATAAAGACATATCTCGAAGAGTCAGTAGCAGCTTTGGGATTAGCTGGAATTCCCTCATTAATTTGGCATTCTTTGAAGCTTCACTATAAGAGAAAAAAGACTTTATACACTGTACTATCATCTCTTCAATAACTAAACAACCAAGTATATAGATATTAATGAATACCTGGACTCTGTGAGCAGTTCAATGAAGTGTTCAAATAAGGAAAGATGAAGTTCATATGGTGCATGAAGCCAGACCTACAATAAAAATAAAGAATGGTATATATAGGGTAAAAAATACCCCAAATGCCAATCCTACAAGCAGAAATGCAGCACGTGAAACTTATTTCACTCATGAGTTAACTGAATATAACCACTTTATTACAATTTTTATTTGGTGAAATCCTGTAAAACTGCTTGTACATATGATTTCTGATTCTGTTTATAAAGGAATAATTGCTATGGAAATTATACCACTGGAGGGATCAACTGAAAAGGCAAGATCTAGGAAAAGTTTCTCTGGAATCAATGACTGAATACTGAACACAAAAACAGAATATAATGAATACTGAATACTATATAGTGAATACAAAGACTGAATGACTGGAATCTTGTGTGGGGTCCGAAATGAATTAACCACTGTAAAGTAGTATATCACACAGTTCCTGGAACTCACAAAGCTGGGACCGGTTTGCACTCCCACCTCCCAGAGTGTGGAGAATTTGTAATACATGGGGAACTGGCAGTCTCAGTGTGGGGCTAAATTAGCATTAGATTAAAGGTTTTTCTATGTTCACCCTCACAAAGCTTAAAAGTATGTCTTAAGAGGAGCAAGATAACTGCATTGCCAGAGCAAAGTTCAATACTCTTTTAAAAGAAATACAACAAAAATTTAGCATGCAATCAAGAATTATCAAGTACACAAAGACAAAAGGAAAATATGACTCATAAATAGGAGAAAAATCAATTATTATAAATAGCCCAGAAATGACAGTGATAATGAAATTATCAGTATCTTAAAAAAGCTTATTAAAAATGTGATCCATATACTCAAGAATGTAACAAAAAATATGAACATGATGAAACAGAAGATAACCAAAGGTCCAAAATGAACTTCTGATGAAAAATAAAATATTTAAAATAAAAACTATACTATATGAAATTAACAGCAGATTAAACACTACAGAAAAAAATTCAGTGAACTTGAAGACATAAGAACACAAACTAATCAAAATGAAGCATGAGAGAAAATGCTGAAACTAGCTAGAACATTAGCGACTTGTGGGACAACATCAAGCAACCTCAGATATGTATAACTGAAGTCCAGAAAAGGTGGGGAAGGGTACCAGGAAAATAGTTGAAGTAACAACTAAAAATTTCCCAATTCTATAAAAATGACAAACTCACAGATCTAAAACAGCCAACAAACTCCCCAAAAGAAGTAACTAAAAATGACAATGGGGTGACTGAAATCATTCAAGTATGAAAAAAAAAAAAATGTCAGTGACAATTGTAGTGTATGCAAAAATATTCTTCTAAAAAAAAATGAGGCTTTTTCAGATAGAATTTATAGTCAGCAGATGGGCACTGCAGGAAATGTTAAAGGAAGTTCTTTAGGCAGAAGAATTATGCAAGATGGGAATCTAGAGCTACACAAAGGAATAATGCCATGCTACATAAGTGGGAAACTATAAAAGAATTTTTAAAAAATGTCTTTAAAAGATACCTGTTTTAAGCTGAAATAATAAAAAGTATTGTGGGGATTATAAACATAATAGAAGTAAATGTCTGATAACAACAGCACTAAGAATACGAGGGAGAAATGAAAGGACATCTTCACAAGGCTTACACTACAGGTAAAGATAGACTACATTGTTACATGTATATGTATATTATAAATTCTAGAACAACCACTAAAAGAGAAAATGCTTGTGTACTATTACAATTATTGCATTTATATTTATCAAGTGGATGTTCTAAAAAGAGAGTGAATTAAGTAGTTATTTATCACTGTGGTTGGGGTAATTAGAAATGCTACATAAAGTGAGCAAGGTAATGTAAAGCCAACATTGGTAAAGCACCTAATTTCTGACATTTGTATATTATATTTTAATCAGAAATCTGAAACTAAAGATAATTCATGATTTAAGTGTCATCCACTAGATGAAAAAAAAACTAAGATTGGTTAAGTAGGTCTCCTTAGTCCTCCCACAATTCTTTCTGCAGACCTTCATCTTTGTGCTTTCACAAGTTTTTAATTGTTTATTGATTTGTTTTTCTCTTCTAATGGACGAAATGCCTTCAGGCATGAACTCTGTCTTTACTTTCACAGCCTTAGCCCTAATACAATACCAGGTTCAAAGATGCTCAATAGACATTTGTTAAAAGAATGACAGGTTTGTGTTTTAGAACTTGATTGGGTAGGAAGGGGAAATCACTGCAAGTTTTTAGTTTTTTTTTTTGTTTTTTTTAATAACTGATATGACTATGCCTTAGAAAGAATGAGATAAGAAATACAGGATAGCCTGAAGAAAGAAACACAGGATAGCCTGAGGAACGATATAACTATAGAACATATCTAAGGTGAGTGGTAAGGAGAACTGATTAGGGCTTAGAATCTATACAACTTAATATCGAACTGTTTATGAACAGGGAGGAAGAAGCTGATTTTTTTCAATTTCAAGCCTTGGTGACTGTGGGAATGGTGTTGTTAATAACAGAAACCCAAGTTAGAAGGAAGAACTAATTTGGGGAAGGATGTTGAGTTAAGGTGTTGCTGGGACATAAAAAATGGAAATGTTGAGCAATAAGTTAGAAATAAGTCTGGCATTCAGATGTCAAGCTAGAGATTTAGATTTGAGAATCAACTTTGTAGAGATGAGGCTGAAGAAATGGGTGAGAATCTGAAGGAAAGAAAGCAACAGATAAAGGAAAAGATAATGAAATTGGACACAGTTGTCTAAAATAATGAAAATTTCATGCCATAGAATTATGGGGAAAGTAGTGAGAAAATATAAGAACCAGGAGAGTGCTACCTGAAAGGTAGCCAAAGAACGAGGCGATGCAAGAGGGAAAAAGACTGCATCACATGCTACTGAGAGTTGCGGGTACTGAGAACTGGTATCCTCCTATATAATAAAAGCCCAATATGCAAATCGAGTGAACAGTGGAACGACCGGTCACTATGATGTGCACTGACCACCAGGGGGCAGATGCTCAATGCAAGAGCTGTCCCCTGGTGGTCAGTGCACTCCCACAGGGGAGTGCTGCTCAGCCAGAAGCCGGGCTCACGGCTGGCGAGTGCAGTGGCAGTGGCAGGAGCCTCTCTCACCTCCGTGGCAGCGCTAAGGAGCAGTGAGCAGGCGAGCGGTAAGGAGCGAGGAGTCCAGGACTGCGAGAGGGAACAGGCCAGGCTGAGGGACCTAGCCGCCCCCCGCCGACCCCCAGTGCACGAATTTCGTGCACCGGGCCTCTAGTATTACATAGAGCATATAGGTCAGGCTGCTAATAAGCTTTTAGAATAAGTTTTAGTACAGCAATTAGGGCACAGAGCCTGTTTGTCAAGGATCCTATCTAATGAAAGAGTAATATGCAAATTGACCATCATTCCAACACACAAGATGGCCACCCCATGTGGACACAAAACCACAAGATGGCCGGCAGGGGAGGGCAGTTGTGGGCGATCAGGCCAGCAGGGGAGGGCAGTTAGGGGTGATCAGGCCAGCAGAGAAGGGCAGTTGGGAGGGACCAGGCCTGCAAGGGAGGACAGTTGGGGGGACTGGGCCTGCAGGGGAAGGCAGTTGGACTTGACTGGGCCGGCAGAGGAGGGCAGTTGGGAGGGACCAGGCCTGCAGGGGAGGGCAGTTGGGGGGACCAGGCGTGCAGGGTAGGGCAGTTGGGGGGATCAGGCCTGCAGAGGAGAGCAGTTGGGGGGGGACCAGGCCTGCAGGGGAGGGCAGTTGAGGGGACCAGGCCTGCAGGGGAGGACAGTTAGGGGTGACCAGGTCGGCAGGGGAGGACAGTTAGAGGCAATCAGGCCAGCAGGGGAGCAGTTAGGCATCGATCAGGCTAGCAGGGAAGTGGTTAGGGGGTGATCAGGCTGGCAGGCAGAAGCAGTTAGGGGCAATCAGGCAGGCAGGCAGGCGAGCTATTGGGAGCCAGCAGTCCTGGATTGTGAGAGGGATGTCCAACGGCCCTGAAGGGGTCCCAGATTGGAGAGGGTGCAGGCTGGGCTGAGGGACATCCTCACTCCCCGTGCACAAATTTCGTGCACTGGGCCTCTAGTTTAGAATAACGGACAAGACAGTGCTTACAGTAACTATGAGGAAGAAGAGTTAAGGCATAGATATTACAGTTAGCTAATAATAAGTGCTTGGCTCCATTTTGGATGGTGGGAATACAAAGAAAAAGAAACTAGATATGCACACAGAGAGCCTACAGTCTCACAGGAGACTGTAGAGGAGGGCAGCTGGGAGGGGCGGAGGCTTTAGGCTTGGGAAGGGGCCGAGCCTGCAATCGGAGGGGCAGAGGAGTCCCCTTCCCAAGCCTAAAGCCTGGGGCGGAGGCTTTAGGCATGGGCAGGGGTCGAGCCTGGGAATCGGAGGGAAGGGGAAAAAAAATCAATGGAAACATATCCTCAGGTGAGGATAAAAAGAAAAATAAAGAAAGAAATGTCATATCCTATGATAGACACATCTTGAAAATGCTTAAAGTTGTCATTTTTTCATGGTGAAGGGACTGGAGTCCGTGTTGATGAATATACCTTGGCGGCTGCGGTGACTGGCAGTGGCTACAGCAGCAGGGTAATGGGGCTGGCACCTTCCCCTAATCAGCCCAGTCGCCTCCTGCAAAGGGAGGCCAGACTGCGGCTTAGGTCTGCTCCCAATGGGGAGCGGGCTTAAGCCATCAGTAGGACATCCCCTGAGGGCTCCCAGTATGTGAAAGGGGGCAGGCTGGGCTGAGGGACCCCTCCCCAGTGCACGAATTTCGTGCACCGGGCCCCTAGTAAATAATAATACAAGAATAAACTGTGTTTCATATACTCACAACTGTAAGGCTAATTTTGCCCCATCCTGTACTTATAAAACATATAGTGATGGGTACACACAGTAGTGAGAACAAGAAGTTAATGCACAAAGGATGTGCAAGATTAAGCATTGCCTTGAGAGGACAGAGTAGAAGTTGTTTATCGTAATAGGACAGTAGAAATGAAAACTTGTTATTCTGACAAAATGAATGATATTTTACTATGAAGCTACTATTAACCAAAATTCCACATCTAGCTCCTATTTATTGATGAAAAGTTTCTATTCATCAACAGAATTGTTTGATGAAAATATTTGCCTCAATGCCAGAGGCAGCAGCAAATTAGCTACAGTTAGGCACATGCATTGTACCATTTTACTTCTCTACTATTCGTAAAACTGAATACCCTTGGGGAGAAGGAACTCCATCATTACCCTATTTGTCATATTTTATGAATGAAATTAACATAAGCACGATATAACTATAGAACATATCTAAGAAACAAAATTGTTTAATAGTTAACTCTATTGTTATACAGAGTAAAAGATGGATTCAATGATTACATATTACCAGTCAGTATTTATGTACATACTTCAAAATCACAAAGTAGATCCTGGAAAGCAGTTGAATTGGGAATAATGGAGGTCTCGTGTCCACTGTCAACAGTTCCCACCAAGGAAAAAGTTAGATGGAGAATATGGCTGTTAAGAAGGGAACGTTTCTTCTTAAGTAGCATTGCCAGTAACTAAAAGAAAGCACACCAAATGCTTGTTATTAATCATACTACACATACAAACATATAAACACAGGTATACATAACACACACACACACAATGGAGAACCCTACATAAAATAATTCCTGAGACTTCTAAGCTGATTTCCAAATTTTTATTATAACAATATAACATTAGAGAAAATCTAAAAACCAGGGTAATCCCATTCCTTATGAAAATATCCACTTTCACATAAACTTTAAATTTACATATAAATTTTTAAACTTTGTTGCTATCATGCATATATATAATTTCCTATTCTTCTTCTCTACATAACATCTATTAAAAAGATTTTTTTCTCTTGTTACAACATAGTCTTCATAATTAGAATTGTAAAAGGTTGAATGATATTCTATGGATGTTTACAGTATTATTATTAGTCATTCTCATGTTCTTGGAACATTTAGGTTGCTCCTATTTTTTTCATGATCAACAATGCTGCTATGAATCCTTGTAAGAGTTTTGCAAAACAGTGTGATTAAATCTATAGAACAGTGTAGTGAATAGTTTATCTGTGCCAAATCAAATATTGGCTAAAGCTAGAGAAGGCATTGGTACTTCACTTACACTACAATGATTTTATCTTACTCCAAATGCCTCCTTTTCTTAAAAGTAACTTTCTACCTAAATCTAGTAGAGATTGTGAATATATGAACGCTGCATATTTTTAATCCCACATGACTTTTCAGAATTAGCAATGGCATACTTACTGTACAGTGGGTCTCACTTCCTCTAGGTAAGCAAGGGGGGGGGGTGTATAAAAGATGACTGGGTGTGGAGGGGAGAGATAAGAAAAATGGGGAGAGCTCTGCATCTATTAATGATCTGTCAGTCTCTAGAGCAGGTGGTAACATGACCCTATTTCATCTCACTCTTGTTTCTGAAAAGAAAAATAGTAAACCACTGTTCTGAAAATATATTCAAATATATCAAACCTATACTGAAATAACAGCCTAATTCAAAGGCTGAGTGATATTTGATGAGATAGAAGAACAATGATAAACCAAAATAAAGATAACAACTCATTCTCACTTGAAATGTGTTAGTTTTAATAAAAACTACTAACTTGTAAAGGTGACTTGTCAATATAATTCTTCCAGAGTTTGAGAAAAATGAGAAAAATAAAAATTAGTTTTTCTTTTTATGCAAAGTAAAGTGAGAGCAAAGCTTTATGGTTACAAACCTGGTAGCCCCTGATTCTTTCCATCTCTTTGCTGGCTAGTGGGTTACTCTTGACCACACAAACCAGGGCCTTGACTGCTGCATAGAGCCCCTCCACATCAGAAGCCATGGCTACCAGGCCCAGGATGGCTGCAGCTCCCCCAATGTACTGCAAAGTAGTGGCAACAGGCTTAGGGACAAATGTTCTTACTCCTGATTAAAAGACAGTAGAAAAAAAAAATTAAAGTCCCCATGTAAACAAGAACTGAATAAATCATCCTAAGAAGATTTAATTAATTATACATGCTATTTAAAAAAAACAAAACCCTTTAATCTAAAAAAGAAAATTCTAAAAAAACAAAAATCTTGAAGGTAGAATTTGGGAGAAGGCAATAAACATATTTTAATCAGCGGGAGGAGCGAGGAAGCAAAGTAGTGAGCAGAGAAGAGCTGGGTTTGAGAACAAACACAAATGTTTCTATGTGGCTTTGGGCAACATAAGACTCAAAAGCACAGAGGCCTTGGGGATGCATTTCGAGGCGAGTACGAATGCTTCACTAGGAATTGCTGGGGTTAAACTTGGGGAGAGCAAAAGCACTTTAACTCTGGGAACTAGGCAATGGGATGGAGATGACGTATTCCCTATGGGTAAGCCATGCAGAGCACATTAATGCTCATTACTCAAAGCTTCTCCCAGTTATGCAATCTGAGTTACAGTACATCAGTGACCCCAGAGCATAATTACATGGAAACACAGTACTGGATCTAACTTTAGGTCAATTAAAAAAAAAAATCACAGCTATATTTTAAAAAGGCATTGTTTGAATTTCATTTGCCCACTGATCAAGATTCAGATTTTTAAAAATAAAACTCATATGCATTTTATATTTCTATGTCCTTTAAAGTATTCACAATACTTTCATACTTTATGACACTGGATTTTGAAAACTACCTTCTAGTGTAAGTAGGGCTAGTATTACTAGTTTAAGGATGAGTAACTTGAGTTCAAGTATTTGCTACAATTCCACATCCTGACAGAGCAGGGGCTGGGACCTCAAGTTTAGGGTTGGGATTAGAGGGTTAGGGTTAATTCAATCTGAACTCCTCAGTCACCACTCTTTGTACCATACCACAGCACTGCTGTATTTTTGCAAAAGACAACACAGTGCTCAGCAAGGATTTGCTAAACGGAATAAAGAAAAACTACCATGTGCCTCAGCATAAAGAAAACTGTTTCATCAATGCAATACATGATCAAAACAGAAAAACAGGCATGTGCACATCACCAGGACAATAAAAATTGCCAAAGATTGATAAACATGTAGGATTCTGACTAGAACAACACTAACTTGTTAACTATTCTTGTTAATCTAAAAAGGAACCAATATTATGAACTGATTTACAAATTAAAATATATAACTACTGGCTCTGAATTTTGGGTGGTCTGGTTGGAGTATGTCTCAAGACTATCTAACCAATAAAACAACTCTTTTGAAGCAGACATCCGGTACAAGGCTCTGCAGAATGTCCACTAGTTCTGACTTTTATTAGAGTTGGACTCACACTGTTTACACTCTGAAGCTCTTATTTCTAGCTCATTTCCAAATAATAGGAGTGCTCATGAGTGCCAACACTGCTGCACCAAACCTGTAACAGTCATCAGTATTTCCAAGTCTTTACATCTGTCCCTAAATGTACTGTGACATTTACCTTGAAACTACACAGGAGTAAATAGTTAAGAGCTCATCAGTGCTGACAAAAGAGGAAAAGTTAATGAAAGTTTAATGCGGTTATAATTTTAAACGTGAACTGGAGTTTGAGATTATAACTTTAGTCTCTAAACATTCCAAGAACATTACAGGTTACCACTATAAAAGATGAACCACCCCTTACGTGAGGAAAGTGAATGTATATGTGAAGGTAAATAAAGAAGTCTGGAACAACGAAGATGATTTGACTCACCCAAGTATCCAATCAGAGTGGCCCCAATTGTCCGGGCGGGCCCATTGAGATGTCCTGCTGCATTGTGTATCAACTTCACAGGAGTGGCATTCTCGTGGGAGGAAATGCCTAACTGAAGAATAAGAAAGGAAAAAAAATGTAACTATAGAAGAATAGCCTGAACATTTTTCTTATTAAAGTATCGTTGACATACACTATTATATTAGTTTCAAGTATACAACATAGTGATTCGACATTTCTATATCTTACAATGTGCTCACTACTCTAAATCTAATAACCATGTGTCACTGTGCAAAATTACTGCACTATTATTTATTATACTAGAGGCCTGGTGCATGAAATTCGTGCATGGGTGTGTGTGTGTGTGTGTGTGTGTCCCTCAGCCCAGCCTGCACCCTCTCCAATCTGTGACTCACCGCCAATTGCCCTCCTTGGCCGGCCCAGTCACCCCTAACTGCCCTCCCCTGCTGACCTGGTCACCCCTAACTTCCTCCCCCACCAGCCTGATCGCTCCCAACTGCCCCCCCTGCTGGCCTGGTTGTCCCTAACTACCCCCCACCCCGCCGGCCTGGTAGCCTCTTACTGCCCCCCCTGCCAGCCTGGCTGCCCCTAACTGCCCCCCTCTGCCGACCTGGTCGCCCCTAACTGCCCCCCCATGCTGGTTTTTGGTTGCCCCCAAATGCCCCCCCACCCCCACCAGCCTGGTCGTCCCTCACAGCCCCCCCGCTGGCCTGGTTGCCCCACACAGCTTGCTGTTCAGTCGTTTGGTCGTCCCTCACAAACCCCCCTGCTGGCCTGGTCACCCCACACAACCTGCTTGTTCTGTCATTTGGTCCGCCCTCATTACCCCCCTGCCAGCTTGGTTGCCCCACGCAGCCTGCTTGTTCAGTCGTTTGGTTGTCCCTCACTAATCCCCCTGCCGGCCTGGTCATAGGCAGCCATCTTGTGAGGGTGTGACGGTCAATTTGCATATTACCTCTTTATTATATAGGATGAGCACTCCTTTATTTCTTTTTATTAAAACGTGCAAACATTTCCAAAAGTGTATAAACTCACAGAAAGTAAGTTAAACACAATCTACTCTGATGAAGATGGCAAGGTGGGGATCTTGGGAAACAAAGAGTTTAGGGGGCTTTTTGAATAAAACTCTGTCATGGTGTAAAGGTTCTTATCACTCATTGCCCCACAGTATTTCCACAGGCAAGTAAATGTCACATAAATTATGCAAAACTTTATGAACATACATCAAATATTCAATTTTGAGTGTGTGCATGCATACACACACACAATGTGCTTTCAAGCAAATCCTATCTAATAAAGAGGTAATATGCAAATTGAACACCACTCCAATACACAAGATGGCCACCCCCATGTGGTCAAAGATGGCCGCCCCCATATGGACACAAGATGGCCACCACAAGATGGCCGGCAGGGGAGGGTAGTTGTGGGTGATCAGGCCGGCAGGGGAGGGCAGTTGTGGGTGATCAGGCCTGTAGGGGAGGGCAGTTAGGGGTGACCAGGCCTGCAGGGGAAGGCAGTTGGAGGGGGGGGACCAGGCCTGCAGGGGAGGGCAGTTAGGGGCAATCGGGCCGGCAGGGGTACAGTTAAGCATCAATCAGGCTGGCAGGGGAGTGGTTAGGGGGTGATCAGGCTGGCAGGCAGAAGCGGTTAGGGGCAATCAGGCAGGCGAGTGGTTAGGAGCCAGCAGTCCTGGATTGTGAGAGGGATGTCCAACTGCCCCCGAGGGGTCCCAGATTGGAGAGCGTGCAGGCTGGGCTGAGGGACAACCCCCCTCCATGCATGAATTTCGTGCATCAGGCCTCTAGTATGATTATAAGACTTTAATTTTATTGTTACCTGTAGAACCAAATTTATGTACAGTTTATGTTCCTTAGAAAATGGTAAATATATTCACATACAAACCTCTGCACAATAGTTGTCAATACTTTCTGTTCCCAAGTCCTTTCCTTCCAGTCTCTTGATTTCCTTCCCCGGGGGCTTTGCCTCCCCTCATCAACCAAAACAGCTTGTCAAGCTCACTGAGGATGACCACCTTATGAAACCCAATGGTCAGTACTCTTAGTTTTCCTCCTTTCTTGCTGGCTGCTACTACTCAGTCTTCTCAGCTGGCTCTGCTTCATCTCCCCAACTCCTAACACTGGAACATCCCAGGCTTCAGACTGAAAACTTTCCTCTTCTCTACTTACATCTACACTTTGGTGAATGAACCTAGTCTCATTGCTTGCTTTTTAAAAGTTTTGTTTTGTTAATCCTTACCCAAGGATATTTTTCTCTTTGATTTTCAGAGAGTAGAATGGAGGGAGGAAAGAGGGAAGAAAGAGGGAGGGAGGGAGGGAGGGAAGGGAGGAGGGAGAGAAGGAGGGAGGGAGGGAGAGACATGGATGTGAGAGAGACTCATCAATTGGTTGCCTCCCACACATGCCAGAGACTGAACCTTCGATCCTTACGTGTGCAGGTGAAGCTCTAACCACTGAGAAAAACTGGCCAGGTTCCTAGTCTCATGCCTTTAAATACCATCTATGACCATCAGGACAGGCAAACCTCTCCCCTCACTCCAGATTCCTATGTCCAATGGGCTCTGATAGCTTCAGTAGGATGTCTGATATGCTTCTCAAACATCTCCAAAACATAATTCTCAATACCCCCCACCTCCAAAATATTACTCTTCTTGTCGTTTTCTCCAAATCAGAAAAAATTGACTCCATTTTCCTTGTTCTTAGAGCAAAATCCTTGGAGTTATCTTTCTCTCACAATTCATAGCCAATCTGCCATCAAAAACTGATAGCTTGATCTTCAAAATATACCTCAGATCTGATCATCACTTTTCATCACAGCCACTGCTATCACCCCATTCTGTCCATCATCTCCCATATGAATTATTATTACACTGGCCTCAAAACTCATCACCCTGCTTCTACCTTTATCTCCCTTCAATCTATTCTCAATAGGAGGCATAGTAATCCTGGTTAAAAAGTCATAATATTTCATTCCTTTGTCTGGAACCCTATAATACTTCCCATCTCACTCAGTTAAAGCCAATGCTTTTACAAGTGCCTATAAATTCTAAACAATATTGTCCCATTCCTCTCTGCGTTCCTCTGCTTTCACTACATGTGCCTCTGCGGCAGGCACACACCTTCTTCATGGCTTTAGTAATTGTATTCCCAGAATACAAGACCCCCCCACCCTATACTTACAGCCCATCCATTCTCCATGTTCTCATTGCTTGCTGCCTCATCTCTTTCCAAGTCTGTTCAAATTTCACTTCAGTGAGTCCTCCTCTGACTTTCCTGTTCAAAACTATAATCTTATCTCTTTCCCCTTCCCTATTTTAGCACTCTTCACCTTCTCACATACTCTATTATCAGGGTATTTCTTTGTTATTGTTGTCTGTCTCTTCCATGAGAATGAAAGAACCATAAGGGCAGGGATTTTCTCTTTACCCACTGATGTGTGCTGAATAAAATGATGCACATAGTAGGTGATCCAGAAAAACCTTAACTTGTAGCTTTAGAAAAAGTAATTGTCTTCTTTAGTTTTCTAAGCTCAGTTTCTCAAATTGGCAATAAAAACATGGCATGCACTTAGAAGGCATTTCTTACTTTTCCAAATTAAGCTAATATCTAAATAGGTTTTGGGTCAAATCCAAAGCCAAAGAAACCAAATATAAATACACAAAAGGCACCATTTCAGCACCTGCTCAGACTTAGGCAGTGCTCATGACTAAGCTCTGAAACTTCTTTCCAGGGAGAATCCATCCCAGCTCACCAGGAAATCATTGTGCTCACCTGCTTAGCAATGGCTTTGCTGTCCAACTTGTTGTACACCTTCCGGATTCTTGCCACTGTCAGGGAAGACACGGAGAGTGCATATAGGCCAAATGACACCTTTTCCTCTGGCACTAATAACACAGGAGATGGCACTATGCCTTCAGATTTTGCATCTTTACCTTCAAAAGAAAAATAATCCTTTCAAAATCATTATTCTAACAAGAATTTTAGTCTCCTTATCATTTTTAAATCAGCAAACTTGAAAATCTTTTAAAGTGGAACAAGAGAAGTAAATTGAAAAACTTTTATTTAATTTTCAGCTCTTCATTTCTTTCACTAGGAAATAGGGAAATCATCTAGTCACAGAGCTTTTCATTCCAAGTTTCACTCTAAAAATTTGCTTAACATATAACATAATGCAAAGGAAGAGTTTTAATTATTATCAAACAAATCACAAAACCCATCCCCCGGTTCAAAGGAAAAGAAAATGAGTGAAATGTCCATGAGCTTTTGGCCCTAGCCTCCTCCCCAACGAGTGCCCTCATCGCCGCCTCTCTGCACCCTTCTAGACAGCACAGCAGAGTATGTAAGATGGGTTAAGTCTGAATCTCACTTAAAAGCTGTGTGAGCTATATATCCCTGTGCCCCAGCTTCCTCATCGGTAAAATGGGGATGCTAACAACTGTACCTAACTCCCAGTATTTTGAGGAGATAAATAAAATATGAAAGGCTCAGCCGAAACCGGTTTGGCTCAGTGGATAGAGCGTCGGCCTGCGGACCCAAGGGTCCCAGGTTCGATTCCGGTCAAGGGCATGTACCTTGGTTGCGGGCACATCCCCAGTAGGGGGTGTGTAAGAGGAAGCTGATCGATGTTTCTAACTCTCTATCCCTCTCTCTTCGTGTGTAAGAGGCAGCTGATCGATGTTTCTAACTCTCTATCCCTCTCTCTTCCTCTCTGTAAAAAATCAATAAAATATTAAAAAAAATATGAAAGGCTCAGAACAGCTATATCTTTCAGGTGTATTAACTTATTCAGCACTTAAGTGCTCAATAAGTGTTAGCTATTATGGATACTATCTAAATCAAAACATGAGTGAAAGACAAATGACTTAGCCACAGGATTATCACCATGTACAATATACTTGTCCTAACTTCTGAGAACCTTGGTAGATGAGAACAAGGGATGGAAGACATTTGGAAAGAGTATCACATCAGTTTCTTTGACTCTAAATTCTTTTTGGGAGAAAGGATAACAGAAAGTACACAGCAGCAGTAAAGGGATGAGAAAAATTGATGTTAACTGCTCTAACCTAAAAAATATATGTGTGTGTTTTCTGGACCCATCATTCCTTCCTTTAACAAGAGTAGACACACTGTAAATTGCTTCATGTAATAGGAGAAATAACAGAAAGAGGAGAAAGCTGAGGTTAGACTTTTAATGAGGATGTACACCTACATCCTAGAGCCAGGAAGAGAAACGGGAAAACTAGTGAACAGGCATGAAGAAAAAATCAGGAAAGTACATTATGATCAGTGGAGAACACTGTGAAGAGGAGTGAGTTGTCAACAGCATCACGCTGAAGAAAAATAGAGAAGCTCCCCCCCCCGCTTTTTGATAAACAATATATAACCTATATACACACATGCACTTTATTCATGTAAAAGATATGCAGATTACTTATATACAACTTCAAGAAGAAAGAATAAGTCACTCACATGGCATACATACAGCCTGAAAGCTTCCAACATAATCTGGTCCTAGTTCATAAATGGTAGTGACACTTGAAGGAGGTAAAACTTCTTCCAAAAAATGTGTGGGTCCTAGTCGCCAAACCAGTGAAGCAATTTGGCGTTGGGCAGGTGGAGTACCAATGTATGCATAGACTGTGCTGACCACAGGAGGATTTACAGAACCTGAACCCCCAGGAGTACTGTGAACATAATGAAGCTGTAAAGAAAACAAAAGTAAGTGTGTGAGCTACGATACACACACAAAAACAACTTTTCCCAGGAAAATAAGCATTTTTGTTGTATATTTTCATTATCCCAAGGTCATACAACCTTATAAACATACCAAAACTGTTGGGTTGAGAAACATAAGGGCAAGCCAAGATTCTGGACCCTAACGTGAAAGTTGGAAATGAGTTATCCAACTCCCAATACAGATACACAATCTAATGCTAGAAAAGGCAATAATGAAATATAGGGAGACTGTTATTGTCTGGTTTGTTTGCATATCAAATTAGTGAGGTGTCTATGACATTTTTTGGGTTGATATAAAAACAGCTTTCCAACTATGGAATTCAAGTAGACTTAAATCAGCTGTTACCTTCAATGTGAGTGTGTTAAATAAAATTATTCATGAAAAGTTTCATAATGGGTAAAGTGCTATTAAAATATTAGAAAAGTGAATAGTCTATTATATGTTATAATTCACACACACACACACACACACACACACACACTTTAATCTCAATGGAAAGTACATTCTCAGATTCGAAGTTCCATTACTGTTTACTGACATGTTGATTAAATTACCATTCAATTTGTTTGTAATAAATACAGAGAGTATAAGAGATAATGAAATCAAGTTGCATCTTATTGTGTGAGCAGCTTTCATCATTTCACAGGATGCGGTACATTTGTCCTAGTTTCAGATAACATCTATTACTCCACACGCTAAAGAACAGTTCCTGGTGTTGTAAATAGTATGAATGTGAAGACCAATACATGAACTATCGTTGGCTTCTAGGACTCTGGCTTCTCATAGGCACAATTATGATGATAATGTAGATATATCAATAATAAATCTACTATCTCTCTATTCTAGAAGCTGAGGACATTTTTATTTTCAATAATACTAAAGATAATGAGGAGCAATCTACTAGAGAAATCTACAAACCCATTTCAAATGCAGTCGTGTATACAAAAAATAAAAAAAGACTATTCTCACAGAGTGCATTTTAGCATTTATCCTCCTGACACACGATGCCAAAATAAAGTATCATTTAGGAAGGAAATATATTCAAGGAAGCTGCTGATTTCACTACTTTTTAAACATTAATTCACACAAAAGAACAGACTTTGCCTTTACTACTTTTTTCAAGTGATATCTCTACAAAAATTGGCACTAATTTTAGAAATGAAAGAATTTTAAGTGTTTGCTAGTTGAGTTCTATAGCGAGTAACTAGCAGTCTTTATCCTGATTCAAAAAAAGAAACTTCTGATTCTTTACTGGTTAATGCACCTCTCTTGCCTCTCTCCTGGGACTAATCTGGGTGACCTGAAAATAATGATGAATAAAAACAATTCCAGCTCTAAAGAATATAGAATCTACTGATTGCATACAATAATAACAAAGAAGTGACAAAAAAGTGTGCTCATAATTTATTTAGGCATCCTTCAATTGGTTTCTCTGTTGTGAAAAAGCACTCTGCAGTCTGGCTCAATCACTGACATATTCATTAATTCTTTATTTTGTAACCTCTCCTTTCCATTCTTCTCGAATGAAGTGATAGGAACTAGCCAGCCACATGACTCTAACATATTGTTCAAATAGAAGGTCAATTTAAAATTAAGACAATTAAAAAAAATACCCCTGCAAACACACATACACACAGACACCCTAAACTATCTTCTAAAGCAGGTTGAGCTTTCCAAGTGCAGGGATGCTCACCTTCACAGTGCTGACAAGCTGTCCATCGATGTAGAGGGCCACAGTGCTGTTCTTGAGCATGCCTTTGCTCATCACCAGAACCAGATGATGCCACTGCCCCTCGACTATTAGTTCTCCACATCGAAAGCGAGCACAGCATGGGAGAATCTCATAAAAAGAGGACTCTTCACTAAAATCATCAACTAAGAAATAAAACAATACTCAATATTATCCTCATTCTAACAATTATTCATATCTAGATCTTGACTTTATGTTAAAATAATATGATGACAATGTAAATGAAAATATCCTATTTGTTCAGTAACTTTATCTGTAGTAAAAAAGCAAAGCCCGGGATATACTTTTGCTTTCTTCTCAAAATACATGTAGTTATAACCAAATAAAGTTATAATAGCTAATGAAATAAAAATAAATAAGATTAAATAGATAATAAAATACATTTATGATAGACAACAAAAAGAGACTAGCTATGTGAAGGGTCTTTTTAAATTCTACCTTGACATACATTTGATTATAGCATTGGTTAGAAAAAAGACCAAGAAAATTTAAAATTATATTCTTGCTATATGCTCTGCTCAGTGATGCAAGGGGGCAACTATCTGTTCTTCGTTTGTGAGTGTACAGTCCTGACCCTGACCTGACAATAGCTGGTAGTAAGATAATTTATGGAATGGAAAAGTATTTGGCGATCCAAGTACTCTACTTCACCAGATAATTCTGGTGATTTGCTAACATTCTGCAATCACTTCCTGACTCTAATCTGGTTTCTCTCTGCTACCCAATATGCTGCCAGATTGTACTAGGAAATAACAGGTTATTATTAATTTAACTGTAATGTTAAGCATCTGCCCTCTGGTGGTCAGTGCATATCATATATTAATTAATATTAATATACCTTTCCTAACTATTCAAGAAGGGGAGGAGAACAACAGAAATCTAGATGTTAAAAACTTATTCCCTCCTCAAAAATTTTTTTTTAAAAAGAGCTAATCTGCAACCATGTAACTTAAAGCAGACCCACCATTTTTCAGTACAAGCAGAAGAGACAAATACGCTGAAAGTTAAAACTTTAAATAATATGCAGAAAGACCTATAAATAAAATGTTAATTTCTATTTTTTGAATCTTAAAATATCTGCATGTGCTGAAATGACAATTCAGAATATACATCTATTAATGAGTTAAGACTACTACAAAGACAGAATCTTCTCCACAGGTGACCTAACTTAGGAACAGAATTAAATAAACTAGGCAAAAAGCAGGGTCTAGTTTTGAAAGGATGTGAAAAATGAAGACCAAAAGTATAGGCAAAACCAGGAACTCTTCCCTCTCCTTACCCTCGTTAATAGACTACATCTTCTTGGTGATTATAGAAAATACTAGAGGCCCCGTGCACGAAACTTGTGCATGGGTGGGGTCCCTAGGTCTGGCCAGAGATCAGGGCCTATTGGGGCCATCTTGCCCAGTACTGATTGGGGCCAGGCTGACTGGGGCCTGCCAGCTGCTGGATGGGGCCTGCCGGAGGGGGGTAGGGACAGGAGGGACCAGGGGAAGTTGGCTGGCCATGGGAGTTGGCTGTGGGAGCGCACTGACCACCAGGGGGCTGCTCCTGCATTGAGCGTCTGCCCCTGGTAGTCAGTGCATGTCATAGAGACTGGTTGACGGGTCGTTCCAGTTGTTCAGTCGTAACGGTCTTTACTAGAGGCCTGGTGCACGAATTCATGCACGGGTGGGGTCCCTCTGGGTGGCCTGCAGGGATTGGGCCAAAACCTGCAGTCCAACGCTGCCTGCAGCTTCTACCTGCCACTCCCGCTCATCCCGGCTCCACTGTGCCTGCCGTGGGCTCGTGCCCAATCAGTCCCATTCGGGAGAGGCTCACGCTGCTGCAGCAGCACTCTCTAGCCATGAAACCTGCGTCTGGCACCCTCCCAAGGGGAGTGGCCTGGGGGATCGGGCTGAAATCAGCTCTCCGACATCCGCTGAGGGGTCTCGGATTGTGAGAGGGTGCAGGCCAGGCCGAGGGACCCCACCGGTGCACTATTGGGCCGGGGAGGGACTGAAGGAGGGCTCCAGGGTATGTCCAGCCCATCTCGCTCAGTCCCGATCAGCTGGATCCCAGTAGTAAGCTAACCTACCGGTTGGAGCATCTGCCCCCTGGTGGTCAGTGCATATCATAGCGACTGGTCGACCAGTTGACAGTCTGCCCCCTGGTGGTCAGTGCACATCATAGCGAGCGGTTGAGCAGCCTTAGCATATCATTAGCATATTACTCTTTGATTGGTTGTTCAGTTATTCTGCTGTTCAGTCTATTTGCATATTACCCTTTTATTATATAGGATTACTTATAAAATTTTCTGAGTTTCACATTCTGACTCAGGCTTAAACTAAGACATACCCAGTATTCAACAGTGTCAGGATATCTTGGTGAGCCAACTGGTTTCTGACAACTATTAATTTCCTAGGCATCTTAATGGGGTTGCAGCTGTTCAGAGGATGAACCCTTGTAGTAGCAACATCATATGTATATGTTGATATAAATTCTAGTGATATATAAACTATAGTAGTCTTGCAAATTACATTTAGTGAAAATCTATAAAGGTAGAAAACACTTTTCTGGTTTACTGAAACATCCCTAGATCTACTCCTTAATTTTCCAATTAAATTCTACCCTCTTTCCAAATTCTTCATTTCCTCTTCTCATTGTTTCCCCTTCAAACCATTCATATTCCTTTTCCTTTATTTTTCTTTCTTCTCACTCATTCTTTTGTATTTTTAAATAATACCTATTGGCTTCCTATGTGCTAGGTACTGCTTTACGTGGCAGGTCACCTAGATTACCAAGGTTGTAGTGTTGTATATAGAAACTTAGAATTCTTGTAAGGTAGATAGACAAAAACAAAGTAAATAATTAAAACCTATTACGGCCAGATAAATAACAAAGAATATTAAAGAAGGGCTATGGCAGTGGACATAAGGAGGAAGAAAAATTTCAAGAAATATTAAGGATACATAATATAGGAACACTTAGTGAAAGAGGTGGTATTTTCAAGGTAGACATGAGGGTTCTGTCTGGTAGTGGGGGTATCATTTCACAAGACAGAGAATAGAAGGAGATGCAGGTTTTATAAAATAGAAACATTACGGTATGAGTTGTTTACAGGAAGGCTCTTCATATGAAGGTATCTAATATGCAGTTGAAATATACAAATCCTAGGACACAAACATATAAAAACTTTACTCTCTGAGTCCCTGGGATAAAAAGACCTAAAGACTTAACACTAACTGAAATTGACGATTTTTTTTTTTTCTCATGAAGAGCAGGTTGAATATGAAGACTAATGAGGAAACCTTGGGCAATACTAATCTTAAGGGAAAGATGGAAGAGAAAGCTGTTGAAGAACACTGCAAAAGAGGTCAGAGAAATAGTGAAAGAACAAGTATCGCAAATTACAAGACTGGAGACCGTTTTAATTAAGATAAAACTATCAACGGGGTCAAATGCCACAGAAGAGGCAAATAAAAGAGTCCTAATAAGAACTTTAAAGCAGTTACTGCATTGATGCCTAACTCTGTAGTAGTCATGATGAAGAATACTAAGTAAAACAAGAAGCCTTACAATCAAACTGAGAAGCTAACATTCATATTCAATTAATATTTGGACACCAACCACATGTGAAGCAATACATGGCATTTTATTTATTTAGTTAAGACCAAATTAGATGATAAAAATAGGTATATTTTTACACAAATGCTTATAATCACAGCAAAGAAAATTCAGTAAACTGGATGCATATTTTATGTTATTTACATAATTTAGAAAGCTCTTCACGCATGTCTTGAGTTTGAAGTTCCTCTGTATAGCAATGTAATGTTATGGCGTGTGGAAGGGAATTATGGAATTAGGACTAAGTGGTATGTATTAAGTCTTGAAGGTAAGTGATGGATAAAGTAATTTAAGTGTTATTATGTCTAGCACAGTGGCACATATGGTAGGCAGGTGCTCAATGAATATTCATTAGTTAAGCAGAATTCACAGCCAATGAAGGTCCTTACTAAAATATACCAGACAAGGAACCTGCTTTCCTAGCAAAGGCTGTGCTTTTCTTGGCAAGTAGAGATGAATCCTTATTTTAGGGACTCTCTCCACTGCTTTCTAAGTCTCTTATAAAAGTGCCTTAAAATTTACTGGTAAACAAGACTTCATATAATCTGTTCTATTCTATAATAATTTAAATGGGAAAAATTAATATTATAATGAACTTTAATACTTTTAATGATCACAAGAAGCAAAAAGAAAAAGACAGATACTGACCATAGTTCTGGAGTAGCTCCTCTTTGGTGGAAACAATCAGAGATCGGTCTTTTGCTGACAGAACTATTGCAAGGCACACGTAATGCTGCTCAGAAGAATTTGCTCGGCGCACAACAGTCAGAAATCTGACAGGATGGTTATTTGGACAAGAACTAAAATGTTCAACACAAAACCAGCTAGAGTAGCTTAAGCCAGAGGGAGGAGGAAAGAATCTTTCACCTAAAGTAAAAATAGGAAAATAACAATAAAAGTTTATGTTGAGTCATGTTTACATAAAAAAAAATAGCAATGAACTCTAAATACAATATAATCTACTAAAAAAAGGACTCTCATAAACAAAGGAAGTAATATTTACCAGAACCAATGCCGCTGACCACAGCCCCATCAGTAAGACCTGTTGTAACAGCACTGTTTATAGGGGCGTTATGAGGGGCCAAACTGGGCAGGAACAGGCAGCTATTAAAGAAAAGATGACATACATATTAGAGATCAACTTTTTTCCTGTGTTATCACTATGCATTCACCACTGTGAAATAAACTTCCATTTCTTAAGGGGTATCAAGGGATAAAAGATCATGGAATAAATCTGGGTGCCTAACAAAGTTTTTCCCTCCTTTTAATTATGTGAGAGCATGGAAAGATATACTTTACAAATCTCATACAGTGCCCTGGCCAAGTGGCTCAGTTGGTTGGAGCATCATCCTGTACACCAAAAGGTGGCAGGTTTGATTCCCCTTCAGGGCACATACCTAGGTTGTGGGTTCGATCCCCGGTTGGGGTGTGCATGGGAGACAATCAATTGATGTTTCTCTCTCTCTCTCTCTAAAAAAGCAACAAAAACATATCCTTGGGTGAGGATTAAAAATAAAGAAACATGGCCGAAACCGGTTTGGCTCAGTGGATAGAGCGTCGGGTCTGCGGACTGAAGGGTCCCAGGTTCGATTCTGGTCAAGGGCATGTGCATTGGTTGCGGGCACAACCCTGGTAGGGGGTGTGCAGGAGGCAGCTGGTTGATGTTTCTCTCTCATCGATGTTTCTAACTCTCTATCCCTCTCCCTTCCTCTCTGTGAAAAATCAATAAAATATATTTTAAAAAATAATAAAATAAAAATAAACAAACATAAAATCTTCAATAGCATCATTTGACATTTAAATTTTTTTAAAAAATAAAAGTATAATTTGCATATGGTAAATGTACCAACATATAACCCTGTTCAAGACCTTGGAACAATTTTATTACCATCGAAAAACTCCCTGTGCCTCGTCCAGTGAGTCACTCTCCTATTATGACCATTCTGATTAGTTTTGTCTATTCCCAAATGTGCTTGAATCCACTATTCAATAATAACCTATGACAATCTTCTTAAAATACAATTTATAGCTTTAGATCAACGTATAAGAATCCCACAAATAACTCGTATAGACATAGATCTGTTCTATTAGCATCTGTGTCCATTTCGAGGCTGATGGACTTTATAAACTCTTCTAGATTCTCTATAGATTCTTAACTGTTGCTTCTGCTACTACAACCTTTTCTGTCAATTGAAAAAAATTTACTTATTTGATGTGATAGTCACTGAATATTTATAATGTATGAGATACTAAGACAGGTATTTTGAGGGAAAGGATGATAAAACCCAGTCAAAGAACTTTAAATCTTGTTTTAATTTGCATATTATCCATAAACTTATTATGTTAAATTAGAGGCTGGTAAACATTTTCTGGAAAGGACCAGACCATAAATATTTTACTCTCTGCAGACCAGATAGTCTCTTTCACAACTACTCAACTTTGCCACTGCAGCATGAAAACAGCCAAAGACAATATATAGGTAAATGAGTGTGGCTGTGTTACAATAAAACTTTATTTACAACAAAACAAAATTTACAAAACATATTTGAACTTTGGGCTGTAGTTTGATGACACTAATACCATATAAAGTTATCCAGTATAACAAGTAATTTAAAATAATTAATTTATAATAAGTAATTTGAAATAACAAATAAATAATCAAGAAGGGCTAAACTAAATGAGCACTATGTTCTTTCACAGCAGCCAGTCTACTTTGCTAGGTTTTATTCTTCCCTGCTTCACTAGTAATGGTCACTCCAATCCATCAAAACAAATACCTTATCACTGAGGCTAACAATGACACCAAATAAATTATAAAGTGAAAAACCAACAAAACTACTCTTAACGTGATCAAGAACTCAATAATTTGAAACTAAACAGTATATAATATATTTTAACTAAGTAGATTTAAAACCAAAGGTCTATTTGTCAAAGGCAGGTATGAATCATAAAAAACATAACAAGGCTTGGCTACCTTGTAAATTCCTTACCCAAACCCTTCAAGGGATGTGTCAAATTCAACAAAAGCTGGAGTAACTGATGACCCATGAAGTCTGATATCATGTGGAGTTGTCATGGAGACCAGACACTTTACCCGGGTCAGGGGTACAGTGCTTCCTTCTGCAGATTTTACCAGGCTCTTGCTTATCCGATAGTGGTTATCTTCGTGTAAGCTGAAAACATTATCAGAACCCAGACCTTCCACAGACATGATCAGACTACCTGTAAGTCAAAGAAAATTTCTTGGGAAAAATATCGCGTAATTTTCTAAAATAATGACTTTACAAGGCTGATTTATTTTTAAATACCACTCTTCAGTTTTTATAGTTAATTAAAAATTTTATTATAAACACCAGTTTTAATGTACTTTATGTTCATTTTAAAACTTAACCTTTTGCACTCGGATGTCGAGTGTGACTCGACACGGTTAGCATTAGAATAAAGGAATCGAGAAAAAAGCAAGCGAGTGCAAAGGGTTAAAAAGCCCATGTTTCCTTTTTTTACATATTACTAAAGTAATAAACACGTTGTAGAAATGTTGGAAACCAGAGCACCAATAACCACTATTCCAGCCACTGTTACAACATCCTATCTAATAAAGAGGGAATATGCTAACTGACCCTCACGCCATCACAAAGATGGTGGCGCCCACAGCCAATAAGGAGGGAATATGCTAATTGACTGCCCCACCCTCAAAGATGGTGGCGCCCACAGTCACAAGATGGCGGTGCCCAGTCTCCTCAGCCCCACCGGGGTGCCTGCCTCCGGAGTCCCCCAGTCCCCTCAATCCCCCAGCCACCAAGGGCCGGCCCGAGGCGTAGGCAAGCCTCAGATGGCAGCTGCCCAGCCGCCCAGGGCCGCCTGAGGCTCAGGTAACTAGGGCCGGCTGAGGCTTGCACTGCCCGCAGTGGCAGCAGCAGAGGTTTGATGGGGCATCGCCTCCCCCATATCGCCGGGTTGCCTCCCACCCCTAAGGGCTCCCAGACTGTAAGAGGGGGCACGCAGGGCTGAGGGACCCCCACTCCAGTGCATGAATTTTCACTCACCGGGCCTCTAGTAATTTAATAATAAATTATAGTTAATGGTTTTTATAAAAATCTGATTATTCTTTTATGTCACAAAATTATTTATTACTAGAGGTCCGGTGCATGAAAATTCATGCACTGGTTGCAAGAAGGGGAGTCCCTCAGCCCAGCCTGCACCCTCTCACAGTCTGGGAGTCCTCAGGCGATGTCCTACTGAGCGGGCCTAAGCTGCAGTCTGGCCTCTCTCTGCGGGAGGCGACCTGGCCGAGCAGGGGACGGTGCTGCTCCCATCACCCCCCTATCACCCTGATGAAGCTGCCACCAGCCTTTCTCTGTGGGATTGGTCGGTGCTGCCCACATCACCCTGATGCCACCATCACCTCACTGCGGCCACACTGGTGGCCTCCTCTGCGGAAGGCAACTGGGCGGGCCACCCAATTGCCCCTCCACCACGGCTGGTCGCCATTCCCCCTGCACCCAGCTCCATTGCTGTTCCCTCCCTCTGCCTGCTGTCAAGCACCTTGGCTGGCCTGGCACAGCCTGCTCGCTGGCCCTGTCCCCCGCCAATTGGTCATTCTGCTGTTTGGTCAATTTGCATATTATGCTCTTATTATATAGGATTGCTTTTTGAGAAAAAAACACACAAAATATTCTAGAAGCATTATATGAAAAAAAGCAAGTCATCTTTCTTATGAAAAAATCAGAGATAAATAGCAGAAATTTCTTCCATTTTCTCTCTATTTTTAATTCTTCTATTAAAATTAAATATGTGATCACAAAGTACTTAAATTAAGAAATTTCTATAGGCATGTAAATGATAATTTCAAGAATGAAAAGACAGACTTTAAACAAACTGTTCTATTTTTCAGAAATGGATTACAGATGTAATGAAGAAGATACGCCCTCTTGGGATAAACTACATGAATGTAACTGTTTCCCTCGTAAATGTGCTAAGCATTTAGGCTCAACCGTAAACACAGTTCAATATTCTCTAAGATAAACTATTTTTGTTTCTATTCTTTACAAAGGAAATCACAACTCAATTCTAAGGAACTGTGTAAAGTATAAAAACAACAGTAACAAAAATATACATACATCTAAGAGATGTATATTAATTAATATAAAAAACTGCAATACTTTTGGTTTTTCAATAAAACTATGTTGGAACTCAAAAAAATCTTAAAAGTTTTCAAAATACAGTATTCACTAAAAATGGATAATAATTTGCAGGAAAAAAAAAAAGCAGACTGAAATAATGACTAAAGGTTGTTGAATCTCGGATTCACACCTGAACAAGAAGGGCTGAACTAAATGAGCATTATGTTCTTTCACAGCAGCCAGTCTACTTTGCTAGGTTTTATTCTTCCCTGCTTCACTAGTAATGGTCACTCCAATCCATCAAAACAAATACCTTATCACTGTGGCTAAAATGACACCAAATACATTATAAAGTAAAAAACCTACAAAACTACAGAATTATCATTGGGAGGAAATCCGGTGCAGCTGAGGTGTCTACTGAGAAGACCATCATAGCTTTTGAGTGGATGGAAATCTGTTGCTTCTCCATGTCAGGTGGGTAGGCAGGCCTACATTTTGCTAGCCCCCTCCATCACCATTCCATCCACCTGATGCAAGAACTCCTCCTGCTTGGAAGTTAATCACCAATATTACTGCCCTCTCCCTTCCCCTCCCCAAGAAACTGCCTTCTCCTAATGTTGGCATTTCATTCTCAGCCATACTCCCTGTACTGATTCTTGCAATGTACTGGGGGATATCAAAGTCCATGTGAACAAACCATCTAACACCTCACATTGTTTTATGAGACTCCTTTTCGTCCAATGAGCTTCACCTCTACTTCCCTCAGAGCAATTTGGGCACGGTCTTCTGTTTGTTTCACTGCTCTAATTTTGGCTGCCATTGTTCCACCCCATTTTTCCAGTTCTCTCATTCCATTTCTCTCACTACATTTGCTTTTTGGTTGAGCCATTATTCTCCAGACCAGTGGTCATCCTTTTCCTCCCAGCCTATCACTCACTGTTTGGCTTCACCTCTTTCCCTATCTAGCCTATACTCCTTGGTGTATCTCAACTACCACTATCAGTATTTTTAATTTCCTGTCCTTCATGTCCTCCTGTAGCAGCTTTCCTGTTAATATTCCAATCAACATTCTTTAGTCCAGGCAAGAAAGGCTAATAAAGAAAGGCAAAGTAATTATGAATCCTTTGGAAAAGAAGTATTACCTCTGCCAAGCCAAGGATTATTCTGCAAGTAATTCAAAATCTCCTCTGGATCTCACTTATTACATCAATGATTCCTCCCTGACCCCCTTTAGTCACTCAACCAGATCTTGTTTCTACATTTAAATAACAACAAACAAAAACAACAACGAACTCTTCTCTTTCCTTCCTATCATAGTCAAACTTATTGAAATAATATTCATCCCCCCCATAGTTTTCATTTATAAAATCAACCAAAAAAAAAAAAAAAAAGAAACTTCAAAGTCAACTTACTTCTCATCTCTGGCTCATAACTCAGTGAACTGGGTTTGTGGACTCTATATTGTTTTAGCAGTTTTTTGTCCCAGGCACCACAATTTAATGGACTTGCCAAACGCAAAAACTCCCTAAAGAAAAAACAAAACAAAGTTATTCCTTGACTGAGAATATTATATAAATCATAAACCAAACACACACAAAATGAGTAACTGAATTATAACACATCAATTAAAATACAAAAGCAGCCCTATCCGGTTTGGCTCAGTGGATAAGAGCATCGCCTGCAGACTGAAGAATCCCAGGTTCGATTCTGGTCAAGGGCACATGGCTGGGTGAAGGCTCGATCCACAGTAGGGGGTATGCAGGAGGCAGCTGATCAATGATTCTCTCTCATCATTGATGTTTCTATCTCTCTCTTCTTCTCCCTTCCTCTCTGAAATCAATAAAGAATACATTTGAAAAAAACATAAAAGCAATGTTAATTTTACATTTAAATACCAAGCACTTTAAAGTGCAGAGAAAACTGTGAAGGGTTAGGAAATGACACCTGAGGAGCACGTTTTCCTGGAATGGGATGTACCCTCTGTCAGTTTTTCAGTAGAGTGAGAGGACATGCAATTATAACCTGTAGCTTATCAGCACCTGGGTGCCTGTACCATTATGTGACCTTTTCCTCTGAGAACTCATCACCTGAAAACTGACCATGTCCAAATGGTTGATCTCCATTGCTTATCTGTTTATCCAACTAGGCAATATAAGTTATTTAGTAAATAATAGTATTGGGTATGAGATAATGAGATAGTCTCTCACATTCTCCCTTTCTCTCCTTTTAAAGTAGCAGATTACCAAGAAGGGTCAGGGGAAAATCCCCATGCTATTTTCAATATTTTAGGATTCTGAACAAATCTATAAGATGATGGAAGAAGAGAGTGGGACTGTCTTGTTCATTTTGGTATCAAGGCCTCGCACATGGTCAATTTCTTGCTTTTGATATTGTGCTATAATTATATAAAATGTTACCACTGGGGGAAACTGGTTAAAGGGGACACAGAACCTCTTTGATCTAACTTTACAACTTCATTTGAATTGGTAATTATTTGAAAATAAAAAAGTTAAACAAGTATTTCTTAAAAGAGTCCTTACATATAAAAAGTTCTTAAAGTATGTGCAAGTCCTAAATATAGTATGACATTAAAGGAAAGTGAGTGTTTGCTGAATTTATGTGGAAGAAATAACCAACAAACGAACATCCTCGTCTTAATTAAAAGCTAGATTTATGTGTGTTTGCGCGACACTTTGAGCATTTTGCCCATTTTTGTTGTGCTTTGGATCTTCCCACAGATACTTGAATATATGTCAATTAAAGCAAGAGCTCTTGCATATAGACTCTAGGAACTGTCATTACTAATTGTGAATTATTAAATGTGAAAAAGAGAACTACTGACCTCAGCACCATGGGCTCCAGAGCCTGGGAGGCCAATCGTTCAAACATCCGCTGGAGGGGCGGATGCAGCGCGTGGTCCTCGTCAGCTAGGGCAGCGCTGCACCGCTGCAGCAGTCGTGCGTGAAGTCCGGCCTCACACATGACCTGCTGGTTTCTCTCTGTGTGCACCAGGGATTGTAAAATATTCGCCACGGCAAGTTGGAGGTCCAAAGCATGCTAAAGTTAACAAAGAAATCCACACCACCAGGGCATTCTTAGTAAGACAGGTGGTAGTTCTCTCCACATGAAGCACACCTTTTCATTCAAGGTCTCAACAGGCTGCGAATTACATTCCGGTTCATTAAGTGGCTGACTTAGTGACACAACGGCTCCAGAGGCTGGGCAAACGCTTGCCATCCTCATTATGTTGGCATTCCCAGCTGGACTTCATTCTCTTCCAAGTCTTTTATATTATACTAGAAATTCGTGCACGGGGGGGCGGTGGGGGGGACACACAGAGGGGGTGTCCCTCAACCCATCCTGCACCCTCTCCAGTCTGGGACCCCTCGAGAGATGTCCGACTGCCCATTTAGGTCCGATCCTACTGAGATCGGGCCTAAACGGGCAGTCCGACATCCCTCTCACAATCCAGGACTGCTGGCTCCCAACTGCTCGCGTGCCTGCCTTCCTGATTGCCCCTAACTGCTTCTGCCTGCCAGCCTGATCACCCCCTAACCACTCCCCTGCAAGCCTGATTGATGCCTGACTGCTCCCCTGCCAGTCTGTTTGCCCCTAAATGCCCTCCCCTGCAGGCCTGGTCACCCCTAACTGCCCTCCCCTGCAGGCCTGGTCACCCCTAACTGCCCTCCCCTGCAGGCCTGGTTACCCCTAACTGCCCTCCCCTGCAGGCCTGGTCCCTCCCAATTGCCCTCCCCTGCTGGCCATCTTGTGTCCACATGGGGGCAGCCATCTTGTGTGTTGGAGTGATGGTCAAATTGCATATTATTCTTTTATTAGATAGGAGGATTAGATAGGATAGAGACCTGGTGCACGGTGGGGGCTGGCTGGTTTGCCATGAAGGGTGTCCTGGATCAGGGTGGGGGTTCCCTTGGGGCGTGGGGCGGCCTGGGCGAGGGGCCAATGGTGGTTTGCAGGCTGGCCATGCCCCACGGCGATGCAAGCGGAGGCCCTGGGATCTGGGATTTATTTATCTTCTATAATTGAAACTTTGTAGCCTTGAGAGGAGCCAAGGCTCCTGCTCCCTCCATGGCTGCAGCCATTTTTGTTGGGATTTATTTATCTTCTATAATTGAAACTTTGTATCCTTAAGTGGAGGCCAAGGCAGGCCAGGGCAGGCAGAAAGCTTGGCTTCCTCCATTGCTGGGGAAACCCAAGCCTTCTGCTCACTCCGTGGCTGCAGCCATCTTGGTTGGGTTAATTTGCATACTCACGCCTAATTGGCTGGTGGGCGTGACTTGTAGGTGTAGCGGATGTACGGTCAATTTGCATATTACTCTTTTATTAGATAGGACTAGAGGCCTGGTGCACAAAATTCGTGCATGGGTAGGGTGCCTAAGCCTGGCCAGCGATCAGGGCTGATTGGGGCCTTCTGGCTGCCGGCTGGTGACTCCCTTTCCTGGCTGCTGGGTGCCCATTGGGGCCTTCCTTTGTTCTGCACTGCCCCCTTGTAGTCAGTGCATGTCATAGCAAGTGATAGAACTCCTGGTCTCCTGGTTGAACTCCCATGGGGACACTTTGCATATTAGCCTTTTATATATATAGATGACTATATAGCTAATAGTGGCTGTGAAGTCTTTTCATGGTGGGTTAATAGCTTAAAGGAAGTCCTATTATTTACATTTGTGACACTTTAGGTCTTAGAGGCCATACATTTTAACAAGATTTGCCAACCAAACTACAGGTCACCCAAACTCTTGACTGCTACAAGTCAAAACAGATAAATGGTTTGAAAGTGGTATCTTTGGTCACTATTCTTTCTGTACTACTTACTAATAATGTCTGCTGCTGAGCAGGATTTATAAGGAAAAAAATAATTTTCACACCAGAAATAACCACCTTGGCTACATTTGTCAAATGAATTATATTCTAAAACATTCATAGTTATCATTCATGAAGAAAACTAATAAAAGTTAACTGATAAATTACTGAAAATTAATAGAAAACCCTGTATTTTTTCCTTTACCTACTTGGGTATGTGATATGGAATGGTTTCACATCCCTTCCCACATTTCTGACCCCATTCCCTTGCTCATGTGGGCACACCCACATCCTTTCAAAAACTCATTAAAGACAGAAGGAGCTGACAGCACCAAGCTTACTTCTGGCTGTGCTGCTGACCCCACAGAGGCCAGGAGGTCCAGCATCGCCAGCATGGCTCCCGGATGGATGATGACAGCGTCAGAACTCTGGAGAGAGGAAGTTGCCACATGTAGTTTCAGGTCATTTTTAGGAGGGTACACTGGGGGAGTTGAAACAGAATGGTATGCATGCCTGTGAAAAAGAAAGAAGGGTAACTTGGTATTTTATTCCAATCAGATTCTTTTCATTTCTTTTATCCACTAATAAGCAAAAACTTCTTGTAATTCAAAGTTAGGCTACAAAACACCTTAACTTTGGGATATAAAAAGGTGATTATCAATTCTTAATGTGTCACTTATAGACAATTTAACTATCAATTCCTGTAGACTCTTATGTGTCCTTACCATTTACAATTTGGATTGTTTCATTAAAGAATGGCATGCTATGAATACAGTTAACACTATTCTATGATAATATTTAAAAGTTGCTAAGAGTGTAGACCCTAAAAGTTCTCATTGCAAGAAAAAAACACATTTTTTTTTGTTATTGTATAAATATGAGATAGATGTAACTAAACTTATTGCAATCATCATTTCACTATATGTAAGTGAGATCATTATATTGTGCTCTATGTCAATTATATCTCAACTAGTAGCCCTGCACACAAATCCATGCACCTGTAGCTCTCTGCGGGGCCTGGCCGCTCCGCGCCCGCTGCCCAGACACTCTCCACGGCCCAGAGGCCCATCTGTGGCCGGGCGCGGAACACTTGCCTTGTCGTTGGGGCGATGACATAAGTGTTCCGCACCCTCACCTGGCAAGAGGCCCATCCGCGGCTGGGTGCAGAACACTTGCCTTGTCACCGGGGCAATGACACAAGCGTTTCCCCCCACTCCCCGGCCACTCCGTGCCCGCTGCCCAGAGGCCCTCCGTGGCTGGGATGGAATGCTTGCCTTGTCGCCATGGCAATGAAGCAAGCATTCCGCCAGGCTGCTCACCCTGCCCACTCCCAGAGGCCGCCCCCCCGGGACTGGGGGACTCCAGCAGGTCTGAGAGGACTGGGCGCCGCATTCTTTGTGACGGAGTGATGGTTAATTTGCATATTACCCCTTTATTAGATAGGACTAGAGGCCTGAAATTCGTGCAAGGGGCTTGGCCCCTGCCGCCATGGCGGCTGCCTCTGTCTTGACCCCTGCCACCGTGGCGGCTGCCTCTGCCCCAGCCTTGCTTCGGCTCCACTGCCACCGCTTCATCTAGAAGGTCATCCGGAAGGACGTCCGGTCTAATTAGCATACTATGCTTTTATTATTATAGATAAAACTGAAAGGGGTGGGGGAAGAATGACACCTGTACCAGAAGATATAAGTAGGTGAAAGCATAGCACTAGGAAAGGTGACAGTTCTGATAATATGTGATGAGAGTGCAAGCTAAATTAAATCCCTCAATAAAACTTTTCTTTTATTTTTTATTTTAAATATATTTTATTGATTTTTTACAGAGAGGAAGAGAGAGGGATAGAGAGTTAGAAACATCGATGAGAGAGAAACATTGATCAGCTGCCTCTTGCACACCCCCTAATGGGGATGTGCCCGCAACCAAGGTACATGCCCTTGACCGGAATCGAACCTGGGACCCTTGAGTCCGCAGGCCAACGCTCTATCCACTGAGCCAAACCGGTTTTGGCAAAAACTTTTCTTTTAAAATTACATATGTGTTTTGAACTTTGCCTTAAGCCATAGATAACAGAATCAAGAACTAGCAAGACCAAAGTGGCTTACTCTATATAACTGGGTCAACAGACTCAGGGTTGGCTCAGAATCATCAAGGGAGTTTTCTTTTAGCTTATTTGGAACTACACTCACTTTCTTTTACATTTTTCCCCACCACTGAAAATATTCCACACAATTGTTACAAATTTGAAGGCATATTTTACATAACAAGCTTCTATGAGTTAGAAAGTCTAGTCATGTCCTGCATATACATTTCTTCTCATCAATGATCTCCACTTTCTACTTCATACTATTTTTCTAAAATTCATGAGTTTTGCACATTTTGCATCTTGGCTCTAGAAAACAGATGCTTGTGGCTTTAGCCTATGGGAGCTCTTTGTTACAGTGGCTCAGCATAATTGGTCTAATGCTGAGCTCTGTCACCGAGAGCAGTACAGTTTCAGCTCTCTGGCACAAGAGCAGCTTGGGAAACGGATGCTTCAAGTCAGTGATTTAGAAGCAAAGAATTGGCTCTGCCAGGTTTGTTTTTTTTAAGCTCCATTCTCTTTTTAACAGACAACGAAAATATTCAGCTTCACTTATAAAAAAAGAACAGGGTCTCTCTTAGTTTATTTAAAGTCAGCTTATCCTACACCCACTCATTTTTTTCAACTCCCTGTTTTTCTGCTGATTTTGTTCAGAAAGATTTAATTTCTAAACCTAAGACATTTGTAAATGCTGTAACCAATAGCTATCCTCCTCTTAAGCTGTTCCCTTTAGTCTTTAAAATATTTAGGCCCATGCAGAAAAAGATTCCTAATTCCTCAATAGTGTAATATGAATTCCCAGCTATTAAGAAATTTCATAAAAACTGTTTTCATTACACACATAAAAATAACCCAAATTTTAGGATAAACATAGATTCTAATTGTATATTTTAGTTATAGGCCTTCCAAAATTATTTCTGAATTTCCAGATTGCATATAGGTTTGAACTTGAACTATGGATATACCTAAGTATATAACTATTATAGTAGTAAACTTTTTTCACCTTAAATGAGAAAACAATATTCTGATATAGGAATCACATTCATTCTTCTCAAACTAGGAATATATTTCAAACAATGTAGAACACTAAACCATGGTATTTATTAACTAAAATTAGATCTACTTTTATAAGCATTATACAACACTAATTCTTACTAAGTCACTTAGGTATCACCACAGGCATTACCACTTTTTAAATGTAGAGATTACAGTAAACTTATTCAATGCATGATTCCTGAGCAAAACCTAACCATTTGCAAAGACAGGATAAAATACATTTCAAAATTTAGTTAATTTTTATGTTGTACTTTGTTTTAAAACTTACAGAAATTGCTATTTTCATATTTCAATCTAAGCTGTCAGAATATATATACTAGATGCCCAGTGCATGATTAAATCATGCACGTGTAGTGTCCCCTAGGCCTAACCTGCCATCCAGGCCATATCCACTGCCCTGCAAAGCCTAGCACGCTCCGCGGACACTGCTAGCAGCCTGCTCCCCGCTTTTGATGGCAGGGGGTCCGCTGGTGCTGGAGTGGACACACAGCTCCCCGCTTTCTATCGCGGGGGAGCTGGCTGTCTGTCCGCTGGTGCACCAGGCCTTTCAAAAGCCTCTGGCATGGCGGAGGCTTTCGAAAGGCCTGGTGCACCAGCGGACAGACAGCCAGCTCCCCCGCTTTCGCTCCCCGCTTTTGATGGTCCGCAGCAGGACGTGGGCTCGCTGCCCCAGAGGCCCCTTCTGTGCCGCAGCACAGCCATGGCGCAGACCCTGAGCTTGCGCCGCAGCTGGCGACAGGAGCTCAGTGTCCCGCTGGCCCAATCGGCCACCCCAAGTCTCACCCCCCTGTGCCTCCCGCTGGCCCAAATGTGGGCGTAGCAGAGTGATGGTAATTTACATATTATCCTTTTATTATGTAGGATATATATTCAGCTCTCTGGCACAAGAGCAGCTTGGGAAACGGATGCTTAAAGTCAGTGATTTAGAAGCAAAGAATTGGCACTGCCAGGTTTGTTTTTTTAAGCTCCATTCTCATATACATATATATGTAACTTATCTACATCTTTGGATATATATGCTTAAATATTTAAATCCAGAATTTGCTCTGCCTTAATTATCATCAAGTGTGCAGAGGCACTAAGTAATGGACGCCATGTTTGAATGATAACTAGAAATTGCCACCCTTTTCTCCATTGCAGATATATTCTGGAGTGTTTTGGTTATTATTTTGTATTTTGTTTTCACTTCCTCTAACTCTGATTAAACATCACTCAGCTATAATCATATTCCATTATTCCTCTAGATAATTAATAATAATAAATAAAAAAGGTTAGGAGTTTTAGTTTTCAAAATATGAAGTTTCTTAGTTCTTTTTCCCCCAATTCTTAAACTAAATAGAGAAGAATCTCTAGGATTTTATATACCTGAGAAGTATCACAAGTACAAAATTTCCTTAACACCTGAATACAAGCCATAAAAACGAATACAATGTTGGTTTCTCCTTTTGCCAACAAAAACATGTTTTGCAGCAAGAAAAAGATGCCCATGAGCTGATGTAATTTATGTTCTCAAGCTGTTCTAATTTTGAAAGTTACTATATTGCATGTGTAAAATAAAAACACTGTATTTCTTATTAGCTTATGATTATTATCACTGAGTAAAATGTATGTAACCTAGTCAGAATGACAACCTTAAAATGTCAGCACTGGTCTTAGTATTATCATGAGCAGCTTCCTTGAGGTGATATCAGCCTGTAAACTGGATTAGAATTCCAATGGATAAGATTCACTCAACTAGGATGTAGATTCAGGGATAGTTTCCCCTTACATCAAAGACATGGCATCCTTACAGGTAGCTATGTTGCAAATGAAGACAAACTATTTCTGATCTAAGGCTTTAAATAACACTTCATGATATGAAATAAAATGCTGTTTAAATAAATAGTAAGTTCTAATGGATTTCTCTTTTTAATGGGATCCTTTAATTTGTAAATTTCTAGTAAAAGTATTTTGCAGTTTTAGGTAATAGTTAAAAAGGGTTACATATCCTTAAATATAGTACTTTTTAAGCCTTTACATTTATGGCAGAATTATAAAGGTGATTTTAAAAAATAATTATAACTAGTTAGTCATTGAAACTAATTTTCTAACAACCCGTAGCAGTTCTGTATAATAGTGAGAACACAAATCTTCAAACTCAAAGAATACTTTTTGTCTCACTCATTTTAGCAACTTACAAAAAAGCACTAGATCCTCAAATTAATGTTACAATCTAGTGTTCTTAAAGCCCTAGCTGGTTTGGCTCAGTGGATAGAGCATCAGCCCACAACTGAAAGGTCCTGGGGCCATGCTGGAGGTAACCAATCTATGTGTCTCTCTCACATCAGTGTTTTTTTCTTTCTATCTCTCCCCCTCCCTTCCACTCTCTCTAAAAATCAATGGAAAATATCCTCCGGTGAGGATTAACAAAAAAAATGCTCTTAAAAAAAGTAGTGGTTTTCAAATACAAATATATTAAAAATGCTACATTCATTTAAAAATATTCTGAACTATGCCATGATTTACTGGAAGAAAATGAGCTATAAGCCCCAGTGTAAATTAAGAAAAAAGGGAAACATAAGTCCATACACCTAATGAATATTATTATTGAAATACATTAAAATACAGTCTGTGACAAATACTTTTGAAATAGAAACTCCAATTATACTGAAGTTTCAAAATCAGAATAGAAATAAAATTAAACAACAAAGAGGGACATCAGGATTCATTTTTAAAAAGCCACAGTGGAAGATTAACACAGGCTTAAGGACTTGTACTTGGCCATAAGGAAAATCAGGGAAGTAAGAGTATTTGGTTCCAAGTGCACAGAATATGGTCATGGATCATAATTATGGAATATGAATGGATCTTAACTGTACTCTTGCCAACTAACTGCTGGTTCTTTATAGTCCACTAGAGGCTCGGTGCACGAAATTCATACACGGGGGGGGGGAGGGGGGAGAGAGGAGGAGGAGGGGTCCCTTAGCCCAGCCTGCACCCTCTCTAATCCAGGATCCCTGTCACAATCCGGGACCGCTGGCTCCTAACCACCTCTGCCTGCCTGCCTGATCGCCCCTAACTGCTTCTGCTTGCCTGCCTGATTTCCCCTAACCGCCTTCTGCCTGCCTGCCTGATTTCCCCTAACCGCCTTCTGCCTGCCTGCCTGATCACCCCTAACCCCTCTGCCTACCTGCCTGATACTCCTAACTGCTCTCCCCTGCTGGCTTGATTGACCCTAACCGTTCTTCCCTGCCAGCCTGATTGCCCCTAACCGCCTCTGCCTGCCTGCCTGATCCCCCCTAACTGCTCTCCCCTGCTGGCCTGATTGCCCCTAACCACTCTCCCCTGATCACCCCTAACCGCTCTCCCCTGCCGGTCTGATCGCCCTTAACCACCTCTGCCTCGGCCCCCGCCACCGTGGCTTTGTCCAGAAGATGTCCGGTCTATCTGCTCTAATTAGCATATTATCCTTTTATTAGTATAGATAAGCTTTCTATATGAGGTGGACTAGTTTGGCTTAGGAAGAGATTTACACATAACCTATAAAAGCAAGAGCTGGGGTAGGTTTTTCATTCACCTTTTCAAAGGTCAGCTATAACACCTCACAGCATCACATTTAAACTGGTACCTGAGTGAGAAAGCACATATTTCCTTGCCGGTGCTGTGATGCTCATTTGAAAGCAGTAGGAGAAACAAAAAAATTGATCCCAAGGCACATTTAAAGTAAAAAGAAAAATCAGGAAAGTTCTCCATTTAAAGAGGCACTAAGTCCTCATTTCTACATTAATTTTAATAAAACATATGCTGCTCTAAAGCAAAATGCGTATTTTAGTTTAAATAATAAGAGTTGGATGATACATGTTCTTTATATCTTCATAGCATCAACACATTTTACTCTTATAAATATACTCAGAAGTTGACTATTTTAAAACAAACGAATAATATATATATATATGTGTGTGTGTGTGTGTGTGTGTGTGTGTGTGTATACACAAAGCTAAAAAAAAAATTAAAGTTACAAAGCACAACCACTACATTAACATATAATTAAACATAAATAAAAACCCCCACACAAACAAAGATCGACTTCTGTTATAAAATCAGTACCTTTTCCTGGACAGAGCTGGTGTGCCCCAGGGAGAGGGGAGAGAAGACTCACTTGTCAGGCAAGGAGGGATCTGTTCTGCACGACTACAGACAACAAAACAGACAGGGTGGTTTAGAGAGGTTAGCAGAGAGTTGGTTAGTTTCACAAGAAATACCAGTAAAAGTTTAATAAGAAATGTCCTCCATACTCAGCAGGAACAAGGAACAAGACTATAAGACATGCACTGAGGGAAACAGGAAAGCATGCTTATAGCCGATGCTTATCTATTAATGTTAACATTTAACACATTTGTTAAACAGAGTGCTGTAAGCCCTGTTTTTGACAAAGCAAACTAAAAATGAGGCCTACTAACTAGGAAAAGTAGAAACCAAGAAAAAAGAAGATGAATCCAAAATTTAAAAATTCCTATTTTAAACTGCTTATTCGATGAATACAACACTATCCCATGTTTCCTATGAGCTAATAATATAATATGCATTTTTATTTTTGAGATGTAACTTGTATTTTCTTCTCTAAATACTAAGGTAAAAAAATATTAAAAAGCAAGAAACATTTCAACAGATATTTCAAAGTAGATAGTCAATAATGAAGGGTATAAAATCTAATAGAAGTTCTACCCAACACAGTTATTTGCTTAATTTATGGGGACAATATAAAAATAATTATTTTCTTTTATGAAATAAAACAATGGTAACAGTCAAGTGATAATGCTTGGGACAAACTTGCAGCATGATCACTCTGACACTATTTTCAGTTAAAACTTAATTGAAAGCACAGTTTAAAAATTGAAAGTAAGTGATGTTGGAAAGTGACACTCCTATGATCTAGATCTCTGGATTTCCCTCATCAGAGATTTTATCATGATATAGTGTAACTGTTTATTTACATGTCTGTATTTAAGCTAAAGAATGGCCATGACCCAGGTCATCTGGTGCTGAGCTGAATGTGCTGAGCTGAACCCGCAATGCCTAGCACAGCGACTTGGCACTCCTTTAATGGAGAATGAGTAACCAAGTCTGAATTATCTCTTGATAGGGAGTTCTATCATTTTTTAAGGATTATGTTGAGAATATATCATGTGTCTGGAAATAAATACGATCATAACCATGTTCTCCAATGATAACTAATATCATTAAGTCCAGATGTATCTAACATTGTTGAGAATAAAGAAAAAAGAGAATAGTAAACATCATTCCATTAACATAAACTTCTTAGAAATTGCTTCAAGAGTAGCTCTAGCCAGTTGGCTCAGTGGATAGAACATTGGCCTGTGGACTGAAGGGTCTCGGGTTTGATTCTGGTCAAGGGCACATGCTCAGATTGCAGGCTTGATCCCCAGTAGGGGGCGAACAGAAGGCACCCAATCAATGATTCTCTCTCATCACTGATGTTTCTATCTCTCCCTTCCTCTCTGAAATCAATAAAAATACATTTAAAAAAAAAGAGTTAACTGACCCTGGATTTACAAATAATACACAGATGTCTATGTTGAAAAACTTAACATCAAAGCAATAGTAATATTCACAGATAAAGTGATAGACAAATAATTGAGAGAGAAGATTCAGTTGTTTCCATTTTCCTTCAGGTTAACTTATAATTTAAGCCTTATTGTTGAAGTCATACATAGTATACCCTTTTAATTCAGAGCTTTTGACAGAGCAGAACCATACCTGTCAAAAGAATCTGTGGCTACTTTGTAGAGATAAATAAAGAGTTTACTGCAGTGCCGTAAAGTGGGTGACACCGAGTCCATCGACGTTAAGTCTTCCTCTAAAAGTCTCTGAAATGGCTGTGTATTTGAGGGGAAGACATTCATGGGGCTTATTTTCCTTAGGTCTGAGAAGCAGCCAAGAAATCGAACGGCATCTGCCAATTTCTCATACTGAATCTCTGTTTTGAAGAAATGAGAGTTGGCTGGCTCATAGCGCATTGCTGCAGTCAATGTGCAGAACACAGTGTGGAGAAGTTCAAATACTTGGTTCTGGTTCACTTTCTCCCAGCCATTCTTCGGTGGCGAGCTCAAAGATCTTTCCATGGCAACAAGCAAGGACGTTATGTACACAAACCCTCCAACTTTCCTAAAAACTGTTCTTGACCGATGACTTTCTCGAAGAACTGACAGGAGGGCCTATGGGGGACAAAAAAAAAACTTGTAATTCAAGTAAAATAAAATAAAAACAGACAGGAAATGTCCAAGGTCTATACCACCATTCTGTGAACATATGAAATAAATGTTTTTGTCATTTACCCAAAAAAACAGTCCTGTGAAGCATATCAAATATTTTGCTAATTAAAAAATGCCCTAGAGGCAGAAGATAATTTTAGGAAATGCTATCACATACTCCCTTTGATAGAATAAGGCTATATCCAAATCCTAGCTAAAAAGATTTCCCTATGTCTTTGATAAATAATGATATCAATGAATTCAGTAATTTTTACAAAGTAATGCTTTTATTAAATAAGTAAAATACATAATCTAGTATAATTTTACACAATCACAAGAACTTATGACTGTATGTATATAGGGTATCCTCAAAAAATGTATACCTACTTTGAATAATTACTAATTTCAATGGTTTAAATCTGAAAAGAAAGAAACATCAATTGAGCTATCAGAAAAGATGTATCAGTATGTATACATTTTTTGGGGACACCCTGTATATAAATTGATTTAGTTAAAGGATGAGACAGATAGTCAGGACAGCCAAGACATGAACTATTTCAATTGCTATAAAGTTACCATATACAGATGCTCTGGGAAGAGGCTTTACCTACACATATGTTACAAATCCAATTAAAAAGGAACCAAGAAAAGAGGAAAATGTATGTTAAAAATGTTGGCAACCAAAACACCTTTTGAAGGTACTTGTTTTTTTTCCAATGATCCCTTCAAATATACAAATGTTCCCCAATGTTGACAGGCATGTAGACTTCCTTCTTGTCTATTAAATTGTGGTCAAGTTAATATTGCTTTTAAAATAAAATGCATACTCAAAAGTGTCATTATACTCAATCAAAATAGGATGAAATATACAATAGTATAAAAAATGCAAACATCTCAATATTGATAAGAAAGTAACTGAATAAAGCAAATGTTATAAGAAATATGATTCTAGAAAATAGCTATTATTTCTGTGATGTCTGTGGCAAGAATGGGGCAAAGATACTAGGAGAGGAAGTCAGGGGGGAAGAAGACATATCCCCAGGGCCTTGGAGGCCAGGTTAAAGACACCACCTTTTCTTCTGCTATTACCATTTTGATGTAATTTTAGAAAATGGCAAGAATAGTTCATACTAGTTATAAGTCAGTTAAAAATAACCACAGATTTTAGTAGTAAAAGAGTAGTAATGCAAAAAAAAAAAAAAAAGAGTAGTAATGCAGGCTCTTACCCTTAAAATGTCAGTCTTCAACTGCAGTTCTGTGGGCGGGGCTGAATGCATTAACCCCAGAAGCGTGCCCATGTCATCATCCCCATTTGGAGAGAGCACCAGCTGCTGGATAATCATCAGGGCATGCTGCCGGCATTGGGGGTACCTCACTATATTATGTGCACATCTTGCACCTCCAAATTCTCGGAAAATTCCTTGAAGGGAGAAAAATTTGATCTTTTTGTATGAAGAGTAGCTCAAATAAGACCTACAATAAGAATGCAAATAAGACCTATACACCTATTTCACCTTTTAAATTACAATACAAAATTGCACTGTATGGTGCCAGCAAAAATATGTAAATTTTTTCTAGATTTCCTTAAATGCAAGATTAATGTCCAGATATGTTCACCACATCTAAATTATCCAAATCTAAACATTCAAAAATTTCTTAGGTAGAAACCAAAGAGACTCAATATTTTTATGTCAAGTCTTTAAGCTGAATAATACTTGAAATCAATTTATATAACCCTGTCCAGGTGTCTCAGTTGGTTAGATCATGGTTCCAATATGCCAAGGTTACATACAGGTTTGATCCCTGGTCAGGGCACATACAAGAATCAACCAATGAATGCATAAATAAGTGGAACATCAAATCAACACTCCATTCTCTCTCCCTGCCCCTTCCTTTTCTCTTTCTATAAAAACCAATGAAAGATTTTTTAAAAATCAATGTATGTAAAAAACTTTTAGACAAACAATACCCTAAATGAGATTTAAACTAAACAAGGCTTCCAAAATAGTAAGAAAAGGATAAAATAAAATTATTCTCCAATGAAAAAAATTATAAGGACCCAAACAAACAGAACTGTTCCAAATGCATTATTTAGTTGATTTATTTAATCCTTATCCCCTATTGTACAGATCAGGAGATGAGGCATAAAGAGTTGAGTGATATGGCCAAGGCCACACAGCTGACAAAGGGTAGAGTAGGATTTATGCCTAGATAGCCCAGCTCTATAGATTGTGCTCCAGCCCACAATTGATACTGTTCTCACATCAAATACCATATTCAATATTAAAAAATGGACCAAGTGACCTAAATCACGAATTAGTATTTCCTCCAAACTAAACATTCTCTCCTTTGCACTTTTATAATACCCTGTATATGCCACTATTATAGTACTTTATATCAAAGTCTTAGTATTGTTTATATGTTTGGTCCCCCATTAAACTTTAATTTCCTTCTGGTGTGTGTTTCAGTAAGTATTTCCTGAGAGAATAAGTGTCAGTGTATTTTGCTGTAGCAGCCACTGCCCTCTCTATTTAGTGATTTTCTAATTACTAACTTTTTAAGAATTATATGATCTTGAAATGAGTGTAAGTCATGTGCCTGTGATTTAGCACATGGAAGACCATGTTTACTTCCTGGCTGCATTAGTGTCCATGAGGTAATCATTATTACTAATATTTCTTGAATAGTTCTATGAGCAAAGCACTATTTTAAGTGCCTGAAATCATAGGGTTAGTAATATCTTTCTTAACAAAGAGAAGACAGTTGATGAGAAAAGAATTTTGTAAAAATGTGTGGCAGTCTGAAAGTGATTTTCAGTAATATAGAGTAAGCTCTCCACTCTCATAGATTAGAACTGTTCCTTTCCTCCCTGTGGGTCATGCCACCAAAAAATTTGTCAAAGAATTCTTGTTAGTATATCCCTATAACGTTTCTGACTATCTCAGTCAACTACACCTAGTCTGTAGAAATAAGGAGATTATGCATTATATCATGGACAACCTGTTAATATCATACCCATTAAACCTCATCATATTAATTGTTTGAATTACCTAATAAATTCATTCAATTCTGTCTTGGCATTTGCCCAAAATGCATTTAAATAATTACTTATACAGTTATATTTTCCATTAGGTTGTAATTCCTTTGGGAAAAGAATGAGCTTATCTTTGCATCTCTAACACCTGGCATTGTGCACGAGACACACAATATATGTTATTTTTTTAAATACAGATTTTTTGTTTCAATCTTTTTTATTTTATTGTTAAAAGTATTACAAATAGTAGTACATATGTCTCCTTTTTTCCCCATTGACCTCCCCCCGGCCTCACCTACCCCCTGACACATGCCCTCACCACCCCTCTCCCAGTGTCTTGTGTCCATTAGTTTTGCTTATATGCATGCATACAAGTCCTTTGGTTGAGCTCTTACGTCCCCTACCCCAACCCTCTATGTTGCATTTTGAGTTCTTCTGCATTCAGACGAATAGACATGCATTTGTGCCTTTGCTAGTTCATTCAGTCGTTTGTTTGTTCATGGCATCCCGTAACAAAATTTTTATTTTATTTTTTAAATCTTTATTGTTGAAAGTATTACATATGTTCCCCTTTTTTCCCCATTGACCCCTTCTAGCCTCCCCTGCCCCAGGCCTTCACCACACTATTGTCTGTGTCATGGGTTATGCATATATGCATAAAAGTTCTTTGGTTGATCTCTCCCCACCCCACCCAGCATTCCCTCTAAGATTCGACAACCATAACACTGAAAATGCAATTCAAATTCCTCAGAATGGCCTAAAAAACTCTATATGATCTGTGCACAATCCACTCATCTGAGCTCACCTCCCTATTACTTTCTTCTCTCTCAAGTTGTATTCACATTGTTCCTGAGAGGTTTCTGATGTTGGCTAAAATTTCAAGTATCTTTTTTAAAAGCAAGAGTGATATTTTATAAATACAGTTGGACTGTGTTAATGACAGGTAGAAAAGGACTGAAGAGAAGTTGAGATTTAATGAATCCAATTTACATAAGATTTAATGGATCCAATTTACCTGGGAGAGGCAAGCTTTATTAGAGAATCATTTTTCAATATTTCCCTAAGATTGTAACATTATAATACTCAAACTTGAATTGTTAAACAATTAAGAAAACTGTCGTATGAAGCAGATATTTTGGAAAATATTTAAATAAATAAATTTATTAGACTCAGAACCTGTATTATATAAGTAAAAAATAGAAAAAAGAATACTTCAAACATAAGGCACACAATGAAATATAAGAACATATTTTGAAATAACACTATTAAATATTTTGTCATTAGTATATTGGTAAAGATTGAAAGTATTACATTTCTAGAGATATGATAGTACCATCACTGAATCAATAGTTTTTTCTCTTAAGTGATAAGAGTATTTCAGAAGCAAGAATCATTAGAGAAGCCATAACCAGAGGTAATATTCTCCCAAAGCATTTGCTAGAAGCTTTTCTAATTACCTGCATTTGTGTTTGATCCTTGAAGAAGCAATGTCAAGGTCTCCATAACCAACAAAGCTAGGTGTTTTTGGTCTTCAGTTGAACTATTATTTCTTGAGTCCCCTAGGAAAAAGGATCAGAAGTCCAAATCACAAAAGTAATAAGCTTATTTTTTTATTCAATTTTCTTTTAATAATTTAAAAAGTATTTCTTTAATATTCACACTTACTACTAATACAACTGATATAATACAACCTTTAAAAATGATACACATGTCTACCAGCTACCAAAAGTAAGGTCAAAATCCATGTTTACAGATTTTCTTTTGGTGAGGCTAGAAGGTTAGTTATCTAGCAAATACTGAAAAGGAAAAATGCCAATCAAAGTTAAATATATTCTTCTCACAGGTGTTTTCCTTGTGAAGGAGGTTGATAGGAGAATGCTAGATTATAATGCACCAAAGAGAAACATTTATGAACCATGCTATCTATTTAACTTGTATTATTTAATTCAACACACTTAATACTTAACTTTTAAGTGCCATATACTACCACACTTTCATCAGATTGATCAGAAAGGGTGAAAAACATAAAATTTAAGATACAAAATGATTCTAGATGTGTGTATACATAACATTACTGAAGAGATATAACTATTTGTTCTCTACAGTTAAGACATCTGAAGGCACCTAAACATCCCAATTGCTTCTAGAAGCTTTTTAAAATCCCTCTAGAAAGATAGTAGTAGACACAAGTCATGTGAACCATAAATATTTTCCTCAGTTTTTACCTTAAATTTTCTTCCACCACAATGACATATTTCTGGGTCCCACCTACTCCTTTCCCCAACTTCCGAGCAGAGGCAGAATGAACAAGTTAACTCCGGGAAATACTCATAAAGACGTCACAATAATATACATCAGTAAGTCATTCAAGTCAATAACCAAATGAAAGGCAAACCATGAACAGAACACCTTGTCCCAAGACCTCTGTCAAATAAAATAAAATTATGGAAAATGCTTTACCTTGTTCATTTAGTGCCTGAGTTGGATCCTTCAAGAGGGCAGCATACTTGTGCAAAAGGGTTACCATGACTTCCAGAAGGCCCACCTCCCTGAACACATCTTTAAATATGTAGTCATGTCGTGTAAACTTCAGCAGTGTTTTCATTGCAATAATGCTACAGTGGTAAGAAGAGCTAGATTTTAAGAGAATGCTAACACTAATAAGTTCTTTACAAGGAATATAATTTAAGCTAAAAACAACAAACTCCAACATCTCAAAGTATTTGCTTTGCACTTCTGGGAGTTTAGAAATCTTCTCTGCAAACTGTGACAATGTGTGCTGTGACTCGAGGATGAAATAATTGGCATTGTCAGCCATGTAAATATTTGTGATGGCATCAAGGATGATCTGGGCAAGGAAGTTGGTTTTTGCTTTTAAAAATGCATTCTGAAGAACTGCAAAGGCTTGGACATTTCTCACACTGTGACCTACAATAGAAAATAAGAACACAAAAGTAGGTCTATGTGATATCTTAATCATGGCAACCTTGTCTATTTAAATATGGCATATTGTAACATTTATCAACTGTTTACCAAAACACATCCTGGTTTTATGAAAGATCTTATTTTTTTTCCATCAGGTTCAGCCATTTAATTAAAAATAAGTAACACCAATTAAACTTGTAATGCAATATTGACAATATTCTGATTCAAGAATAGTGTATGTTGAAACATTAGACTATTTTAGAGAATAAAGCATCTTATATAGATTGAGGCTTCAGAGTTTGAAAATGAGAAGGGCTGTTGCTTTTTATTATCTGTAACCTTGACCTTGACTATAAGAAGTTACCTCTCATACTTTCACGCTGAAGAAGTAACAGATTTGAGAACAGCAAGAATGGCAGCAGGAAAATAGGAAGGGAAAAAGTCTCTAGTTTCCAATTTTCCCTTTAAACATTATAACTTTAATTTGGAAATTTCTTTTGTTTTCAAGCTAACAGTGCAATTTCTTTACATATGTTTGTTAAAGCAATTCATGGCCAACTACTAGCTATATTTTTATTTTTATTTGTTTTACTAACTATATTTTTAAACATCTGATTTTCAAACACACCAACTGGAAAAAACAAAAATTTGTATCCGTGGCTTGTATGAGGTGAATTAGTGACAATAATTATAAAGAAATTAACACAAAAAGTATTTGAGGCACATGAAAACAAGTGCTTGCCTCTAAAAACTATCCACGAGTTCAAATCTAGAGCAATATGATTTGCAAGAGTGACAAAAAAATTAACATAGAGCCTTACAGAATAAGCTGAATTTTTAGAAAGAGGATAAACAGAACTAGGAAAAATATAAAATGGGTTAGAAAGACCACTGAGAGTCCCTAGCTTGGGCATTATCTGAAAAATGCAAAGATTAAAAAAAATTTCTATCTATATATGATTTCAATTTTGTTTATTTACAACAAATTTATCCCATATGTGGCAAATACCAAAGGTTTATCTTTACTTCTAGCTCTTCCTTAATAGTATGCTTGTTTTTTTTTTTTTTGAGGACAGCTCCACTTTCTTACTACCAGCAGGTGATTAAAAATAAGCTTAGTCTGGCCAGTGTGGCTCAGTGGCTAAGCACTGACCTGTGAACCAGGAGGTCGCGGTTCAATTCCTGGTCAGGGTGTACCAGGTGTACCAGTTAATAATAGCATTTTTTGTAATCAAAGAAAACACGATAATTTCAAGAGGAACATCAAAAGTGCTTTATTCAAAGTAATGTCCATCGCTAGCTACACATTTCCCCATCTTTCAGGTAATTTGTGGATACTGTCCCAATAGAACTTTACTTGTTTTGAGGCAAACCATTTAGAGACCCAATTTTCCACTTCTTCACATGTTTTGAAGTGCTGCTCAGAAAGTGCGTGTGCCATCGATGGAAACAAGTGGTAATCTGAAGGAGCAAGGTCTGGTGAATACGGCGGGTGGGTTAATACTTCCCAGGCAAGATCTTTTAACGTGTCTTTAGCTGGTTTTGAAGTGTGTGATGGTGCATCATCATGAAGCAAAATTACTTTGCTGTGTCTTCTGGAACATTCTGGTTGTTTCATGATCAAAGCTTGGTTCAAATTGATTATTTGTTGTCGGTAGTGATCAGTATTAATGGTTTCACCTGGTTTTAGAAGCTCATAATACACCACACCTTCCTGATCCCACCAAACACAGAACATTGTCTTCTTTCCAAAGCGATTTGGCCTTGCAGTTGATGTTGATGGTTGACCTGGATCAACCCATGATTTTGTGCATTTGGGATTCTCAAAATAAATCCACTTTTCATTGCCAGTCACAGTTCGATGCAAAAAAGATTTTCTTTCTAGCTGTTGAAGCAACATTTTACTGATGACTTTTCGGATTTCCATTTGTCTTTCGTCCAGTTGATGTGGCACCCATTTTCCTTCCTTTAAAATCTTTACCATTGCTTGTAAATGATCAGAAATTGTTTGCTGAGCAATGTTTAATCTTTCTGCAAGTTGTTTTTGAGTTTGACACGCATCTTCATCCAATAATGCTTGTAATTGTTGGTCTTCAAACTTTTTCGGTTGATCTGGATGTTCTTTGTCTTTCACATCGAAATCATCACTTTTAAAGCATTTAAACCAGCGTTCACAAGTATCTCGAGATGGAGCATGTTCACCATAAGCTTCCCGAAGTATTCAGCAGCACTTTTCTTCAAAATAAAGTAATGAATTAAAACTTCCCGCAAATGCTTTTTTTGGTATGAAATTCGACATTTTTAAGCGTAAAAATATCTATGATGTTAATATCTTCAGCAAATATGACATATGAAGTTTTGAAGCTTGCTGTCAATACAACAAAATAGCATACATATCACATCGCATATATATCAACATATGTGTAACTCCATCTATTGAAAAAAATCCGTATTATTAACGGTACACCTAGTATGCACAGGTTGCAGGCTCAATCCACAATGGGGAATGCAGGAGGCAGGTGATCAAGGATTCTCTCTCATCATTAGTGTTTCTATCTCTCTCTCCCTCTTCCTTCCTCTCTGAAATTATACACACACACACACACACACACACACACACACACACACACACACACATATATATATATTTTTTAAATCTTGATAAAAATAAGCTTAGACAGACTGATGGACATGCAAATGTAAAAGTCTGATTGTATGTGACAAAAAGGTGACAAAGTAAAGAATAACTCTAGTCCTAGCTGGTTTGGCTCAATGGATAGAGCGTTGGCCTGGGACCTGAAGGGTCCTAGGTTCGATTCTGGCCGAGGGCACATGCCTGGGTTGCAGGCTCGATCCTCAGTAGGGGGCGTGCAGGAGGCAGTCAATCAATGATTCTCTCTCATCATTAATGTTTCTCTCTCTCTCTCTCTCTCTCTCTCTCTCTCTCTCTCTCTCTCTCTCCTCCTTCCTCTCTAAAATCAATAAAATATATTTTAATAAAAAGAATAACTCTAACCTATATTTTGCATCTTTTTGCTAAGTGACACTATCTAGTCTCATTATAAAGAAAAGAGTTAAAAAGAGATGAGTTTAGGGTACTATGAGAAAAGTTGGATTTTCCTAAGTTTCATCTTCATTATTGGTTTCAAGTGATGTCACTGACAAAAAACAAGGCATATTGATAACCAACCCGAGAACAAGCTGTCCATCACAAAGAGCTGAAATGAACACAATGTGTACACATACGCATACACACAATTAAATCAAATGTAAAATGTCTTAATCTTGCATACAAAGATAACACTTGAAATGCAATAGTCAGCAGAACATTGGCCTCTTAGTAATTTCTTTTTATAGTAATAAATCTGTCCTGATCCATCCTTAATCCTACTTGTTATCAAATTCATGTAGTGGCTATGAACACAATATAGTTAAAATAGGTTGATCATATAAATGACCAAGGAACTAGAGACTGCTAGTCTCCACCACAGGCTTCAAGAACAGAGCATTTTAACTAATTCAATAACTAATCAGTCTTACTGTACAAAAACTCAATCATTTCCTGTGACTAATCCAGAAAAAGAAATTTTCTATTTGTAATATCATTTTCAAATTTAGTAGATCTTATATACAATGGAACTAAACAAATTTGAACATTTGGCTTTCTATCAGAAAAACTATCTAAAGGAATAGCTGAATAATAACACCAAAATAAGTAGCATATAAATTTGAAGTATATATTTTTTTAAAATATATTTTTATTGATTTTAGAGAGGAAGGAAGAGGGAGAGAGAGATAGAAACATCAATGATGAGAGAGAATCATTGATTGACTGCCTCCTGCACTCCCCACACTGGGGATCGAGCCTACAACCCAGGCTTGTGCCCTTGACCGGAATCGAACCTGGGACCCTTCAGTCCACAGGCCGACGCTCTATCCACCAAGCCAAACCGGCTAGGACTGAAGTATATTTTAAAGCTGATGTTATCAGGTAGTTATTCAGGACTGTCAAAACCATTAAATTTCTACAATATTTAATTGAGAAAGGAGAATAATAATTAAATCTAAAAGATAATTAAAAGACTGCTCTAATATCTTAACTAAACAGATCTATTATGTATAAGTTTCAAATTTTACATTAACTGACTTTAATCTGTTTGGTCACAAATAGCTAAAAATAATAAAGGTAAAGTGAGGAAATCATTCTAACAGATGACAATTACCATCTCATTACTTTCAAGTCTATACAAGCAGAAACAAAAGAAAATGAATTAATCTAAGGTGTGAAAGGATCGTGGAATATACAACAAAAAATAGAGCTTTCTTATTTTCGGAATCTAATGTAAAAGTGAGTGTTTGAAAAAAGAGCCTAAATGATACAGGCATAAGTAAAATGCAATACGAATAAAGTTCTAAATAAGGAAATTCAAGAGTTCATTCCATACTCAGACACTAAATATTGTTATTTTTTAGAGTCAAAGCCAACAGTTATGAAACATTTTAAAGAATGGATCTGAAGTGGTGAGATGAATAGAAGAATGAAAAGGTAAAAAGACACCTATGGTCATCCAGGTGAGTGATCTTCAGAGCCTCAACTAAGGTTGTGGCAGTAAGCTGGCAACGAAGTAAATCCATACATGCTTAGAAAGTATAAGGTGGAAAATACAGTAGGTCCTAGGGTTACATCGGAGATCCGTTCCTACAGCATGATGTAACACTATTTTCACCTTAAGTCAAAACCTATCTATACAAGCATCTACATCACTCACATGGAGCACATAAACAGTAGTAATGAAGTGAAACAGTAAAAAAAATTGAAAAGAAAGATAACAATTCCGGACCTTTACTTGTGGTAAATAAATAATAAAAGATATAAAGCACATACATATGTACATACATAGAAATGACAGAACTTTTTTTTTTAGTAAATAAATGGGAGATGGCAACGTAACCATGAAACGATGTACATCGAGTCCGACGTAACCCGAGGACTGTCTGTAATGACTAAATTACACTTGTGAATGACCAGCAAGGAGGAGGCTGGCTAAACAAGGTGAACGGTTACATTCCAGCAAGCCAGCTGAACATCAACACTGGCCACGAGTGCACCCAGCCCAGAGCTCTTCACAGTAAAGCCCATAACAGAGACTGCAAAGCACTTCAGTTACTAGCTTGAACAAAAATATATTCTTTTCTTATGAAGAGATATATTCTTTATTTTAAAAATATTAAAAACACTCACTCTGCTTAGGGAACAACTTTGAAAGCTATGAAGAGGCATGAATTATGAAACAACCTCAGAATTGTGTTTCTGGAATAATTAAGATGAAAAATCACCATGGAGTTGTTATTAATCAGCAGGATTATTTCTTAAAGGAGAGGACTGTTCCATTTTAAAAAATTTATTTCTTTAGAAAAATCTCTCTGCTGCTGAAGATACAAAGTTTTATAAAAGCTCCTGCTGTACAATATAGAAATAGAAATCCTTTTCAAGCTTTAACATATCAAAACAGATACATTTACCAGCTTCATTAATAACTTAGTTTACTTTTTTCTTTGAAATTATTGATTTCTATATTATTTATTTATATCTAAAAGCAGCAATAAAAATAAGATAGGTAAAGTATATCTATATATAGAGCAACATAAGGCAAATATATTCATGTATCCTCTTTTAAATGTAACTATTGATAAATAGGTAAAAATTTCTTGGTAACAGGAATTTTCTTTTCATAGATCATGAAAGGAAACCAGTGAAATCAGAGAAAATATTTCCCAAAGTACCCTGAACAAGTAACTGGCAAAAGTAAGATAAAGAGTATCAAGTATATCAAAATAGGCACAGCACCAACTTATAAATACTAGGTTTACCGGTTAATAATGTGGATTTTTTTCAATAGATGAAGTTACACATATGTTGATATATTGCGATTTGATATGTATGCTATTTTGTTGTATTGACAACAAACTTCATATATCAAATTTGCTGAAGCCAACTGCCCCCCCCCCCGCCAGGCTGGTTGCCCCCAACTGCCCCACCACCAGCCTGGTCATCCCCAACTGCTGCCCGCCTGCCAGCCTGGTCGCCCCACGCAGCCTGCTATTCAGTCATTTGGTCGTCCCTAACTAACCCCCCTGCCGGCCTGGTTGCCCCACTCAGCCTGCTGTTCAGGCATTTGGTCACCCCTTACCTACCCCCCTGCCGGCCTGGTTGCCCACGCAGCCTGCTGTTCAGTCGTCCATCCGGTTGTTTCGGTCATGATGGCCCCTGGCTTTTTATATATTAGGATAACTCAATAGTTAAATTTAAATAGAAGTCCAAAGGACCCAGAGTAGCCAAAATAATTTTGAAAAGGAAGAACAAAATTGGACAACTTAAGTGACTTTATTTCAAAACTTACTTTCAAGATACAGTAATCAAGATTGTGAGTATTGGCTTAAGACACATTAACTGATGGAGCAGAAAAAAGAAAGGGTCCCATATGGTCATATATGGTCTTTTCAACAAAGAGACCTGGCACACTTGGATATTCATATTGTTTTAAAAAAATCCTACTTCCTATCATATATAAAAATTAACTTAAAATGATTCACAAACCTTAATGTAAGCATTAAAATATGAAACTCCTAGAAGAAATCAGAGAAAGTTTTAGTAAACTGGGCTTAAGATTTCTTAATATGAGGCAAAACCCATAAAATATAGGGTGTCCCCCAAAAATGATACACATCCATTTTTGATAGCTTAATTGATGTTTCTTTTTGGATTTAACCCACTGGAATTAATAATTATTCAGTGTGTATACATATTTTGGGACACTCTGTATCTTAACAATGATAAATTGGACTTCATAAAAATTTAAATTTCTCTTCTTTAGAAAGTGCTAAGGAAAAAAAAAAGGCAAGGCAAGACTAGAAGAACATACTTAAAATACATATTTTATAAAGGACTTATCCAAAATAGAGGTGAAATGGCAAATAAGCATATGAAAAAATGCTCAAAATTATGTAGAAAAATGTGAAGTAAAAAACCACAATTAGAAACTACTACGTACTCACTAGAAAATCTAAAATTAAAAAACAAACAAAAAACTAGCACCATCAAGTGTTGCTGAGGGTGTAAAGCACACTTTCATACGTGGCTGATGTAAATGCAAATTGGGAAAGCCACATTAGAAGACAGTTTGGCAGCTCCTCGTACAATTAAATATACATTTACCATATGACTCAGCAACTCTACTGCTTGGTATTTGTCCCAAACAAATGAAAATGTACATCCAAACAAAAACTTATTTTATATGAATGTTCATAGTAGCTTTATTCTGTTCATCATAGCTTTACTCATGAGAGTTGAAATAAATGCCTGGACAACTTAAGTGACTATTTCAAGACTTACTTTAAAGATACAGTAATCAAGATTGTGTAGTATTGGCTTAAGACACCTTAACCAATGGAACAGAAAAAAGAAAGGGTCCCATATGGTCATATATGGTAGGACAGCCAAACAATGAAATACTATCCAGTATTAAAATGGAACAAACTTCAGGTATCCTATATAATAAAACTCTAATATGCAAATCGACTGAACGGCAGAATGACCTATGATGAACACTGACCAGCAGGGGTTGGACGCTCAATGCAGGAGCTGCCCCTGGTGGTCAGTGCACTCCTACAGGGGGAGTGCCACTCAGACAGAAGCCGTGGCAGGTGGGCAGTAAGGAGCAAGGGGTCCCAGACTGCGAGAGCCCCGGACTACGAGAGGAATGTCTGACTGCCGGCTTAGGCTCGATCCCCCTAAGCTGGCAGGCGGACATCCCCCAGGGAGTCCCGGACTGTGAGAGGGCCCCGATTGCCTGCCAGGCCAAGAGTGCAATGGGCCTCTAGTGTGTGTGTGTGTGTGTGTGTGTGTGTGTGTATGTGTGTGTATGTGTGTGCATGCATATATATATATATTAGTAGCTCGTTTGCACGAAGATTCGTGCAATAGACCTTCATTCACCTGGCTGCCTGCACCAGTTTTCTGCCAGCACCAGGGACCCAGGCCTTGGCTGTGGCCACCGCCTTCTGCCTTCTTTCAGGGTCGGGGCTTGGCCCCGGGCGGTGGCCTGGGGCTCGGCCGCACCCAACATCCCTGCTACGGATCGTAGGAGCCAACCCCCTGCTCGTTGCCTGCGATCTGTGCAGGCTCCCTGCTGGTGCCCAAGGCCAGGAAAGCCTCCGCCCGAGGCTTTCCCGGCCTTGGGCTCCGCCACACCCCAACGTCCCTGCAACGGTTTCCTGGTGGGCGTGGCTTGGTTGATGGGCGTGGCTTGGGCGTAGCGAAGGTGCGGTCAATTTGCATATTTGTCTATTATAAGGTAAGATATATATACTATCTCAACACTGCTAACAACAACAAAAAAAAGACATTCAATATTCCCTTTGTGTGGAATAAATCTATATACACCAATCCATACAATAACATTGCAAAGTAGGCTATGAGAAATAGGTAATTTTGAATTATAAATGAAACTCAAAATTACCTAACTTGATCTATTTATTTTACAGAAGTTTACATTATTTATTTCTGATATTTAGAAAGGTTAGGTCATTCATGGACACCTGACTTCTGACTCTTAGGTCAACATCCTTCCTAGTTAACCTTGCATTCATAAACATATGTCACTGAATTCTAATGGTAATCCCAGGAGGTGCTGGGTTATATATTTATTATCCCTGTTATGGATGAGATAACACCAGGCAGACAAATGAGGAAGGTTAATATTGCTGCATTAATCCTCTCATTACAAAATTATACTATTGTAACTAGCTATTATACCAGTGTCATGATCATACTGATTAACCAAATGAAAGAACAAAAGTCTAAAACAGCAAGTACATTGCTGAGCTATTTTTAAATTAACTAAGAGAAAGAGTTAAATGTAGAGTACTCAAGCTAGAATTGATAAATTAGAAGTATTTTGAGATGCCTAGTTTTTAAATATTGAATAAAATGAAGCTTTAAACTGCTCAGAAAATATGCCTGGATTTCTACTTATTGCAGAGATTTATTTTTACTGATTTTTTGAGAGAGAGGAACATCAATGATGAGAGAGAATCATCCATTGGCGGCCTCCTGCATGCCCCCTACTGGGGATCAAGCCTGAAACTTGGGCATGTACCCTGATGGTGACATTTTGGTTCATGGACGGATGCTCAATCACTGAGTGACACAGGCCAGGCTGCACAGACTAATTTAAAAAGTTCTATATAATCTACACACTGAGGGTACATCTTATCACAGTAAGTTTGACAACTCAGTAATCTAAGTCATGCCTTTTCAGTATAATTTTCTACAATAAATCACATTTAGAATTTTCTAATAAATTCATTTATGCTCATTGACTTAAAAACTTGTAACTGTCTACTATGTCACATAATCCTATCTAATAAAAGAGTAACATGCAAATTAACCATCACTCCGCTGCACCCACAAGCAACGCCCACCAGCCAATCAGGAGTGAGTATGCAAATTAACCCAACCAAGATGGCTGCGGCCACGGAATGAGCCGGAGGCTTGAGTTTCCCTGGCAATGGAGGAAGCCAAGCTTTCCGCACACCCTGACCAGCCCAGGCCTCCACTCAATGCTACAAAGTTTCAATTATAGAAGATACATAAATCCAAACAGAAATGGCGGCAGCCACGGAACTAGAGACAGCAGGAGGCTTGAGTTGCCCCCGGCAATGGAGGAAGCCAAGCTTTCCACACACCCTGGCCTGCCTTGATCTCCACTCAAGGCTACAAAGTTTCAATTATAGAAGACAAATAAATCCCAACAAAAATGGCTGTGGCCATGGAGGGAGCAGGATGCTTGGCTCCGCACAAGGCTACAAAGTTTCAATTATAGAAGATAAATGAATCCCAGATACCAGGGCCTCGGCTTGGGTCGCTGTGGGGCATGGCCGGCCTGCAAACCACCACTGGCCCCTCGCCCAGGCTGCCCCATGCCCCAAGGGAACACCCACCCTGATCCGGGACACCCTTCAGGGCAAACCAACTGGCCCCCACCCGTGCACCAGGCCTCTATCCTATCTAATAAAAGAGTAATATGCAAATTGACCATCACTCCAACACACAAGATGGCTGCCCCCATGTGGACAAGAGATGGCCGCCACAAGATGGCCAGCAGGGGAGGGCAGTTGGGAGGGACCAGGCCTGCAAGGGAGGGCAGTTGGGGGCGATCAAGCCTGCAGGGGAGGGCAGTTAGGGGTGAACAGGCCAGCAGAGGAGGGTAGTTGGGGGCGACTAGGTCTACAGAGAAACGCAGTTGAGGGGGACCCAGGCCTGCATGGGAGAGCAGTTGGGGGGGACCAGGCCTGCAGGGGAGGGCAGTTAGGGGTGACCAGGCTTGCAGGGGAGCAGTTAGGCATCAATGAGGCTGGCAGGGGAGTGGTTAGGGGGTGATCAGGCTGGCAGGCAGAAGCAGTTAGTGGCAATAAGGAAGGCAGGCAGGCAAGCAGTTGGGAGCCAGTAGTCCTGGACTGTGAGAGGTATGTCCGACTGCCCGTTTAGGCCCTTTCCTACCGGGACCGGGCCTAAATGGGCAGTCAGACATCCCTCGAGGGGTCCCAGATTGGAGAGGGTGCAGGCTGGGCTGAGGGACACACACTCCCGTGCACAAATTTCGTGTACCGGGCCTCTAGTACATAGATAATGTCCCGTGAAATTCAAATAGACATGCTGCTATTTTTTGGCTAATTAAATTCTACATGCATATATAATCATACTGCATATTTACCAAGTGACAATCATGTGAAAGAAACCATTAGAGGCCCCCAGGTTCACATTACTTCAGAATGTTCAGAATGGTTATTATATATTTAAAATAAGTAAAAGCACCCTTTCATTTTTTCAGTTGATATTCAATTACAATTGATATTCAATGTTATTTTATATTAGTTTCAGGTATATAGCATAGTGGTTAGACATTTATATAATTTACGAAGTGATCCCTGATACATAGTTATCACAGTACTAGAGGCCCAGTGCACGACATTCATGCACTGGGGGGGTGTGGGGGGGTCCCCTCAGCCTGGCCTATGCCGGCTGTGCCCGGGACCCCTCGGTGGATGTCTGCCTGCCAGCTTAGGCCTGATCCTCCCTCGCTCCTTACTGCCCACCTGCTCTCTGCTCCTTACCGCTCGACGCGCTGCTCCTTAGCGCTGCTGCAAAGGCAGGAGGCTCCCGCCACTGCCACTGCGCTCGCCAGCTGTGAGCCTGGCTTCTGACTGAGCGGCACTCACCCTGTAGAAGCGCACTGGCCACCAGGGGGCAGCTCCTGTGTTCAGCATCTGCCCCCTGGTAATCAGTGTGCATCACAGCGACCAGTGGTTTCACCATTCAGTCTATTTGCATATAAGCCTTTTATTATATAGGATTATTGACTATCTTCCTGAGGAATATGTGACTATTTTCTGACTACTAATTTGTATTCCTTAATCCCTTCAACTTTCTTACCCAATCCCCCATCACCCCTCCCATCTGGCAACTATCAGTTTGTTCTCTGTATCTATGAGTCTGTTTCTGTTCCATTCACTTATTTTGTTCTTTTGGATTCCAACTAAGTGAAAATCACATGGTATTTAAAATTAGCTAGTATTCTTATGTAACTCAATGTTATTAACTATATGGTAAATTTTCTTAGTAAAAGATCACTAGATGAGGAGACAAAGTCAGAATATCTGAACTATAAAATTTATTTTCTGTCACGAAAGAAATGATGTAACTTCTTTGTACTTAGGTTTGCTTAGTTTTAAATATATATACATAGAGAAAAGCACAGAGATTGGAGAGTGTAAGTCATGGTGCAGCCATAAAAAGGGGAAATGTGTTAAAAGTGCCAACATCAAAAGAGGCATGTTTGGGTTATTAAACTGTTTGTATGCTAAAATGAAATATTAAAATATAAATTTCACTGTTTTTATTTTATTATATTTCAGTAATATCATTTTCAGTATTTAATCTGTAAAGACTGTCACTCAAAAAATTATATCATAAAGAGCACAAACTTTAATAAAAAAGAGTTTACCTTTATATAAGTAACAAATAAAGAGCAATCAAAGTCAGATTGCTTCATTCTTTCTCGATTTCTGACTGAAAATGGGAGATAGGGGGTGGGAGACAAGAAACTCACCTTTGCCTGCAGGCTGAGGCACTGCAAATCCAGGCAATAAGAAGGGCGCCCCTGTGGTAATACCAGCTGGTTTTAGTTCACTGACACCGTATGTTGTTAGGGAAGTTATCAGATTAACCAGATCTTTCAAGGCATCTTTGGATTCTGCCTCTTTTGCTTGTTCCAATCTAGGAAGAGTAGGATTTAGCAAATATTTTTTCTTGTTATATTCTCAAATTTAATACAGAAATGTTCAATATTTATATGCCGTAAATAAACGTATCAAGTGCTCCAAAAAGTATCTTCTTGCATTTTCCCTCATATTAAAACACATTTTTTAGAATCTACAAATTTTAAGACATTATGGTGTATTTGGAAAAATACACCAACAGTTTGAAGACCTGATTGGTATCAGTGCTGATTTTGCCATTAGCAGTGCTATTTTAAGTAAATCATTGATCTTTGGTAGAAAGTGTCTATAAAATAATTAGATTAAATATCTCTTAATTTTCCTAAAGCTCTAAGATAGTAAAGTTTCACTGTTTACAAGCAAAACCCTTATTAACTATTTCTTTCCTAAGATATTTTCTCTGCTAACAATTTTAAAAAATGAATTTCTTGGGGAGCATTCTAACACTTCATCTGTATTTCATTAATTAAGGTACTCTATTAGAGGACATTTAAATAAAGTTCTGAGAGGCTAACAATTTTTAAAAACAATCTTAATTACTTCAGAGGAACACTGGAGTGATTGTAGAATCATCTTCTGATTGTGGCTTTACTGAGAATACAAAATGGGTTGCAAAATATAGTTTTTAAAGAATAAGATTTATTGGGGAACCCGCCAATAAAACCAATTACTCCCATTAAAATAAACTTGGAGAATGCACAAAAGTAGAAAAAAAGAAGAAAAAGTATGCTTAGCCTCACACTTGAAGACATGTTAATATTCTGATATATTTTTTAAACTTGTCTTTTTTAATGTGGAAGTTTTGTTTTGATAAGTTATTTTCATATCATATGTAGAATTTTATAACCTTTTTTTCCCTCCCATTTTCTAGTGTTATCCAGGTTTCTCTCTGTTAGTATAAACTCTCCATAAATATGCTTTTAATGGTCATGAAGAACCAACCACTGATTTGGGGAGAGGGAAGTGGGACAGCTAGTGAAACACAGAGTAAAGAAGCACTAACATACAGAAAATGGCATCTAAACTTAAGATTATATCTTTAGGATACAATCTTAAGAGACATTATTGTGTCAAAATGATTATTATGAGGCTTTTGATAATATCTGGTCAACCTGTGTTCTCAAAGGTTTGCACCAATTAATAACCTCTTAGTAATATGAAATAATTATTTCATCAATTTTCAGATGTCTTCGTTTGTAAATTATGATATATATGTAAAATTATATTAGGGTCTGCCTAGTATTAAGTAATAGTATCTTGGAAATAAAATGTTTAAAAAATAGTGCTTGTTTACAATAGATCAAATGACTTAAAAATAACAGATGACCCAGGGCACAACTAGTGAGGCATGAATATCTTTTTCCTAGTATATTTGTAACCAGTCACTTTCCATATATGCATGGAACATTTGGTATGGAAAAGGGGGTAGTGAAACATTTTAGGTTAACTACTTTGTTTTATATATACATTTGTAAGGTCTCACTCAATCTAAATATTCTTGTTATTAACTACATTAATAACAACCCTGAATTACTAAGTAAGGAAAACCAAAAATATAATTAAGTAAGAAGAGTTTACACTTCAGGAAGATTTTAATTAATTAATCAATCTAAGTTTTACTTCTTTATATACTAAAGATTTATTCTTCACATCTAACCACTGATTCTACCATGCTTACAGTCTACATTTACCAATTTAATTCTAAGTTCACTTTATGTATGCTATTCGCAGAAGAGGAATAAAAACAAGTGATTAAAGCCAAGAGTAGATAAAGTATACATTAGATAAGTGTCTGATTCCTTTTTTCCTAACCATCTATATATATAAAAGCCTAAGCAACCGTCTGACGGGTAGCTATGATGCACACTGACCACCAGGGGGCAGATGCTTAACGCAGGAGCAGAAGCCACAGGCATCAAAACATGGAACAGACTGATGAATTTCAGAGGGAAGGAGGGAGGGGGGAGAGTGGGAAGAGATTAACCAAAGATCTTATATGCACACTAGAGGCCTGGTGCACAGATTTGTGCACTGGTGGGGTCCCTTGGCCTGACCTGTGGGGATCAGGCCAAAAGTGGCTCTCCGACATCCCCCGAGTGGTCCCAGATTGCAAGAGGGTGCAGGCCAGGCCAAAGGGTCCCCACCCCCCTGTGCACAAATCCGTGCACTGGGCCTTTAGTCAACTCTATTGTTTCTTTTGATGAAAAAGATTGAGTAGACATTTAAAATACATTCTTGAAATGTGAGGTTTTACCTAAGCAAGAGGTCACAAAGGAAAATATATCCTTGCCATATCCGAAAATCATCCAAAAGAGTTTGGGAAACATCACTGGAATCTTTGAGGAAACAAGAAAGCCCAGCAAACATTTCAACAATTTCTAGGGGAGATAGGTCATCTGATTGCTGCATATTCTGAACACATGTAGATAAACATTCTTTTTCTGTAAGAATAAATAATAAATATGCATTATTTATGGCAATTGCTTAAGAAAACTTTCTTGTTTCTGAGTCAGTGTTTAATAAAACATTAAATTTAAGTTATCTATAAAATACTGTAAGATAAACATTATACAATCTAAAAGTAAATATAAGACTCAAATTCAGTGGGAAAATTCTGCCTCTAATGAGCAAACAAAGAGTAATAAAGGAAGTGTTGAAAAGTAGTTGACATTTATTATAGTTTTTAAATCATTGTTTGGATGTTTTATCATCAAACAAAATGACTGCCTGCTGCCAAATTATATTTTTGATCTTTTATATTAATACAGTAAAAGGATGAAAAAAGTAAAAAACTGTCTTTTAAGTTTAAGAAGACAAATCTAATAATTACTTTAAAGCTCAAATTAGAGTGAATCTAGACCAATGAGATACAGAACTACTAAAGGAAACATAATTTTAAAAATTATGTTTGTACTATACTGTATATTACTAATTTAAAACAGTTATACTCCAATATTTCATCTCTTATCTTTAATGAAATTTATTTGTCTAAAGAAACCCAGTTTCACATAACAAAAGCTAAAAAGATTTAACATGTGAACAGAGGCAAGAAACAGAATTGACAATTTCTCTTTAGTGTTGACAAAGAATCCACTTAAATTTATTTATGCCGCATAAAACAGATTAATATCTGTTAATAAATCTATGAAATATCTTAAGACTTTTAACTGTAGCATCTCAAAAAAACTTTTTATTTCTTCAGTAAAAGGGGGATAGGTTATAACACAGAACTTATATTATAATTGGATATTTACACAAAAATAAAATTATCTTAACTCTTGTACATATCCATCATTTGAACGAAAATTTCTTACATTTGAAATGCTTCACAAATAGAAAAATAAATATATTTTTCTCTTGGCAAATTTCACTTTTAATTATTGATTGATTGATTTAGAGAGAGAGAGAAAGAGGGAGGGAGAGATAGAGGGAGAGAGGGGGGGAGAGAGAGAGAGGGAGAGACAGAGCGAGAAACATAGACCTGTTCATTCCACTTATTTATGCATTCATTGGCTGATTCTTGAATGTGCCCTGACTGGGGATCAAACCTACAACCATGGCATATCCAGAGGATGCTCCAATCAACTGAGCTACCTGGCCAGGGGCTGGCAAATAAAGTTTTTAATTTAAAGAAGAATCTTTGGAAAATTGAGAGATTAAAATAAATCTGTCATCATATGAGGAAGAGAAAAGTGAAAGAAATGTAGAGCACCTAGAATGAATAAAGAGATATTCACCATGGATATACTTCACTACATTGACACTAAGACCGTGACGGGATATGGTCATAAGGACTTCTCCAGCACTCTTCCTCCAAGGCAGGTTATAAGGCGGGCACCAAGAGGTTATTGCACTGAATAAAAGCTGGAGATCATCTTTCTGAGCCAGCTCCTCCGCCGGGGAAACAAAACTGCAGAGTTTCACTAAGATCTAGACAAAACAAAACAAATGTGTATATAAATGAATGGTTGGGGAAGGGAGGACCCAGAAAAGGACTAGGTCTGACCATTAAAAACTCTGAAAGTTCAGGGTTAGTCTGAGCAATCCCATTAAAGCCACAATGACGAGCGCTCTAACTTAGACAGCATTAACAAAAAAACAACTATAATTTAGAAGGGTGTTACAGTAAGACAGTTACCCAGCCCTACTTTTATCAACTTATTAAAAATGTTCTATGTTTACTATTTTCTTTTCATCATGTATTTTTGTATACCTTGCCCTAAGCGGCATAAACCAACAGTAACATTCAAAGTCAATGTTTCAGTTTTCTAGTTTAGTTCTTGAATTCTTAGTTTGTCATAGGTGAAATGCAATTTTCTTCTTTAAAAAGAACAGTTTTAGAGATATGACAAAGTAAAAACAGTAAAACAAAGTAAAAGTATTTTCAAATTGTTCTAATTTCTAGTATACAGGTAGAAGGGGATATTAGAATAATAAAATCATCTTAATTCATAAGTAACTTTTAATTATGTCTAGTAGCCAAAAATCTTCTTAAGCCTAGCTTTCAAGAAAGATTCAAAAAACTTCTTGCCGAAACCGGTTTGGCTCAGTGGATAGAGCATCGGCCTGCGGACTCAAGGGTCCCAGGTTCGATTACGGTCAAGGGCATATACCTTGGTTGTGGGCACATCCCCAGTAGGGGGTGTGCAAGAGGCAGCTGATCGATGTTTCTAACTCTCTATCCCTCTCTCTTCCTCTCTGTAAAAAATCAATAAAATATATTTAAAAAAAAAACAAACTTCTTAAACTCTGGAATGAGTATTTTTTAATTATGAATTGCAAAATACATAGTACTCTGGTGTTCACAGCATTAAAAGCCTGCTACTTGGGTAATTTAGCTATGGTTTCCACCCTCAAAGAATTTTGTTCTTCTAATCTAAATTCAGTGGCAGGAACAGTTAACTTTCCTTCTCTGTGGTACATTTTCTCATCTAACTATTTTTAAAAATATATAATGTTAATAAAATAAGTATAATTTATGAAATAATTTCATTCTATTGAAAGTGCTTCATGAAATCTGAGTATTTCATTATCTGTGGAGAAACTGCTACATAGAAAAAAGTATTTGGTACAGCCTAGGGAATATAATCACTAATACTGTGATAACGATATATGGTGCCAGGTGGGTACTGAAAATATTGGGGGTAGGAGACACTCTGTAAAGTATATGACTGTCTAACCACTATTCTGTATACCTGAAACTAAAACAAAATAGTATGAAAGTAAACTGTAATTGAAAGTTTGCAAAGAAGTATTTGAAATGTCATGGTTTGTCTGAGAAAGGTAGGTCTTGCTTTCCTTATTTTCTTCAATGCAAAAATCTAATTAAATACAAGAGCTTTCTAAATCATAGATGCCAAATATCAAGAAGATAAAAAAGGATTAGGAATTCAGACAAAAACAAAATATAAAATCAGTAATATAGGCACCCTACACACAAAATAATGCCTGGAGATATTGTTGAATACTTAATGCCCATTAATATGTGTAATATGTATATATTTTCCCCTATGTATCAAATGCAACATAAAGCCACATGGGGAAAAAAAGGTAGTTAATCGCAGCAAAGACATATGCTCAGAAGAGTGTATTGTTGATTTTACTTTTCTTGGGTTCTCACATTACCCTGTCTGAGAGGGATGAACATCATTTCTCTAATTTGCCACATAAGAGCAAACCCAAAAATAAAATACTTATTTCTAGATCAATTCTGTATTCTCAAAAATAAAATGGATTTAATTTCTTGAAGTTATTGACTCTTAAGATAATAGGTTCTTAATCTTTAAAGGCAAAGGTATTCTTACAAATATCTAATACAATCCTTTCTTTTGACAAACAAGAAAACTGAAGGCCTATGTCTCCTCCCTCTCGGCCCTACACTTCCATTTCTATTTGTGGGGACTCTGTCACAAAGTCCAGCCACATGTGGCAGAGCAATAATTGGCTCCATCAATGCAAATGAAAAAACAAAACAAAACAAATCCATCAAAAAAAAAAACCCACAAAAACCAAAAGCCTACATGGAGCAATACCAACTGCTAAGGGCCCAGGAAACCATCTGTCACATAATATAAACACAGGAATTTAATCTATCAAAAACACTATGTGTTCTGAAAACATGTGATAAGTTAGATCTTCTAGACAAAATGATGAAAACAATGTCCAGCCTGGGATGAGAAACTAAGAAAGGGAAGTGACCTGGTGCACTGAAGAAGCAATGGGAGAGAGAGGAGGTGGGAGAGCCTGGTCTAACCACTGTCCCATCCTGCTGAGAATCACAGCTGGGATACCATCTTTCTGTAAATGGGGAGTTTCATTTAAATGCTCTCTTGAGTCAATTCAGTCCTTCACATTCAATGATTCCAATATGCCAAAATGAATCTTACATTTAGTTGAAAGCACCCATTGTTTTCAGGTGTAGAAAAAATTTAAAGTTTTAGAAATTTTTGCTATACTTATTTTCTACTAGAGGCCCGGTGCACGAAATTCATGCACGGGGGGCGGAGGGTTGTCCCGCAGTCCAGCCTGCACCCTCTCCAATCTGGGACCCATCAGGGGATGTCTGATCCCGGATCAGGCCTAAACGGGCAGTTGGACATCCCTCTCACAATCCAGGACTGCTGGCTCCCAACTGCTCTGCCTGCCTGCCTTCCTGATTGCCCCTAACCGCTTCTGCCTGCCAGCCTGATCACCCCCTAACCACTCCCATGCCAGGCTGACTGATGTCTAACTGCTCCCCTGCCAGCCTGTTTGCCCCCAACTTTCCTCTTCTGCCAGCCTGGTCACCCCTAACTGCCCTCCCCTGCAAGGTTGATCGCCCCCAGCTGCCCTTCCTTGCATGCCTGGTCCCTCTCAACTGCCCTCCCTTGAGGGTCTGGTGCCTCCCAACTGCCCTCTCCTGCTTGCCTGATCACCCACAACTGTCCTCCCTTGCAGGCCTGGTCCCTCCCAACTGCCCTCCCCTGCTGGCCATCTTGTGTCCACATGGAGCAGGATCTTTGACCACATGGGGGCAGCCATCTTGTGTTGGAGTGATGGTCAATCTGCATATTACTCTTTTATTAGATAGGATAGAGGCCTGGTGCATGGGTGGGGGCCAGCTGGTTTGCCCTGAAGGGTGTTCTGGATCAGGGTGGGGGTTCCCTTGGGGTATGGGGCGGCCTGGGCAAGGGGCCTGTGGTGGTTTGCAGGCCAGCCATGCCCCCCCACGACCCAAGCGGAGGCCCTGGTATCTGGAATTTATCTTCTACAATTGAAACTTTGTAGCCTGGAGCAGAGCCAAGCCTCCTGCTCGCTCCGTGGCGGCAGCCATTTCTGTTGGAATTTATGTATCTTCTATAATTGAAACTTTGTAGCCTGGAGTGAAGGCCTGAGCCGGCCAGGGCTGCAGAAGCTTGGCTTCCTCCATCGCCCGGGGCAACCCAAGCCTCCTGCTCTTCCAGCTCAGTGGCTGCTGCCATTTCTGTTGGAATTTATTTACCCTCTATAATTGAAACTTTGTACCCTTGAGTGGAGGCCTGGGCCCACCAGGGTGTGTGGAAAGCTTGGCTTCCTCCATTGCCAGGGAAACCCAAGCCTCCCTCCTGCTCTCTGTGGCTGCAGCCATCTTGGTTGAGATTAATTTGCATACTCGCTCTGATTGGCTGGTGGGCGTGGCTGGTGGGTGTAGTGGAGTGATGGTTAATTTGCGTATTACTCTTTTATTAGATGGGATTAAAAATATACAATTCTGGGGGCGGGGGTCAATCAGGGAAAAGGGAGACATATGTAAAACTTTAGACAATATACACATACACACAATTCTGCCCTAGCTGGTTTGGCTCAGCAGAGAAGAGTGTTGGCCTGTGGATCAAAGGGTCCTGGATTTGATTCCCTTGAGGTCAAGGGCATGTATCTCGGTTGCAGGCTCCTCCCCAAGCCTGGGGCCCTGGTTGGGGCTCATGCAGGAGGCAACCAATCAATGTGTTTCTCTCACATCATGTTTCTTCTCTATCTTTCCATCTCTCTTCCATTTTCTCTAAAAAAAAAAAAAAAATCAACGAAAAAATACCCTCAGGTGAGGATTCAAAAAAAAAATTACAAAATTATGCTTCCATTTATTGCCTAAAGCATTAATTCCATCTTTAGAAGGGCTTTATTGAAACAGGGCAACTAATCTAATCAACACTGTCTAAAAACAGCTTTAATTCCCATGAGGTTTACTCCTTCATTTACTCCCACTGCTTTTCTCATCCATTCTAATTCAGGAGTCACATTAACCTGAGTTCTAATCCTATTCTGCCATTTGCTCTCACTGCCATTTGTGGGGAAAACAAAAATTCTGAAGTCATGGGTTATCTTGCAAATTATGAGGTAAGGGTTATTTAAGTTCACCACTAGCACAAAAGTATCTAATATAAATCAAGTGTCCAATAAATATTTGCTGAATTAGTATTTTATTATCCTGTATTTTCCTTTTTAAAACTGCCTTACCCTCCCACTCCCATCCTTTCATGGCTAGCAGCTCTACAGAGTACAGTCATTCCTGCAGTAAACACCCCAGTTATATGGGGTGAAACTGTCATCTGGACTTACTCTACCTTACCTACTGCAGATGCACTACCCTACTTCGTGGTGGTGACAACAGCGCAATCACAGGTACTTTCATTTCATATCTACTATGTCCTAAGGGAGAACTGTAGGTTTGTGTATTATTTCATTTAATTTTCACAAAAACCCTTTAGGTAGGTATCATTATCTTCATTTTAGAGGTGAAAAAGCTGTATCTTAGGTGATATAATTTCAGAGAACTGGATACAAGCAGGAGTGGGGTTTTTTATTGAGGTGAAAACACGTAACATACAATTTACCAACTTAATCATTTTAAAGTATAGAGTACAGTGGTGTTTACTCTAAGTATACTGTTATACAAACATCTCTAGAACACTATTATCTTGCAAAACTGAAACTCTATACCAATTGAAAACAATCTTTTTTCTCACCCCTCAACCCCTGTCAATCATCGTTTTATTTTCTGATTTTGACTCACTTTAGATTCATATAAGTGGAATTATACAGTATTTGTCTTTTTGTGTCAAAATGTTTTTTAATACTATATTAGGTCCCCTGGGCACACTGTACTTTAAATGTTTGTAGTTTGCTTGCTTTGAAAATTTTCTCCCAAGAAAGGCTATCAAAATGATGCCAATATATATTCCCTAAAGTGATTCAAGGGAATATATGGGGTTTGAGGAAGAGAGAGAGAGAGAGCGAGCGAGCAAATGGGCAAATTATTAGCAATAGGTGAAATTCAGAAAAAAAGTAAATCCAGTGTTCTTGTACTATTTTTATTCTTGTAACTTTTCTCTAAGTTTAAAGTTATTTCCAAATAAATAGTTTTTTTAAAAAAAAATGATGCCAATATTTCCAGGCTAGGTAGCAAAGGTCTACTTAAACCTTTCTTAACCACTAATGCTATTAAAGGAATGGTGGCCATGGTGGGAAAGAAGGAATTTGCAGGCAAGGAGCAGAGGAGATAGCAGCAGCCACTAAAATAAACATCTTTTATAATTTAAATATTTATAGTTAGGTATACAGGGACTTCCTGTACATAGACAGCAACAACAAAAAGATCTCTTGACATTATAAGAAATATTGTACCAAATTTAATGATTACCAACAAAAGTTTTCCTTGCGTGATTCATTTCACAGATGTTATTGCTAGATCAAAGGTAACCTTAATAGTTGACTCTGTCCAAGAACAAACTTGTTAATGCCTCACATATTTCTCAAAAGAAGTGTACAGATCCAACAAATGTGACAGTTACATGAGATAAAATAATAAACAACATGAAATACTACAGAAAATGGAGCAGGCAACACATTAATTGAAGGAATGCACCTGTCTCACTTTAAACAGCCAGGCAAACAGCCCCGTCCATACCTGTACAAAAACTTTCTGGAGTAGTCCACGACGTTCTGCTAGAGGTAGCTCGTTCTGTGCACCTCCAACTGCCTCAGGCACATGTGGAAGGTCAAAAAACAGATATAAACATTTAACCAGGGTGGAAGGCACTGACATCGTTGTCATGCAGTCCACAGTTTTCTGGAAAACAAATCAATCAATAAATCAATAGGTAAATAAGCAAAAAGACAGACATCATTGCAATTGGTACAGCTAAGTAAGGTTACAAATTTTAAGCTAGAAGCTAAATCATTAACTCCAAATGTTCAAGCAGAAAACTATATATAAAAATAAGTTTCTAAATAGCTGAAAAATTAAAAATGAATGTGTGCTGACAAATTCTTATCTCTTGAGATGTGTTTATTTGTTATTATTAAAGTATCAAGTAAGTTTGCTCTTTATTAAGAGGTAGTATGTTTCAAATAATATAAGCTCTGGTATTTAGAAAAAGGAAATTAACTATGAATCTGGCAAACTAATTTTGCTGGACCTCACTTTTCTCTCCTATAAAATGGGTATAATGGTACATACTTCTTAGGATTAATAGGATTATGTAAGGTAACAAATGCATAGACATATTAACCCTTTGCACTTGCTTGCTTTTTTCTCGATTCCTTTATTCTAATGCTAACCGTGTCGAGTCACACTCGACATCCGAGTGCAAAAGGTTAAGAACTAAATTATATATTAGTAGTTGCTTTACTATCACTGTAATGTTATTGTTATTGTAGATTTTTGGGGCTGGAAGAACATTTGAAGAATATAGCCATCACACAAAATACAATCTCTGTATTCTTTTCAAGGATTTCTATGGAAAGAAATTCCAGACTTTCTCATGGTAAACATTTCAGCATTTTAAAGAAGTATGCTATAATAATTACCAAAAATTTTCCATGGTGCAGTTTTTAATAAAAAGGTTAGCCATGCCAGAGGTGAGCATTTACTGAATGCCTAGGGTATGTCAGGCACTGTGCTGGGAGTTGGGCATGTGCCCCTGACCTTCAGAAGATCCTAGTCTAAAAGCAGAAGCAGGCTCATCAGTAACTGATTTATCTCCTAAGTGTCACAGTGGGCGGACATACTGGCTAATATAAAAGGGAAGCATCAACACTTCCAGGAATGGAATAAAAAGTGTAGGAATTAAAATCTGAGGGGAAAGATCACTTGGAAGATACAAAGAAGGTTAGGTCACACAGTACAATATGTTTCAGGAACCTGAATCCAAAACTGCTGACTCCTCAAAAGCCACAATAATAATGTCTAATTTTTAATAAGTGTTTATTATACTGTGTTTAATAAGTGTTTATTATACAACAGGCAAAAGGCTGAGCACTTTAAATTATTATCTCACCTACTTCTCACATTATCCCGATGAGGTAGATTCTATTACTGCATGATCCCTACCTTACAAGTGAAGGAATTGTGGCTCATCACTTACATACCCTGCCTCAGGTTAAGTGGTCCACACTGTACTAGTATATGCCAAATGACTTATGCACAGTCTCCCATTCCAGTTTGATTTTTATTTTGTTGGCACTGGAGACTCAATAAAGTGTTACAAATAATGAAGTAATAGAACCAGATTTCAGAGATTAAGTGGGTGGAAATGTAGATCATAAGTAAGATTACAGAGCAGGAAGGCCAGACAAATTATTAGGAAACAGATACAGAAAACCCTATAAGATGGGACTGAACTAATTAATGCAGCAGCAAGATGATGGGGAGGAGAGAGTGAGCCTAAAGAATATTCATTGCAAGATCCGGCCATATTTACAGACCCAGTACCATTTCCTACCTCTAATATTCAAAACCTCCCTGCTTTCCTACCTGAACTTATACTTCAGATGGCTCATATCTCCATACATCTAACGTTCAGTTTAAATACCTTTTTGTGTCTGAAACTGTCATTAACTTCTCATCTTTCCTCCTATCCTCACTTATAAAATGTATAAGGCTCATAATTCTATTTTCATAGCACTGCATACATCCACTACTGCATTTTATAGCATTAGCTTCATCCACTTCATTTGTCACCTACATATTGATTCAGAATCATGTTTTAGTCATCTCTGCATTTCACTGCTGCCAACAGAAAATGGCACACAAACAAAAAAGTCTGAAACACAACACAAATGTTTTCAAAATGTCTCTTTTCCCAACTGGACTATTGGTAGCTTTCTCTTTCTGTTAAGCAAAAAGGTATTTTTCATTTTATATTATAACTGACAGATTGAAAGTACAAGTTGGTATCCAAACTGGTAATTGGCAACTTCTGTAATTTTTAAAAAGTGATCAGATTTCTCTCCTGATTCTTTTCTCATACTTTTAAGACAATATATCAATTTCTGCATGTTTCAGTTAATCACACCGAATTGTTTTCTATGTGTTAGGTATTAGGTAGGACATAGTTTCTGTCACAACTGAGAAACAAAAATACAGCATCAATAGAAAATATGAATGAAACAGAAATATGGCAAATAAAATCATTATTTTACGTTTTATTCTAAACCAAATCAAGTTTCAGTATAGTAATGTAGAGGCATTTATAACTACCATCAACAGCCAATAAAATTGGTATTTTGATAGTCATCTGGTGTGGTCCCAGATACATTGAAGCAAGGGTCCACTTTAGGGCTATCTGAAAGTTACTTAGGGGGAATAAACTTCTCCACTGAGGGGTTTCTTGGGATGCGAGGCTTCTATGCTAAAACTTAGAAGTACCAGGTAAACCAGGACAAGTTAGTCTGATCCTTTTTCTGATTGAAAAAGAGAAACACACACACACACACACACACACACACACACACACACACACACACCCCAGCAAGCAAAAGGAGGAAACAATTCATTCCAAGGGGGAAAATGTCCAAGTGCTACTTACTAGTTTCAGGGTATGGTAACTAAGAACTAGCATCATTTGTGTTATTAAGTAATGTGAGGTGTTTAAAAGCCCAATGTAATGTAGATAATAGCCATTCTCAGAGTTGGTACTGACTTTGATAGGTACTGACTCTGGACTGTAGAAAGTTGAATAAATTTACTTCATCCCCAAAGTATCACAGGCCTAAAATCAGGTACAAATGAGCAGAGACAACATATATCATGACAGATGTTGATACAGTTGACTTAGAGGGGAAAAACCAATCTCCAGAATAAATCAAGTGATAAGAAAATATATATATTTTCAGAAATGGTAGTATTTTCATATTTTCCTTAAAAATTAGAAAAATTTAAAAGTATTTTCCAGGTCACTTATTTATTAGCTAAGTGCCCTTAGCTGAACCTTAAATGATTCATCTAAGCCAGAGTTTCCCTAATGTGGGTAAAAGAATTCCTGGGCTGGGCTGATGAAGTCAGAGCTCCCGGGCTAGTCACCTCCAGCCACAGGTGGTCCTCCCTGCCCAGTGTGGTGTGGAAACCGTATGATGCTCTGTGTGTGTTGACATGACAAAGATGAAAACCACTATTGCAAATTAGGCATTTCCTCATGTGTAAAATGCATAAAACTTCAACGTCCTCATCTGGATGTTGTCAGAAGCATGAAATAATGTATAAAAAGAATTAGAAGAATATCATGATCATCATAAAAGCTTATTCAGATATGACAATAAATTTAATTTTACAAAATCCCGAGAGGATTTAAAAAAAAGAGGTTGAGGTATCAAACATGAAAACGAAGAACTCACCTGACCAGAGGATGCTAACAAGTTAATTGTTGTCAGAAGCATCCAGCCTCTACTGGCTTCCTCACTCTGATTGATTTCTAGGAACTGGACGATGGCCCGACTTGCAGCCTCTATAAAAGCAAAGGAAAAGGCAAGCTATTAGGTGAAGGGGAGAAGGGGAATCACATATAAAGAGGTTCTTCCTTAAAATCTGCAAAGAAATGATCATTTACTAAGCACGCACTTTGTATCAGCACTATTACATGCTCTATGTAAACACGTTAAAGAGCAATGTTTTCATGGCACACATAGTATATCATCATATCCTTTGGAAATGTAAAAGTCAACCTACATATTTTAGGGGAAGGTATGTCACAAACTAGTCAAAATGAGCCGCCGTGGGAGAGGTAAAGTGTGAACTAAGCCTGCCTGGAAAATAAGTATAGGTATCCTCTACTTTTCAAAGTTCACACTGGGCTGCTTCACTTTTACGAAAGACCTGCATCAGTCCCTGTTTTTGCTAACTACAAGAAATCAGAAAATGATTTTTACTTTTACAAAAAAAGCTGAAACGTGAAAAGTTAGCACTTGTTTTGCAGGGAGCTGTTCTGGAGGCAGTGCACCAGGCGCAGGGAGAGTGAGCCTGCTAGCTCCTTCCCCGGGAACGACATCCCAGCATCCAACCCCACAGCTTTGATCTATGTGAGCATCTGTACTTTATCTCGATTTACTTTGGGCATCCATTAGCAAGATGTGTCTATGGTATCGGAAAAGCCTAAGAGAGCTCATAAGGATGTTATGTTTAGCGTAAAACTGGACACAATTAAGCATTTCGATCATGAGGAGGAAAGTACATTGTAAGTGTGTTGAACTTCATGCAGCCAATATTCATACTATTTAACACGCAGAAAGAATCTTGGAAGCTAGAATCTTGGTTGTGCTAGTAGTAAAGTGGTCTCTTTTAGGGAGCATCCAGTAATGAATAAAATTGAAATTCTGCTGCTTGAGGGGACTGATGGGTATACAAAGCATGGTGTATATTTATCATTATCATTCCTGCTTTAACTGTATGTTGGTGTTATTTTAGGTTTTATGTGTGATTTGGTATGAACTGAAAGGTTATTTTTGGAATTTGGGAATGACCAATATTTTTCCATATAAATTAAAGGTAAGTATTTCTTCAAATTATGCCATTTCATCTTACAAAAGGTTTCATAGGCAAATTCTGCTTTTGGATAACAGGGAAACCTGCATAGGTTTGTCTAGGAAGTGGGGGCCAGTGGGAATGAAACGGAGCAATTAGGAACAGAAATAAAAGTGTAGCTAGAGGAAAGAGCATAACATGTACTGATCAAGACAAAGAACTGTAATAATACTGGGTTAACATTCTAGAAGAGTGTATTTTGAGAATTAGATTAGAAGAAAGCCAACAGTAGTGATAGGAAACTGATGCCTATTTACAGCTAAGGGTTGTATTTGACTCTTTGGGCAAGAGGGAGCAAAAGCAGTTTCTCGAACAAAGGAGGTGCTAAAAGGATTACCCTAAAACTATTAACTTTAGTAGTAATGTATATGACAAACTGGGAAGGCAGAGACCGGTGGGGGGAACAAATTAGGAGGTTGCCTTCATAATACACATGTGATGACTTGAGCAGCTGACAGTAGGAACAGAGAAACTGGGAGAATCATTCACAGAACTGTGATGTTGCAATAATCTTTGAAAGTTAATTTAGTTGATTATTTTTTTTGGAGATAAGAGGAAATGGATAAATCCTTAACCATATACTTAATTTCATCAGCAGAGAGTTCATCAATTTTCATATGGATAAACAAGATGAACGTTAACTACTTGTAGATTTAACTCATTTAATTGTTACAAGAACTATATGAGCTACTTTCTATTATAATACCCCTTATAACAGAAATTAAGAAATGGAGAGGTTAAGTAACTTGCCTAAAGTCACATAGCTAGTCAGTGACAGAACTTACATTCAAGTCCAGACTGTGAGAGACAAAAGATAGTGATTAAAAAAAAAATACTGGAAAAGAGGGAAGCCAACAGATGACTGGGTTATTATTATTTAATATCTCAAAAGTGTTAAAGTTATTATATTCATATGTTCACTGATTTACAGCCTCTCACCCCGTTCTAAAGAATAGACAGAAGGTGAGCAATCTCCTTGCCTACCTTGTTCACTGCGGGTCCTCAGTGTTAAGCACGTGACTGCACAAAATAGGGGCTCAATAATTATTTGTTAAATGAGTGAATAAACCAACCCAGGTTGATTAAAGAAGGACACACTGAGCTCAACTGCTGATGAAAATTAAGAGGTGTGGACTTACTAGGAGTAACAGAAATTCCTGCAAGTTTTGAAAAGGGGAGTAATAGAGAGAAAGCAATGTTTAAGGCTTATTAAATTGTGAAGGTTCATTAGAGAGGGAGAAAACAAAACAGTACCACCGAAAAACCTTCATTAACAATCATGGTTTGAGATCATTGGTAAAAGGTGACCTGCAAATTTTTCCTGAAAGCTTACAATGGACCCAGCCATTTGCTATATTACATGAGGAGTCCTCGTTCCTTGATAGGAATTAAATGCTCATGTAAGGAAGACAACTCCTTCCCAGTGAGCTAAAATTCTCAATTAAAAGTTGACATGCTATGCTTTCATTTCCTAGGCTTCTTCACAATTAGGCAACTTTGGTTTTAAATTGTGTATTTTCAATTTTGTAACTTAACATCTCTTTAAAAAGTACCTGGAATCTTCAAGTAATTATTTCATAGTTATAGAATGTAATTAAATTCTATCTCATAAAAAACATGCATTAGTAAATGAACTGGTCAGTACCACTTACACTTCTCAAGGAGTGGGTAAAAAGAGATTCTGAAGAACTCAATTTAAGAGACAAAGTTATTTTTCTGGTACAGAAGCTAGAAATCCATAAATATGACCATTCTGAGTGAATCTAAATTCCACCCATATTATTTAACACTATTAATGTTAAGAGAAAACTGGACAAATACGTATTTTTACTGCTATTCAATAACTTGTCAACTATAAACAATGAATGCTAATGCTTATTTTGAGAACCAAAACACCAAATATGGGCCAGCCGGTGTGGCTAAGTCATTGAACATGGAACCATGAACCAAGAGGTCACCTATTCAATTCCTGGTCTTGGTACATGCCAGGGTTATGGGCTCAATCCCCAGGAGAGGGCATGCAGGAGACACCCAATTGTTGTTTCTCTTTGATGTTTCTATCCCTCTCCCTCTAAAATAAATTAAAAAATTAAAAACAATCAAACAAATAAAAAACATCAAAAATGTACTCTTGGCTTGAAAATATTCTATTTGATCAATTGGATTTATAGGAGTGTATGCTCTCTTCTGTTTGGGTTGACAATGAACACTAAGGTATTCTTCAAAATAAGAAAAGATAAATAATGGAATAAAAAACCCCACAATGTTCTATTTGTTATTAATCATTACAACAGTTCAATAGATTGCTGATCTGATTAAATAAGGTAATACCTGTGGGGAAAAACCTTGAAAAGGATCAAGACAGTATAATTACTAATAATATCCCTTTAACAACTTTACCAACTGAAGCACTCTTTTTGATAAAGCGAAGAAGACCTATTTTACATCAGGAATAATGCAAAATTATATTATTTGGCTTTGAATTATATGCTTATACAGACAAAGAAGTCTATATGTAACAAAAGTATTCGAAACCATTTTATTTTCATCTACTCTTTTTAGTACTGCCATTCAAAACACCTTTAAAACTTTTGAAAGAAAAGCACTCCTACTCAAAAAAATATTGCATTGGAATCTTTTAATTTCACTTATATGTAACAAAAACAAATTTAAATGATGGTTTAACTCAAGGTTGTAAGAGTTAATGAAAAAACATTATCTCATATTGCAAGGTGCCAATCATTTGATTCAAGCTTTAGCTTTCACACTGCATTCCAATACATATAGTTAGATTAAAAAATACAGAAATCGAGTTAGTAGGATTCATTATTAGATTAAATAATGAATAGAATGTAGACAATTGTAAAAGAAATTTAAGTTCCTAGTCTATATTGAGAGAATATAAGTGAATTCAATTAGCATTCAGAACAATCAGAACACAAAACTTGTTAATAATAAATGCAATACAATTTTTCCTTTGCAAAGTCCTTTTTTTCCTAAGTCCATTTAAAGTGTAGCCATTTTCAAACTTATAGTTCAGAATGACAATGTGAGACATGCCAACAGTATTATTACACTTACTTCAGTAAAGAAGAAACAAAACCCTCAACAACCCTTCCCATCTGTCTCCTGACCACCACCACCCGCCCCCCCCCCAAAAAAAAACCTTCCATAAGTTAGTCAGAAAAACAGTATTAGAATTCATGATTTCCATGCTTCTTTTCATTTGATGATACATAATCACACCTTGGGAATAAAATTACCTGAAGGTGTTGTGGCTTTGAAATCCATGGAGGACAGCGGGGCACAATGATTTTCTGTTTAAAAAAAAAGGCTGGGTTGTCTAACCGGGGATTCACTACATTGCACTAGTCCCACAAGATGCTGCACCAGACGCCAACTGTAGTCGGCATCACTGGGTTTCTCCACCACTTGGCTGCTGCCCATTTCAGATTGCACCACTGGGTTTAACAGTGGCACCTCACATGTATCAAAGTCATTATTCATAAACTAAAGCTATTTTTTCACAGGTGAGAATTTTCTGCTTTATTGATGAAAACTGATTATATACCCTTAGAATTAAGCAGACTGCATGTTGGAACTTAACTATACAAGGTAAGGAAAATAGCTTAGGCTACAGCTTGTAAACAATACAGCCACAAAATTATGTATTTTCTCTAATTAATTGAGAGTCATTACATATTTTTTAACAAAAGCCACAGAGAGTCAACAATAAAGAGAGAATTAAGGGAGACAGAGAACTAGAACTGTGAAGATTCCTTGTATATTACAAATCAGTCCATGTATAATACGTTTTGTATATTGATATTACCAAAACATTTCCATTCTTATTAACTCTGATAGATTTAAATTGCAGATAAGCATGGTTTCTACTAGAGATATCTATAATCCATGTCAGAGAAAATCTGATAAAAAGACTTGATATGTAAGTACTGGGTAGGTAACAAACAAAATAACCAGTATTGCACACCAAATTCGGAGGAGTCCTGGAAAATAATATGACAATTATAGCTATTTTTCATAAAAATAATAGAGGGCTCATTACACCTGTTTTGTTTTTGTGTTTTTTTGGAGAAAAATTATATGCATATTAACCAAAATAATTACTGTCAATGATAATTTCCTATAAAATAAAAGGTTATGTGAGGTATCGAAAGTAGTCAAATTCATAGAAGCAGAAAGCAGAATGGTGATTGCCAAGAGCTGGGAAGAAAAGGAAATGAGGAGTTGCTGATCGATGGGTATAAAGTTACAGTTATACAGGATGAAAAAGTTCTGGAGATCTACTGTACAACAATGGGCTTTATAGGGAACTGTACACTTAAACATTTGTTAAGAGGGCAGATATAGTTATGTGTTTACCACAATAAAAATTAATCGATCAATCAGAAAATATAGATAGGGTAAAAAGAGTAAGATGATTCAGGATGTACTTAGATCCTGAAAGTACAGAATTGTTTCAGTACAAAAGATAAAAAAAATTTCCATGATAGTATTTCTGATAACAACACTGACCAAAAGAAACTTCCAATGTTCATGACTAAAAATAAGAGAACAAGGATTCCCAAAGCTAGGGTTCATTAAGGCAGACTGAGGAGATATTCCAAAATTATGCTTTTCTTTCTTAAACATCAGTAAGGCTGGCTTTTCTAACACTGTTCCAATTCTCAAAGTAGTAAAGAAAAGGGAAGTGTGGGAAGAAACCTTATGTGAAAGTCAGTAAACATATATTGAGCACCTAATTTGCGACAAGCATTCTTCTAGGTCAGTCGTCAGCAAACTCATTAGTCAACAGAGCCAAATATCAACAGTTACGACGATTGAAATTTCTTTTGAGAGCCAAAAAACGACTTCTGCGCATGGGCCACGAAGTTTCAATCACACTGTACGTGAGCACCCGCACGTGGTATTTTGTGGAAGAGCCACACTCAAGGGGCCAAAGAGCTGCATGTGGCTCGAGAGCCGTGGTTTGCCGACCACTGTTCTAGGTCAGCAGTTTTCAACAGGTGTGCCTCAAGTATTTTTAAAGCATGCAATATCTGACTATTTAGGCAGGGGCACTGACCTCTTTTCCCTTAGATTGTCAAATTAAAAAAAAAAAAATGACATCAGTCAATACAACCATTGCTGTTCGATGTGAATGAATAAAAATTATACTTTATTATTTGTCAGATTGGCAAAAATTGCAATAAATTTTTTGGTGTGCTGAAGAATTTTAATAATTACTTTGTGTTCCATGAGATGAAAAAGGTTGAAAATCGCTGTTCTAGGTAATACAGGAGTGAATTACAACAGACAATAAAATTAAAGACATAAATAAACAAGATGCTTTAAATGATGACAAAGCTCTAAAGGAAGTATTTAAGGTGACTAGAAATACAAGTATACTAACTGGTGTGGGATAGATTAGAAAATATCTATTTGAAATAGGGTGATTAAGAAAGGTTTTTCTTATTCAGGTAAAATTTACACAAATTTAATTGAATCTCACTATATTCTGAAGTTAGTAAATTTCAAAAGTTTAAACCTAAAAATTACATGGAAGTACATAATATGAAAAAATATATCTTAAAAACAGGTGGGAAATAAGATGTCATCAGTGGAGAAAGGAGGACAAAGGGCACAGGGGGCTCTATGTACTATGCCTGTAACTTCCTGTTAGCTTATAATTAGTTCAAAATGTAAAGTTTAAAAACATTTGCATAGCTATTACTGTAAATAACAATGAGACATCTACTTCACTTATGATACCTTTCATTATTTCTCAAAAATTGCCCTATGGGAAATAAAATTATAAAGCAATTTAGGAAAACAAATCTCCAATATAGAAAAAGATTTTTCTACAAACATGCCGATTAGGTATATACAAAGACAGCAACAGAGAATCGAGAAAATAAAGTTTGGGAAATTTTTTTTCTAATCTAGGAATAAATATTGTTCAAGAAAGAAAATGCAATGACAGGAGTCAATTTGTGACAGAGAAATTCCCTTATTTAAAATAGCTAAATAGGTAGAAAACACACACAAATCTTACGTTTAAGACCAACTTCTTACTTCTACAGGAATAACTGAAATCAGGACAGATAACAAAGGATGCAATCCAACTTGGGGAGGAGAAGGGAGAAGACAGGGGCAGGAAAGTTACCTTAAACTACCTTACTATCTTTCATTGGATTTGCTTCAAGGACTGCAAATATAATGAAAACTGCCTCATTTTAAAACCCATATGTCAATCCATATAATGTAATGCTTCTGAATAAGGGATTTTGTCCTCAGTCTAAAAACATTTAAATGGCTATTGCTCCAAAAACTTCATAATGGGCTCCAGTGAACGATAAAGGGTCAAGAACAAAGATTTATCTCTGCTCTCTCCTGAAACCCCCTTCCTATGGCCTGAAATATGTTCCTCCCAGACTTCGTATGTTGAAACCCTAACTCCTAATGTATTGGTATTGGGTGATGGAGCCTTTGGAAGGCAATTAGCTTTAGGTGAGGCCATGAGGGTGGGTCCCTCATAATGGGATTAATGCCCTTAAAAAAAGAGAGGCCAGAGCTCTCTCTTTCTCTCTTCCTGGTGAGATTACATTGAGTATGTGCCATCTGCAAGCCAGGAAGAGAGATTTCACCAGAAACCAATCATGCTGAAGCTGTGAATTTTGACTTTCAGCCTCCAGAACTGTAAAAAAAAAAAAAAAAAAAAAATGTTTTCTGTTGTTTAAGCCACTGGTCTACAGTATTTTATTATGGCAGCTTTAGCAGACTAAGACACACAACTAAAATGGTTGTGAAAGTATTTTTTAAAATCGTAAACCCATAAGGACAAAGAGAATAGGAAAGATGACAGCAACATCTTGGATACTAAAATAGCACAGAAGTTAGTGGTAATTGACTTAGTAAATTCTCCATCTTAAAGTAAATGCAAAACAAGCAACTAAACTACAATAGAACCAAGAGGCTCAGGAACTGGTGGCACGAGGTACCTCTGAAAGCAGAGGTAGTGTGAAACTAAAGGGTTGGGGAAATACTTGGAAGAGCAGCTAGGCACACAATGCAATAGACAAATCCTGTTATCATAGAAATGTACACTTGCAAACTATATGACACTCTTGACCGGTGTCACCCAATACATTTAATTAAAAAAAAAATATGCCATTCTATAGACCAGGGGTCCTCAAACTTTTTAAACAGGGGGCCAGTTCACTGTCCCTCAGACTGTTGGAGGGCCGGACTATAGTTTAAAAAAAACTATGAACAAATTCCTGTGCACACTGCACATATCTTACTTTGAAGTAAAAAAACAAAACAGCAAAAACACCCACATGTGGCCCGCGGGCCGTAGTTTGAGGACGCCTGCTATAGACTGTCACTGAGAATGAGTAAACAAGTTAAAAAAAAAAAAAAGCACCTGGATCCCAGATCCCCACTACAAAGTGGGCACTAGACTGTAGGTTTACTCAATGCAAAGAGTAAGAGCAGTGTTTAGATTGGGCTCGGGTGGGGGGTGGAGGGGAGAAGGGGGAGATGATGATACCACACCAGGCACAGCTATGGGCTCATGGAGACAAAGTACTGAAACTCGGGTTAATGCTGAGGGCCCTCATACCTTTCCCCTACTTGGCTTCCAACAAGTTCAGAGTCAGACATATACGGTTTAGGTAAGCCTGGATATTCTTTTCTGGGGACTCTGTCTAGTCAGGGAAAGATGGTCAACAAAATAGCTCAGCAAGATCACCCTGGGCTAATGTCCAGAGTTGTAAGCTCCACCCACAATTACAAAGCTACCCAGCAGCTTTCTATCCCTTCTTATACAGGAACAGATGGCCAAGGATGAGATATGTGAGGACGTATTCCAACATAAAAGACAGACAGAAAAATTAACAAAAAAGGGCAACCTTAAAGAAACAGAATATGTAGGGAGAGTAAATAAAATCTGAAAAGAAAAACAAAACCTCAGATAGCTAAGAGAAGAAAATCCATAAAAAACAAACACACACACCAATAAAAAAGAAAAAAACTTATAACTTAAATTACAATGTCACAAATAAAAACCTCCAAGGAAGGGATAGAGTGTAAAACTGAAGAGCTCTCTTAGCAAGTAGAGTAAAAAAAAAACAAAGAAAGTCAAGAGATAAAGATAAGAAAATGAGATACAGCCTGGCGGGTGTTGCTCAGTGGTTGAGCATCGACCTATGAACCAGGAGGTCACAGTTCGATTCTAGGTCAGGGCACATGCCAGGGTTGCCAGCTTGATCCCCAGTGTGAGACATGCAGGAAGCAGCTGATCAATTATTCTCTCTCATCATTGATGTTTCTATCTCTCTCCCTCTCCCTTCCTCTCTGAAATCAATAAAAATATATATTTTTAAAAAACAAAGAAAATGAAAGAGAGAGAGAGAGAGTGAGTCTTAGGGATATACCTGATTAGAAAGAGAAAATAGAGGGAAGGATATTATTATATAAACAATTCATGAAACTTTCCCAAAATTAAAGGATATGCATTCCCAGATTTATTAATAAGGATCCAATGAGTAATCAGCATAATGGATAAATATAGGTCTACTCCAAAGCATGTTATAATAAAATTTTAGAACAGGAAAGCCCTAAAGAGGACCCTAAATGTTTCTAAAGAAAAAAAAAAATAGGGCACAGAAAAATAATCATGTATCTAGGAAGCCTCAGATTTCCCAATAGCAGTTTAGAAATGTAGAATATGATGAAATTATTTTTAAATTCTGAGGGGAAAAAATGATTTTCAACTGAGAATCTGATACTTACTGAAAGGAGGATACATATATAATGCAAACTGCAAGATTTCCCAATATGACCCTGGGACCTTACCCTGGCTGCCTGGAGAAGGACCTAGCTAAGACCCCCTTCACTGACCATGTCCCCTGAGATGCTGCCCCCAAGCTCAACTTCCCATGACACCGGTAGCTTCCCCCCTCTGGTAGGAGGACCTGTAACTTCCACTGGCTCCAAAGTTCTCTGGGGCTAAACAGCTACTATTCTCAAACACTCCTATAAACATCCAACAAGCACTCAAAGAGATAAGATGACAAGCAGCCTGTATGTTTCTTAGCTGAAAAGACTGCATTCACGTTTGTACTTTAGGACTGGGGGGAGAGCGGGGTTTGCGGGAACCTCCCAAGCACATTTTTCTGTGAGATAATGAGGGTGGTGGTGGACCTGCGCCTCCTTCCTGTTGACCCTGGTTTCTCATGTGTCCCCTTTCCACAACAAAGCCACCATTATATGACATGATGGGATTGGTACCGAGCCCTGGTACCTGAAAAGGTTGTCAGCCTAAGAGCCCTAAGGCATCACACCTTCCCTAGTGAAAAGAACACATCCAGCACAGTCAAAGAAATTTTCACTCATGGGATTTCTTTAAAAACAAACAAAGAAAAACAACCTCAAAACCAAAAATAATTCCCCTGATTCCTTTCTCAGGAAGCTGCTATTTGAGAATAAAATGGCAGGAGACTCTGGAAACAGAGGCTCTATCTCACAGAGGTGGAAAGGCATCCAGGATGACGTGAGGAGAGAGGTGAAATGACAGCTGGGCAGCTGGCTAAAGAGCACCTACTACAGATTAAAGCAGGACAGATGGTTCTGGAAGAGCAATTTGCAAGAAGATGAAACTGACAGAATATCTGATGTCTTCAATCATATTGAGCGGAGATTCAGAAACACGGGAATAAGAATGAATGTGTAATAAAAATGTAGAAAACTAGTAAGAAAATAGTCAATTATTAACTCTGATGGAGGTGGGGGAGAAGTTTCCAAGAAAAATAACCATAGCATACCCCATAGCTCAACTTAGAACAGTGTTTTTATAGTCACAATAATGAATACTGATCTAATAAAAATTATGACAGAACAATGTTGGAGGAGTATAGGAAGTAACTGTAAGAGTAATGGTAGTAAGCTTAAGAGCATAAAAGTCTCATTCTCTTGTGAAAACTCAGAAGACAGGATCTAAATGTGAAAAATCAAGGGCACATACTGTAAATGTTATTTGTTTAGAGATACAGAGGTAAATATTAAAAAAAAAAAGTTAAAAGTGTTAAAAAACAATTGCCTCTCAAGAGTGAGAAATGGGGATGAATCAGGATAATGTAAGAGAGATGCTGTTTTTAATAAATCTTTTAACCATTTGAATGTTATAATTATGTGCTTATATTAATTTTAATAAAAATAAAGAAATTTTTAAAAATATTTTATAACAAAGGAATTACTGTTACTATTGAAAAAAATAATTCGATGGGCTGTAAAGAGAAATGATTTCCCCAAAGAGATGTTAAAAACAGAAAGTCAATTTCTCAGTATAATGTTTCCATAAGAAGAAAGCTGTTAAACAACCATTAAAAAACCCCACAAATAACAAATTTAAGATAAAATCCCTCAAACATAATGCTAACTTAGAAAATGATTTAAATTACTAACTGTAGTTAAAATCAAGAAAGCTTATTTTAATCTTAAGTAAAAAGAGAAACACTTTACAAAGTTTGAAATGACCTAATAACTATGAATAAGAATAGTATTCAGGCAGCATTCATAAAAGGCCTAGTGTATATAAAGCACTGGGGTAAATACTGTAGGTTACATAAACAGCTTACGGTCTAATCCTACCTAATAATAGACAAATATGCAAATTGACCGTACCTTCGTTATGCCCGCGATTGGCCAGGAGGCGCGGGGGGGGGGGGGCGGGACTCGGGGTGGCCGGGGTGGCCGATTGGGCCGGCGGGATGCTGAGTTTGCGTCGCCAGCGGGAGCTCGAGCTCAGCATCTGTGCCATGGCTGTGCTGCTGCACAGAAGGGGCCTCTGGGGCAGCGAGCTCATGTCCCGCCGCGGACCATCAAAAGTGTGGGAGCTGGGTGCCTGTCCGCTCAGGCACCAGGCCTTTCAGAAGCCTCCGCCGCGCTGGAGGCTTCTGAAAGGCCTGGTGCACCAGCGGACAGGCACCCAGCTCCCCCGTGATCAAAAGCGAAATCGTGTAGGGGACCCTACACGTGCGTGATTCAATCATGCACTGGGCCTCTAGTTCTATATAATAAAAGTCAAATGTGCAAATTGTCCCCTCGACTGGAGTTCCCCTGGGAGTTCAATGGCTCGACCAGTTGCTATGATGCACACTGGGAAGCTGCAGACAGGAGGTCGCAGGAGGAGGGGGCAGAGCAGGACACACCAAGTTAGATGGAGGGGAGGGAGGGAGAGACCCCACAGGACTGGGGACAGAGATGGGCAGGGAAGGAGGGCTGTGCGGAAGCATTGCCCTTGGTTGAAGTAGAAATTCTGACCCCATTTTACAGACCCCAGCAGAGTGTGTGTAAGGGGTAAGGGGGGTGAAGACAAAAGAGGGTGTGAGGGGACTGGAGATGGATGGGGAGCAGCGACATTTGACTAATAGCCTATTTACTTTTATTTTTGTTAATATATTTTTACTGATTTTAGAGAGGAAGGCAGAGGGAGAGATAGAAACATCAATGGTGAGAGAGAATCCATCTCCTGCCTCCCGCACGCCCCCTACTGGGGATTGAGCTGCAACCCAGGAATGTGCCCTTGACCGGAATCAAACCCAGGACCCTTCAGTCTGCAGGCCGTGGCTCTATCCACTGAGCCAAACCATCTAGGGTGACCCATGGCCTATTTAAAACAGCTGCAGTAGGCTGAGCAGGGGTCTTACCACAATGGTGTTACCTGATAATGAGGGTGTCTCTCCTTATGTTGGGGTAATCAGAACTGCAGTGAAGTAAAGACACACCATGGAGCCTGCAAAGGGTTTCCACGCACACGATGCAGTTTACTTCATGTGGCAGCTGAAAAGAGTGAGCAGAGCCTTGGAAGGACATGAGGTCTCCAAGACAAGGGGCTGGAGGGAAAGTGTGTGCCGAGCATTCCACGCCGTGAGTTATAATCTATATATATAAAAGTCTAAAATGTAAGTGTCCAACCAACCAGTCGACCGACTGGTCGCTATGACGTGCATTGACCACCAGGAGGCAGATGCTTCAACTGGTAGGTTATCTTGCTGCTAGGGTCCAGCTAATAGGGACTGGGTGAGTTGGGGCCGGAAACGCCATAGAGCCCTTCTGCGGTCCCTCCATGGCCACCATTCCCAATCGGGACTGGGTGAGATGGCCCTGATCAGCCCCAATCACTAGCCAGGCCAAGGGACCCCACCAAGGCACAAATTTCGTGCACCGGGCCTCTAGTAGAAAATAAAGACACATACCCAAATATCACTCACAAATTTGAGAAACAAAAAGTACTTCAGAAGAGAAAGTTTTTTCTTTGAGTAAGGGAAATAAGAAACATTCTATCAAAAAGGTGTGACTTAATCCAAAAAGTTGTGACTTAAAACATATGGCCCAATTCTGGGTTTGCCTTAAATGTCATGCTAAGAATTTGGATTTTGTTCAGAAGAAAGAGTATAGTTGAAAGTTGGGGAGGTGTGGCAGTGGTCCAAGGAAAGTAGCCTTCATAGAGCTAAACTTAAAATTAGAAGATGTTGAAACCAAGAGAAGAATGTGTCTATAAGAATGTGAATGAGATGGGTAATTGAAATCCCTATGTCTAGAAGCAGGTCAATTTTCTATTTAATTTTAATAGCACTTTTACCAAACTTTTATTCAATTCAAATAAGTCAGGCTTTGCTGGTTTCTGCAATAATACCTGTAGATTTGTTTGATGCTCTCCTTCGAATTTCTGTCACCATCAATCGTGAGACTTGTGTTGTGAACTGCAGAAGATCAGAAAATTTTTCTATCATTGTATTTGGCGGAGCATTTCCAAAGACCTGTAGATAAGAAAAAACCATTTTAATAAAGCATTGTCAACTTTTTCCTTTTATTCTGTTCATTTCAAAGTGTGGTGTGACTTGAAAATCAAGTAAAAAAAAAAAAAGTATGCTTAAACAGTTTCTTTGAATCTGAAAAACATGTTTAAAAATACAACTCTTTCAATATATCTCGTCTAGCCACATTTCCTTATACATATTCATTTATTGAATGAATGGTTAAATAAATGAAATCTAAAAGCCAAAGACTAGTTATCTATATAATTTGAATCAATCTACTTAAGGAGCTTTAGAAGAAATAATGTTTCTCTGAAGAAATCTAAGTTAAGAATTTAGAGGACAGTGGTAAGGTTCTTGGATGGTTCACAGATAACATCAGATGGTGAAAAGCAGAGACTTATTTAGTATTACTAAGTTCTAGGCTGAATATAGAATTCATTGACCTCGTCTCTTATCTCAGAATTTCTGAATCTAACCACAATAATTACCAGAGCACGACTGTTAGGAAAAAGACCAGAATACAGAGAATGAATGAAAGGGTCATGCATCTTCCCCATCTCAGTATGTCCAAATCTTCAAGCCCACCTTGGATTAAGTCACACCTTTTTGATGGACTGCTTCTTCTTTCCATTATTCAAAGGGTAAAGCTTTTTCTTCTGAAGTACTTTTTGTTTCTCAACTCCATGAGTGGTATTTGGGTGATGAGATATATTTTATTTATTTATTTATTTATTAGAAAAAACCTAAGACAAATGAATTTTGGAATAAATAGTTCTTAAAGATAAACTAGTATTGGTTCAGCAAAGAGAATAAGAAAAGGAAGCCTGTGCCCTGGCTGGGTGGCTCAAGTGGTTGGAGCATCATCCCCTACATCAAAAAGGTTGTGGGTTCACTTCCAGTTCAGAGCACATACCTGGATTGTGGGTTCGACCAGGGTACGTCCTGGAAGCAACTGATCAATGTTTCTCTCACATTGATGTCTTTCTCTCTCTCTCCCCCTGCCTCTTTCTCTAAAAATCAATTTAAAAAACAAAATAAAAATAAACATATCCTCAGGTGAGGATTGAAAAAAAAGAAAAGAAAATGAAACTGAATGGACTGTCATAGGAAAAGCAATGGTACTATAATGGCTTTATAACTAGGTGTACCGTAAAATATTGTTTCAATAAATGTTCTTTATAACTAAAAGGAAATTCTGTGTCTTTTAAAAGTATGATAGTTCTCTATTACAATATCAATTGCACAGTGTTTTGTATTCTTACCTGTTCATATATGACTATAAAGGGAGGAAACCTACCTCTCATCTTTGTACTACCTATCGAGCTACCACCCTGCCTTTTATAAGGATGTTCCCTAAATATGATTGTTCATTTATTTATATGCTGCCTGCCCCCAAAACCAAATTCTAGAGAATGTTTAGGTAGCACTGAAGGACACAAACTATAACATGAGAATATAAACTAAAAGTAAAAAAGAGATAAAACAAAAATAAGCAAATAAAAGACCAAGACTAGGAAATGGACCAGAAAAGACATTAAATAAAAATCTAAGACATAAGACCTATATATTTGCTATGTTTTAGTCATGAATTTGGCTTAAATACACAAAAGAGAAAACCTAGTCAATTATATGGTTCATAATGTCCTTAGGAAAGAAAAATATGTATTTAAGGAAGTACCTCTATTCTTCATACTATAAAATTTTTCTTCCAAGGAACCTAATAAAAGGACATAACTTAAAATGTAACAAGTGGCCCAATGCACGAAATTCGTGCACGGGAGGGGAGGGGTTCCCTCAGCCCAGCCTGCACCCTCTCCAATCGGGGACCTCTTGAGGGATATCTGACTGCCACAGGGATCCACAGGGATCACACCTAAACTGGCAGTCAGACATCCCTCTCACAATCTGGGACCACTGGCTCCTAACCGCTCACCTGCCTGCCTGCCTGCCTGATTTCTCCTAACTGCCTCTGCCTGCCTGATTGCCCCTAACCCCTTTGCCTGACTGCCTGATCGCCCCTAACTGCCTCTGCCTGCCTGCTGCCTGATTCCGCCTACCTGCCCTCCCCTGCTGGTCTGATCTCGCCCCCAATTGCCTCTGCCTTCCTGATCATCCCTAACTGCCCTCCCCTGCCAGCCTGATCTTGCCCCCAATTGCCCTCCCCTGCCGGCCTGGTTGCCCCCAACTGTCCTCCCCTGCCAGCCTGCCTGATCTTACCCCTAACTGCTCTCCCCTGCTGGCCTGATCGCCCCTAACTGCCTCTCCTGTCTGATTGCCCCTAATTGCCCTCCCCTGCCGGCCTGATCTCACCCTCAACTGCCCTCCCCTGCCGGCCTGGTTGCCCCTAACTGCTCTCTTCTGCCAGCCAATTTGGTTCTGATTGGTCGGTTTTTATGCCAGTCAACTTCAAAAGCTCCGCCTCCTAGGCAGCCATTGGCTCCTCACAGTTCACCCAGATTTTGGTTCTGATTGGTCGGTTTCTATGCCAGTCAGCGTGTCTGGGCCTATCTCTGGGACTGATCAGAGAGGCGGGGCTGGTCAGCAGTCCCACGGAGGCCCAGAGAGAAACAGAGGCGTGGCTGCTGGTGAAGCCTGGAGAAAAAGAGAGAGGCAACGGCTGATCAACAGCTGCCACAGAGGCTGCGGATCAGACCCTGCCTCTCTCTGGGCCTGATCTGCAGCCCCCTCGGCAGTCAGTGCTGGGTTGCCATGGCAACCCAGTACTGGCTGCAGGACTGACTTCTGGTGTTCGGTTGAGCCTTCAGTCAGTTGTTACAGACCCTGGGTTTTTATATATTAGGATATCCTTGTAATAGAAATGTTTCTTACATTCTTACAATAGATACTTTGTTTCTTATAACCTCTCTCAAATTGAACTGAAAATACAAAAAAAAAAAATGACACCAAATCACAAATCAAAAACACAATAATTCAAGTCTACAGGCTATACTTTTGTCTAGGTTTATAAGTCTGTTCACTAACTTGACACAGGAGTAATTGTAAATTATCTCAAAAAGCAAATAATAGTCTTTATCAAGATCTCAGTAAGTTGTTTTTCTTATAAGATTTTGATAAATGTTGTATGTTTACAGTTAACCTGTGTGCTATCTGTTAAATAAGACCCACATTCTTTAACACACAAACTGCAGGTACATTAGAAATTGAGAAGCTAAACAAAGACGCATGCTTGAATAGCCATTTTTACTTCAATTCAGAGATGAGTATGTAACTGTTTAATAAAGGTATTTATAAAACAATTGTACATTTTGCTCAGGCAATTATTTGGCCTTTTGTCAAACTGATTTATATATAAAGTAGGTAAACATTTCCATTACCAAGAATATATTTATGTTTATTTTGCTCCTAAGAATTAAGATCTATTTTGTTCCTAAGGATTATTAAAACAACTTCATAAAATAAATAGATCATGTCTTAGAAGATATAAAGATATGGTTTATCCAAGCAGTCTTCATGCTGGGTGAATAATATGCTGTTAAAAAACTAAGTCCTATTTGCTAATCTATAATGACATAAATGACTGTTAATCTAGTGATCTAACACTACTGACTGATTCATTCTGTTATTTATTCAGTCATAAATATTTATCGATCTCCTAAATATGTCAGGCAATATTTGGAGTCATGAATACAAAGGTAAATAAAGAGTTGTGAATACCAAGGTAAATAAAACAAATACGATTCTTGTGCTCATGGAGTTCACATTTTAGTACAGGAGACAAACATTAAACAAGTTAATTTAAAAATGAAAATTATGTTTGATAGTGGTGCATTATAAAGGAAGTAGACAGGTAACTGAAAGGGACTGCCTGGAGTGGGGAGAAGTTATCAGAAAAGGCCTCTCTGAGTGACACTGATGTGAAGGATGACACTGAATGCAGACAGAGTCACAATTCAAAGGGCCGTGAAGAGAGAGCTCTGGGCAGTGAGAAGAGTTGTGCTGAGACCTCAGAGTGGACATGAAATTAGGGTGGTTGTGGCGTCAAAAGGCTGGTGAGGCTGGAATGTTTTGAATGAGAGGAGAAATGGTACAAGATAAGGCTGGACAGGTACAGGGACTAAAACATAAATCTGACATTTTAGATAATACTAAATATATAAGGTAGCAAAGAGAATTTTTGTGATTGATTTCAGTAATTAAATCTAAAAATATTAGGTATGTATGTACCCTTCCATAAATAGTGGCATTTAAAAAAAATATACAGTGCTTCAATCATCTACTTAAACGTGTGTCACAAAGGGTGGAGCATGGAGCTGGTAGTCAGGAGGCTTGAATTCTCCTTGGCCTCAGTGACTACTGGTCAAATTTTTGTGGTTCCTTCATCTGTCAAGGGAGAGAGTTGAGCAAGTGATTGGTAGGTAATGTACTCAACTCAGAAAGGATGATTCCAAAGAGATATGTGATGTTCACAACTCAGATGAAAATAAAAACAGCAGTAAGGAACAAAAATGCCTTCTAGCAAATGCAATAAAAATAATTGTCATATGCCCTGGCCGGTGTTACTCAGTGGTGAGAGTGTCCTGAGGGCCCAGGCACCTGAGGGGTTTCAGGTTCAATCCCCGGCACTAGTTGGGGAGCAGCATGTGGAAGGCAACCAATCGATGTGTCTCTTTCATATTGATGTTTCTCTTTCTCTTTCTCTCTCGTTCCTCTTCCCTCCCTCCCTTCCACACTCTCTAAAAAAAGAAAATCAAAGGAAAAAAATACTAGTATCCTCAGGTGAGGATTGAATAATAATAATTATTATGATTATTATTACCATTAAATGATCATTTACCATGTGGCTAGCAGTATTCAAGTACTTGACATGTAATGTCATTTAAATCTCAGAAAATCTTATACAGGATCCCCATTTCACAGATAAGAAAAAGTAAGGGTTGGAGAAGTTAAACAAGTTAAGCCAGGTGGTGGTGGAGCCAGATTTAAAACTAGTCTGTCTGATTCTAAACCGTGTTCTTAATCACCACGTACAATATTGTCTCATTAAACTTCACGTGAACCCTATCACTGTCACTTCGCAATGTCCGCCTTAAGGGGAGAATAGCATGGTTTGACTTATTTTTAGAAGGATCATTTTTAATATCCATCTACATAAATTTCAGAAAATTTCCTGATACCTCAACTAAACATTTCTGGCATACTCAGGGAGAACAAATTTAATGGTGTTATCTAATGGCATTCATAAAGTAGAAGCTCAATATGTACTTGCTGTAGAATGAAGCTATTAAGTAAAAATTTATTAAATATAACTAGTAAAAGGAGGTTAGAATTCTGGCCATTTTCTAAAATGGTATCTTTTTTCCCCTAAATACAATATGTCATATCTAAAATTAAGTTACGTAGTATGACCAATAAATAACTGCAATATATAACAGATTTTAAAAATTTACAATGAAGATGTAATTGTGTTATTTTATCTCGTGAATGAGCTAAGATTTCTTATCAATTAATATAAATACTTAGGGAAACATTTATGTTACACTCTTCTTGTTTCTCAGAAGGACACCAACTTAGGGGAAAAAAACTGAGAATACTTCCCTTAGTGCCTTCCTCTCCTTCCTCTTCTTCTGGGATATGCCTGCCTCATGAGAACATGCACTTCTCCTCTGCTCTGAGTGTGGCCTGCCACTGTCCAGTTCTTCTAGCAACTGGGTAGGTAAAAATAACTATTTCAGGGATAAATTTAATCCTTTGTTGGACAGACCTATTCTCTGATGTCAACTGTATTGGTATCCTATATAATAAAAGGCTAATATGCAAATCAACCGAACGGTGGAACGACCAGTCGCTATGACACTCACTGACCAACCACCAGGGGGCAGATGCTTAATGCAGGAGGTGCCCCCTGATGGTCAGTGCGCTCCCACGGGGGAGCGCCGCTCAGCCAGAAGCCGGACTGATGGCTGGTGAGCTCAGCAGTGGTGGTGGGAGCCTCTCCCACCTCCGCAGCAGCGCTTAGGAGGGCACAGGCTGGGCCGAGGGCCTCTAGTTATGTAATAAGTAGGAAAGCTGTATATATGTAAATAGTTCCCTTTCTGACTCCTGATCTGTCTGTCATTTGGTTCTAAACTTGATTATCCTTCCTCTAAAGCCAACAATTTAAGAAATAAAGGTCATGCCCTATCCAGTTTGGCTCAGTGGATAGAGTGTCAGACTGAAGGTCCTGGGTTTGATTCCAGTCAAGGCATGTACCTCAGTTGCAGGCTCCATCGCCAGCCCTAGTCAGGACGCTTGCAGGAGGCAACCAATCAATGTGTCTCTCTCACATTGAAATTTCTCTCTCTGTGTCTCTACCCCTCCCTTCCACTCTCTCTGAAAATCAATGGCAAAAATATCCTTGGGTGAGGATTAACAACAACAACAAAAAAGTAAAGGTCACTTGTGAGCGATTAAAAAAAAGACACTGTTTTCAACTTAGATACTTCTCAAATATAAATGAGAAGTAAATTCAAAAACTAGAGGAGTTTCTAAAAGAACATCTAATTAGCAAAGGTTATATTTTAAAATACACAATAAAGTATAACATCTACCAAGGTATTTAACAATGCAGTTAATTTTTAGATGACCAAAATACTATTTAAAAAAAATAAATTTAAACCAAGTATTTTTTTCTATAAGCTTCTGTTTGTGGGATTAAAAGTTAATTATTTTTAAGAATGCTGGATAAATATTATTCAGCTATTTTCAGACTGCACGATGACCTTTCAGTGGGAGAGAATCAGTAAGAGGGAGGACAGCAGTCTCCTTGCAGGACTGTGATGAAGATCGTAGGAGGCAGATGAAGAACCCAGCATGAAACTGGCCCAGAAAAAGGACTCAACACATGTCATTTCTCAACCTGTGTCTCATAAAGGCAAAAACCACACACTGAAATAACACTACTGAGAACACTTTAAAAATAATTCTGGAGATAGATGCCCATGTCTTAACAGTAAGATAGTTTATTTTAAAATTAGCATAAATCAAGCAAAGTCTCAAAAGTAAATAGTACAATTCCTTTTTAGCAATCATGGCTCTATAGCCATAATGAACCATTCATTTATCAAAGCTATTTCTTACTAATAGAGAATGTTAATGTCTAAATGGTCAAACATTGCATAAATATGGCTATATACTGCAAAATGTAGTGGATGTGATTGGCTTATTTAAAGACACTTTTAGGTTAATGATGAATATCCAATGAATAGTCTATATATATTTTTTAATTGGTCACAATTAAAATAACTTCCTATCTTTTCATTAGTTAAGAGAAAAGTGAGTCTTTATGGTATTTAAATCACTTTAGAAATGTAAGGCAAGGCATATATATGTGCTTTTAATCAGCCAATTAAAAACTTTTTTTTTTTTTTTTTAAAGAGAGAGAGAGAGAGAGAGAGAGAGAGAGAGAGAGAGAGAGAGAGAGAGAGAGAAACATCCATGATGAGAGAGAATCATGGATTGGCTGCTTCCTGCACGCCCCCTACTGGGGATGTGCCCGCAACCCAGGTACATGCCCTTGACCGGGAATCGAACCCGGGACCCTTCAGTCCGCAGGCCGACGCTCTATCCACTGAGCCACACCGGCCAGGGCCAATTAAAAACTTTTGATTTGAAAGAATTTAAAGTTAATGAGACTTATGACAATTCAGAATGCAAGAGAACTAAGTCAAACAGTCTAACAGAGGATAATCACTAAAGCATCTAAAATCTACTCTTTAGAATAAGAAATACCTGTACAATTATTCTCTCCTAATACTCACTTGACTTGACTGTAGAAACCTAACTAATGAAATACATTGGATACACATGTAGGACATTACCTATCAATTTATGCTAATAGATAAAACTACAATTGGCCTAGTTATTCTAAACTATCACCTCTGTAAATGTTCATAAGTCTGAGAGAAGAAAATTAGCTTAAACTAAAAAAACAAACAAACAAACTTCCCAGAACTGGTTCCAACCAAAATTAATGAGTTACCTCAACAGGACTTGAAAAAAAAAATGGTTTGTCCACAATCAGTTCTCTCTCCCATTTTCAAAACAGCTATTTTAAATGTTTCCTCACCTCTCCTCATGTTCCTTTTCACCATCTCCTCCATCCATCATTCTTACCTCTTATTTCATAGATTAAAAAATGAACATCCTCTGATAAATATATTAGTGTTACCATCCTCTAGTCCTATCCTATCCTACCTAATCCCATAGGTGACATGTGAACTAGTCTCTCTCTTACTATGTTCCTTCCTTCTACTTACCAGCCCAGCAAAACCTCAACCCCAATAAACAGTGTATCTATCTGCCTTCTCTAACTTCTACAGGCTGCTGAACGCCTGGAAAGAGAAAAATCACACACCAGCATGGATAAGATCCGGTACAAACTTATTATCTCCAACTTTCACTGGGCCCTCAATACTCTTTTATGTTCCTTTCCCACTGTCTCTCATTCCCTTTCATTAATATTCCAAACCATCACAATTTCCTTAAGTCCCTTAGTCAACCTACTTCCTCAAGACTCTTAACAGACCACACATTCTGTTGATAACTACAGGAAATTGAGGTCATTAAACATGATCTTATTCAACTTCACACCCAACAAAATACATATGCTTTCCCACAGGATGAGCTCTTTTTCCAGCTGTAGGCTCAATCACCTATCTGACTCCATGCTCTCCTACCTCAATCATTTTCTCTCTCTTAAAAATTTACACATTTTCCCTTCCCTTCTCCTTATAAATATGCCTGGATCTTCCCTACCTTTAAAAACAAGGTGAAACACTAGAAACATACAAGCAAACACCTTTTTATTGTCAAATTCAACTCCATCAATCTCTTTTGTTCTCTTTTCTTTCAAATTTCTACAAGCCAACTATATACTGTCTTCTCATCTCCCATTCACTCACTCACTGCTTTCTGGTTTCACCATTCAGTGACTTCCCAACTGGCAAATCTTAAGAATGTTCTTCAGGCCTCATTATTGAGTCTCACTATTGTACATGACATCGTTGTCTGCTCTCCTCCTAGCAACTTTTATCTCAAGTGCTAACTTTTATCTCAAGTGCTATCACTACCCTCTCCTGATTCTTTTTGTACTGCCATTGACCAGCACCTCTCCTGTATCCTTTTTGGGAGACCCTTCTTTCACTAAACATTCATATTATCCATGGTTCATCCTTTACTGCTCCTTGCGCTTGGCAGTATGAACCATGGGTAATCTCTTGTACCCGTCCAGGGTTTGCCAATGAGTCCCAAAAATATGTGTCCAGCCAAGTTCCTTCTAATTGTCTACTGAATATCTCTACCTGGGAAGCTCACAATTCATTTAGACTCCATGCTCCAAACAGAACCTATCCCCTAAACCTTTCTTTCTCAGCTATTGGGAAAACATCCATCCAGTTTCCCAAATTAGAAACCTTGGAGAAAGCCTTGCCTTGGCCCCTTCTACTCTCTCATTCTATTGCTTACAATACTTTGATGGCTCTGCACGCCTCCAGGAAAAGTATGAGTTCTTATAAAAGTATTAGCTCATGATATGCCTCCTATCAGTCTTGACAGTCTTATTTCTTGCCTTTCCTTGACATAAAATCAACTGGAAAAAGCCGAAGTGCCCATCAGTAGATGAGTGGATAAAAAAGCTGTGGTACATTTACACAATGAAATACTACGCAGCTATAAAAAAGAAGTATCTCCTACCCTTTGTGACAGTATGGATGGACCTGGAGATTATTATGCTAAGCAAAATAAGCTAGTCAGAGAAAGACAAATATCACATGATCTCACTTATGTATAGAATCTAAAGAACAAAATAAACTGACAAACAAAATAGGTCCAGAGGCATGGAAGCATGGAACCCACTGACAGATCTCAGAGGTGAGGGGGGAGGGAGGGAAGGGAAGAGATTAACCAAAGAACATATATGCATATATGCATAACCCATGGACACAGACAATAGTGTGGGGAAGGCCTAGGATGGGGTGGGGCTGGGTGGAGGGGGGAGGGGCAAAGGGAAGGGAAAATAACCACAATACATTTTTTTTAAAATCAACTCCTTGGACTGCTTATAGACACTGGTACATATTAGAATGTTTGTTTCCTTTTACCTTGACTCATCCTTTAACTTCTTACTTGAATTACATTCTTGGTTAAGTTATTCCTGTTAATTCTAATCTGACTAATGCTTATCTTTTAAAACTCAAGAATCACATCACATTCTTGAGGGAGACTTCCCTTCCTTGACCCCATCAGACTTTCAGATAGCTCTCTTTCCGGGGTGCCAGTTACCCTCCTGCATCTCTAACGCCACCTTTCTTTGTTGCTGTGTTCTCTGTTTCTGTGCTGATCTCTTCTCCCACAGAATTCTATGCTTAGCTTCCTCATTATACTTGAGCTTCGCAAGATTACTGTTTTATCTCAGAAACTCCAGTGCACAGTACAATGTATGGCACAGTGTTTATTTATACATCTATATATGCAAAAGCCAAGTGACTGGAATGACGGAATGACCAGTCACTATGACGTGCACTGCGGCAGCCAACCGGCCCAATCGGGGCCCTGTTTGCCCCCCCCTCCCCCCGCTGCAACCTCACACGGCCCCTCCCCCAGGCCAGCCCGCCCCCTGATCGCCCTTCCCCATCCCAATCAGGGGCAGGGCCAGCTGACCAACTTCCAACGTCCCCTCCCCTCCACTGGCCCAGCCCAATCGGTCCCCATCGGGGCTGGCTGGCCGGACCATACCCATGCACGAATTCATGAACCGGGCCTCTAGTTTAACATAAATAGGTACCAATGTGTAGACAACTATCACACCACAGCTGAAGCCTACTCTAATATGAAAGACAATACAAAGAAAAAAGTAATTTGGAGAAAAATAACTGTAAGAAGTTAAAGAAATTTTGAAAAAATTTTTAATATTTTTCAGAGAAATGAGAGCAGATACTGCACTATTTTTAAAGAATAAAAGAAAGTATTCAAGGAAATTAAAAATATAAAATAAGGTTAATCTAAAAGCGTTACTTTAGGGCAAGGGAGGGAATATAGGGAGACAGAGGGGAAAGAAGACCTGGGGGGAGATAAAAAGAAAGGGAAGCGGGGGACAGAGAGAAATGAGGAGGGAGGGAAACGAGAGACACGCAGAGAAGACAGAAACGGAGACAGTTGTAGTAAGAAGCCTGGGGAAAATAAGTTCTACAAGAGTGGGAATAATGGTGGTATACTATAAGGTCCATCTGTGAACACTATTCACACCGCAGTCAGTCAGTAGAAACACAAATACTGCTTGAACAAATGTATACTGCATGAAAAGGACAAGGACGAGGGCAGCATGTACTAGTGCGTATATGTATGCTTGTTATAGTTTGGAAGAATGGGGAATTTAAAAAAGCTAATTTTCATAATCCTCAGTAGGAAGTCAATTAAGACTGCATAATCAAGAAACCAGCATAAAAGTATGTTATTTAAAAGCTGAGAGAGCTAAAAGTGGCAGCAGCAATTAGCAGTGGAGAGCAGTGGGGCACCTATTAGCCTGCGGAGCTACTTGACTTTTTAACCTATGTACTTGTACACCTTTGATAAAAACTTAAAAATTATTTTTAAAATCCCCACCAAGATTGCTACATGTGTCAACTTGAGAAAATACAATAAAACACTAACTCTATTTAGACTCTCCAGGGCCTGTAACTATCTTCTTTCAATCTCTGACAGAAAACCTGCCAAACAAGAAAGAAAACTGAAATGATTCCTTAAAAGTGTACAGAGCACTTGTGCAACTGCACCACTTGGTACAATAAAACCGTCACTTCAAAAATAATGGAAATAACAAATGATAATTTACAATCTATCCCTCCTCCCAAACTCAACCATTAGAGGAACTTTTTACAAAATGCTGTTTTCCTTTTATCTGTAAGAACTAAGTAGAGTTCATTTTGACCAGGTCTCATATCAAGTCATACTACTTTATAGCAAACTGATAGGAAGAAATGAAAACATCTTAAAGACTTAACTCATTCTATCACTTTTCCTACCTGTGACTTATTATGACCTTAAGATTCTGGTGGTGCCACCCAGTCCTGGAAGGCATGTGCTTGGCAGCCTGGACTCACCCTGTTAAACACTGGCAGCATCATGTACAGCTTCTCCTCTTGTTCCTTCTGAGTCATGTGCCGAGGAGGATGGCACAACTCAGTGAAGAGCCGGCGGAGGTGCATCAGTCCCAAGGCGTTGTCCTGCGGGCTGCACTCCTCCTGCCGTGGGCGCCCCATGATCCTCTTCACCATGTTCATCTTGGCGGGCTGGTGATCAACACTTGTAATCCTGCAGAAAGATGTTCACCAGAAACAGTCAAAATGCCAGTCTGATCAGGTCAAGCATTCCTGCAGAGTTTATAACAAGTCTGAAAAGTAGAAAATTCCGACTAAAATACTTTTTCTACTTCTTTCAAAAGAAAAAGTAGAAAGGCTAAGATAATTCTGATACATCTTCCTAAGTGACAAATTATAATTATGGCACTCAACTATCCTACTAGCTTTGACACAATTTGTATAAAATGTAAACCATTAAATGTAAAACATTAACTGGGCAAACGTTCCCAGTTAGTCGTATCAAGTTCAACGAAAAAAGGGATCACAAATCTTACTATTAATATGTTGCTGAATAGCTAAATACATGTAAAAAAATGAAAGAACAGAAAGTTCACCCTTACCTCAAAGCATCCAAACAAAGAATTCTATCCACACAAAAAAAACAAAACAGTTTTTCTATTTTTAATTTATATATTTTTTCTAGATAAAGGATTATACTTAGGTAACTGCTAAAGAGATTACTTTATGTTATAGTTTGAAAATACATAAAACTTAACTGAAATGATATCCCAATATATTCTACAAATCACATGACTGAAAATTATATAACTGAAGATCACTTTTTCAAACTGTGGCTTGAAACCCTTTGGTAGGACATGTTAATTCATTTAGTAGGTCATGATGAGTATTTTTAAAATGAAATAGAAGATATTAGAGTACATATAGTAAGGTAATTAATAACTATTTTTTAGGTAAGGGTTTTTGTGTGTACTGCATCATAATATAAAATGTATCCCTGGCTAGAGCTGCAGTTAAGAAATAAATAAACCAAAGACTTGGTTAGAATATATACCAGAATCAATAACACTAAGCTTTCAGAAAGCACCATCAGCCCTTTTCAACCACTACTCACTGTGCCAGCATTTAGCTAATTTCAGACACAGAAACAGGATATCTCACAAAAGGATTCAGGAAAGCTGGGAAGACATTCTAGATACACAGATTCTGGAAGAAAAGCAATTTGCTTTTTCATCTGTGGAAAAGCAGGAATAACCTGAAGATTCATTTTAAATCTTGCTACATAACCACATAAGCCAGTATGTCATTTCTTTAAAAAATGAAAGACTGCTACAAGGCTAGAGCTTTTTTTACTAAACATCTGACTACTGATTTTTTAAAACTATAAGAAGAACTAGTATCTTAAACATGTGTCCTTGAGAATTTTGAGTGACTCTGTATTGGGCTACAAGCATAGGCTTATGCACTATAGCTGACTGCAACAGGAGGCCATGATGTGACTCATCACAGGTGAGGAGCAAAAAGACACACTCTGCTTAGAGTTCTGCCAATGGCTTGTCTGTGCTGAGCCACCACTGTGCAAAAAGCACTTAATGCACTCTCTGAGGTCCAATCTCAGGGAAGAATACTTAGACATAAAGGCAAAGGCCAGGGGGCAGCTCTGAATTACAAAATGACAAGTTAGTCCAGTTCAAAGCTGTTCTTGGAAAATAAGCAAGTCCTCCAAATATAAATAAAAATATTTCAAAAATATATTCAAATAGCCTACTATGTGCTGGTGGGTGCAGTCCTAAAAATCCCCAGAACAAAAACAAAATTTGAAGTGAATTACACGTTTGTAAATAGCTAACATTTTACATTATGCATAGCTCTGCTCTTTTTCCTTAGCCTATAGCCAGAGTTCATAATCTAGAGTCTGTGGTTAGGGATTAAGGAATTCATGATCTCCGATTCTTTAAAAATGTTTTCTAAGAGATCCCCAGCTTTCAAAGGAGTCTGTATCATTAAAAAAAAAAAAAAAAAAGTCAAGCATCACTCTATATGTAGAGAACTTCAAAGCACTTTTACACCATCTCCTTTGTTCTTCATTCCAACTTAAGCAAGTGTACAGAAGATAGGATTATTCTACCTTTAAGGAAGGCCAAAGACTTGCTCAAAATTTCACAATGAAAGGGAATTGTATGAGAATCCAGACCTTTACCAAGTGCCCTTCCCCAGTCTACTCATGTTTATGTGCTAACTTTAAATTACAGAATTCTTAGAAACTGTGACTCTAGTATATTTATTATTTAGTACCAAGTAGCAATTAGAATGTGAAAGAAATCTTTTTGCTTTTTCAGAATATGCACTAAAATAATCAGCTTTCATCCCATTAAAAAAACAACAACATGATCACATATTGACAAACATTGACTAAATGTAATCGAGCTATTGTCCATCGTTATTTAATATTTATCAGGTACAAAAGGATAGGTAATCTCAGTGACAGAAAAAAGATTCCTCCCTTTCTCCTAATTTACCAAGAAACACTTAAGCACACCAGCTTGCTGAATCATTGCTTTGTCTGCACTTCAATGTTTATATTTAAAGTTAGAGGCTCGGTGCATGAAAATTCGTGCACTCCAGGGGAGGGGTGGGGGGCCCTCAGCCTGGCCTGTGCCCTCTCGCAGTCTGGCCTCCCTCTGCAGGAGGTGACTGGGCAGGTCGATCAGGGGACGGCACCAGCTGGCGAGCGGCCGGCCCCGCCCACCATCGCCCCGCTGCTGCTGCTGGTCACTGCCACCCCCCACATCGCTGTCCCCTCCCTCTGCCTGCTGGCACGTGCCTTGGCTGGCCTGGTGCCGCCTGCTCGCTGGCCCCGACCACACGGACCGGTCATTCTGCCGTTTGGTCAATTTGCATATTACATTTTTATTATATAGGATTATTATATAGGATATTCAGACCAAGAACTACCATGTTTTAAATACTCTTCAGGAGTGAAAGACTTCTCAGTAAAATTTACTTGTTATTGGATATAACTTTTTGCTAATCAGAGTATTATTGTTTTCTTTATCATTTTTGCATTAGATATTTTACAAATGAAATATAAAAATATATTTACATTCTCATGGCTGAGGGGTACATTTTCACTAAATGGTTTGGGGAATGGGTATTGAAGAGAGAAGGGGTGGAAGAAGAGGAGAAAAGAGTAAGAAAACTACATTTTTCTATCTTTCTACTGAACCAAAACATAAGGACAATTATCACAAGTAGCCATGTTCTAATTACATCATTTCACTGTTGATCACATGTAGCCTATTTTTAAAAATGCCTCTGGGGAAGAGTGAGAGGAAAAATGCTATTATCAGTTAGCTATTTTATACATTTTATAAATCAATTTGAAATATTAACAATATTTTAAATATATTGCCTTTTATTCTGGGGAAATAAGTTTTCAAAGCACAACTCAGTTTAGCATATTTTTCTCTTAAGAGTTTCATCCTCCTCTCAGAAAGAATGTCGTGTAATAAAATACATAAAAAACAACTCAGGCCCTGGCCAGTGTGACTCAGTTGGTTGGGCATCTTTCCCTGCACCAGGAGGTTGCTGATTCAATTCGCAGGAAAGGGCACATGCCCAAAGTTGTGCTTTCACATCAGTGTTTCTAGCTCTCCCCTTAAAAAGTAATAAACTTTTTTTTTTTTTAAACTATCCTGGATAAAATGGCACAGACCCTCCCACACCCCCTTGCATGGGGAGATGACTGTTACCTAGGTTTATTTTTTTAACATGCCATAATAAAGCCTCACTCCCAATTTTGGGGTGGGGAAGCAATCTAAAAGGGCACTAACTTTATTCCAGGACAGGAGGATCAAGCATATCTAGCAGTTATTTTCATTCTGTTTGTTTCTTTTTACACTTTACAATTATCACCTCAACTAGGGCTGGAGGACAAGGGTAAAGGCTGAAATCTAGTTCATATATTTGCTTACAGGTTTAGAGTTTGGAGGTTAATTTAAATAAATAACTTATATATTTTATTTTAAGTGTCTAGGCTTTTGAATCTAATTGCTAAAAAAAAAAATCTAAACTATAAGAAATAAATTTTTAAATCGATGAAGGGTATAAAGTTAAGTTTTATTTTGCTACCTAACTTCCCTTTAGAAAATACATATAACATCCTAAAAATTACAATTTAGATTGAGCAATATTTTCTAGGTAGGGAAAGGTGACATGCAAAGACTTAGGGTTCAAAAATAATAGATTACCTTTCAGCTTATTTTTCTTTTTAAAATGACATAAAAGATATTCTATGCTCAAAACAGTCATTCCAAGATGCTTCAGTTGATTTTGGTTTATGTTCCTAGAACATTTGCTAATTTATTCAAAAATACTGAGAGCTACAGCAACTTTGATTACTTGAAATATTTGGATTGGTTTTTCAATTCCTACAGGGTCTAAGAACAAACTTCACTTGCCTTTACACTTTTAATGATCTGAAAATTTTTGTACCATTTAGAATATTCCCAAACTTCAGACAAGGTAACAACTCATTTAATTTCATCCAAATTTAAAATTCAAATCCAGCAAAATTTTAACATTTTAACAAAATGAACAAAGAGACCTGCAATTTATATTTAAGTATATTTTTTAAAAACAAATTTAGGCCGAAACCTGTTTGGCTCAGTGGATAGAGCGTCGGCCCGCGGACTCAAGGGTCCCAGGTTCGATTCTGGTCAAGGGCATGTACCTTGGTTGCGGGCACATCCCCAGTGAGGGGGTGTGCAAGAGGCAGCTGATCGATGTTTCCCTCTCATCGATGTTTCTAACTTTCTATCCCTCTCTCTTCCTCTCTGCAAAAAATCAATAAAATATATTTAAAAACAAATTTAGAATTCTAGTACAATTATATTTAAAGAAATTGATGAGGAATTTCCAAAACATATGTTTCAAAGATCATAATGGTTACTAGTTAAAGTGTTACTAGTATGTATTGGGGACTTAATGTACAATGAAGGTCACAGGAGAGGTGTGCTTGTTATATAGGTGGTACTGAGGAAATGAATCATCTTTATAATAAAATTATCTAGGCCCCTACCTAAACGCATATATAAAGGTGGGTTCAAGCTAGATTAAGGACTCCAAAATAAGAGGTAAAATTATAAAGTTAATAGGAGCAAATAAACAAGAATATCTTTATGGATTAGGTAAGAATTTCATAAGCATCAGTTCAAAATCACATACCATATGCAAAAATAAAATGAATGCAATTACATGAAAATTAAATCTTTTGGCTCAGCAAAGAGTAGTGTAAACCAAGCAAAAAAATGAGATAACACAATGGTAAACAATATTTGAAATGTCTAAAACTGCATGGATTACAATTTAGAATTTACAAGGAATTCCCACATCAGTAAGAAAAATAGAACAATCTCAATGAGAAAAAGAGGAAAAGAAATGAATTAGCAAGGCCATGGAACATATCAAAGTTGCTTTAATTTAATTAGTAATCAAAGAAATAGAGATTAAAATAAGGAAATGCCATTTTACACTTAGTATATTATCAGTAAGCAGAAAGCTGCTTATTGTGTTCTTAGACATGGGAACAGGCCCCACATCCTGGTGGGAAAACAGTGGCAGGGGGATCTAAAGGTAAATTGCACATTACTCAGAAACTTGTATTCTGCTTCTCAGTATATATCCCCAAGAAATTCTTATGGGTAAGGACTTGTAAATGAATGTTTATTATAGTGTTATTTTACTGTTATTTGTGGTAATCAGGAACTTGAAAGATATGCAGAGGTCTATCGCTGCCCATCACTATGAAAATGAATAAGTAAAACAGGATTGATGCACGATCATCCATATTCATTTAAAAGTACATATTTCACATGGATGTGTCTCAAAAACACCATCATGGTTTCGATTGGTTTTTCAATTCCTACAGGGTTTAAGAATAAATATAAACTAAGAATAAATTGAAACTAAGAAGTAGGATGAAATACTAGTACATTATTACAATACCATTTTTTGGAAATTAGAAATACATTCACATGAGACAAATATTTTGCAAGAACACATACTAACAAAAGAGAATACTAAATTTTTTAGGAAGGTTGTGCCTGTCCTTTATTAAATGTATAGCTCTTTAAAGGAAATAATTTGTAATACTTCTGAATGTAATTAAACTAAGCCCAACAAATCAGTATCACACATACAAATTACATTAGACAACTAAAATTACTTAAATAACAACCATTTCATTTCTTAGTCTCAATTGAACCATATTTAAATCAGATACAAGCAGGTATTTTTTTAAAAGTGATTCTTAGCTATTCCTCAATCTTGCCTTTTTATTCTTTGTAATCCTCTATAACATGACACTAAAAAATTTCCTTAAACTATCTGCTCTGCAAGTACCAAGAAAAAAATTATCAGTAGGAATATTTAAGTGAACTTTAAAAAAAAACATTTGTGACTCTTAGGATGGCACAAACAAAATAAAGTCCAGATAGAGTTCTCTGTCCTCTTGGGAAAGAGGGAATGACTCCTATAGCCAGTGATGATACCCTGCTGAGGGAAATAGGTCCTGGCTCGGAGAGGCGAGAGCCAGGCAAGTCAACTTCCCTCAGATCCAGAAAGATTTCCAGTATCAAAAAGGGAAAAATAAACTGAGTTCTTTATTACATCAAAATAAATTGTGTAGCTTTTAAGGACAAAATAAATCTGAGCTTCTTTCAAACCACAGACAAGCTACCCATGGTCTCCAACAACAACAACAAAAAAAATCACAGTTGGACTACCAAGAAGGTTTTGTAGCATTTGACACCCTAGATTTGGCTTGAATAAAAGAGAGCAACTTCCTATTAGTATTTTGGAGTCATTACAATTTTGGCATAATCTCATATTCATTCTATGGATATCTATATATATAAAAGGCTAATATGCAAAGTGTCCCTGCGGGAGTTTGACCGGGCATTCTATTGCTCGCTATGACGTGCGCTGATCACCACAGGGCAGCACAGAATGAAGAAAGGCCCCAATTGGCCCTGATCGCCAGCCAGGCCTAGGGATCCTACCTGTGCACCAATTTTGTGCACCGGGCCTCTAGTATAATAAGAATTATGGTTCAGAATGATGACTTTCTCACTATAATAGTCTTTTTAAAATATTTTATTGATTTCAAAGAGGAAGGGAGAAGGAGAGAGAGAAACATCAATGATGAAAGAGAATCATTGATAAGCTGCCTCTTGCATGCCCCCTACTGGGGATCAAGTCCTGACCAAGAATCGAACTGTGACCTCCTGATTCTTAGATGGATGCTCAACCACTGAGCCAGGCCGGCCACACTGGCACTATAATATTCCTAATCAAGAGTATATTATAAAATGTCTGAATTATGCCAGGTAGGTACTTGGGATACAGTGGTGAATATCAACCAGCACATGTGGCATTTACCATTTGTTATGAAATGACAACTCTTTTAAGACAGACACCATATCTGATTTATGGAGCTCAGAGTCTGGGTGTAACACAGGCAATGTGAGCTATATCAGGGAAGCGCACGACACTAGGAAAAGTATAGTAGGGAAACCTAATCTATCTGCAGGGTTCTGGGGAGGAGGAGTGTCAGGGAAGATAAGTACATTTTAAAAAGATTTTCAACAATAGAAGAAAACGAAGTGGACTTAACTGGCCTATCTACAAACTATTTTATCAATCAGGTTTTAGCAGCTTTGTTCTCTGCATGTTAATTATTTACATGCAAACTTTTCTACAGATTGGCTTATAATCATTTTTTCCAAGTGGAAAACACCAGCTATTCTGCCCTTGAAACATTTTGAGTCTCCAGGGACAGCATCAGCAATTAGTAGCCAGGGCTGGAGTTATTCCCTGAGGACCTTGTTTCCTGCCTCTGCCTCTGTTTTTTTGTGAAAGAAATACAGAACTAAGATCCATAGCCAAGTATAATGTTAGGTATTTTCACATAAATTTATTCATTCATTTCCTACCCCAAAATCGTATAAAACCTACGTTTTAAATGAAGAATGAAGTTCAGAAAGGTTAAGGAAATTTGCCAAAAAGATCCAATTCAAGACACACAGCTCCAAGTCCAGTGCTCTTCCAATTAAATGGAAACTGCCAACACATAGTTATTAAAATACTAGTGACCCGGTGCACAGATTTGTGCACATTGAAAGGAAATTAATTAGAAGGTAGCCAGTGGGGCAGGACTGAGCAAGACAGGCCGAACACAACCCTGGAGCCAACCTCCCATGGTCCCTCCCAGGCTGGCTGCACCTGGGGTGAGCACCATGGCTCGAAGGGCATCTGCAGAGTGAGTGGGGTCCCTCTAGCAGGTGGGGTCCCTTGACCTGGCCTGGGGGGATCAGGCCAAAACCGGCTCTCTGACATCTCCCGAGGGGTACTGGAGGGCACTGTGCAAAGTTGCTGTCATGCAGGTTGTGGAATGCAAATGCAAGTGTGCAGTAAACCAGATTTGGGGCTAACAGTACACCAGCAATGACATAACCCACAGCCAAAGGTGGAATTGGGCTCCCTCCTCTCTGGTTTTGGAGTGTGTCACCCGAGAACTGCCACTGCCAAGTCACTGCAGCTCAGCCGCTCCTGCGTTGAGCATCTGCCCCCTGGTGGTCAGTACGCGTCATATCTACCAGTTGGATGGACACTTAGCATAATAGCCTTTTATATATACAGACTAGTGGCCTGGTGCATGAAATTCGTGCATGGGGGGAGGGGTTGTCCCTCAGCCCGGCCTGCACCTCTCTCCAATCTGGGACCCCTCTGGGGATGTCCAACTGCCGGTTATCCCACTCGCAATCCCACTGGCTCCTAACTGCTCACCTGCCTGCCTGCCTGATCACCCCTAACCACTCTGCCTGCCGGCCTGCTTGTCACGAACTGCCCCGCCCCCCGCCGGACTTCTCGCCCCCAACTGTCCCCCCCTTGCTGGCCTGCTTGCCCCCAACAACCCTCCCCTCCTGGCCTGATTGCCCCTAACCGCCTCTGCCTCAGCCCCGCCACCATGGCTTTCTCCAGAAGGACGTCTGGAAGGTCTCCCGGTTTAATTAGCATATTACCCTTATATTAGTATAGATTGTTAACAATATTCCCTGTGCTGTACTTTACATCCTCATGACTAACAATTTGTACTTAATCCCTTCACCTTTTTTGCCCAACCCCCCAACTTCCTTCCCATCTCACAACCATCAAAATGTTCTCTGTATCTATGAGTCTGTTTCTGTTCTGCTTGTTCATTTTGTTGTTGTTTTTTTAGATTCAACTGTTGATATGTATTTACTCCCATTTTATCCTTCACATTTTTTATCTCTCCTCCTTCTCCTCCACCTCTTTCTCCCCCTCCCTCTCCTTCTTCTTCGTAAAGAAGACCCTTTAACATTTCATATAATACTCCTTTGGTGGTGATGAACTCCTTTTTTTTTCTTGTCTGGGAAGCTCTTTTTTCTGTCAGATTCTAAATGATAGCTTTGCTGGGTAGAGTGATCTTGGTTGTAGGTCCTTGCTATTCATCACTTTGACTATTTCCTGCTAATCCCTTCTGGCCTGTAAAGTTTCTGTTGAGAAATCAGCTCACAGTCTTATATCTTTGTCTTTCACCTTTTCCATTTTAATTATGATGTGTCTTGGTGTGGGCTATGTATGGTATCAGATGGGTATGAGATTTATCAGAACGATCATGTAATAAGTTATATAATATCTAATCACTGGGTTGTACACCTGAAACTAATATAATATTTTATATCAACTGTAATTAAAAATAAAACGATTAAAAATGCTGTGTGTAATTTAAAGAAACTGCCTGTCTTTATGTAATAATTTTATTGATGAAAGCAAGTGTGAATTTATTTTCTAGCCATCCCTAACAATGACAGTACTACTTGTTCTTCCCTAAGAACAAGTATTTTTGTCCCCAAGAAGTTAAAAACACACACACACAAAACCCATGTTTACTCTGTGTAGCCAGACTGGCAACAATAAATATGATTCATGAGTAATATCTTGGCAGGGAATTCTTAGTATCTCTAGATAGATCTGACAGAAGGGAAATGTTACATACACCTAATTACATTTTTTTCCCTTTGAGTTTCCTGTTCTCTTTAGTTCAAGTGTCCCCAATACTCACACCATGCACTCAACCACATAATCCCAAATATGGAGTAATATTCCAAATATTAAGAAAATAATTTCCTGGCAGAATTCATCAAAGAAAGATACAAATAATGAATAGTATTAGCAATTAAATACAACAATGTACTATGTAATTTAACATTTTCTCAGCAATTTTTTCATTAGAGAAAATGAGGTAATAACCTTAGAATAATTTATTCCAACATTAATAGAAACTACCTTACTCTTCTATGAATAAAATACTTTACGTCATTTTTATAAAATGATTACTTTTAACTTAAAAGAGAAACTCGGGTATTTTATTTACTTCATTAAGTCTCTTTTTCTCTTTAAGCTCTGACTTTGTGCTTTTATTTTTTCCAGTTCCAAGCATTGAAAATATTGAGCCTTTCCCTCAAAGAGTTAGGATATTATGACTAAGGATCTAAATTACAAATATCCTTTCACCAAAATATTCTCACAGAAAATGTTTCCCTGAGTCCCTATATGATTGGCCTGATTTAGCATATTCTGTTCTTTTAAAGTCAAAATCTCTCTTTCTTGTGAGGTTGCTAAGAGCAAATGTTTACTCCCTAATATGAATATTTTGCATGAAGATTATACATGTATTCCTCATAAAAAGTAAAGGTATGTAATATCAACAATGAAATGTCTACAATCTTTTACCTAAAAAAGTAATAAATTATACACAATATTGCATATCCACAGAGACCTTTTGCACAAAGTGGGAATTAGCATTATGTAAAAAAATAAAGAAGATAAAATCTATTAGACTACTTTTAATGAAGAAGAAACTGAGCTAAGAGATTGTAACTTCTGAAAAGGCAATGAGAACTGAATGATAGCATATATAAATGTTTTCAATACGTGATGAAAAATTTCTAGTTAGAATAATAATGTTCATTATAGAGACAAGCAATAGACTAGCAAGAACAGTGGGTAGTAGTGAAAGGGTTGTGAGTCAGGCGGACATGGGTTTTAAATTCTGTTCCTCCACTCACTCTTTGGGTGACCTTTGCAAAATGGACATAATATCTAAAGTCCTGGCTTGACAATGTTGTCAAAAAGGAATGTCAGAATACATGCAATGTTACTGTCACCTAAGTAATCAGTCTAGTTATTTACTCTAATAAAAAGGGAATATGCAAATTGACCATCACGCTGCAATAAAGATGGTGTCATCCACAGCGGAAGGGGGGCGTGTTTCTGTAACACAAGATGGCTGCACCCACAGTGGAGGCCCAGTTCCTATAACGAGCCTTAGTGAGCAATCAGCAGGGACCTGAGGCTGCGTGGCGCTGGGCTGGGGCAGGGGACGTGGGGCTGCACCCCCCGTCCAGTGGGGCTTGATGGGGGACCTCAGGCCACGACCCCCACCCCAACCCGGGGGACCTCAGGCCGTGCCCCCCACCCAGTGAGACTTGACGGGGGACCTCAGGCCCTGCCCCCTGCCTGGCAGGGCTTGATTGGGGACCTCAGGCTGCACCCCCCCACCTGGCATGGTTTGACGGGGGCCCTGAGGCTGCAACCCCCGCCCAACGCTGGGCCAGGGGACCTGAGGCTGCGCACACGCACGCCTTCCCCCCCGCCCGGTGCCAGGCCGAAGGACCTGAGGCTGTGCCCCCCGCATGGCCAGGGGTCCTGAGGCTGTGCCCCCACCCAGCAGGGCTTGACGGGGGTGGGGCCGGCCAGGTCTGAATCTCGCCCAATGGAGGTGGGGCTGGCCGGGTCTGGGTTTCATGCGATTTCGAGGTGTGCGTGGGTGGGCGGGGTCTTGACTCTGGGTCCTGTGGTGCGCCCCAGGCTCTTACAGGAGGAAGATTTTCATATACATTTTACTAATTTTCTTTCATCTCTGACATTTCTATTATAGAGAAAGGGCAAATAGCAATATTAAAATATTTCCTCTAATTAATTCCTTTTAATGTGCACGAATTTTGTGCACCAGGCCATTAGTTACACTATAAGTAGTTACAGCTAAACCAATCTATGTGAATTAGAAAAAAAATTTAATTAAAAAAGTTAAAACTGCCTGTTTCAAATTCTTATACCCAGTGTATGATAAACATGGTGGGGACTGGAGTTCAGCATGCATTTTACCGCAAATAGCAAGGTTTCCACAAACTCCTGTGCAAATAGCAGCCTGCTGCAAATTAGGGTCAGCCAATCAAACTTACTTGCCCAAGTTTTGAAAGGCAGAAGTGAAGCAGAGACCATAGCCTTGCTGACATTTACATTTTTTTTGTCTCCAGTGTTAGCAGAGATCTGAGTATCCAACCCTCTCCCCCAACCCTCCTGGCTGTTGGGGAGCAGAAGGTGACACATCCATTGGGTTGTAGACCAAACAGCTGCATAAGTAGCTTCCTGAAATGGCACTCACTGAGTGTATGTATTCTAGATTAAGAGCTGGCAAACTTTTTCTTTAAGGGCCATGTGTTTTCCATTGCAGTGTGAAAGCAACCACATACAATAGAGAAATGAATGTGGGCTTGTGTTCTAATAAAACTTCACTTATGGACACAAATTTGAATTTCATATAATTTTTAGGTGTTACAATACTTTATTCTTCTTTTAATTTTTTTCAACCATTTAAAAATGCAAAAGCCATTCTTAATGGGAAGGACTACATAAATAGTTTAGGCCAGATTTTGCCTGCAGGTCATAATTTGCTCCCCTCACGAAGTATCCTGATCCACAGAGAAAGCAGCAACTCCCCTGATGGCCCAGCTCTATGGCAGAGCACTGGGAGATGTTTGTAAAAGGTCAACCATGACCTTAATCAATAAAGAAATTAAAAAAAAAAAAAAAAGTCAACCATGAGCCCCAAACCTCTTTCTTCTGCTGCTTCCTTCTCTCTGTAAGCCACAAACACCCTGTAATAAGTATCTTCTGCCTAAACTAGCTAGAAGGAATTCTGGGTGTTTTTTTTGTTTTTGTTTTTGTTTTGCAACTAAATCCTGACTGAATCATAGCACTACTCCATATTTTATCAAATATCCAGTGTTCAAATGTCAATTATTTCACAAGTGTCATTATTTTTATAGATATTTTATAGGACTCAGGATCAAGATAAGGACCAATCATTACTATTTGCTGATAATGTCTCTTAAGTCATGTTAAGTTACATCTCAACATGGCTCTCCCAGTTTATAGAGTACAGGAATTAATTTTATGTTGCCTACTAGAGGGCCTGTGTGTTCATTTGTTTAATAACTTATTCAGTAACTATTTTTTAAGCAACAACTGTGTGTCAGGCAGTGCTCTAGGTGGTAGGAACACAGAGGGGGGAAAAGAAGACTGTGTGGGTCCTTTGGAGCTTAGATTCTGATGGGGAAGAGACAAATATAAATAAATAAGGAAATTAATATACAGGTCTGGTGGTGAAGTGGCTATGAAGAAACCTTAAGTAAACTTTGAAAATAAAATGTTTGAGCCTTCACGGTTAAGGATCCTCTAAGGAGTTAATACCAGAACAGAAACTTGAATGAATGTGGGAATAATCCATAACAAGAATTTCTAGGGGAAGAATTTTCCAGGCTGTGGGACAAGCAAAATCAGAGGCTTGAGGTAGTAAGAACATGCTTAGCATGACTGAAGAATTGTAATAAGGCAGCATGGCTGAAGTAGAGAGAAAGAACGGGTAAGTGTTAAGCTGTCAATTGTCTGGACTGTGATGCAGTGTTTATTTCCTGGCTTTACATCAACCAATGCCAAGGGCATAGCTCTGTACACTACCTCCTCCACTGCTGTTGCTTCCCACTGATTTCTGCATAAAAAGGTGTATTTGTGTCTTTCCCTGTATCCTCACATTGCCTACCACTCTGTAGTCCCCATGCCACCTAATTTGGGAGAGCTCTGTGATATGTTTAAGATGCTTGCAATTTGTTCTCAAGTTCACAGTGTGTGGCAGCTATTCTAGCAGTCAGAGGCTTGGAATTGTGATTTTTCTCCTCATTTTACTCAAGCTTAAAGAGTTCTTCCTTATTCTTTACTAGAGGCTCGGTGCATGAAATTCGTACACTGGGGGGGGGGGTCTCTGTGTGTGGGGGGGTTCCCCTCAGCTTGACCTGTGCCCTCTCACAGTCTGGAACCCCTTAGGGGATGTCCGCCTAAGCCAGCACTCAGACATCTCTCTCGCAGTCCAGAACCCCTTGCTCCTTACCGCCCGCCTGCCACGGAAGCTAGGGAAGGGGCCGGGGGAGGTAGAGGCGCCTCCCAGTCCTGCCTCTGCAGAGGTGCCAGGACGGTGCCGCCCCCTCTCCTGCCGCCTCTGCAGAAGGAGCAGCACCACACAACCCCCTATCCCACCACCTCTGTGGAAGGGGGGGGCGCCGGGACCACCATGGCTGGCCTGTAGGTGCAGGCTCGCTGGCCCCAGCCCCTGCCCACTGGTCGTTCCGGAAGGTCGTTCCGCCATCCGGTCTAATTAGTATATTAGCTCTTTATTATACAGGATTCTTTTATGTTCAGTTAGCATTAGGGAGGAGAATGAAATACAAATGCTTTTACTCAACTATTTTTAAGTGGAAAGCCTTTATCTTATTTACTGTAGATAAGTGTAGACATCCATTAAGAGTACCTTCATCTATATAGATGGGTAGAGTTTAAATTTCTCAATCCCTATACTTTCTATTTCAATTAATAGATTTTCCTATTTGAAAATCTGAGAAATTACAGTCCTCTGAGATCTGTAAATTGACAACGCTTGTTTAAAAAATATTAGCACACAATCCATTTAAAATGTATATTAAAGTAACTAAAAGGAATATAAAATTGGAAACTATAGTAAATTTCCACCATGATACGTACATTTAAGCTAAGAATAAAAGGCAAATAAGTGTCAATATCCAAATGAATATGTAGTAAAAAGAAAATAAGTAAACCACTAAAACAATAGAATACATGTGAAACATAGCATTATTACTTTCAAGAAAATAAGCTCTGGCTATGCTAATAAAGGCTTACTTTGGTAAATGTCCTTTACTTACTATATAAATAATTTGCGTGAAAAATCTTCTTCTGAATCATCTTAGGGGCTTTTAAAATGTCAGCTCTTTTAAATAGGTAAACATCTTCCTCAAAATCAGGTATATAACCTAGTAAAGCCTTCATAAATGTAGAATTTAGTTTAGCTCCTATAAAATGATCAGAAACACTGAATTAGTGAGTCAAATAATTATAAAGGCACAAAAATTTTGTGTTGACTTTTATTTCCTGTTCATTTACTAATACTTTTTAAATCAAAGTACTCTGCTAGGTGTTAGTAACAGAAGGATAAATAGATCATGTTCTACCCTCTGGGGGCTCACGGTTAAACTAAAAGATATTATAGAAGCAATGTGATAAATACTGTTATACACAGCAATAAAATAAGTAAACAAAATGCTGTAAGAACACAAAAAGAAGCATTAAACTGTCAATAGAGAAGGTGACATTTGAACTATGAGTTTGTAAATGAATAGGAGTTCATTCATCTGACAATGGGCAAGATCTTAATTCTAGGAAGCGCATCATATGTATATAGAAGAGAAGGAACAAGACATGCTGCTGTGTCTTGCTAGTAGTTTGGCATAGTTGGAGAACAGGATGAATGGGGGGAAAATCTGGAGATGAGGCTTGCATAGAAAAGTAGCCATGGGCATATCATAAAAGAGTTACCTCTTTTCCAAACAGTTACCTCTTATAAAAGGCATGTATTAACAGCTCTTCCCACCCACAGGCCATAACCTTTCAACCATCACATCAGGACAAGTGGGACAAAGATTAGTACAAAATGTTCTTCCAACTCTGTGATACTGTCATGATCTTGTGGCTTCACTGCTTTTCCAGAAGGGCAAAACTTATACCTCCTTTGCTTTATTCACCATCTCCAAGAAGCTTTGCTTCTCTTTCAACCACAAATCCTTGTTCTTGTGACAATAGGAATCATAACAAAATACTGCTTCTGGAAAGCTAATTCTGCATCCCACAGCCATTATGGATAAACAGTCTGGGTTTGGTACTGAAAAAGTAAGCAAACACTTCCAAATAGACTGTGTCATAGTATGATGGCCACCTATCCAGTTACACTCAATATCTAGGATAAAACCAACTGTTTCATTTATTTAAAAACCTAGCAGCTCTCACTGTGATTCTTTGCTTCTAATAACCTCCCTGAAATGTCTCCTCATATCTTAAGTAAGCCAAATAAAAATGACTGAAAGAAGAGTATGCACTTCATCTGGGAAGAAAAGATCCATCCAAATCAAAGATTTCACATGAATATATGAAAAAAGGAAAATAGATCCTCAATTTAAGACAAGACCAAACGCTGTCTTATCATAAATTATGTGAGTCTGATGTGTGAACCATAAGGTCTGAGTTCATTAATATTATATAATTCAAGTGTTATTAAATTACTTAAAAATAAACTGGCAATTTCTTATCAAGTTAAACCTATATTTATCATGTACCCAGCAACCCCATTCCTAGGTATTTACCATATAACAAGAGTTATGGTCATGTGCCATGTCTGGCCCACCTCCTGTTTTGTACAAGTCTTACTGGAACACAGCCACATCCATTCAATTATGTATTATGTATGGCTACTTTCATACTACAACAGCAGAGTAGCTACAACAGAGACCATACGGCTTAAAATATAGCCTATCTAGTCCTTCAGAGAAAAAGTTTGCTGATCCTTGCACTAGAGAAATAACTATGATCACACAAAACCTATACACAAAAGTTTATAACAGCTCTATTCATTAGAGCCAACAATTGGAAACAACCAAAATGTCATTCCATAAGGTTAATGGATGTACAAACTGTGGCACATGCATACAACTCAACAATAAAAGTGAATAAACTATTGATACATTCACTAACTTGCATGACTCAGAAGGCATTATAAGTGAAAGAAACTAATCTCAAAGGTTACATACTAGATGATTCCATTTATAGGTCATTCTTGAAAAGAGAACACCAAACTGATGAAGACAGATTAGTAGTTGCCAGGGATTGGGGATGGAGGGAGAGTGTGACTATAAAAAGATGACAGGACAAGGAAGTTTTGGGGAGAAGTCATGAAACTGCTTTATGTCTGTATTGTGGTAGTAGTTACACTACTCTGTATCTGTTACAAAGTTCAGAGAGTTATACACCAAAGAAAGATAAATTTAGTGCATAATAATTTTAAAGAATAATAATATTATGAAACAGTTTGATAGTTTTAAGAAAAACAACAAACTAACAAGGAAACAGTCTCTAAAATCTCAGGGCTAAGAATGAGAAGTTGCAGAGAAAGATCCGATCACAAAGTATGGTCTGGGTCAGTACTCTTGGGTTTCATTCCAGTTCTTAGCATTACTCTCTCTAAGGCATTAAATCAATAACTCACTTCAATATATCTCTGTGATTTTTGTGCACACAGTTTGACAGATGATATATCAAAGAGTAAATATAAAATCCTCACTGGAATATTTCCTCTATCAAATATGACAAACTTACCTGAAGAAATATTGCCATTCAAGTTATCTCAGAATACCTCCATTTGGCTTTCCAGAATAGCCATAAAAAAGGGTGTAGTTTATATCACAGTTGTCAGCCCTTTTTACACTCAAGTTTTCTCAGTCTGCTCTCAAAGCTTTTTAAAAAAATTTTTAAATTTTATTGATTTCAGAGAGGAAGGAAGAGGAAGAAAGAGATTTCAATGAAGAGAGAATCATCGATCAGCTGCCTCCTGCATGCCCCCCACTGGGAATTGAGCCCTGACCTCCTGGTTCATGGGTTGACACTCAACCACTGAGCCATGCCAGCCAGGCCCTAAAGCTTTTTCACAAGGCTAAGCTGTCTAGAAAACCTGCCATCTTGCTCCAAATACACATCAAAAGACTCTACCACATCTGTTTTAGTTCTGTACATGGTCTGCAATTTTGTTTTGGGCAATCAGGCCTGATGATCAGATTGCCCATGAGCATATCAATAAATAAATGTCACCAGAATTAATAAAAAAGATAAATATTTTTAAATAAATACAAAATAATTTTCAGGGAAAACAAGAGATATGGTTTAGTCCTTTCACAGGATCAATTGGAAAAGCAACTTACAAATTAGGTATATATTTTGTAAACCAAATAAAATAGTTTAAAGATCAAATATAAAAAAAATGGTAGCAGCAAGAACATTAAAAAGAATTCCTTCCATTGTGTAATATGAATTGATATGAAAAGTCTGAATTAATAGATAGAGCCTGTCTCAAGTTAAAATCTGAATAACAAAGACCTCCAAAGTGACCACTAATCTGTAAATCATTTATATCAATATCAAAGATAAGAAAAAATTTTAATGGACCAAATAAAAATTTCATTATGACACAAAGCACATCCAAAAGTCTCAAGCTTTTTGTGGTGATTTTAAATTGTCAAGAAACTCTTTGCCACTTCTACCTTCAAGAGGAAGAGCCTATCTCACTTCCTCCTGATTGGGATTCACTTCCAACAAATAGAACATGTCATCATGTAACTTCTAAGGTCATTAAAAAGTTCAAATCCTACCTCTGCCATTTACAATAATTCCTTTTTCAGGCCTATTGTCAGGACTCGAGATTTAACATATGTACAGTCTTTTACCTGGTGCCAGAACATCAGAAGCTCAATAAATAGTCTTCAAAGTCTCCTGGATGATGTTATCTATTATCAACACTTAAAGATGAAAAATGTTTATCATGTGAGAAATGAAGGAAAGTCATAAACAGCTAAAATCAAACCAAACAACAAAGAGCATAAAACTTTTAGAAAAAATGTTTACTTCCTATTAAGTTGAGTCAAACGAAACTTCCATTTAGTTAGGTCAGAGAGGGCAGAGAACCAGCAATTTTACAGGGTTAAACCTAACAGTTATAAAAAGAAATTATAGGTGAATATGGAAATATTATTAAAGAGGCATTTTCTTCTATTATTAAAAGCAGAAATAAATTTATATCTCACAAGTTATGCTATAAGAAAAATTTAAGCCAAGATTGCTATATAGTTTTTTAATAGCCATGTTAATATGACAGTTATTAACCCAGCCTATTCTGAGTTCAAACAAAAGGTAAATGTATTGTATATAGTCATAGCATTCTCTCTCAGAAAGATCGCTAGGAGGCTCTGAAAGTGAGGGAAGTTATGCAGAAGAAAGTCCTTAAAAACAATTCATGAATTATCTTAGTTTATAGTGGAATACAAAACATGTTTTTCAATGAACCTTAGAACACCACTTTCTCTGAAACAGATACACACAAAATGGATACTATAAAAATTAGAATGACTGAAAAATTAGCACCTTGAGACAAAAATACAAATTCCCATTCATTTAATTAACATACACTGAGAGCCAGATACTAGAGAGTTGCCATGGATAAACACAGAGAAAAGACTAATGCTTTAAATACGCCCATAGCTTGAGACTTTTGGATGTGCTTTGTGTCATAATGAAATTTTTATTTGGTCCATTAAAATTTTTTCTTATCTTTGATATTGTTGTAAATGATTTACAGATTAGTGGTCACTTGGAGGTCTTTGTTGTTCAGATTTTAACTTGAGACAGGCTCTATCTATTAATTCAGACTTTTTATATCAATTCATGGTACACAATGGAAGGAATTCTTTTTAATGTTCTTGCTGCTACCATTTTTTTATGTTTGATCTTTAAACTATTTTATTTGGTAAGAAGGAGAAAATACTATCTATAATAATAAAAGCGTAATATGCTAATTAGACCAGACATCCTTCTGGACAAAGCCGCGGCGGCGGGGGCCAAAGTAGAGGCAGCCGCTGTGGCGGAGGGGGCCTACCCCCTTGCACAAATTTCATGCATCAGGCCTCTAGTTCATTTTAAGTTCTTTTGTCATTTTAAATGGCAAATATTCTGACTTGCCAATTATTCTGACTTAATATCAAGCAGAAAACAAATACAAATGTAAAAAACATGATCTGATCTTAAGAAAAGTGATTCTTACTTTACATAAGCATAAATTAATACAAAATGTATTCTTAAAAATGTATTCTAGCCCAGCTGGTGTGGCTCAGTGGTTGAGCACTGACCTATGAACCAGGAGGTCACAGTTCCGATTCCCGGACAGGGCACATGCCCAGTTTACGGGCTCTATTCCCAGTGTAGGGCGTGCAGGAGGCAGTCGATCAATGATTCTCTCCCATCATTCATGTTTCTCTCTCTCCCTCCCTGAAATCAATGAAAATATATATTTTTAAAAATGTATTCTATAGCTAGAGAACTGCAGTTGAATGGCTATCATAACTCATCAAATCTAAGATACCACTGATTTATAAAAAAGTTATCATTTTATGTTCCACAAGAAAAAAATGCTGCCAATTTAAAAAATGACATGATGCCCTGGTAAGTGTTGCTCAGTTGGTTGAGTATCATCCTGTATACCAAAAGGTTGGTGGTTCAATTCCAAGTTAGGGCAAATGCCCAGGTTTCGAGCTCAATTCCGGGTCTGGGAGTGTGTGGGAGGCAACCAATCAATATTTCTCTCTCCCTCTCCCTTCTTCTATCTCTAAAATAAATAAAAACACACTTTTTAAAAATGACATGGTAATTTCCTATCCTATCTACTATAAGATGATCTAGTTTCAAAATCCTGCAAATGAGAAAAAATGTGTACCTAAAAATCGATGAGATACAATATATCATTCTATATAAATCATAAATAAAAGGTAATAAAGGGTTGTGACACATATACCAGACAGGATTTCCCACTTTATCACAGGTACTAGAGAGGTCAAGGGGTTTCCCTGTAAAAACTTTGCCAACACCTATAAGAACCAAGAAATATTAATGGAGAACAGAGGACTAAAGTTTTACGGGCTATCCCATGTGTAAGGCACTAGATAAGGTCAACTGTAAGGCCCACTCTACAATGCATGTTAGTCTTTCCAAAGCATTTTTTTAGCTGTACTGGGTACATTTAGGTGACCAAAAAACTGAAATAATACATGAGGGATAAATGTTTTCCCTTTGGAATTAGACACATGAGCACATATTTCAAAGTAATGAAACACCTCTAAAATACTCTCCACAGCAGAGTATACTAGTACATGAAGAGGTTTTGTTTGAGTCACTGCTTTTATTTGGAAGAGGGGGCAGGGAGGGAAAAGAAGAATTAGAAACAGACCTCATGGATTCAAAAGCAACAGTTTATCTTTGTCTTCAAGGTATTAATTACATTAGCCAATTTCATATCTGACAATGAACAACTTAATGTGCAATTGAGAATTCTCTATCAGTTACAAAGCTTTAATACATGAATAAAAATAATTTTATAATACTGTTTTAATTCATTCTCCTATTCATCAGACTTCAAAAATATTTCAAAACAAACCTTTATGCTAGTGTTTCGTTACTTAAGAGACAACGTTCTTTAAAGGCGGCAGAGTTATGACAATCTAAAATCAGGACAAAACAGTATGACCATTTAGCAAAATATATTTTTAGATACTTAAGAAACTATGCTACACAAACATCTATATATTTATGTGTTGTATGTTTATATTGGTCAATCAATTTGTCTTGTACCATATAAGAATGGGGGGAATATGTGCATTAAAAAAAAACACATCTCTGGCCCTGGCCGGCGTGGCTCAGTTGGTTGAGTGTGATCCCATGTACTGAGAAGTCATCGGTTCTATTCCCAGTCATGACACATGCCTGGGTTGCAGGGTATACAGGAGGCAGCTGATCGATGTTTGATGTTTCCCTCTCTCAGATGTTTCTCTCTCTCTAAAAGATTAGTAAAAACATATTTTCAAACACACACACACACACACACACACACACACACACACACAGACACACGCACGCACGCACACACACAGACAAAACATCTCTGTTTCAAGGTATCTCTCCTGCTCATAGGCATCCACAAAAATAAAGTAGGAGCAAGGAAAGGGAAAGTTAAAAAAAAAAAAATTAAGAATTTACTCTGAACCAGACACTGTACTACTCACTTCAGGTAAATTAATTTATCTAATCTTCAAAACAACTCTTCTTTTATTCCCTTTAGCAGATAAGGAAATTTAACTGCTCAGAGAGGTAAAATTTCAAAGTCACACAGCTGGTGAGTGGGTCCATTCATTTAACAAGTGGCCGTGTGGAAATTTAAACTTCTTATGTACCATACGGCTGTCAAATTAAAAAAAAAAAAAAGTATGTCTTTAATATATACGATAGTATAAAGCAAACTTCCTGTGTTACAGTTTTGTCTTTTGATCTTTACAAAGTTAGCAAGAATGTTGCCCACACGTGCAAATTCCACAAGCTAGAGTTCCTAGGGCATTCCCTCCTGAGAAAGAATATCATCCATTCCACAACTTTAAATAACATCTGTATATATCTTCTCAAATCTCTGGGTTCCATGTTTGTATAACTATGTGCCATCTGACATGTCTACTGGGTGACTTGCAGACATAACAAAATTCACAATGTCAAAAATATACTCTTTATTTTCCTTGTCACTGACCTCCAATATCATTTAAGGATATTGCCATTCACCCACTACTGAAGTAAAAACCCGGGGTTTTGTCCATATTTCTCTTCTCCCTCACACTTCATGTTAAGTCCCATTGGTTCTATCTACAAACTAGATCTCAAATCCATCCTCTTTTCTCCCTCACTCTAGATCAAACTGCCATGATCTTTCACATGGGCTATTGTAACAGCCTCTTTAATATTTTCTCACTTTCTCTCTTACAATCAAAATGCCTTTTTTGTGTGTTTGTTTAGCACAAACCATAATATGTAACTTCAAAATCTGTCAATGGTTTTAATGTATTGAATAAAATCCATACGTCTTTTCATGGCCTCTTAAACTCTAGATAACATAATCCCTTTCTACCTCTCAAACTTCATTCCACTCTCCCCCTGGACATCTCCAGGCATCCTTTCAACTCCTCATACACCAACTGTTCACACTGCAGGGCATTCCCACTTCCTGTAAGCTGTTGGCAAGGAGACCTCCTTCAGTTCTCAGCTTTAAGGTCACCTCTCACCAGACAAGCTTTTTTGAGTGTAGAAGTGCCTCTGCCTTCCCATAATCTTCTATCACCTCATCTCCTTCATTTATTCCACAGACAGCACTTATCACTATCGGTAAATATGCATATGCCTGTTCTCTTCACTGATACATATACTCAGCACTTAGTAAAAATACTTGGCACATATTAAGTACTCTAATTTTTCTTGAATGAGCAAGTTATGTACACTAGGCTAAAGACTTAAATTTTATACAATTTGAACGGTGTTTTAAATCAGACTATGATTTTCTCTTTCTTAACCCTTTGCACTCGCTTGCTTTTTTCTCGATTCCTTTATTCTAATGCTAACCGTGGAGAGTCACACTCGACATCCGAGTGCAAAAGGTTAAAAGTGTATAAATACACCTCACAGATAGATGTTTGGTTTTTTAAACACTTACTGATAATCACAAAAGCAGTAAATTCTACATAGGCAATATAGAACTTAAAAGATGACTTATTTTATTTCCATTATATAAGTGAAAGAATGGCAATAAAATTATAAATATCTAAATAATTAGCTCATTTAAATAATATTTATGTGCAACTAGATACTTTGTATCATAAAAGAAACAAGTAAAATCTATCCTAATATATAAAAAGCCAGGAGCCATCACGACCGAAACAACCAGACAACCTAACAACAGGCTGCATGGGGTGACCAGGCCAGCAGGGGAGTTAGTGAGGGACGACCAAACGACTGAACAGCAGGCTGTGTGGGGCGACCAGGCCGGCAGGGGTGGGGGGGAGCAGTTGATGACCAGGCCAGCAGGGGGGGCAGTGAGGCGCGACCAGGATGGCAGGGGGGGCAGTTAGGGGCAATCAGGCTGGCAAGGAGGGCAGTTAGAGGCGATCAGGCAGGTGAGCAGTTAGGAGCCAGTGATCCCGCATTGTGAGAGGGGTCCCTGATTGGAGAGGGTGCAGGCTGGGCTGGGGGATGCCCCCATACACAAATTTCGTGCACCAGCCTCTAGTATATATAAAACCCTAATATGCAAATAGAGTGAACGGTGGAACAACCGAACTGGTCACTATGATGTGCGCTGACCACCAGGGGGTGCGCGCACACGGAACATGGCAGGCGTCAGAACATGGCAGGCATCGGCCACAGTGGAAGAGTGGAGCAGGTGAGTGGGGGCGCCAGACCAAGGCGGGGAACTGGTTGCTGTCATCGGGGCGAGCCTCTGGTGATTACTGAAAATTCTTTGCTCCCACATGCCGCGGTCCCACTGGGCACTAACACCTGCTGCTGGCGCCAGCCCCGCTCACACCCGCTGCCAGAGCCGCCACTCACACCCGCTGCCGGCGCCCGGCGCAGGCCCCAATCACTCTACGCTGGCAGCGGGTATGAGCAGTGGCTGCCAGCCCCAATCGCCCCTCAGGGCTTCTCCACCTCCCCCTGCTCCTGAGGGGCGATCAGGGAAGCAGCTGACACTTGCCCCTGCTGACGGCACTGGCCCTGCTCACACCTGCTGCTGGTGTCAGCCCCAATTGCTCCATGCCATCATCGGGTGCGAACGGGGCCGGTATCGTCAGCGTGTGGGAGCAACGGTGGCAGGAGCGGCTGGTTGGGGTGCAGAGAATGGGCCAAGACCCACCCCTGTGCCCACCGCAGCCTCACAGTCCACAGTTCCTTTTAAGGTGCACGAATTCATGCACTGGGCCCCTAGTCCTATCTAATAAAAGAGTAAAATGCAAATTAACCATCACTCCGCTACACACAAGCCACGCCCACCAGCCAATCAGGAGTGAGTATGCAAATTAACCCAACCAAGATGGCTGTGGCCACAGAGCGAGCAGAAAGCTTGGGTTTCACCGGCAATGGAGGAAGCCAAGCTTTCCGCACACCCTGGCCGACCCAGGCCTCCACTCAAGGCTACAAAGTTTCAATTATAGAAGATAAATAAATCCCAACAAAAATGGCTGCGGCCACGCCACGGAGCAAGCAGGAGGCTTGGCTCCACTCAAGGCTACAAAGTTTCAATTATAGAAGATAAATAAATCCCAGATGCTAGGGCCTCCACTTGGGTCGCCGAGGGGCGTGGCTGGCCTGCAAACCACCACAGGCCCCTCACCCAGGCCGCCCCATGCCCCAAGGAATCCCCACCCTGATCTGGGACACCCTTCAGGGTAAACCAGCTGGCCCCCACCCATGCACCAGGCCTCTATTCTAGCTAATAAAAGAGTAATATGCAAATTGACCATCACTCCAACACACAAGATGGCTGCCCCCATGTGGACACAAGATGGCTGCCACAGATGGCCAGCAGGAGAGGGCAGTTGGGAGGCTCCCGGCCTGCAAGGGAGGGTAGTTGTGGGCTATCAGGCCAGCAGGGGAGGGCATTTGGGAGGGACCAGGTCTGCAAGGGAGGGCAGTTGGGGGCGATCAAGCCTGCAGGGGAGGGCAGTTAGGGGTGACCAGGCCAGCAGAGGAGGGAAGTTAGGGGTGACCGGGCCTGCAGAAAAGGGCAGTTGGGGGGGACCCAGGCCTTCAGGGGAGATCAGTTGGGGGGGACCAGTTCTGCAGGGGAGGGCAGTTGGGGGGGACCAGGCCTGCAGGGGAGGGCAGTTAGGGGTGACCAGGCCTGCAGGGGAGGGCAGTTAGGGGTGACCAGGCCTGCAGGGGAGGGCAGTTAGGGGCAAGCAGGCTGGCAGGGGAACAGTTAGGCATCAATCAGGCTGGCAGGGGAGTGGTTAGGGGGTGATCAGGCTGGCAGGCAGTAGTGTTTAGGGGAAATCAGGAAGGCAGGCAGGCGAGCAGTTGGGAGCCAGCAGTCCTGGATTGTGAGAGGGATGTCCGACTGCCTGTTTAGGCCTGATCCCTCGAGGGGTCCCAGATTGGAGAGGGTGCAGGCTGGGCTGAGGGACACCCCCCTCACCCCCACCCTCCGTGCATGAATTTCGTGCACTGGGCCTCTAGTATTATAATAAAAGCATACTTTAAATTTTTATTTCCATTTGGACAAATGTATTTTATAAAGAGGGTCAGGTCCAAGAGTGAATCATAAACTACTGTTACATCCTCTGGTGCTTATAAAATATATCCACAAGTTCTTTGCTATGCCTCCCTTCAAGGTAGAGTCTAATTACTTTCCTCTTAATTATGAGCTATATTTAGTGACATGTGTCTAAGGAACAGAATATGGTGGCAGGGATTGTATGAGCAGATCTGAAAAGTCATTATGCTTCCTTCTTGCTCTCTTTCCTGGATCACTTCCTCTGCAGGAAGCCAACTTCCACGTTGTGAGGACATTCGAGTAGCCCTCTGGAGGGGTCCACATGAACAGGAACTGATGCTTCCTGCCGACAGCCAGCAAAGAAATTGAGGCCATCGGTCAACAGCCATGTGAGGGAAGTATCCTCCAGGCCCACTGTCCTCAGATGGCCAAGCCAACATTTTGATTATAACTTCATGAGAGATTCTAAACCAGAACCATCCAGCTAAACTACTCCTGAGTATGTGAACCACGGAAACTGAGATAAGAAGTTTTTGTTTTTTATAAGCTCCTATGTTTTAGGGAAATTTATATTACATCAATAGGTAACTAATACACATTCATTTATTCAATAAGCATAGATCTATCCCTACAATGTCCCAGTCCCAGTCCTCATAGACACAGAGGAAAAATAAGACACTAAGTATAGAGAGGACATAAAGTAAGTAGTCTGGAAAAACAGTAAAAGTGCTCTATCAGGGTAAATATAAGGCCCTACTTGAATACCTAGCACACAATATCAGATTTCAAAAGACACAGGGAGGACAAGATGAGAGAAGGAAAATAAGAGGAGAAAACAGTGTAAAGAGTAAAGTACTGGTATTTATGACAACACATGAAGGAACTACAGATACAAGCACCAGTTGGGTAAAGAAAGGTATTTTATGCCAAGTCCAAGCTTTATCTAAAGGCAATGGGGAGATACTGAGAATTTCAAGAAGTTGAGTACAAGAAAGTCAGACTTGCATTCCATAAAGAAGACTCTTGTTGCAGGATGGAAAAGAGCTCCAAAGGAGCTTCCTCTAACACAGACAGGAAAGAGGAAATAGCAACCATTCAGTGTAGGCAGAATGATGGCCTGAAATTCATTAGCAACAAGAAGGTAAAAAGTAGTAGGTGCATTAATCGGACCGCCAAACCTCAGAGGGACGGTAGGGAAGGGTGGGGGTAAGGGGGAAAGATCAACCAAAGGACTTGTATGCATGCATATAAGCCTAACCAATGGACACAGACACTGGGGGTGGGGGGGTGAGGGCATGAGTGGGGGGGTGAGGGGGCAATGGGGGAATAAGGACACATATGAAATACCTTAATCAATAAAGAAAAAAAATTTTTTTAAATAAATAAAGTACTGACCCCACCAAAAAAAAAAAGTAGGTGAAATCCAATGATATTAAGAAGGTATAAATATAGGACTTCATGTTTGTATTTGAATGTCATCAATATCTCCAAAAACTAAGAGGAAAATCACAGTAATATGAAAATATTTAGAACAAATAAAAGTATCATTTTTTTAAAAAAAAGAAAAATATTTTTTATTTATTTTTAGAGAAAGAGGAAGGAGGAGAGAGATAGAAACATCGATGTGAAAGGGAAAGATCGATAGGCTGCCTCCTGCACGCCCCTCACCAGGAATTGAGCCCACAACCCAGGCATGTGCCCTCACCGGGAATCAACCAGTGACCTTTCAGTGTACAGGATGACGCCCAACCAACTGAGCCACAGTAGCCAGGGCAGAAATATCTTAATTAGTATATATTGCATTCCTTATAGTAAATTAGAAAAAGAATTTATGACCTTACCTCTCTACTTAAGAGTCAGGTGTCAAAATGCAACTTTCTTTTCTTATTCAGGGTAGAATTAACTAATTTACAAAAAAACTTTTAAAAGCTTAAACTGTACTTTCTTTGAAGCCTTGCTTTTAATTTATAATTCAGTGTTCTTATTACAAGATTTTTCTATTTCATAATTCTAAATCCTGAATAATTAATTTAAAGACTAAGTTAAAATATTGGAGGATGTATTCTTTTATAATAAAGGGAAGGGGGTAAAAACCCACTCTGAAAAGAGGTGGTGGAAATAAAATTTGTATATCAACAGAGAAAGAAAATAGTATCTGATGTTCTAATTTTCTAATCTTCATTGCAGTCAGAAGGGACACAAAATTAAGTGATCTATTTGTAACATAAATGAGCCTAATAAAAACAGTCATTCAGCTCTGGCTTAATAATTAAGAGTCTGCCATTATTAGCTAGCTCCTTATTGAAAATGGTCCTCACAAAATACCAATATTTTCTTTTATAAATTCCCTGAACAGTTTCATTGAGTAGATTACTTCTGGAACTAAAATGAAAGTGACATTTAAGAAACTAACGAATCACTTACGAGATTATGGAAGGAAATGGACTTTCCCATTTTTTTAATTCTTCCTGTGAGCAAGTATAAGCAATGTTTCATTTTTGTCTTCATGCTTTGCCCTCTAATTTCCAAAGAAGTGCAATTTCAATTAAATAACCCCAAATTTGCTTGCTTTAATGTTAATTGTCCTGGTATGCTAACTCCAACAGTATTCATCTGATATTAGCAGTTCTTTTTGGAGTATTTCAACTAAAAATAAGTTAATATTAAAAGCAAAATTTAAAGCTATATATTAGAAAAATTTTAAATGGCACACATTATAAATGGTAAAATAGTCAATAAAAAATAGCCGAAACCGGTTTGGCTCAGTGGATAGAGCGTCGGCCTGCGGACTGAAGGGTCCCGGGTTCATTCCGGTCAAGGGCATGTACTTGGTTGTGGGCACATCCCCAGTGGGGGGTGTGCAAGAGGCAACTGATCGATGTTTCTCTCTCATCGATGTTTCTGACTTTCTGTCCCTCTCTCTTCCTCTCTGTAAAAAAATCAATAAAATATATTTTAAAAAAAAAAATAGAACAGTTCATATACTAATCAAAACAATGTTATTCTGGCATAGGATAGACATATAGACCAATGCAATATAGAGCCAAGAAACAAACCCTCACATAGTATATGCTCAGTTGATTTTCAAAATGGAGACCAAGATTATTAAATGAGGGAAGAACAGTTTAATAAAAATTTTAAAAATGGTGCTAGAAAAACTGGATATCTACATGCAAAAAACAAAATTGGACGACCACAGACCTAAATTTAAAAGCTAAAACTATACAACTCTTATAAGAAAACAAAGAGCAATTCTTTATGACCTTGGATTTGGCAATGGTTTCTAAAATACGACACCAAAACCACAGGCAACAACAACAACAACAAGAAACCCAGACAAATTGGATTTATAAAAATAAAAAACTTTTGTGCATCAAAGGACATTAACCCCCCATTGCCCCCTCACCCCCGCTAAGCCATAGGAAGGAGAAAACATATGCAAATCCTATCTCTGACTAGGGTTTAATATCTACAGTACATAAAGACTCCTACAACTCAACATCAAAGACAACCCAATAAGAAAATGGGCAAAGGACTTGAATAGATATTTCACCAAAGAAAGTATACACATGAAAAATGCTCAATATCATTAGTCCTCAAGGAAAGATACATCAAAACCACAAGCGATACTACTTTACATTTACTTAAGATGGCTATTATTAAAAAATGAAAAATAACAAGTGTTGGCAAGAATGTAGAGACTTGGAAACCTTGTACATTGCTGGTGGGAATATAAAATGGTACAGCCACTGTGGTAAACACCATGTCAGTTTCTCAGAAAGTTAAACTGAGAGTTACCATATGCTCCAGCAATTCCACTCTAGGTACATACCCAAAAAAATTGAAAATAGGGACTCTGATACTTGTACACCAAAATTCATTGCAGCAAAAGGTAGGAATAACCAGTGTCCATCAATAGATTAATGGGTAAACAATACGTGGTATACACATATAACAGAATACTATTCAGCCACAAAAGGAATGAAGTTCTGATACATGCTAGCTACAGCACGGATTGAACCTTGAAAACATTATTCTAAGTGAAATAGGTCAGACACAAAAGGAAGGACAAATATATGATCATATTTTACATGAAATATCTGGAAAATGGACATTCATAAGAGACAGAAAGTAGAATAGAGGTTACCACAGGTCAAGAATGAGGAATTATTATCTAATGGGTACAGAGTTTTATTTGAAACTAGAGGCCCAGTGCACAAAATTCATGCATGGGGGGGGGGGGGGTGTTGTGTGTCCCTCAGCCCAGCCTGCACCCTCTCCAATCTGGGATCCCTCTCACAATCCAGGACTGCTGGTTCCCAACCGCTTGCCTGCCTGCCTGCCCGCCTGATTGCCCCTAACCACTTCTGCCTGCCAGCCTGATCACTCCCTAACCACTCCCCTGCCAGCCTGATGGACGCCTACCTGCTCCCCTGCCAGCCCAATTGCCCCTAACTGCCCTCCCCTGCTGGCCCAGTCCCCCCCAACTGCCCTCCCCTGCAGGCCTTGTCCCTCCCAACTGCCCTCCCCTGCAGGCCTGGTACACCGCAACTGCCCTCTCCTGCAGGCCTGGTCCCCCACAACTGCCCTCCCCTGCAGGCCTGGTCCCCCCCCACCCCAACTGCCCTCTCCTACAGGCCTGGTTGCCCCTAACTGCCCTCCCCTACTGGTCTGGTCCCCCCCAACTGCCCTCCCCTGCAGGCCTGGTCCCCCCCCCCAACTTCCCTACCCTGCAGGCCTAGGTCCCCCCGCAACTGTCCTCACCTGAAGGCCTGGTCGCCCCCAAGTGCCCTCCTCTGCCAGCCCGGTCACCCCCAACTGCCCTCCCCTGCAGGCCTGGTCCCTCACAACTGCCCTCCCCTGCTGGCCTGATCACCCACAACTGCCCTCCCCTGCTGGCCATCTTGTGTCCACATGGGGGCGGCCATCTTGTGTGTTGGAGTGATGGTCAATTTGCATATTACTCTTTTACTAGATAGGATGATGAAAAATCCAGGAAAGACAGTGGTGATAATTACACAATATTCAGAATGTACACAATGCCACTGAAAACAGTTAAAATGGTAAATTTTAGATTATATATATTTTAACCACAATTTTAAATTGATACACCACCTGAGAAGTATGTACGACTTAAAATCAAGCAACCAATTCCACTGTTCAAACTAAAAGAGAAGCCTATAAATTAACCCAATTGAAGGGTTTTTGTTTTTTTGGTAGGAACTTAGCATTCCAGACAAGCTAAACTCACCCATGGAAATGAAAACCGAATTCATTGCAGGCTGGAAGTCATTAGCTGTATATTTTTACTTTGTTTGTACCTCCATATCTAGAATTTTCTCTTTCAACTAGTTTAAAAATCAAACATCCAAGAGAAAAATGTGTAAATTTTTAACTATCAAAACTGTAGAAGTTTTAGGTAGTAGAAAATTTAAGTGTACAAATTTCAATTAATAGACCTGAGAGAAAAGGTGTTAATTATACACACACACAAATAGGACAATGTGTCTCATGCTTTTGGTAAGTAGCACAAAACCAATAACTGACCATGCTGTTTTCTAATCAGGAATGCTACTTATTTTCCAAAAACCAATAAAGAACCGGTTTCATAATAAACTTAACCCTAACTTCCGCAACACTAGAGCCTTGTCAGATATTTAGAGGTAAGATATTAGTCAAAAAAATGGTCATATTTTTATCATGCTGGATAGCTAATAAGAAAACCATTTTTTATGGACAAGCCCTAATTTTAGAAGAAGGATGAACACCATAACTAAAACAAAACAGAAAGATACAAAAATGACAGGTTAAGAAATGCACAATACAAGCAAAAGGTAACACTGAGTGAGTTCATGGAGGCAAATTCAGAAGAAACCGGCACAGGAGAAGCAATGAATGCAATCCTATGCAGCAACATTTCCCTGTGATTGTACCAGTCCTCGTCACCTGCTTCTTGCCAGCAGGCATTCTGTTTTGCCAAGATCACGACCACTGCTCTTTTCAGTGAAAAAAGAAACCAAATGTGGATTTAACTTATAATCATTAGATGAAGAATTCACTGATTGATATTTCCTTCCTGCCTAATAAAGTATTTTCAGAAGAATACTGAGATTCTCCGCAATGGTCACCGGCAAGCGACTGGTCAGCTTCTACTTACGGAGGAGGGAAAGCTGTTCTAAAACTCTACTGCTGTACTTTAGTTGGGTTTCAGTGTTATCAAGAATGTTGTTCCAAACAGAACATAGGCCCTTTAAAGGAAAGGAGAAATCCCAGAGCTCTTGTGATCTCTAGTCATTCTTTCAAAGTAATCATGGCCTCTTGATAAATTGAAAATTAAGATACTAAATTAACAAAATTTCCTTGGAGGCTATCAGATGAAAACAATATAATTTCAGTTTAAAATAAGTATAGAGCAAAGAAAATTGCATTAAGCAAATCAGAATTTTTCAGTGTTTTCTGTGTTGTGCTGAGATTCTGGCTAGCAAACATCTGTAAGTTATCTTCTTAGACTCACTGACAAGAGATGTTTGCTGATTCTACTCTAATTAACACTGAACCACAGAAAACAAATGACTATATATACAGTAAATAGTATTTACTTTTACCTGACATAAGAGATATAACTTTTAATGCATCAATCAACCAGACCTCTTTTGAGTATGTCACTGATCCATGGCAACAGTATTAGTCTCTTACCTATTAGCTCCATCACCTTTTTTCTATAAAGTTCCAATTTGGGAACTTGGTGGTTTCAGAAGCCTGAAAGAGGTCAGGTCTGGTGCCAAGATTACTGAAAAGAGGCCAGAGAGCCTTGGAGGCCAGTTGGCCAAAGCCTACAAGGCTAGTTCAAACCTTCCTCTTTACAAAGATAGTTTGTAATAACTGAAAACCTATAAATCTAGGTCATTTGGCATAGGTGCTTTAAAAAGAAATTATAATTACAGAAACTAGATGATAGGTATAAAAGTGTTAATTTTAAGGATGTTTAAATTTTTCTGTAATAAAAAGTTAAAGTTAAATTAAAAACTAGCATATTCTATATATGAAATAGCTGATTGTTATGGTTCAGACTTTAAATGTAAGATTGGGGGCCAATAATAAATAGAGTACAGATAATTACTCCTATTTCTCTGATTTATATAACTACCTCATTCCTTTACTCTTAAATACAAGAAATTAATTTCAAATTCATTGTTTTCTAACTATAACTCAAAATACCTGGGCAATAATAGAAATCACTAACTTTGACAACATAAAATTTAAAAAAATATTTAAAAAATAAAACACACCATTTTTAACAGCAAAATCAAGAGACAAATAAGAACACTGGAAGAATATTTGCAACATACATTACAAATAAAGAACTGATATTTCTAATATACAAAGCCCTTAACTGAAGATCAAAAATCCTAGAAAAGTGGAAAAAGACATGTATAGCTATTCATATATATACTAGAGGCCCAGTGCACGGATTCGTGCACCAGTGGGGTCCCTCAGCCTGGCCTGCGCCCTCTCGCAATCTGGGACCCCTCAGGGGATGTCGGAGAGCTGGTTTCAGCCCAATCCCTGCAGGCCAGGCCAAGGGACCCCACTGGTGCATGAATCTGTGCACCAGGCCTCTAGTATGCATATAAGATCTTTGATTAATCTCTTCCTGCCCTCTCCCATCCCCTCTGAGATTCATCAGTCTGTTCCATGTTTCCATGCCTGTGGTTTCCGCTCCTGCATTGAGTGTCTGCCCCCTGGTGGTCAGTGTGTGTCATAGCTACTGGACAGTCGGCTGGCTGGTCAGCTGGTTGGTAGGTCGCTTAGGCTTTTATATATATAGATCACTAGAGAGCTGAAAAAATGTTAAACTTAACTCATAAGAAAAATGCAGATATATATTATCCCTTGCCCCTCAGATTGGCAAAAATTCAAAAGGTTGACAATACACTTTCTTGGTAAAGCTATGGGAAAACAGGCACTCTCTTAGTATACTACTGGTGGGAATGCAAAGCACAACCCTTATGTATAGAAATTTGATAACATCTAGAAAAACCACATATTCATTCACCCTTTAACTCAGTAATCCCACTCTAATATTTATGCTAAAGATACATCTCCAACAGTATAAAGACGTATGCACAAGGCTATTCATTGCTGTACTCTCTGTAACTGCAAAATATTAGAAACTACTGGATAGCCAAATATAGAAGACAGGATAAATAATCTGGTGTCATACACACAGAAAAATGACAATAATAATCTCTATGAATCGATATGAAATTATTCCCAAGGTATATTTTTCAGTGAAAACAGCTAAGTGCCAAACTGCTTATACAGACAGCATACTACTCCTTTGTATTAGGGAAAAAAAAGAGAAAAAATACATCCAGGATAGGGCAAAAGTAGCTTTACAGTTGTTTGTATATAAAATAACACAATAATTTATAAATTATAATACAAGAATAAACTTCACGTTTCACATACTCAGAATTATAAACCTACTTTTGCCCCACCTGTATATTGGAAAAATTTTTTGAATATTTGTGACAATTTGAAAAAACTCACAGATGAACCACACAGCCTAGGAATATCGAAAAAAAATTAAGAAAAAGTTAGGTATATCATGAATGCATAAAATGTTTGTATTTTCTCTTCCTTATTCTTTTCTTAGTAACATTTTCTTTTCTCTAGTTTACTTAGTGTAAGAATACAATATATAACATGTATAACATACAAAATGTGTTAATTGACTTTATATTATTAAGGCTACTAATAGTTAAATTTTAGGGAGTCAAAAGTTATATATGGACTTTCGACTGCATAGGTTCAGCACCCCTAATCCTCATGTTGGTCAAGAATCAACTGTACTTTAAAAAAGTCAATGTAATAAATGACAAAGGAAGTTTTAAAACAACTAACATGGTTAAAAAGATTAAAGGATGCTATAGACGTGACATCTAAATGCAAAATATGATCACAGTCTAAATTCTGTACTGGAGGGAAGAAATTTTCTATAGACATTTACTTGATCAATTGACAAAAGTTATGTAACAATGTTAAATCTACTAAAGTTTTTAGACTGTTGTGTAAGAGATTATCCTTATGCTTAGGTATCTAAACTAAGATATTAATGTTTATTGTATATTTCTCTAGTTATTCAGGGTTTTAAATATGTTCTCTAAGCAATGTTTTGTTTTCAGTGTAGGGACTGTATACTTCTTATGTAATTAGGACTAAAGGGCTATAATATAGTATATACAAAAGTTATATAATACATATTTATATCTGGATTCTAGGATCCCACTTGTGCACCTGTATCTGTAGATTTTAGCAGTTAATAGATTCAAGTAACTTTCAAACTCAAACTGCACAAAAAAATAAAACATTTTATTTTATAAATATAAACATCTCTTGATATTTCATACTAAGAATATAAAATACAACACATGGCAAAATATACATTAAAGAGTTCATTAAATAATTTAGTTCTCAAGACAAAAAGCTTGCTTTTAATAGTTCTTTTCCAGTTTATAATAATTCTCATCCTCTTGTTCTAGAACTGGAACATTTCTATAAACCTGTTCTCTTAGGAATTTAAAAAAAAAAAAAAAGGAAGACAACAAACAGAAGTAATGAAGATTAAGTTTCAGAATGGCCTCCTCTCCCAAGTTTTGTTTTAATTACCACATTCATTTAGTCTTTTTATAACAAGTAGCATAAAAAGTGTTTGACCTATCTTTAATTTGTCCTTTAATTTAAAAATCTTAACAGTGTATGTGTGTGTGGGTGGGGGGGGGGAGTAGGGGAAGAGGGAAAGAGACAATCAAAAATCAGTCTACAGATGGGCTCTTTTGCTTGGATATCTACAGGTTTAAGCAGGTAAATATATGGCCAATAGAACATCAAGAATTTTTATATGCAAAAAAGTTGTTTAATTTACTCTCCAAACATATTGCTTAAAGAATCAAATGATAGCTAGAAACCAAAGTGTTTGACCTATCTTCTATTCTACTGGGAAATGTGCTCAGAGATCTTTGCAATTACAAAGACAGTTTGTCTGCTTCTTTAAGTTTTGTAAAAAATGGGAGAAGAGAAAATCACCTGAGTCTTTTGGTGAAAAGATAATCACATCCCTAATGAAGTCTTAACCAATCTGTAATACTAGTAATATATACTCTTACCCATTAGTTACATACACCATGTCCCTAGCTATAAAAAATAAAAATTGCAACTGGATAACAGATTAATATTCCTTAACACTATGAGCTAAATATCATTTTTTTCTACCATCAAATTGCAAAATCTTTAATCAGATTTTATTCTTTTATAAAAATTTAAAATAACAACACATAAATTCCTGGTAGCTACATCAAAAACAAAATCATTCAAGCTGCAAATACTCGCCTAGCCCCACTAATTTTCCCTCACAGCCCTGAGAGATCAATGAATCATTTCTCTATACGTGAAAGTATAATTACAAATGTTTTACACTAACTTATTCTACTTTCTTAAAAAGCAGATTTCTTTCATGCCATTTATAGCATTTACGAAGTATTTCATAGGAAAACATGATTGCAGAGATTTCTTCAATGTATAATAAATGGAAATCACTACATGACTCTATATCCATATCCTATTTTCTAGTCACTGGCCAAGTTTCCTGCATAGTACTTCATTCCTTACAATGGGATTTCATATATATTTCACCATTTAATTGGATCCTCACGACAATTCTGTGAAGGAAAGCCAACATATGTCAAGAACTTCTACATGCCAGCCTCCACATTCAGCATTTTGCATGAATTATCTCTTTAACACTAACAATAATCACATGAAATTGATGTTGTCAATCCCTTTTTACAGAAGAGAACACTGAGAATAAGAGAAGTTAAGTGGCCCAAGGTCACATGCTAGTGATCAGAAGAACCAACTCTTGAGAAACAGGTCTGCCTAACTCCAAGGCCTCTCTGTTCTTTCCCTACAGGATGTTGCTTTGTCATCACAAAGAAGGAAACGGGTCAGAGGCTAAGGTACTTAAACAAGGCTGTTTAGCATGTGGTAAAATAAGATTTCAACTTAAGATCTTCTGATTCTGAAACTCTTCTCTCTATAGTATCAAGACATTTCACAATCATTATAAAACATAAAAATATAGCCAAAGTATCAAATCATGGCTCCAAATTTTCCCCTGAAAATTTGAAAGAAGCAGTACAATATATTAAAGTGATACTTATACTTCCATAGGAGCTTCATAACTTACAAAAGGTCTAATGCACACAACCTCCTTTGCTTTTGCAATAGCAGCTAAGGTGATCTTCCCTCACTGTGCCTCCCCCTATAGTCAGCACAAAAATTCAGACTTCTTCCTTTGTTCAACCACTAGGCCAATGCAGAATGAATATCTAACCCAGGGGAGCTGGGGACTGTGATTCCCCAACCCTCTCCTCTCGTTATCAAGTTACTCACCTGATACCATCCCTCAGTGCAATGTGCATTCCCTCCAATCTCTTTCTTTTCCTATTCTTTTCCCAACTTCTGCTCCATTAACCTGAAAGAAATCTTATCTTGTTTGTTAAATTCAACCCTGTAATAACTACTTACAGCCATTATCCAATTCCCTTGTACATTTTTCTTGTATATCTCATGTGGCTTCCTGCTCCTGTTAAAGAAACATTTCCCAACTTTACTAAGCAGACACCAGGAAGAAACACATGTGAAATGTGAATTTCTATAAGAAAATTGTTCTGGACTGTCTTTAAAAAGTTAGTATTAAGGAAGGAAGGAAGAAAAACAGAGAGAGGAAAAGGGTAAGGAAAACTACTCTAGATTCTATCTTACTTATTTATTTTTTAAATATGTTTTTATTGATTTAAGGGAGAGAGAGAGAAACATCAATAGGTTGCCTTCCAAGGACCGAACCCGCAAATCTGGGCATGTGCTCTGACCAGGAATTGAACCAGTGACCAACCAGTGGCCAACCAGTGACCTTACATTGCACATGACAACGCCCAACCAACTGAGCCACAGCAACCAGAGCCTAATCTAGATTTTAAAAGGATAAGGAGACATAGGCAAATATTTTTTAAAAAGTTATGAAAGAAATTTTGGGAGCAACTGGAGAATTTAGATATGGACTAGATTTAAACATGACAATATAAGATTATTGTTATTTTGCTGAAGTATTTCTGAGTCAAGTATCACAATGTTTGAAATCACTTTCAAATGGTTCAGTAATACCAACTCCTTTGAAATGTAAATAAACACAAGAATGTTTGTGGCAAAACACTGATAATTGTTGACTCCAGGTTGAGAGTACTTAGATATACACTGTAAATTCAATAAATTTTTCTGTACATTTAAAATTTTCAAAATGTAAAGTGGGGTTTAAAAGGAGAAAGATTAAAAAGCCATCAGAGTTTCCACTTGTCTTTAGATTTCTAGTATTTTTTGATAGAGCAGAAATAAGAAACTTCTTCCCTCTTTGGTCGACACAGTGCTAACCTGCTAAATCTTAGAATGGATTATCATTCTAGTTAGATTGCAGAAGGATACACAAAATTACAGCACTGCTCTTTCTTTCTCCTCTGTAAACAAATGTCTTTGACATCATAATGCTTTAAACATTAAACTATACAATTTTCCCATGTTACCAAAGATGAAAATCTGTGGTGTACTGTACAAATATTTCCCTGAACTCTACAGTGTATAGTCTTCATTTGAATGTCTTACACAAAGGTAGAAAAAGGGTAAAGAAGCAAATTACATTTTCATAAAAATCTTTAAATAATTTGCATATATCTTATACAATCTCACAGTTCTTCCCTTTTCTGTTAATTCTGTGACAGATACTTTTTATATTCTTAAAGGGCAAACCACTCTCAGAGACCCAACTCCTAGGCAAAGCATGCAGAAAGGAGAAGAACAATAAACCCAATGAAAAGGTAAAAATGACAGCTAAGGTCACCAGTTTCTGCTGGAATACACAACCGAGAAAACACTACTTAAAAATTTTAAGAACTGCTCTAACTGGTCTGGATCAGTGGATAGAGCATCAGCCTGTGGAGTGAAGGGTCCCAGGTTGATTCCAGTCAAGGGCATGTACCTTGGTTGCTGGCACATCCCCAGTAGGGGGTGTACAGGAGGCAGCTGATCTATGTTTCTCTCTCATCGATATTTCTAACTCTCTATCCCTCTCCCTTCCTGTCTGTAAAAATCAATAAAATATATATCTTTTAAAAAATTTAAGAACCTATGCTTCTTCAAAAAACAATTACAATATATAACTGAAAACTCATTCATATAGTTCACAGACCATTTTCCTCTATTAAATTAGACTTAAAATGTATCACCATTCCAGACTCTTAGGAGCTATTGGAAAATAAATTTGCCACAAAATCACAACACCCTCAAAGGTAAGAAAAAGCAGAGTTAACTCAAATTCACTTTAAAATGTATCAAAATTTAAAATCCAAAAATATTTTCAGAGATAATTATTTGCTTCAGCTGCTATACTAAAGATGCTTTCTTCCTACACATAGGCCCTTCTTCGAAGTTGCGCTTTCCCCACTTGTTGAAAAGGCAACTTGGTTGTGAAGGTTCTTCAAATGACAGTGGCTGGGTAGTGCTGGACAGCCTTCGGAACAGGAGGCAGATGAATTCTTCTTCCAGCAAGTCAGAATTTAGAATATGACCATCAAAAGCTAAACTCAACAGCCCTAACTGACCACTGTCCACTGATAAGAAAGCTGAGAAAACCATTTGGCAGAGAAACAAAAACAAGAGTACAAGCAGCACCAGAAAAAGAAATGGAGAATAAGTGTCTAAAAACATTCAGTTCCATGGAAGCCTGGCTGTACATCCTGTACTTGAGTTCTATAGTTTTCGGTACCAGGATATTTGTTCTCAAAAGAATTTCCTTTAAAAAAAAGGTAAATATGTACTTCTACTTAGGTAAAGAACTTCCAATGGAAACAAGTGAGTTAAATTAGCATTTTATATAATTAAGAGGTAATATGCAAATTGACTGTCACACCCTTGCACAAGATGGCCGGCAGGGGAGGGCAATTGTGGGGGACCAGGTCTGCAGGGAAGGGCAGTTAGGGGCGACTGGGCCGGCAGGGGAGGGTAGTTGGGGGGGGACCAGGTCTGCAGGGGAGGGCAGTTGGGGGCAACCGGGCTGGCAAGGAAGGGCAATTGGGTGGGCAGGGGAGCAGTTAGGTGTCGATCAGGCTGGCAGGGGAGTGGTTAGGGGGTGACCAGGCTGGCAGGCAGAAGCAGTTAGGGGCAATCAGGCAGGCAGGCAGGTGAGCGGTTGGGAGCCAGCGGTCCTGGATTGTGAGAGGGATGTCCAACTGCCTGTTTAGGGAGTGGGGCCTAAACGGGCAGTCGAACATCCCTCGAGGCGTCCCAAATTGGATAGGGTGCAGTCTGGGCTGAGGGACACCCCCTCCAGTGCATGAATTTCATGCACCAGGCCTCTAGTATTAAATAACAAAAATATGATTAGGACACAGCAAAGCCTGGGATTTAACTATGACTCAATATATTCTTCCCCAAAATAGGATGTTAACCTTATATAGGGTTACCTGAGAAGATAGAACAAGTTATTCTTCTCCAAACATTTCTTATTTTTTATTTGCTTACTTTTCTCAGCAATAGAATAAAACATTTAAAATCCATGTTTAAATATAATGAGTATAATCAAACATATATTCAAATATGTCAAAAATGTATCATATTCTTTTAGAGAAAAGAAAAATATAACGTCTTTCTTTGTGTGCAGGAGGGGCAGTAGAGGAGGGCAGTTAAGTGCCTGAGTCCTGGAGACAGACTCCTAGGTTTGATGCTGGTTCTATCATTTCCTAATCCTGTGACCTTGTAACTTCTCCTGCCTGTTACTTGTAGCATAAACTTAGTATGATAATGGAATCAATCTAGTAGGGTTGTTATGAAAAATAAATGATGTAATATTATGAAAAAACCTAGGAAACAGTAAGTGTTCACTATTAATATTATTTTTACTATTGTTAGCTATTATAGTAAGAGGGTAGATTTCATAATCTGTGACATCGTAAAACTAAATTCCTCGAACAGAGTCATTCTTTGGTAGTGCAGAAAATGAAAAAAACATCAAAATGTGTGATTATGTAAACCTACATTAAGAAAAACCATAATTTCTATCGTGGGGCCTCACAACAATAAATTAAGAGGTATTTTTTCATGAGGAATAACTTGCCTTCTGATAATATTTTGTAAAGCTTTCCTCAATCCCTGACCATAGAAAAAGCCCACACAGATACAGCAAAGCCACAGGATAATCTACTGATGTTAGAGGAAAGTAAAAATCTTGAAGATTTTACAAAAACAGATCAAATCTTAATTCTGATATCAAAAAGTTTGAATTCTGAACCATGACTGGTTCAGAGGTAACTATGAAAATTCATTGTTATGGAACTTTTTGCAACATCATCTGGAGTAGGCAATCATATATAGTTAAGAAAGAACTCAAGACATTGTAAGGAGAAAAACAATTATTGCATCATGAACACATGACACATGACTTACAAACAAGTAGTAAGACCAGATATAAAAGAACCAAACGGAAAGGTAAAAAACCATGTGGGAGGAAATAAGGGAGGGAAGGAAGGAAGGAAGGTGGAAAGGAGGGAGGACAGACCATTCTAAATAATTTCAGCTATTTGGAGGGAGAGTAGAAGAACCAAAATATCTTAATTTTTATAAGAAGTCCCAAAATTCTTAAGTAATAAATAAATAAATAAAATTTTAAAGGGGCCTGTACTTCCTTCCCTATACATTCTGTAACTCACATTCTCCTTCAGCATATAGACATTCACAACAGTCCTTCATTCAGTCAAAAATACTGAATCTTTACTTTCAAAATGTGATTCCCTAGACTTTTTGAGGTTCCTCTCCCACTATACATAAGGAAGATAATAAAACAGCTTGAGAGCTTATATTTCTGATTCCCCCACTTCCTCTCCTGGGTCATTTATGTTATAGAACACTTCCAAATTGCAAACTCTTATGGAGAGCAGCAGCCTTCTTCATTTTCATTTATATAAAGCACATAAAAAAATGTGTGTAAAGGTAAAGCAGATGTCTGACCAAATTAGGAGCAAAATGTACATAAGTAGGAGACTTCCTCCTAAATTCCATGTTTCTCTCAACTTAGACATAGTTCCTTTTTCTAAAAAGAGAAGATTAATTTTCTTAGGATGCTACCAAGTTGCCACAGTCATCTCACAACCAGAATAATATACTCAAAGATGACTTTTAGTAGCGTCTTCAGAAAACTGAGGAGCAGGGGCAACTTTCCCATGAATAACATTAACACCAAGTGACACATCCCTTACAAAACAATGAAAGGAACAGGTATCTGTCCTACCACTCCCTTCCCTGAGATCAAAACAAAACACAAAAGAGTGGCTAGTGGCTAAAGTTTAAAAGTGAAATGGAAAGTTGGCATTCTACTGTTACCAATTTTAAAAAATTATTTAGTGATTACAAAAGTATCTTTTCAGACCTACAGCAAAAATAGCACACTGAATTCCTCCATACCCTTTTCTCTAAGTCAACAATTTAAGCAATGGCTCCAAACTCATATCCTTTTGTGCAAACTCAATTCTACCTTTCAAAAATAAAGTCAATATGCTAATCAAGTGTAACCAATCAAACAAGCACTAAGAATTGTATCCCCCTTGATTTTCATATATTGAAGTTCTAATTCCCAGCACCTCAATGTGATCTTATTTGGAGATAGGATCTTTACAGAAGCAATCATGGATCTTTACAGAAGTACACAAGTTAAACTGAGGTCATTAGGGCGGGTCTTAATTCAATGTAACTGGTGTCTATAAAAATGGGAAATTGGGACTAAGACAATTTCTGATGTGTTAAGTTGTTCTGAGAGCCCTAACAAATTAATACATGTAGCAATAGAGAACTAATACATACATATACTTCATTCAAAATAACTTCTATTGGCTGCACCTAAATTAGCTTCAATTGAATCCTTGAATGCAGGATTCAAGTAGATGACCAAAACTCCCAAGTCTCTAGTCTTTATTCTAGAAAAAGACATTAGTCCAGATCAGAAAATCTTAGACCACAGATTTATTTATTTTTTAGTTAGCTGGGACTCCTGCAATCATATAATCTAATCTACTCATTTCAAAAACTGTTGCTGCTTTTAAACACTGAGCATATATTAATTCCTCACAAGAACCCTATGAGGTACCAGCACCATCAATTCTATTTTTAAGATGAAGAAACTGATGTCTAGAAGTTAAGTAAGAAGCTAGTAAGTAGCCAGGATTTAGTAAACTGAGGTGCCCAGAGAATAATTTATAACTCTCCAAAATCATAGTTAGTCAGTAAGCTGGAACTAACCTAATGGTTCTTTCTCCCACCTTCAAATCTTTTTCTTAAATAGTTAAATAGAAAAGCTTTTCCTTTACTTGCTATATCCAAGCTTTGTATTTCTACCTTAGAAATATTATATATTTGCCTATCTGCCCTCCTCCTCTAACCACAAAAATATGGTTACCCATTTTATTCCACTCCCTGAACCCTCAAATGCTGTTTTCAATTTCTGATGCTTTTCTTGCCACTATGTTAATCATTTTTATATACTGGAACAGAAGATTTCACTTCTACACAGTTTGGGAAATACTGCTTGAGCTTAACATTTGATACCAATTAAAATACAAATATACCTGGAAAGAGTAATATGATATTATTAGTTATCTGCATTTTAGTAGGAATAAGTCAGAAAACAGGCTTTGAAACAAAGATGGCAAGACAACCATGGCAAAGTTTTAAAAATGACCGTGCCCTAAGTCACAGCTTGCCCACAAGCACCTGACGAAAGAATCAGTCTGTTCTGGGAGATCTGGGATTGGGTGCTTAAGTTAGCCTGTCTTTGGGCGTCTGAACTACAAGATATAAAGCTCAGGAGGTGGTGGCAACCATGCTTCCCTTGACCAAGAATGGAAACATGGAGAAAGCTAGTCTGCAGAGTGAGACAGATGCACAGGAGCTGCACACTCCTGAGAGTTCGAGGGAGACCTGGCTGCATCTGGTTCCTGGGTGCTTTTCAGGCAGCCCATCTGCACCTCTGGCCCTGGATCCTTTGGCATCCCCTCTGACACACCCAAAAAACAAATAACTTCCCCTTTTTGCTGAAGTTCATTTGAAGCCAGTCCCTTGCAATCAAAAGCGAATTAACATGGTCAAAAAGTAGTCTCCTCCAAAGTTGCAGAACATTTTTGAAGGACTAATAACTTCATGTAAAAACTAAGTTTCTCAGCAAAAATAAAGCAAAGTCAAAGACTAAAACTAAGGCAACTAGGTATCAATAGTACTTTCCAATGCCTCACAACATATTTCATCATTCACACTAGTCACTGGAGGTAAAATACAATAAAGAGTTACAAAGCCTGTGCTTACAATTAGATTTTTCTAGGGAAATAAAGAAGGAAATAATGCATTAAAAACATGATTTTATTCTATGTAAGTAACTACAATAAAAGTAATAATGCTTTACAGCCAGAATTGAAACTGAGGTAATTTATTCTAACATATCCTCTTTTGGTCCAGAAAACGAAAAGCCATCCAGACAAGGAGGCTTATCCGAGATTACCCAGACATTGGAGGGAATGATTGAAACCCAGCTCTTTTGAGTCACAGTTCCGAGGCCTTGCTACAGTGCAATGGTATGGTACAGCAAAGACTATCACGATTCTGTTCCTGGCTCCTTGTTCAACAGACATAGCAATCCTGAAACTGACCTGATTCTCTGTTCTGGGCTGGCATGAACCTGCAGCAGGCACTTTCCTCCTGAAGCAGATGTGGACAAGTATTATATCTATGATGAAAGAAAGAAAAAGAAAACCCAGTTTATTTTCAGAATATGTTTCAGCATCATGAGTCATTCATTTTCTACTGATTCTCTATTTCTTCATGTGTTGCCAATGGTTTCATACTAGAACACATGGCACTTTATTTTAGGTAGGTAAAATTTGCTATTCAAAATCCATAAAGAACACAGAATCATTTAATGATGGTCTCTACAGACCATCTCGTTCAGCTTCTTCATTTTACTGGTGAGGAAACTGAGACCCGAAAAAGTTATGAAAAGAATCAATGACAACAGTTATTTAGCAGCAAAGCCAGATTCAGAACCGAATTCTTCCCACTTCCAGTCCAGAATTAATGTGTACATCACAAATCACTTTGTTTCATTTTAGAAATTCAAATATGAGCCAAAAAAAATTTTAAAAAAGAGAGAGAGAGAAAAATTCATGTCATTTCTTTAGGTGCATTTGTCAAACATCTGAAGATAAATGTGCTGTAGAGCTGAACTAATTTGCTCTAAATTAAAATCAGAAAACATTGCTTCCTCACTCAATGGTTATAACCCAACCTTGAATTAACTTGCCTTGTAGAGGATATTTAAATGTTTTTTATTTACCATTCAATATTTTAATATGAAAACACTAGTATTTGAATCATAATATCTAGGTTCTGATCTTTCTTAACTCAGCTCTCATCAAGTTTTAGGATATTAATTGTTTCTTTGTTCTCAAAGCTCTTTTATTCAAAATAAGGAGCTGGGATTAATTCCCAATGATCTTCTAACTCTGAAACATTTTACATAAGAATAGTTTCATCTTTCAGCAACATTATGCTTTGCTGATCAACTATTTGTTCTTTGTTATATATTTGTTCATCTCTTTGATTATATTATTACAATAGGTTAAACATAATCAGTAATATTGCCTTCATATGTAGTTAATTATCACTCAAAAGCCTGTGCAACAATAACCTAGTTTTGTTATATCACTTTTTTATTTTGTAAGAACCCAGCTGGAAGTGGAAGGAAAACATTTTTAAAAATCTACCTTTTAGTGGTTTCTAAGAAACTTCCTGAATCTTTTCCCCAAATCATTCATTTAGTTGCTCATTCAACAAGTTGTTACTGAGTGACTTGTCAGATGGCAGACACAGCCTTAATCAGAGAGAAGTCTTTAAAACAAAATACCTCTAGTGAAGTACTGAGTGACTTTAGAAATTCAAGTAGCAGTGAAGGAGTAGGTAGAAGTGATAAAATGTCTCCTTAACTGTAACCTCGGAATATGCCTTCTTTATATTAATTGCTAAATACAACAGTTATTTGTAACATATTTTAAACTCAAAGCAAATAATAGAATGAATATACAGGTACCTGTTACCCAACTCAAGAACCTAAATATAGGTTAATGGTAATGTTCTACTGAGTTGTCCCTCTCTATCCCATGCCCCATCTCTTTTATCCCTTCTGTCCCTGTAACTGCTATCTTAAAATTTGTGTTTATCACTCCTTTGCTTTTTAAAAAGTATATTACATATGTACCCACCCCCCAACAACATCATGCTTCATTTTGTTTGCTTCTGTTTTGGTAAAAGTGGTATTAAACAGCTCCTGTCGCCTAGGGTCTGATTTTTCCACTCAAATTTATGTTTTCAAGATTGCATCCATGTTGTTGCATGTAGTTTTAGTTCATACATTTTTCCATTTTCATTGCAGAATAATTCTGCACTGTGATCATGCCGTAATCGAATTATTCATTTTCTTTACAATAGCATCTTGTTTGTCCCATTTTTTTTTCTTTGCTATTATGAACATTGTTACGAAAACTCTCATACACATCTCCTGATCACACAGTGCCAAAGTTTCTCTTTAAGTGTGTAGAAGTTGAGAAATATGCATATGTTCAATTTTTCATGAGGATGGCGATTTTTATTTTCCCAAAAATGTGTTTAATAATTTATAATACCACCAGCAATAGGTATTTCATATTGATCCATATCTCCAGCATTTGGTCATGCCAACTTTTTAATTTTGGGGTGTAAAATGGCATCTAATTGTGGTCTCAATTTGTATTTTCTTACTAATATACTGAGTATTTCTTCAAGTTTTTTGGCTAATTCATATTTCCTCTTTTATGTAATGCCTATTGATATCTTTTGCCTAATTCCTCCTTAGTTGTTTACCCTTTACTTACAATTTCATATAAATGTATTAGATGATGATTATTTGGTGTTACCCACTTTGAATTACCAGGTACAGGCAAGTGATGCCATAAAGAAGCAGAAATAGCAGAAGGCCAGAGAGAATTGGAAACAGAAACCTAAAGTACCAGTGTTTTTCTCAACCCATTTTTTGTCCGTTAATGCACTATAGATGTCTGAAAGTATCAGAAATCTAAAATATGCAATTGATCCTGTTTTAGAATCTTTTATTTTCATATAAATTCAGCTAGGGCTAAATGCTTTGATATGATTTCAGTATACTATAACTGCAATATAAAATAATTTCAGCTATCAGTTTTAAATCACAATTTAAATAATAATTTGGACAGTCCTCATTTTGACCCTCACCTGTTACATTTTTTTATTTATTTCATGCTTTGTTTGATTCCAATTTAGAATAAAGTCAGTGTTATTGTCAAAAGGGAAATTCTATAAATTAGAACACCACACAGACCCAATTCCAGACTTGCGTAGATAATTGGCTGTACCTCCTCAGACTAACCATGTCTTTACGTTGGTTTTCTTACACCTACATGAAAATTGTGCTAGGTAAATTCTAAGGACCTCTGAATCACACGTTTTTGCTTGAAGATCAATGAGAAATAATTTTTTTTTCCAGAAAGCCCCAAAAGAGTTTTAGGAATCTCTTTCTAAGTGTTACACAAACCAGGCAGATTAAACAGTAACAGCTAAATGCCTGGAAAAAAATTAACAAGCAGGGCTACAACCCTCCTGTGGCTTCTCAGGACTCCTGGTAGATTACCTGATGAACAGCATCATGCAGGAAAAGTATCAAAAGCCACACAAAATCTGAATCACTCTATATTATGGCTTTGATTCCTAAATTAGCAATCAGAAAGAACTTCCAGATCCACATTTACCACCAACCTTCTACTGTGCTTGAACTCTTTGGGACCATACAATTTTTTTTATTCCCTTTTCAGCAAGAGGTGACAAAAGTGTTGTCCATACTCTGTCTACTAGTATTCTTCAGTCAAATGGAACATACTCCAATTAGACTTTTGCTCCTCATCACATCCTGAAACATTAGGTCACCAATTACCTACATACTGTTAAATCAAAAGGCCAGTCAGTTCTCTTCTTGACATATCATCTGCAGCACAGGGCCTCAAGCCCTGATACACTCTGGCTTCCAGAGAACAAAGACTCTCCTGGCTTCATCCTATTGCACTAGACACTCCTTCTCAGCCTTCTTGGCTTGTTTCTCCTCTTCTCACAGATCACTAAAGTTCAATCATTTACCCTCTCTCTAAGCCATCAACAAATACTATTGTCTATCAACATAATATATCCAGAATCTGACCCCTTCTGATCACCTACATTGAGACTTGACCAGAATAGTAACTTGATCATCTCTCAACTGGACTTTTTGTGTAGCTTAGTACTGGCATCCCAACTTCTACCCTGCCCTATGTCACTCCTTTCTCATCAAAGCAGCCGGTGATCTCGATAATCTAACATAAATCATGTAAGGTAACATCTGTGCCCCAATTCTCCCAATGACTCTTCATCTCAGAGTAAATGCCAAAATCTTTAAAATAGCATAAAAGAATCTACACAATTTGGCCCCCATTATCTCTCACCTCATTCCCTACTGACATCCTTTGCTATTTCTTATACAGGCTAGGCCGTACTCCTGCCTCAGAGCCTTTACACTTGCTGTTCTCTCTGCCTAGTTTTCTAAGAAATCATTATCTCTGTGCGTCTCGCTCCCTCACTCTATTGAAAACTGTTACAATTCTGCTCCCAGAATCCCTAGCCCACTTCCCTGATTAACTTTTCTCCAATGTCATTAACATTAATTTATTTCCCTTCTATTCCTGTTCGTCTATGTCCTCTTACAAAAAACATAAAATCCATGAAGGCAAGAGCCTTTTTTGTTTGGTGCTAACATCTTCAATGTCCATAAAGGTCTGGCACATGATAATCATTCAATCAATAAACATTTTTTTAAAAATAAACAAATGAATAATTACTCTCTTAGGGTTAAAAATTACGAACCTTGAGTTTACAAAATAAGATAATCTAAATACTTAGGGGACAACAGGTAGCTTATTGATGTAAAATAATCATTCTAATATTTCTTCAGCAAATAAATAACAATAACTGAAGACTTCAGTTGACTCTTCCATACACTTAAATAAATCACTATAATAAATAGTTCCCCCACTCCCTCGCTCCCCAAATTACGTTTTAGACTCTTGCCATCCAAAAGGTGACTCGTTGACTCATTTATTTTCCACTAACTATTGTCATATTGAACAAGTGTAGAGAGCTGCCTGAGAAGGCACATGGGCAATTTTCTTTAATTATCAACAGCTGAACTCAGGGCGTAGGCAGAGCCACGCCCTGGGAACATCTTCCCCAATGAGGCTGGACATGTTAATCAGTTCTGACTTCAGAGCAGCCCAGGTGTCAGCAGGGGCGGGTCTAGATATGTAAATCCAGTAATGCTGGGGCCTAGTTAAGAATGCAAATAAGCTCCTTTGATCCTAAGTTTTGGTGTTACTTCCTGGATTTTTGGGATATAAGATAAACCTGCTGTGTGGCTCAGGGTCGTTGTCATTGCAGCCTCTCCATCAGAGAGGAAAGATGGTGTCCCACCCAGTTCCCAATTCAAATCTATCTCTGCGTCTTCTCTATTTCTTTTTTTTTTTTAATAAATCTTTATTGTTCAGATTATTACAATTGTTTCTCCTTTTTTCCCCCCAAATCTCCCCATCACCCGGTTCCCTCCCCCCCACCCCGTTGTCCTTATCCATAGGTGTATGATTTTTGTCCAGTCTCTTCCCATAGCCCCCACACAGACACCCCTTTCCCCCTGAGAATTATCAATCCACTCCCATTCTATGCCTCTGATTCTATTATGTTCACCAGTTTATTCTGTTCCTCAGATTTTTAATTCACTTGATTTTTAGAATCACTTGTTGATAGATACTTCTTTTTCCTCTTTTTAAAGAATACCTTTCAGCATTTCATATAATACTGGTTTGGTGGTGATGAACTCCTTTAGCTTTTTCTTATCTGTGAAGCTCTTTATCTGCCCTTCAATTCTGAATGATAACTTTGCTGGGTAGAGTAGTCTTGGTTGTAGGTTCTTGCTATTCATCACTTTGAATATTTCTTGCCATTCCCGTCTCTTTATTTCTAATATTTCTCAATCCCTGGCCGCCTCCATTTAGAACCGATTCGTTCATCTCTCTTTCTGCGAGGGACGCGGAAAAGGGAGATCCCCGCCATGTTTGGCCCCCGCCGCATTCAGGCCCCCGCAAACAAGGGTTGGTTTACAGACCCACAACACCAACAAAAAGGAAAATATTATAAAAATGTTCACTTCAAACCGGTTCTAGACAAAGAACCAAGCTCTTTGTAAATAAATAAAGTCTAAAAGTAAAGGGCAGATATTTTTTAAGGCTTTAAATATTTTGTTTGGAAATAATTTCCAACTTATAAAAAAGTTGCAAATATAAGATACAAAAAATCACCCTTGTTAATATTAGCCCCTTTATCATTGTGTTCATGTGCTCTTGCACTTTCTTTCCATTCACACAGTCCTTTATAGTATGTTCACCTGATCCAGTATGAATCCAGCCTAGGATCAGGTTCTCTCTTAAGCCTTCTTTAATTTGGAGCACTCCCACAGCCTTTCTTTGTCATTTATGACACTGGCTTTTCTTTTTTTTTTTTTGCTTTTTTTTTCTTTTCTAAGAACACAGCCCCCTCCCTCCCCTCTTATTAAGTGGAACATTCCTCATTTTGGAATGTTCAGATGTTTCTTCATGATCAGATTCAGATTATACAGTCTTGGCCAGAATCTATAGAGGATGAAGTGTCTGTCACCTCAGGGTGTAATATCTAGTCTCATCATATCCACCTGATCCATGTTGTTGTTGGATTGTGATATCCCCCATATAAAAAAAATTCTTATTTTTTAGTATAAAAAAAGAAAGATACAAGTTCACATTCTATGTACCCTGCCTGGGTCTGGAAATGGCCATTTATTTCTCTGAAGAACTCCAGCTGCTTTGTGTTGGTAACAGTATTAGAGACCAAGATTTGTGAGTTAGGTGTGTCCACTGCCCTTTGCTTCTTGGCCTTTCTGTTGAACAGAGCTATTAGGAAATGTATGCATATACATTTTTTGGATACATATATGTTCATACATATACATATGTGCATATATATTTACACATACATTTACATATGAAAACTGATTTCAAAAGTAAATTTATACTAATGCCTTCCATTGTAATCAATCCCCATAGGATTCATTTTTGTCTTTCTCCATTCCATATTTATATGTCTCTCCATCCCAAGTCTTGGCTTCAAAATAACCTCAAGATATTTACTCAACATACAAGTGAGCCAGAGTTGCTTTGTCCACATCACTACAAAAATAAACTATAGTAGAAAGAGTTCAGAATTTGTTTGCAATTCCTCCCTCTTACCTCCACCCAAGATGAGGGTAAATAGTCAAATTCTGTGTCAGTAAGTTACTTAGATTCACTCTTCTCCTTCAACATAGGCACAGTACCAAATTAAATGCAATCTGGTTCATTTGTTTCAGATTTTGCCCATTCCCATCATTATTCTGAATATGGAATATAACATACTTTGAAAAGTCAAAACTATAGGAAAAGGTATACTTTCAGAAGTATCATTCCCTCCTATAAACCTTTGGTTCCATCACCTCCCATCATTTCTTCTTTTTGTAAAGTTAAGCAGGTACATATATGTTTTATTCCTCCACTCCCCTTTTTACACAAAACATAGCACACTGTATATGCATGTTACACAAACCAGCTCAATCCAGACTGGAGGAAACGCTTCCCAAAGCATTGTCTTATACCAAAACCAGACAAAGACATTAAGAGAAAAGACAAGAAATCCAATATCCTTTGTGAACACAGATACAAATATTTTAAACAAAACATTAGCCAGCCAAATTTGCAATATATAAAAGAGATATTACATCATGACCAACTGGAGTTTATTCTGGAAATACAAGGCTGCCTCAATATTTGAAAAATTGATCAATACAATTCACCATTCACTAGAATAAAAAAAAAAACTATGATAATCTCAACAGATATAAAAAAAAGTATTTGACAAATTCAACACCTATTCATTATTTTAAAACCCCTTAGTAAACCAGGAATACAATGAAAACTAAACTGATAAATGGTAATGTTCAAATAAATACAGTTAACATCATATTTAATGGCAAAAGACCGAATGTTTTCTGTCTGTACCATTATACTGGAAAGTCACAGCCAGTGCAATAAGGTCTGAAAAATAAATAAAAGGTATACATTACAGCACAAAAATAAAACTGTCTTTATTCCAGGGACTTGATGGTCTACATAGAAAACCCCACAGAATCTACAAAAAAACCTACTAGATTTTATAAGGGAATTTAGCAAGACTGTACTATACAAAGTTCAATACACAAAAATCAATTGTGTTTCTACATTTCAACAAAACAATTGGAAATTTTTATATATATAAAGTGCCATTTATAATAGAACCCCCGCCTCCTCCCCCCCCCCAAAAAAAAAAAACAACTATGAAATCCTTTGGGATACAGTTAATGAACTATGAGCAGAATCTGTATTCTGAAAACTCCCAAAACAATGATGAGATAAAAATCAAAGCTGATCTGAGTATACCATATTGACAAACTGGGAGACTTGATATAATTAAGATGTATGTCACATCTCCCTAAATTTATCTGCAAATTCAATGTAATCTCAATAAAAATTCTACTAGATTTTTTTTTTTTTTTTTGGGAAACTGAAAGGATGATTCTAAAATTTACATGGAAAAACAAAAGCAACTTTGAAACAAAACAAAGCTGGAGGGCTCATATTTGCTTTACCGACTCGTTATAAAACTACTGGTGACCTGGCCAGTGTAGCTCAGTGGTTGAGCGTCGTCCTATGAACCAGGAGGTCATGGTTCGTTTCCTTGTTCTGCCCAGTTTGTAGGCTCAATCCCCAGTAGGGGCATGCAGGAGGCAGCCGATCAATGATTCTCTCTCATTGTTAATGTGTCTATCTTTCTCTCCCTCTCCCTTCCTCTCTAAAATCAATAAATATATTTTTTTTAAAAAAAAAGAAAACTACTAATGACAAGATAGATGCCTAGATCAATGGAAAAGAACAGAAATTCCAGAAATTAACACACACACGGCCAATTGATTTTTGACAAAATGTCAACCAACTAAATGAAGAAAAAATTTTCAAAATGGCACTAGAAAATTTGGACAGCCACATGCAAACAAAACAAAACAAAAGGATCTCAACCAACCTATACATCACATCACATACAAAATTTAACTCAATATGGATCACAGATATAAAGGCAAAACCCAAAACTATAAAACTTCTAGGGGGAAAAATGTGCGCAATCATTGTGACTTTGGGTTAGGCCCGTGGTCGGCAAACTGCGGCTCGCGAGCCACATGAGGTTCTTTGGCCCCTTGAGTGTGGCTCTTCCACAAAATACCACGGCCTGGGCGAGTCTATTTTGAAGAAGTGGCGTTAGAAGAAGTTTAAGTTTAAAAATTTGGCTCTCAAAAGAAATTTCAATCATTGTACTGTTGATATTGGGCTCTGTTGACTAATGAGTTTGCCGACCACTGGATTAGGCAAAGAATATACAGTACAAGCCATAAAAGAAAAACTGACAAGTTGGATTTCATCAAAATTAACTTCTGCTTTTTCAGATTCAGTTTTAAAAATGAAAACAAGCCGAAACCGGTTTGGCTCAGTGGATAGAGCGTCGGCCGTCGGACTGAAAGGTCCCAGGTTCGATTCCGGTCAAGGGCATGTACCTTCATTGTGGGCACATCCCCAGTGGGGGGTGTGCGGGAGGCAGCTGGTCGATGTTTCTCTCTCATCGATGTTTCTAACTCTCTATCCCTCTCCCTTCCTCTCTGTAAAAAATCAATGAAATATATAAAAAAAAAAAAAAAAAAATGAAAACAAGCCACAAATTGGGGGAAATTATTTGTAAAACACATACCAGATAAAGGACTAGTACACAGAACACATATGAAATCTCATTACTTAGTAATAAGCAACCTAATTTTAAAAAGAGCAAAAGATGTCAACACTTAAAAAAAGATATAGATAACAAATCAAACACATGAAGGGATGTTCTATATGGTTAATTATACATGAAAAGCAAAACCATGTTGAATACTGCTGCTATGAACATTAGCCTTTTTATGGATATGTTCTTTCACTTATCTTGGGTATATATACCTAGTAATAAAATTGATAGTTCATAAGCAATATGTTTAACTTTATAAGAAATCAGTGACTGTTTTCTAACAGGGCTATACCTTTTCACCAGCAATGTATGAGAGGTAACTTCTAGTTAGTCCACATCCTCACCACATTTAACATTGTCAGACTTTAAGTCATTCTAAGTGGGTGTGTGATGGTATCACTCTGTGGTCTTAATTTTCATTTTCCCTGATGACTCGTGATGTTGAACATCTTCCTATGGATTTGTATCTTTCTTTGTAGTGTACTGACCTTGGTGAAATGTCTGTAAATCTTTTGTCGTTTTCAGACAGAGTCATTTGTCTTGTTATTGAATTGTGAGAGTTCTTTAGATTTTCTGGTTCAAATTCTTTGCCAGATATGTTTTGCAAATATTTTTCCTAACCTTTTCATTTTTTAATAGTGCAGCATGCTTATTTTGAAAAAATTAATTGAGCCGTACACTTATGAGCTGTTCACTTCTCTGTATGTAGATATTTGAAGGAATCAGTTAATTTTAAAAAGAGGTAATAGACTGCTCTTTGGAAGGTATTAAAATCATCATCAACTAGTAAATAGCCTGAAGATAATAAATCTGGCCTGCACATACTAAAAACTAAAAAATATGTCTTGATACTCGTAGTTATATGCTCTTCCTAGCATTGGGTCCCTATCAGATGCCCAGACATGAAAACTAAAATTAGCAAATGAGAGAATAACATGTTAAATGCCTCCCTCCTGTAATTCTGTATTGCAATCTGACCTCTGAATTATAGACATTTCAGATTAAGATATACTTTTTGTTAATTACAGAGTAACTTTTAAATGAAAATGTTTAGGTTGATAAGAAAAGCAGAGTTTCAACCTAAAGGTAGTTACATGAAAAACTAACACATGCAATGACTTTCAATAAGCATCTGATTGTTAAATACATATGCTCAAAACATAAAAATAAAAACCACTACATGTTTTTGTTGACAGCCCAGATAGCTTTACATAAGTATTGCTTATTACTCCTTAATCATTCAGAAACTCTCTCTCCTGACTTTATAAGAAGCAAAAATCATATGCTGGCCTTTGGCATATTAATGAAAGTACTTACAAAATATGTTTTAATTTTTATTGATTAAAATATTTAAAATATATTTTTATTCATTTCAGAGAGAGGAAGGGAGAGGGAGAGAGAGAAACATCAATGATGAGAATCATTGATCGGCTGCCTCCTACACACCCCCTACTTGGGATTGAGCCTGCAACCTGGGCACGTGCCCTGACCAGGAATCAAACCATGACCTCCTGGCTCATAGGTCGATGCTCAATCATGGAACCACACTAGCCAGGCATGCTATAAAATACTAGTGGCCCGGTGCATGAAATTTGTGCACATTAAAAGGGGGACCCAGAGTCAAGTCCCCGCCCATCCATATGCACCTCAAAATTGTGTGAGACCCAGGCCTGGCCACCCCCCACCCCATTGGGCTAGATCTGGATCCAGCCAGTCCCATACTTGTCAAGCCCCGCCAGGCAGGGGGCTTAGCCTCAGGTCCCCTGGCCTGGCGCCAGGATGGGGGGCATGGCCTGAGGTCCCCCAGATGATGCGGGGGGCATGCCTTGAGGTCCCCCGTCAAGCCCCGCCAGGTGGTGGACACAGCCTGAGGTCCCCTGTCAAGCCCCAAGGGGGTGGGGGAGGGCGTAGCCTCAGGTCCCTGCTGATTGCTCGTTAAGGCTCCTTAAGGGAACATGGCCTCAGCTGTGGGTGCAGCCATCTGTGACAGAGTGATGGTCAATTAGCATATTCCCTCTTTATTAGATAGGATTAAGCAGAATATATTTTTTGAAGTCAAACAATATAAGTTGTTCTACCATAATACCAATTCTTATTTTCCCTTAACTTATGCCCCAAAGATTTTCATTGTTTACAGTTGGGTATGTACCTTTTCAGACATTTGCTATGCTGAGTATATACGTGTGTGCATGTGTGTGTGCATGTGTGTATACATATACATATATGCATGCCTTCACAAACACAGTGTATGTAACATTTTAGAATTCTATAAACCAAGATTTTAAAAATATTTCAATGGGGCCTTTATAGTTGAGGAACTATAAAACATGAAACCAAAAAAAAGAAAAAGAGCCAAGCCTGGACAGTGTGGCTCAGTGGTTGAGCACTGACCCAGGAACCAAGATGTCGCCAGTTCAATACCTGATCAGGGCACATGCCTGGGTTGCACGCTCAATCCCTAGTAGGGGGTATGCAGGAGACAGACAATTAATGATGTTTCTCTCTCATCAATGTTTCTATCTGTCTATCCCTCTCTAAAAATCAATAAAAAATATTTTTAAAGAAGAAAAAAAACTGAGTCAAATAAGATAAAAATAAATTAAAATTTAAAATATAGTTGTTTAATGTGGCTTAAAATCTTGCATAAGTTTTGGGAATTTACAGAATATATTATTACTTCTGTGGCAGACACATCTTGGAGTGGCTAGAGAGCCCACAATCCTTCCCTTTTTGGTGCCATGAAAGATCAAAGGATAAGTGACAGGGAGATTTATGGAATGGCTATTTGAATGAATCTCTCACAACCTGACAATAACCTAAAATTCCATTCTCAGGTGTTCCCAGAATCCTCCACTGCCAAAGCAAACAAATCAAAATATAAAGCCTCCTAATGATCGGGTGGATAAGATGACCCACATAGCAAATCAAGTCAGACTTCTTCTCCAGCCAACCTGGTCTTGCTCAGTAGGTTCATGAAAACAGCAAGGTGGCAGGAGAAGCAGTTATGTAAGGGATCAACTGAATGGACTCAGTAAGACTGACTTCACTGACACTACTGTTGAAAACACATTTGCCTGAGTCCCCTATTAAGCACTATCACTTGGCAAAATACATCAAGCCCTCTGCATCACAGAAATGGTGATGGCTGGTCCTCACTACATGAGACAGCAATTCTGAATTTGCCTCTGCCAGCATCGCTATGCAAGGTTAACTTGGAGTGCTGTCCTGCAGGATATAAAGTAGGTTCTGAACACTAACCAACACACGATGTCTCCCATTACAGAATACACTGGATGTAGGAACCAAACAATGATAGCGTTTTGTTTCTTGTCTCAATAATTCTTCTTGTCTCAAGAACTCTGGAATCTGTTGAGCTAGAAGTTTTCATTCCCAAGGGAAAAGATATTTATACCAGGAGACAAAATAAGTGTTTCATTCTACTGAAAGCTGAACTTACAGTGTTCAGGTTTATTTCCTCACAACAGTAGAAAGACCATCACAACCCCATCCAGTTGGAATTACCAGGAGCTCAGACCCTTTCAAGAAGGAAAGACTGGCTCACAACAGAACCTGACAAGCCAATATACTTGATAAGCAGAAGGTAACAGAAATACGAAATCTGATGCAAAACTAAGGATTGCAGCCACCATTTATTTTCTTAATAGTCATCTATATACATAAAACCCTAATATGCAAATAGATCGAATGGCCGAACAACCGAACAACCAGTTGCTATGACATGTGCTGACCACCATGGGGTGCACATGGAACAGGGCAGGCGTCAGCAGCAGGTGGCAGAGTGCGGAACATGGCGGGCATTGGCCGCGGTGGGATGGTGGAGCAGGTGAGCGGGGGCGCCAGACACCAAGGTGGGGCGCTGGTCGCTGTCATCGGGGCGAGCCTCTGGTGGTTACTGAAAATTCTTTGCTCCGTGTGCTGTGGTCCGGCCCCGCGCTCATAACCTGCTGCCAGCACCGGACCCGCTCGCACCCGCTGCTGGTGTCCAGTGCCAGTCCCGATCATTCAGTGCCGTCAGTGGGTGTGAGCAGTGGCTGCCGGCCCCAATTGCCCCTCAGGGCTTCTCCACCTCCCCCTGCTCCTAAGGGACAATCGGGGCTGGAAGCCACCTCTCGCACCTGCTGCTGGTGACGGCCCCACTTGCACCCACTGCTGGCACTGGCCCCACTTGCACCCACAGCCAGCACCAAAGGCAGCGCTCGCACCCACTGCTGGCCCCAATCGCTCAGCGTTGTCAGCAGGTGTGAGCGGTGGCTGTCGGCTCCGATCACCCCTGAGGGCTTCTCCACCTCCTTCTGTTCCTGAGGGGCGATCGGGGCAGCAGCAGTCACTCGCACTCGCTGATGGCGCCAGCCCTGCTCACACCTGTTGCTGACACCGGCCCCAATCGCTCCACGCCGTCAGTGGGTGAGAGCAGGGCCAGCGCTGTCTGCACAAGGGGGCGGGAGCGGGGCTGCCAGTAGACAGGGGACCCAGGGCTGGGAGGAGGCGTGGAGGATGGGCCAAGACCCGCCCCTGAGCCCACCGCAGCCTCGTGGCGCACAGTTCCTTTCAAGGTGCACAAATTAGTACACTGGGCCCCTAGTGTATAATAATTACCCCATCTCTCTCATTAAATACATTTTATTTCCTTTTCCTTTCCCCCATCATGCAGATGGCAAGTTAGCAGAAATTAAATTTAGGTTGTAAAAGAAAGAGTCACAGTGGAATGAAGAGCAGCACATTACCCAGAATCAGGAGCCCTAAGGCACTGCCTCTTGATGTGGTACCTCAGCTTGCATTTAGATTTTTCTCCCACTAGAAAAAGTGCACCAACAGATGGGATAGCAGGGTTATCTCTACCTTTATGTAAGTCGGGAGAAAAATGGGGCAAGAGAAAAGGTAAAGGGAGTGGTTAAATTACCAAAGGGTAGGATAGCTAGACACCTCCCAGGAGGGCTACCACGCTTTGATTTCCCTTTCTTTGCGGATGGCCCCCAGCATACAGTATTAGATGCCTAGAGCTGGACACCAAAAAATGCTAATATGACTTCTAGGAAGTAAAAGAGGTGTGGAAAGTTTTCATTTTAATGTCAAATTATCATATTCATTAATTTTTTTTGGTGCTTCCTCTTACCCCACTCAAAAACTAAACGCCTAACGTAGTGTGCTTTTGCCTTCAGAATTGTGACATTAGAATCCTCATGCCTAACATGCTTTTTCACATCCTCCTATTTTGCAAGAAAGCATATTTACTCCGAAGCTTCAGTTTGTTCATTTTAGCAGCAGCTCAGCAGCAGTTTCCTGTTAAGATGTTACAATGAAGCATCAGCAATTCTCTGCATCTCGTGATGCCACACTAGTGCACAGAGCAAACTAAACGATTACTGATTAACAATGGCAATGAATTATTTTCCTTAAAAGATACTTAATAGTATATAAAAGAATGTCAAGCTCAGCCTGCCTCTGCTCTCCTTGGGCCTTGCTTCCCCCTGTCACTTAAGTCCTGGATCACCAATACAGATTTGTGACAAGAGATACTTAAGCAGTGTCAGCCCCAATCTTTGATTCCAGATCAAGTTATCATTAACATTAATTCACCCAGCCTCTATAGCCCAGATTAGAGGACTAGGGATCCAAGCTTGTTCTGACACCCACTCTATTCTACTCATACCCTTTCTACTGTTCTAGCCTTTTTTATACCTCAATAATTATAACTAGGCTTCTGTTTTAAACACTTTTGGAGGTTCCTAATCTGGTCCCTGCTTTGTCTCGTCCTAGGACTGGGATGCCTGTTTTGGATTACCAGTCCCAATCCCAAAGACTGGTATCAGGACGTTATCTAGAGCCCAGTAACCCAGGAGCCACAGACAATTAATTGTCTGGAGGCCATTCTCATTCTCTCTCCCTCAAGATTCCACATGTTTCTTTACCTTGAATTCCCATTAACAACAGGTTGTGGATGGCTCTCTGGCTATTCTACTCTTGGCATGGCCTACCAAAGAGAACCTTTCCTCAACACCTGTAGCTTAGGTAAGATTGGCTCTAACATGCAGCAATATTTCTAAGTATGAACTCATTCTAGTCCATCCTGTATGATAGTAACCTCTGCCCTACCCTTAAGCTTGACCATACTCTGGCATATCACAAATGCCACAAAACCCTATCAGTTCTTGAGATATAGTAAAAATAACTTACAGAATTTAAAAACAAAGGAATTAAACAGATAAACAAAAGAAAAATATTTTTTGAATGATATGAATTGGAAACTTTGTAATATAAACATAGTATTCCTAGATATTTATATGACAAATTTTTAAAAATCAGATAATTTTTTCAAGTAGAACAGAAGATAATGACTACATTATATTTTGTAAATATATTATAGCATATAGAAATAACCACTTAATTCCAAAGAATTCTGGCTGTAATTTCTTGACACAAAACAAATAAGGTACATCAGACCAATAAAACAATGTCTATACCTAGTCATATAAAATTAGCATCTGGGTTGTTTTTTTTGTAATCCTCACTCAGTATATTTTTCCATTGATTTTTAGAGAGTAGAAGGGACGGGGAGAGACAGAAAGAGAGAAACATCAATGTGTGTGTGTGTGAGAGAGAGAGAGAGAGAGAGAGAGAGAGAGAGAGAGAGAGAGAGACATAGATTGGTAGCCTTCCACAGGAGCCCCGACCAGGGCCAGGGATCAAACCTACAACCTAGGTATGTGCCCTTCACCTTGACCTGAACTGGAATCAAACCTGGGACCCTTCAATATGCAGGCCAATACTCTATCCACTGTGCCAAACCGGTTAGGACAAATTAGCATCTCTTTTTATCAATTCTGATTTCTTCTTTATGATAGAAAGAATTTCTTTCTCTATGATAGAAAACTTAAATTTCTAATTCCACTTAGTGCCAAAAAATAGGATTCCCATTACTTTCTCCAAAATCTAGCTTTGTTAACACTACACCCTTATAAAAGTTGTCCCTTTGCTGAATTTCTCAACACTGATTCCTAAAGATCAAGCCACAAATGGGATCATGAATATAAGGAAAAACTTCGAAGTAGCTCAAGATTATAGGGAAAAGGTGTGTGTATTTACCTTGGGCTCCTTATACGCCAAGAGAGCTGTAGTAAGAACAATTACAATGGATAAGAAACTCCAAATACTGGGGCTAAGGAGGAAAGCCAATGAAACCTCAAACAGATGTTATTAGTACATTATTTAATAACTAGTGGCCCAGTGCATGAAATTCGTGCACATTAAAAGGAGATTAATTAGAGGAAATAAATTAATATTGCTATTTGCCCTTTCTCTATAATAGAAGTGTCAGAGATGAAAGAAAATTAGTAAAATGTATATGAAAACCTTCCTCCTGTCAGAGTCTGGGGCGCACCACGGGACCCAGAGTTAAGTCCCCGCCCACCCACCTCAAAATCACGTGAGACCCAGACCCAGCCAGCCCCTGCCCCCATTGGGCTAGATCCAGACCTGGCCAGTCCTACCCTTATCAAGCGCCGCCGGGCAGGGGACATAGCCTCAGGTCCCACAGTCCAGATGGGGCGGGGGGTGTGCCTTGAGGTCCCCCGTCAAGCCTTGCCAGGTGGGGGGCATGGCCTGAGGTCCCCTGTCAAGCCCTGCCAGGTGGGGGATGTGGCCTGAGGTCCCCTGTCAAGCCCTATGGGGGTGGGGGAGGGCGTAGCCTCAGGTCCCTACTGATTGCTCGCTAAGACTCCTTATGGGAACTTGGCTTCAGCTGTGGGTGCAGCCATCTTTGTGATGGAGTGATGGTCAATTAGCATATTCCCTCTTTATTAGATAGGAGGATTATGTGTTCATAAGTTAAAGTAATTTACTAGCTCTTTAAAGGGATTAGTATCTTATCATCTTAATATTTGAACACACAAAATAACAGTTAATAAACTCCTGTTGAATGAAAAAACAACAAAGAATTTAGATGGCTAGTAAAGAGTGTCAACTGTACTCAGCTGACACTGCAATAGTCAGCTTGGAATGTCAACTGCCAGGGAGGACCTTACTCAAAGAAAACCAAGTGATGTGAGTTCCAAGTCTCTTTTCCCAAAGATATCTCTCTACTGAATAATAAGCATGATGCAAAATGCACCTCACATCATGGATTAATTTCATTTGCTCTTATCTTTTCACCAGGGAATTATTTTCCTCTATTCTGATTTTATATTATAGCCCTTTCCTTAATCTAACACTGTATTTAATATTTAAATTTCAAAAATCCATTTTACTGCTTGTTTATTTTGGTAGGACTTTTCTATTTCAGGTATCTGGGAATGAGTTACTATCTCATTTATTTAGCTTAAAATTACTGTTAATAGAGATGTTATAGTGAGTTGAATGCTCATGAATAGATTGGGTAGGAAAAAATAATAAAACTTTGTTTTAATGCCAATAAGCCATGGCATTCTTTACTAACTAGTCATTTTGCCATCTATAAAGTTTTTTTTTTAATGGTTTTATTGATTTTAAAGGGAGAGGAAGGGGGAGAGAGAAACATCAATGAGGGAAACATCAATCAGCTGCCTTCCTCAACAACCTGAGCATGTGCCTTGACCAGGAATTGAACCAGCAATCTCCCAGTGCAGGGGATGACACTCAACAGAGCCACTCCATCCAGGGCTTCAAGGTGCTTTTTTAAATTGATCTCTTAATGATAATAGATGATGAAATGCAAAAATCTAACTCAAAACCTGTACATAGTACTTACCTCTGCTACTTAGATGAGACAAAAATTTTTAAGATACTAAAATCAATGTAGCCAACATGCTATGTAAGAGCATTTCTAAACTTTAACAAAACTGAAGAAAGCACACACAGATGTGACTATTATCTATAAGCTTAACACCACCAAAGTAACAATTAGGTACAGGAATGCAACCAATCTCCTTACATTAAAATAGAGCTTGCTGAACAGAACTTCTCTGAACTGGAATGACGCTTTGTCAGATGACATTAGGATATGCAAAGCAACTATTCAACTCTGCACTACAGTGGCTGTCAACAAGCACAGTAGAAAAAAAAAAAAAGGCTAGAATATGAGGATCATTTTAAAGATCTTTCAACACTGGCACACAACAGTCAAAAAGTGGCCCATTTTTTATGAAAGTAATTTGGCTGAGAAAATTCAAAGTGCATGAAAATTCATAAAGACAAGGAAAGAATAAGCTTTTAAAAAAATAAGTGCACTTCTCCAGACCAGGAATAGAGATCACTAGTATAGTCATCTCAGAAAGGCTATTCTGCATATTTCCCCTGCCCTGACCCAGCCACACAAGTGCATGTCGGAGGTAATGGTGGCCTTTCCAGCAGCTGCCATGTCTTGTCGGGCTTCCCCATCACCTCCTGAAAGAATAAACACCTATGCCCATCCATATGGCAGTTATGCAACCTAACACAAGCTGGGAATCACTGAAGGCATTTCACTCTGGTGACTCAGATTTAAATCTAGGTCTCCGTGGAAAAGGAGATGGAGAGCACAAATGCATGTCATAACACCATTTTTCATTAATATTTATTGTATAAAGTAAATTCAAGATTTTCTGCTCTTTATATAGGTTTGACAAATAAAGAAGCTTTCAAAAATACCTCAGGTTTGACTAGGTCCAGGTCAGCCTCTGATAGACTGAATGACCCCAGGCAGAAGGATTCCCCTTTACAGAGAACTCTCATTTCCTCTCCCCTCTTTCCCCCCTTTCTCCCCATCATGATGCCATTCACCCACATTGTCCTTTCCCCTTTTCTCCAGCCTCTTCTTTAAGCCCACCCCCAATAGCCATTTCTTTGTGAAATGCTGAGTTTCACAAAGCCAAGATAACTTTTACAGGCTATTAAAGATAATAGAAATACTTTAAACATCAGAACTTCAGAAATAATAAAGCAACAATAAACCAGTTTTCCTCTTGACCACAGAGATAACTCATCTAACTTAGCAAATGAAATGAAATATATAAAGCACATCTGTCATTGATCCAACAGATCAAATTATCTTTTTTTAAAAACATGCTAAAGCCCTGGCCGGTTTGGCTCAGTGGATAGAGCGTCGGCCTGCAGACTGAAGGGTCCCAGGTTCGATTCCAGTCAAGGACATGTACCTTGGTTGTGGGCACATCCCCAGTGGGGGGCGTGTAGGAGGCAACTGATCGATGTTTCTCTCTCATTGATGTTTCTAACTATCCCTCTCTGTAAAAAATCAATAAAATATATATTTAATAAATAAATAAAAATAAAAAACATGCTAAGTCATATTTAGTTCAATTTTCATGGTGACCTAGTTGTAAAATGCTTCAGGAGCACTAGTAAGGTTTTCATGTTAAAAATATGGTCTTTTCTAAGTGTTTTACTTTATTATTTAAACAATAAATTCAGACAAAATTTTTTCCATCTGATTCATTGCTGGTGAAATCTATTGATTTTATTATTTTCTATAATTCTGATTTAAGTCAATTTCAGTTTTCACCAAGAAAATTCTATCAATCCCCAATATTTATATCAAACATATTAGGCTTCCCTAATAATTTCAACTAAAAGTAATCTTTCTACTTACTAAGTGTCCATAGACTTTGATAGCTTTCAGACAGACTATTCACATACTGTTCAACTATTTATTCATCTATCTTATCTCCACTGTATTATAAAATTATTGAGAGCAGAACTATCCATGTAGCTCCCATAGTACCTAGTGCAGAAAACAATAAACTATTTCATAACTATTTAAGAAAAAATTTTTAGAATTATTATTACACATTATAGCATCATTTGAGAGTCTATTTACAGTGTATGGTCATTTTGGGTAATAAGAACTAGGTTCCAAAAGCAAGTTAAATCCTTTATACTTGATCTAATTTAGTCACTAATAATTACATAAATAAATCAGGTGAAATAAATTAGGCAATCAATACACAATGATTTTTCTAAAAATAACTGACATACAGTTTAATTTCATACTTGTTCATTTAACTATGGCATTTATCATCTAAATCAGCAAGTACTGTGTTTTAATGAGCAGTGTGCCATAAGGAAAGAACTTGGGACTTCAGAATCAGAAAGACCCAGTCTTTAAACAAGGAAATTTGATTATATTTACTAAAGGTTTCCTAGGGTGAAGAAAATAAAGAAACATAATAAAACATGCATTACCATTCTCTCACTTGATAATGAGTAGTTTTAGAATTCCTAGGAGTGACAGTAAACATTTATTTTCTTAAGACTTACATAATTTTCTGACAACATGCTTATTACTTAAGTACATTCATTAACTCAAAGTTTATTGAAGGCCAACTACATGCCTATGTCTATGTGTTAGAGAATAAAATCTGTTGAAATACATTATGTAATATGTGGTAATGTCCTACAGCTGTTTATTCAGCTACACTATACTTTTCCAAAATAGTTAACACAGTGATAACAGGTACTTAGTATCTCTTGACTAACTGCCCAATATTTATTTCTTTATACTCTGTTACATGCAAGAATAAAAGTTCCCGAGTGATTAAATAAATAAGTCCAGCAAAGAGGAATTAAGAAGAATGCCATGTAACTGAAATTTTACATGATCATATCTAAGGCTGTGAATGAACTACCTGGTGGAAAATTATCAGCCATTTCCCTGGTTACCTGTCACCCCATTTATAGGAAGTTCAGGGAAGAAACATATCGTTGGGTGTTTTTCCTACGGAACCAAGGCAAAGAATCTGAATTTGTACATGCTAACCTCTTCACCTCTGAGAACAAAAATATCAACAACATTCTTGTATTTGCCAACATTTTTCAAAATGAGCAAGATCATTATGCTTTTAGTAATGAAATACAAGTCACTATTGTACCACAGTTATGTAAGATGTTACTACTGAGCAAAGGGTGATGGGTAAAGTTTACATGGGACTCTATGGTAATTTTCACAATTTCCCGAGTTTATAATCACTTCAAAATTTAAAAATATATCAATAAGGTAATGCAGTTTGAATAAACGTTAGAGAAATTAAAACAAGTTGCTTTTCTAAAGACAAATACTTAAAAATGTACTAAAAGATTTGGATGTTATTAGAAAGAATACTTATGGGATTCTTTTTAAAGTGTTAAGTCCTATCTATCTATATAAAAGGCTAATATGCTAAGTGTCCTTCCCTCCACCGGGTAATGACGTCATGTAGCAATGCTGGCTTCCTCTCCCGGCTTCCTCTCCCTAGCAATGACTAGCCTCCTTGCAGTTCTTCAGCCCAGGAACATGACTTGCTTTATAGCCAGGTGCAAACACTTCACACTGTAACCAAATGTCTGTGAAGTGTTTTCCTGTGCCTCATCTCATTTGATCCTCACAGAAGTCCTGGAGTAGGTAGAATGGAGACTCGGTGGAATCCTCTTTTTCCATTAGACGGAATATGGAGATTTAGAAAGCTTGGAAATTTGACCCGACTGAAAAGAAGTTAAGAAATGGTGGACCCTGAAAATGACTTCAGGTTTTCTCACTGTGCAGAATATAGTCAAACACTGCTGCAGCCCTAGCCTGTTTGGCTCAGTGAATAGAGCGTTGGCCTGTAGACTGAAGGGTCCTGGGCACATGCCTGGGTTGTGGGCTTGATCCCCAGTAGGGGGCATGCAGGAGGCAGCTGATCAATGATTCTCTCTCATTATTGATGTTTCTATCTCTCCCTCTTCCTTCCTCTCTGAAATCAATAAAGAAATATATATTTTTTTAAAAACCACTGATGCAGTTAAATATTTTATCCTTTGTTCTCCCTGCATGATCTACAATAATAATCTGCTTTGTGTTGATATTTACTGCTGTGTTGCTGACAATTACCTGAAAGAGAAATTGGGGTGCTTCACTGGGCTGGAAAAAGTTTAGCTACATCAGAAAGCAGGTCTAATTAAGCAAGTTTATTCTATATCTAGAAAAAGCTAAGTTGACTTGCGCATGTGTGATACATATAAAGCTCTCGCTGGCACCAACTGCACGTGTGTGTTTCCATATGTCATTGTTGATCATGAATTTAGTTGACACTTCTACTATAGAGAAAGGGCGAATAGCGATATTAAAATATTTCTTCTAATTAATTTCCTCTCAATGTGCATGAATTTGTGCATGGGGGCACTAGTATACAATAATCACCTCCTAAGTTAAAGAATTTATAAAGAATAACTTAGGATGCTTTACTTATAGCCCGAGACAATAAACAAGGTTCTCTGCAGATAAGTTACTTGTCCCCCCCTAAAGGAAATAGCAGATAATACAAAATCATTTGGCATGACTTTTTAATATCAGATAATGGCTATGTAACAGATTTCTATTTTTCTTAGGCTAATATTAAATTAATTGGCCTCCTTTAAATCCATACTGGCTAGAGAACAGAGTAAAACAAGATAGGAAGAAACATTATAAAGGAAGAGGAAGCTGGGCCTCATACTTTAAAATGCAGCAGATTCACCGTGTTGAAAACATTCCTATTACACATGTCAAAAATCACCCTGTATCCCTCTCACAACATAAGTACCAAGGGCTTAAGAAACTGAGGAAAATTAAAAGAATTAGTGTGTTAGAAAGCAATTATCACTCTTATCTAAAGAACTTGGTGTGGAAAGGACTGCCAACAGATGAAGAACCAGAGGCCAGATAGGATAGGCGACCGGCTCAAAGTAACAAAGCTCTCTTGCAGCAGGGATACAATAAGAATTCAACTCCCTCCCTCCCTCCTTCCCTCCCTCCCTCTTGTTAATCCTCACCTGAGGACATTTCCCCATTGATTTTTTTAGAGACTGGGGGGGGGGGGGGGGGGGAAATCAATGTAAGAGAGATACATAGATTGGTTGCCTCCCACACAAGTCCCAACCAGGGCCTGGGATGGAGCCTGCAACCAAGGTATGTGCCCTTGACTGGAACTGAACCAGGGATCCTTCAGTCCTCAGGCCGGTGCTCTAACCATTGAGCACTGGCTAGGGCAAGATTTCAAATCTCTTAATTTCTGGGTCTCTGAAAGTGTCAGTATAAATAGGAACTTGTCTTTTATAAGCAGAACTAATGAATACCTTTAAGAAATTAGGCCATACATAAAAAAATCCTACTTAGTTGTATTTTTTTCCCCATTCAATAGTCTTCTAAACCCAAAAATACAATTACAGTAGTACTTTAAGTCCCTGTGGCTTCACATAGATCTAGTTGATTTAAAGTTACTGATCTAAGCAACCTCAATGCATTAATGACAGTAGCTCTCTACGTAGGGACTCAGTTTCCTCAAGGTTTGACAGTATCTGCTACTGGGTTAGTATACGATAGAAGAGTGGTCATGGTACACTCTTACTAGTAAATCTCAAACTTGTTCAAGTAATGCAGCACCTGATCCCCATTGTGCTCTTTTGTGGAATAACACAAAGCAATGATATATTAAACTTAAAATAACTAGGTGCACTAACATTATGCCACGTTATAGACTAATATACTATACACATATAGAAAGTGACAAAAAAAATTTAAAACTTTATAGGAGAAAACTTAAACCTAAGTCATTAATAACTGTCCTTGACTGAAGAAACTGATGTGCAAATTTAATAGTAAGACCATTCTAATAGGGAAACGAAATCAAGGCCCTACTCACACATAACCATTAAAACAGCAGCAGCAACAACATCCAAAACAAAGCAAAAAAAAAAAAATAGTGTAATTGGTCAAAATACAAATAGTATTCATATTAAGTAGGCCAGGATATACAAGTATTTCATATACTAAAAAAACTACTACAGGGCACATCATCACTAGGCTTGTCACAATGGATTACAACATGGAAGATCAATAATCCAATATTTGTTATGTATTATACCCAAGCACATAATAATTTCTGGTTAACCAAAAATGGAGGGAAAATGACTCCTATTACTAACAGACATTACTTTAAATGTTTGGGCTCAAGTCTCACAGCTTATGCAGATACAACACTTAGGGTATCCACTATAGGCTCAAAGCCATGCAGGTACTGAGGGGTCAAACAAGACATGGAAGCCTTAGATGTAAGGACTGAAGGACTCGAAGTTACAGGTTTCTGGGCTTAAGACAGTGATAGCGAACCTATGACACGCGTGTCAGCACTGAAAGGTCCCAGGTTCAATTCTGAGGCGGCCGCATGCCGAGGATGAAACATTTGCTGCTCCTGAGGATGAAACATTTGCGAAATGATGTTTTTTCCTCAAAGTGACATACTACCCGAGTTATGCTCAGTTTTTTGGTGAAGTTTGACACACCAAGCTCAAAAGGTTGCCCATCACTGGCTTAAGATGATATCTAGTGTTCCAAGATTTAAGAGGGTGTGCTAGAGTCTGACATTACACAGACACGGTGGTGAGCATACCAAAAAAACCACACACACACCCAAAAGCCTGCACCAGTACAGTCAGATAAATAAGCCATCCTTAATCACTTGTTCAACCAAATAAAACACACTAAGAAATACTGTCGACTTTATTTCTGGTACTAGACTTTTCACACTCTGCAGGGCTCCCATTGAGTTGTTTATAGAAGTGATATTCTAGACCTATCAGTGTCTTATTTATTAATGATTATGGGAGCCAGTAATAAACTATCCTCAAAAAATTCCTACCAACGAAAGGGAAACAGAAATGTGAACGAGCCAATATGTGCAATAAACCCTATCTATTTAGCTTGAACAGAAGTCATCTACATTACTGTATTATTACATTTGTTTATAATGAATAAATGGATGAATTTCCTAAGTATTTGGCATTTCTTGAGCATGTAATTAGAGCAAGGATAAGGCCATAGGGAAACATGTTAAGGGATTTGGGGGAAGCTTGCCCATGTGTTTAAGAAAAGCAGAAGAGCAGCAGCTGACACACAGATGTGCACTCAATCATACACTAGGTATTTACTGAACACCTATTAAGCATGGCTCATTGCCCCGGCCTTAAATGTACACTAGTCAGCAAAACAGACAGAATGCACATCTATTGGAGCTAGCAGTCATTACACAATACTGTTGGGTTATCTCCTAAACAGTTTTCAATGATTAATCCCATTTTCAGCAATTCCATAATTCAGCAAACATTGAATGAAATAGGAATTCAGAAGTTAAAAAATAAAATCTTGGAGCTCAGTCTAGGGAGAAGAGACAAACAAACAAAAGAGTTAGTAAGTAGGGGTATGACAAAGGGTGCTCCGGGAACACAGGGGAGGGACAAAGCAAGCACTATTCTGCATAGCAGGAAAGGCTCAGGGCAGGATGGGGTAGCATACTTCAAGTCCTTACATTGGACTCCAGGGTCTGCCAGCACCTCCACCACCCTGAGCTCAGCTCTCACCTCCCTCCAGCCAACCCCTAGCTGTTCTCCCTCCTGCTTCAGGGCCTCAGCACCTGCCCTTCTCTCATATCCAAAACTTACTACCACAAATGCTTCAAGCCTCTGCTCACTTTAACCTTTTGCACTCGGATGTCGAGTGTGACTGGACACGGTTAGCATCGGTAGCAGCTCGTATGTCGAGCCACACTCGACACGTAGTTTCACCGTGGAGGGGAAGGGGGATTTTTGTCTATTTTTCCAGTATCTTTTCTTGTTTTCATTAGCATGAAAGGACAAGTAAAATGTAGATGCCGTCTCAACTGATGCCAAAAAAGAAAAAATGAAAAACCGATAACGCATGTGAAATTTATTAGGAAACTAGTACATGATCTTGTTGGGGAATTCAGAGATGGTACACTAACTTCCAGGGGTAGATTATTATTCACTAACTTAGAGCAACGTTTAGATGGAAAGCTCCATATAATCACACCTCACCCTAACAAAAAACACAAAGATTGTGTTGGTTGTTCTAACAGAAAAATCAGAGGAGGAAGAAGAGAAGACGATTTATATTTGCGAAACATGTGAATGTAAACCAGGTCTTCATATAGGTGAATGTTTCAAAAAATATCACACCATGAAAAATGATAGAGATTAAATTATTGTTTAAATGTATCAATAATTTGAAATAAAAAAATTCAAATAAATAAGTTTGTATGAAAAGAAACTCAGTTTTTTATTCTACTGCCGCGCTTTGTAAAAGCTGGGGTATTTAAAAAATTAAATCCCGAGTAGAATAAAGGAATCGAGAAAAAAGCAAGCGAGTGCAAAGGGTTAGCAAAGAGGGCTTCTCATAGAGCCCTCTAAATGACAACCCCATGCACACCTCAGGACTCCACACGCCCTTAATTCCCTTATCCAACCTTGTTTTTCCATGACACTTATTACCAACTGACAATAGGTACATCTGTTGTCTGCGCTCCTCCACCCCCATCAGCATTTAAGCTCCTTGATGTAACTCCATCACCTAGCACTGTGCAGAGCAGATAGCAGACACACAAACTTTTTTTAAAAGAATAAACAAAAGAATGGCTGTCAGAGATGAGCGTGGAGAAGCTGAAGCCAGGCCACACAGTGCTTTGTATAGACCAAGACCCAGTGCTTTAATGACTCTCTGATAATGACTTAGGTAGGATCTACTAAAATATTTTAAGCAGCAAGAGAAATATGTATATTGGAAAGATCAGAACTTTATATTTTTCAAAATTAAAAAAGAAAGGAGAATTCATTTTGGAAAGGGTATGAGGGGAACTGGTGAGAATGGAGTTGAGAGCATTTGTAAGAAAGACCACTGTAATAATTCACTAGGGAAACACAGGACTTAATGCAAGGCCTCTGAGGAGGAGGGGGTTGAATAGGAGAAACATTTAGAAGATAAAAGCAACTGGACCTGATCTGATGCTTACCTGTATGTGGAAACTGAGGAAGATCAAGGAGTGGGAGATGACTGCCAGCCTTCCATCTAGTCACAGGGTAAATGATATGGGCACTTACTCAAATTGAGAAGACAGGAAAGAAGACACTTGGGGGGAAAGATTATGAGCTAAGGTTTGGTCATGCTGAGGTTGACATGCCTATGGAACATCTCAGTGGCTATGTCTAAATCAGCGGTTGGATATGTGAATCTAGAGCTAAGTAGTAGTAGTTGAAGAAATACTTTATAATTTGAGAATTTTTTTTAAATGTTTTTTATTGATTTCAGAGAGAGGAAGAGATAGCAACACCAATGATGAGACAGAATCATGAATGGGCTGCCTCCTGCATGCTCCCCAGTGGGGATGGAGCCCGAAACCCGGGCATGTGCCCTGATCGGGAAGCAAACTGTGACCTTCTGGTTCATGGGCATTTGAGAATTTTTCAATTCTAAATTTTTCTTAAAGAAACAAGCTTTACATATCTTTTCTTAAAAAGCCACATTTTAAAAAATGTTAACACTAAGTATTAGAATTCCCTAATAGTAATTCTTTTTTTAAAAGGTAGTTCTAATAATATGAAAGGCAATTCTATAAGAAGAAGCATCCTTTAAGTGCCATAGCCTTCATAGTGAGATCATGACTGATGACCAAGCCAAAAATAATTTTTAGCAATGTCTGTCATAAACTTCCTATGTTGTTTCAAATACTACTAAAAATAAAAATTACAAGTCAAAAACATTAAAGGAGACCACTACACATATAACAAATGGCTATAACAATGATTTTCAACTAGTGTGCCACAAAAATTTTTAAAACATGCAATACCTTACTGAATAGTCAGGGGCACTGGCCTCTTATTGTCAAATAAAAAAATGACAACAGCCAACACAACTACAGCTGTCCGGTGAGAATGAATCAAAATTATACCTATTTTTTATAAGATCAGCAAAATATATATATTTTGGTGTGTCACAGAGTTTTATTCATTAGCTTATGTGCGCCATGAGATGAAAAAGATTGAAAATCGTGGGCTACAATTTTAATAACTGATAATACTAAGTGCTAACAAGGATGCAGAACAACTGAAATTCTCTTACATTGCTACTGATAGGAATGCAAAATGGTATAGTCACTTTGGAAAACAGTTTGGCAGTACAATATAAAATTACTGATATTAATAAATATACACTTACTCCACCTCCTAAGTACAACTCAAGAAAATTGAAAACATCTGTCTCTCACATACACCTGTACATAATTGTTTACAGCAACTTTATTCATAATTGACCAAAAGTAGGAATTCAAATGTCCGATTCATGAACAGATGAACAAATTGTGATACCACGATATAACAGAATGCTACTCAACAATACAAAGGAACAAACTCAGTGGTGTGTTATAGTGGGCTGGTACCAGCTGGTGAGAGCCCACTGTTAAATTTATAGAAATTTTGCCAGCTGACTCAGATAGCTTAATTTAGGCCATGATTAGAATATTTACAGTGCAATAATTAGCAAATGCTAAAAACCAGGGATTTTTTTTTTTTTTTAACTTTAGAGGGCAAGTTGTTACAATATTTATCAGCTAAGGTTTGGTCTAAACAAGCTACTGATACATGCAACAACTTAACAAATATCAAAAGCATTATGCTAAGTGAAAGAAGACACAAAAGACAACATATTGTATGATCTCCTTTATATGATATTCTAGAAAAGACAAAACTATAGGGGCATTCATTAGTTAATGGTTGCCAGGCCAGCACCGAGAACTTTTTGGTGTGATGGAAAAGTTTTGTATCTTTTTGTTATTGTTGTTATTCCTCACCCATGGATATTTTTTCCATTGCTTGCTTTTCAGAGAGTGGAAAGGAGGTAGGAAGGGGAGGGAAGGGGACAGGGGAGAAGGGAGGGGGAGGGGGAGGGGGAGAGGGAGGAGGAGAGGAAAGGGGATGGGTGGAGAGGGAGAGGGAGGGGAAGGGGGATAGGTGGAGAGGGATGGGGAGGGGAGAGGGAGGGAGAAGGGAGAGGGGAGGGGAGAGGAGAGGGAGGGAAAGGGAGGAGGAGGTGGAGAGGAGAGCGGGAGGGGGACATTGGTGTGAAAGAGACACATCAATTGGTTGCCTATCACATGCTCCAGGACCAGGGGCAGGGAGAAAACCCGCAACCCAAGTATGTGCCCTTGACCAGGAATCAAACCCGAGACCTTTTAGTTCGCAGGTGGAAGCTCTAACCACTGGAAAACAGCACCAGCCAAGATGAAAAGTTTTATCTTTATTATGGTGATGGTGATGATTATCCAATTGTATACATTTGTCAAAACTTTTATTACAGGTAAATTACACTGCAGTAAACCTGAAACTACAAAAACAATTAGAAGAGTCATATACCTCATTTCTTTTCTGGAAAATAAATGTTCCTTACATACATAGGAGGGACTGGGACTTGTCAGTAGAAATATCAGGAAGGCAGATTTTAACTCACGTAAACAGAAAAAAATTTTAAATGTCAAAAAAAGAACTGAGCTTGTAATCACAGAAAGTATTAAAACCAGAGCCTGAATGATCCTGCCAAGGATGCTTCGAAATGGCCCTAGTTTGGGTATGATTTCAGACTAGCATGACCAACAGAGGTTTAATCCCTAAGGCCTCTTTTTTCTCAGAGCCAGTAGTTCCAAAATTCCATGATATTGTGTGCTTGATCATCTCAGATCCACTTTTTAATGTTAACAAAACATCTAGTACTCATTTTAACATCAAGCAAATGCTATCATTAACTCAAAACTTAGTGTAGCCTTCCTTGTTGTTAGGAGTGCTGGCTTTGACTTTATACAGTCTGGGTTTAAATGTTGGCCCACCAACGTCTGTGTGACTGTGAACTAGCGTCTCCACAGATCTAGTTCCTCATTTAAAAGTAGGATTAACATCAATTTCCATGTGCCAAACTGTCAATAAAAAACATTTCTTAGATACTAAAGGCACGAAGCATGAAATTCATGCAAGGGTCTCGGCCCTCGCAGCCCCAGCTTCCTCTGGAAGGTCCATCAGCTGTCCGGTCTAATTAGCATATTATGCTTTTTTATTATTATAGACTAGTGCCCGGATTCGTGCACATTGAAAGGAAGTAGATTAGAAGGTGGCTGGCAGGGCGGGACTGGGCAAGACGGGCCAGACATACCCTGGAGCCAACCTCCTGCCATCCCGCCCCAGTGGGCTGCACCTAGGGCGGTGCTGTGGCTCGAAAAATGTCTGAGAGTGAGCAGGGCGGGGGTGTCCCTCCAGCAGGTGGGGGTCCCTCAGCCTGGCCTGAGGGGATTGGGCCAATACTGGCTTTCCGATATCCCCCGAGGGGTCCTAGATTTTGAGAGGGTGGTTCTCGGGGACGCACCCCAGAATCGGGCTCCCTCCTCTCTGGTTCTGGGTGTGTCACCGGAGAACCGAGAACTGCAGCTGCCAAGTCACCACAGCTCGGCAGCTCCTGCGTTGAGTGTCTGCCCCCTGGTGGTCAGTGCGTGTCATACCTACCATCCAGTCGGACGGTCACTTAGCCTTTTATATATGCTAGTATAGGCCGCTTAGCCTTTTATATATACTAGTATAGATAACTGAAAAGATACAAATTCTCAAATCTAATCCCCTCTAAGAATTTTAACATTCCAAATATGAGAGATTAGTTCTTTAACTCTATATCCAGTAGTTCATAATCTTTTGTGGAGACAGATCTTTTTGAGAATGTGATGACTCCAAGGATTTTTTACCCCCAAAAAATGCATATACAGGCATACCTCATTTTTTTACACTTTACTTTATTGCACTTCACAGATGTTTTTTGTTTTGTTCTGGTTTGTTTTTTTTTACAAATTAAAGACAAGACTCTCCATCAGCAAAAAGATTGTGACTAGCTTTGATGCCATGGTCTGGAACCGAACCTGCAAAGCCTCTGAGAAATGCCTGTACATGCTATATTCTGTCTATTATTTGAGGATTCAAGAACCATCTGAAGCACTTGCATGAAATTAAGAATGCCTGATGTACACTCTTAAAATTACAAAGTTGAGCAGTGTAATTTAAGAATCTTCAAAGCAGAGAATCCAGCTAATATTGAAATGTACAGTGTCATTTACTTTTTTAAAAAACAGACATACAAGACCAGCCAGAACACGTTTTCTAATTCATTTCTCCTTCAGAAAGTTCAAATTTAGAAACAATTTTTTTACATGAATCAACTCCAACTCGGAAAAACTAGTAGAACTATATTTCTACCCGCTTTAGAATGAATGGTTCAAAGCGTAACGTGCAATCCTGATGTTCAGAGACGCACGAAGAGTTCTCAAGTCAGCCTAATGCAGTATGTGTTTTTAAATATAAAAACCATACCAAGCTAATTCCTCTGCTTGGAGTCCCATGGTAAAGTTTTATTTTTCTTTTTCAGCTGGATTTATTTTTTCCTATACCTATGCACTAGTACATCTAGTTACTTGATTAAATCAATATATTTTTGGTTCTGTTTTATGTTTATTTTGTGATAAAGCCTGATGGTGAAAACTAATTGTTCTCAAACCCCCTATCAAAATAATTCCAACCTGGAAGTGTGCCACTACCTCTAAGCAAAAGGTTTTGTTTTTCTTTTTTAATTGTTTGGTTTTCAGACGATAATATCCAGTTGGCACTAACCAACCCATGCTCATTACTGAACAAAAAAAAACAAAACAAAACAAACAAACAGTTTTTCCTATGCACTAGCACCATTTTCCCTCAGGAAACAACCATTTTTAAAGCACTGGAAGTCGAGGCAAGGGTTCACATATATAGTAAACATCCTTTCAATCAGGTTTTATCAGATTATTTCCATGAAAGGGAGACCTAATACTGTGTAGATCTCAGAATCCAACGGCAAATATCAACGACACGCTCGCTGCACCTGAGGAGCACACACCAGCCAGGTGGGCCAAGCGGCTTTGGGTCGGAAAGGTCACATCTGCGTTTCAGACCCCACGGCGACCGTGAACGAATGCGATGCCACCTCATCCTCGTACAAAAGAAGGAAAGGGCACGCACGCGGCACAGGGGCACCTCGGTTCCTCCCACAGACCCAGGGTTTCCAGCGCAGGGGTGTGTGTTGGGGGGGGGGGGGGGGGCGGGATGGAGAAGCAGCCAGGCGACGCCCGCAGCCGGGAGGCAGCGCCCGAGGGATGGAGGCCTCGCGGGGCTGCGCCCGGACGCAGGGGGCTCCGGGAGCGGGCACCGCGGGGGCTGGCGGAGGGCCCGGCCCGGACCCCTCTCTCCCGGGCCGCCGGGTTACGCCCCCACTGCTCACCGGCGGCGACGTCCAGCCCTCCTCCCCCTCCCCCCGCCCCGAACCCCCCGGCATCGCTCCCCGCCGCCGCCAGCCGCGCGTGATCCCGACCCCGACCCGACCGCGACGGCGCCCCCTCCAGGCCGCGGAGGACGCCGGCCCGGCCCCCAGCCCCGAGGGCAGCGCGGTCCCGGGGGAGGACGGGAGCTGGGCCGCGGCCTGTCCCCAGGGCAGCGGGCGCCGGGCCGCGAGGGGCAGCGCCCGGGCCCCGCACGAACAAAGCGGCGCGGCGTCGGGCGCGGGAGGGGAGGCGGGCAGGGGGTACTCACCGGAGGGCGCGGGCCTGGCGGGGGGCTCCCGGGCCGGGGCGCCGGCGACGGGAGGGGGCGGCGGGCGCGGGCTGCGGGCGCTCCGCGGCGGGGCCGGGCGGGCTGCGTTCAGCGGCCGCGGGTGCGGGTGCGGGTGCGGGAGCCGGTCCGCCGGGGCCGGCAGCGGCGCTAGGCGGCCGGGGCAGCGACGCCGCCGCCTTCCCCTTCTGCTGCCCGGGTCCGTGTCCCCCCGCGTCCTCCTCCGCGCTGGGTCCCCGCCGCCGCCTCAGCCTCGGCGCTTCTCCGGCTTCTCCTCTCCATCAAGGCCGGGCCGACCCGCGGGCGCCCTCCCGGGAAGTGAGGGGCGGCCGCCGCTCCCCGCAGCTGTCGGAGGCCATCTTTAATCCGCCGCCTCCCGTCCTCCTCCTCCCGCGGCCGGGCGCTGACTGACTGCCTCTGGATCCTCCTCCCGCCCCGCCCGCTCCTGCCGCGCCGGCCGCGGAAATTGCAGCCGCTCTTCCTCTCGCCCCTCCTGCCTTTCCTTCCCCTTTCCTGACTCCCCTGCCCCCCGCTTCCCCGCACACCCCCTGGCCGGTGTCCCCCCCGCTTTTGCAGGCAGCGGGCGCCGGAGCCTCGGGCTGGCGTGCGGCCCCGGGTCGCTCGTCCCCTCTCCCCCTTCCCGACGCGCGCGCCCGCTTCCCTCCCCTCCCTGCGCCCGGCTCCCGGCTCCCTCCCCGCCCCGCGCCCCCCGCCGCCCTCGCCCTCCCGCTCCCTGCGGCTCCCGAGCCTCGGCGGGGGAAGGACCGCCGGGCTCTGCGCTCCCGCCCTGCGCGCGGGGCCGGGGCCGCGTGCCGGCGGGCGGCGCTGGGAGGACGGGAGGCTGCGTTCCTCGCTCCGCCGAGTACAAAAGCTCTGCCCCCGCCGGCCCCTCCGCTCCGCAGCCCTGAGCCTCCGGGATGGAGCCGGGTTTGGCTCGGTCCGTCTTTGGACCGAGGAGTTGAAGAGCCCAGTCCCAGACATTGCCTTCCCTCGGTGACCTTGAGCCGACCGCCTCAAGATGTTTGGGTTTTTTTTTTTTCTTTCCTCCCTGGAAAGGGCGTTGTTTATACCTTTGCAGACCCCACAGACAGTGTGTAGACCCAGGTGGCACGCTTTGGTAACCCTAGGACCTCGGAGTGATCGTCCGTGCGTCCCTCCGGGGGGTGTGCCCGCTCCATCCAGGGGACCCTGGGCGCAGGCTGCGGCTCTGGCAATGGAGGCAAACTGAGTCAGCAGTTCCGCGGGCTCCCCTGCACGGGCTCGGGGCGGGGAAGTGGTCACGTCGCTCTAAAGACAAACTTTGTTTTCCCTTACACTGCAGTCTGCAGGAGCTTGTGAATTTCCTCCGACCAAGACGAAGCAGGCTGGACTGGCTGTTGGTTTCTTTGCAGCCGCTTTGCCTTTGGCAAATTGGACCCATTTGTAAGGATCCACTCACCGGTGACTACAAGGTTCAGCACTGATGACAAACACAGGGGGTGTAATATGTGAGCATTTTGGGGGGGGGGGGGAGAGAGAGAGAGAGAGTTGGGGGGCAGGGGTCACAGTTTATGCTTCTTTGGGACAGTGGTTATCAAAAAACACCTTGTCCTTCCAGGATAAGATGACTAGATGTGTTCTGAGATCATTTTCTTCAACAAGCCAAATAAAGGGAGAAATATTTTAAAAGGTAGATTCTACTTCAAAATGACTCATTTTTTTTTAAAGTTTAAATCTAAAATGTGTTCCAAAGTTCTTTGTGAAAAGAATACGTCAAAGTATTTTCATTTAAAAAATGAATATACTTTGGGCGCCAGGGAGGTGGGGTTCTGATCTTTTTCTTTGATCCACGCAAAATGCCTTCCATATCTCAGATGCCATCTTTCAATACCAGTAATTCAATATGAAATCAACAACCTGCATCAGCCTCTAAAACTTTTAAACCCCAATAAAGTCCTGGAGACAGTTTTATATAATACATTTGGAGTAAATTATAAAAAACGAAGCACCTATATGGTGTAGGATGTGTGTGTTTTCTTTTTGGCCTTTTAGTGTTTATTCTTCATTTAAGTGTGCTTCGACAGTCAAAATCAACACAAAATTCTAAGTACTGCCTTATAAATTTGTATTTGCAGAAAAAATAAAAAAGATAAAATGAATACAAAGTGAGTGAGAAAAATCAGTTGACTTCTATTAAACACAGACCAGCGTGCATTTTAAAGGGAGGGTTTTCAGTTCAATATGAGATTTCAGTAATCTCATTGTGATTTTATTTACACTGAAAAAAAAAAACCTGGAGTCTGTATTTTAAAATTCACTAACGCTTTATAAATATTTTTCTGCTGAAAGAAATATATTGCAATAAAGTTCATGGGTAGATCAATACACAAATGCAGCCATTTCTTAATGTCTTACAAACTGAAAATCTCACAAAGGTTTTTCAGTGATATACACAAAAATGTAGCAAGCTTTTTTTTTTTTTACTACAGTCATATAAACATAAGCATATAATTATTGATAGTATCCAGAGAATCAGACCCTTTACATTTACTTTGGGCAGCTCTGTTTCAGATCTGTCATCGTTACAGCTCTTACCTTTTTCAGTCTTTGTTGCCAGCTAAGTGTAGTGTCTCTGTCATGTTAGGGTTCAGGTATAAAAAGGTCAGACCAGGTTCTCCCACAACATGATTATTGTTTCTTATGTATTCACTCTCAGATAAACTCAAGGTCCTCCACAAAACAAAGGATTGTGTTAGCAAGGGATAAAGCCTTTGTGCAGAGGCCAGATGGAAAGGGATCGAAGCATGTGCAAGAAACTCCCCCGGGAACAGAGGAGCAAACATGAAGGGCTATTGCTAAGCAGAGCCTGATCCCCAACTTACACATCATGAAAAAGATGATTGTGGAGAATAACGAGGATATTTGTAATAATAAAATCCATATTTGTTTTTAACATGATTGAAAATTCTATGAACATGAATAAGCAAATCATAACTTTGAAGGAAGATGAGGATAAGAGGATCATGAAAAATATCAAAAGTAAGAAAGAAAAATTTTAAATAATAGAAAAGAGCACTATTGGGCAATTGTTAAGATAAATAATATGTATTGACAATTTGCTATTTAAACAATTGTTTTCTTTAAGACTAAATAGGAAATAATTTTAACTTGGGCAGGTAGAATTATCCCAGAAATAAGTATAAGTAAATTATAGAATTTTAAGATGTTTATTGCCAGAATACAGAGTGCTAAATTATGCTGGAACACAAAAATTAAAAGAAATTGAAGCTTCAGTCAACATTTTAAATTACATAACTACTAAATTTAAAATCCACATCCATTTTCCCAGGCTATTAGGTACAACAATAGAAATGCCACCTTGTTTTTCCTTGTTTGAAAGAGCCAGATGGAAAATAAACTGGGCAAGCAAATGAAAGTCTCCGGGGATCATGGGATTTGAATGACTACAGAAACCATATTCCAGTCAAGAACATAGTCTTGGGTAAATGTTCAGTGTTATTCTCATAATCTCTGTTCTTTCAGAAAAGATTAATATTTCTACTCCATGTCTTCCCCGTTTAGGTGGACTGTCTAAAATATCAAGTGAATAATGACAAGCCATATTTATCTGCGCTGATTGAAATTTAGTATCATTTTTCACTCCTCAATTTAGAGAACCCCATATAATTAACTGATGAGCTGTCCTCGAGACACTGCCATTTAAAGTCATTACTGCACTCTAATTGGGAAGAAAAGCTTTTAGAAAGTTCCAATTAGAGACTATTTTTTGTTCTTCTTATAAATACATTCAAAGGAGGTACTGAGCATTTGGTTTGGGTTTCTTTGGGAGGCCAGGGGAGGTTGTAGCTTGGTTATTGTTTTTGTGTTTTTACTTAAGTAAATAATACAAGATAAAGCTTCTTTAAATTTTAAAGAGTAACATGAAGACATAAGGAAACTGAATAGCAACAATTTCTGCTTTTGCTCATCATTGTCCTAATGACTATTATAGAAACAGGATTTTTTGAATACATCATTATTAATAAATTGTATTTCTACTTAAAGTCTGAAGGACTTCTTGATTTTCAATTCCTTCATGTTTCTTTTTGAAGAGTCCAAACCTTTAAAACAAGTATCTTGACAATGTTTTTACAAGTTAAATATAGTAGTGTACAGACTAGATTCATTTCACTCATCAAAAAAGTGGGGCAAAAGACAAATTCAAATGGCTATGGTCACTTACTGTATATTTCATGGCACTCTGAATAAAACCCAGATCTCCTGACTCACTTTCAAGTTCAAAAACTTCAGAGTTGAAGGGTTACTCTTATAGGTGGGGAACTGAAGCCCAATAAAACTTTTAACTATTCCACATTAGTTCAAATAGAATTTAAATGTTATTTCCAGCACTGTTCAGCATTGACCTTGCACGGAAATAAAGCACAAAACAAAGTAAACTAAGCTGGGCTTTCCTGTTGTTTACAAAAATGAGAACAATTGTTTTCAATAAACCAAATGAGAAACAATATTAAAGAAATTTTCAAGTTCAAGTTGAAAAAAAGTATGAATTTTTAAATCTATACCAGCCCCTATTATATAATATGTATTTATAGTTCAAAAAGTTAACTCTCAAAAACACTTTGTTATTTAATAGAGTGAGGCTGAATTCTAAGAGTCTAAGGGCTCAGGAGATACTTCTTTTAGCTAAATAAAGTAACACAGTGCCATCTGCTGACTGGAATAAAAAAAAAGTGATTGGTCTTTGATGCACCTGTAAAGTTCAAGAAACTGCTATTAATTTATCCCATATATCTTTTAATCATGCTAAAAAGTACTATGCTGGGTGATTAACCAGTATCTTGTACAGAAATGTGGGATTATATTCTGTACTAGCATGTAGTTGTTGTTGTTTAGCATTATTTGAAAGCTGGCCAACAGTTAAACTCATCTATCAGTAATACCACATTTAGTTTTATGGCTAAAATAAATAAAGTTATTAGCTTGGAATTTTGGATTTGGTATATTTTATATAAAGGTTTTTGTTTATTAATATAAAACCATACTGAAATAACTTGGAAAATAGAGAACTTTAAAGTTTGATTCTTGACCTAATAATTTCTTTGTACAAATATTTGAGTAGCTGCTATGCCAGAAACTTGATTGCCTGCAGGAGAGGTAAATAAGACCCAACATCTGCCCTCATATAGTTCACAGTGTAGTGAAGGAGACAGATGTAAACCAGAAAGCATAATGTCTTAAGAACTGTCATAGTGGGGCACACAAATCATTACCAACAGTTCATATAAATTAAAGCATAACAAGCATTTGCTCCTATTCTCAGTTGCTATAAGTAATCATTGGACTTATGTAAGAACTGCATTTTAAACCTTTTCCCTGCATGATGTTTTTGTTCTATTGCTTTACTTAGAAACCTCAAAAGGCAACATCCATAATACTTCAATTTCTCTCATCCCCTGCATCAAGTCTATTGCCAAGCACTGTTAATTTTACTTCCTAAAAAGGTCTCATTAACTCTTATTTCCAGTTTCTCTGGCAGTACCCTAGTCTCACTTTCACAACTGCACTAACCTCTTATCTGGTCTAACCACATTCACTTGGGCCTCTTCCAATCCATTGTTCCCACTTACAGATTTTCAGTGGCTCCTGGGACCTGGCACAGTTGGTCCAGCACATCCCTCTCTCATGTCAGCTCACATCATGATTTTCTTGCACTTTCTCTGCTGCTGTCACTTTGCCCTGCTTTCAGCTCCTTCTGCCACAGAGCCTTTGCACAGTCTATTCCCTGTCCCGTGGTTCTTCACTTATCTTAAAGAAGCCTTCACTTGAACTGCCTAAGACACAAATCCCACATGAAAAATTTTCATAGGCCCACTCAACTTGTCTTCATAGCACTCATCACAGATGGAATTTTATAATTGTATCTGTTATTACATAACTTTTTTGTATAATTTCAATGAAGATAGTAAAAATACAATTCATTAATAATGAAGTATTCAAAGTTCCAATTTTGGCAACACTCTTTGCATTTCAGTTCATCCAGAAAAGTTTTGAATCAAGCAATTAAAAACTATCATAACTTAATGAAGTATACTAATAATGGTGATGAGTAAATTAACTGGATTATTAGTAATTCCAAACACATACTATTTTCTGTTTTTCATGTTTCTTGCCTATGCATCACAATAAGAGTAGAACACTTATTTGTTTTCTGTGTACTGTATCTAATGATCTCAATAAAAAATCTTGCTAATTTGGGGGTGCATTATATTCAAAACAATATTATTTTGGAGAGAAACTACAAATAAAGTTAAACATGGAGCTAATTTTTTTTTCTAGATCTTCTCTATCACTAAAATGTTTGTGCCCTAGCCAGTTTGGTTCAATGGATAGAGGATAAGCCCATGGCCTGAAGAATCCTGGGTTCAATTCCAGTGAAGGGCACATACCTTGGTTGCAGGCTCGATCCCCAGCCCTGGTCGGGACACATGCTGGAGTCAACCATTTGCTATGTCTCTCTCACATTGATGTTCTCTCTCTCTCTATCTCTACCCCTTCTCTTCCACTCTCTCTAAAAATAAATGGAAAACTATCCCCCAGTGAGGATTAACAATAAATAAATAAATAAATAAATAAATAAATAAATAAATGTTTGTGCTTCCTTTTTTGTCCTTCCTCATCTCCTGAAATTTCTGCCATCATTATGTGCCTTTCAAAATCAAGTTGAAGTTTTACTGTATTTTAGACCTGGCACAGTTGGTCCACCACACCAACTCAGCCAGTGAGTTGGGGGTAAAGAGACACAATAACAAACAAATCAACTAAAAACACAACATATAGCTTCTTTGTTTTATTTAATTTTTTCTCAGTAGCTTGGGTTTCCAAATAGAATTAACAAATAGCAACTATTTTCTTGCCTTATCCAGAAGTTAAATCATTCAGGATTCAAATTGAGATTGTATACAATTAATTACATTACACATACAATACTAAACATTCATTAAAAAATAAATCCAAATTTAATTTAAGGACCTACTGTGATGGTTAATTCTGTGTGTCAACTTGACTGGATCCAGAGAGTTGCTTAAATGTTCTTCTGGATGTGTAGGTAAGAGTGTTTCTGGACGACATTAACATTTGAATCCATAGACTGAGTAAAGCAGATTGCCCTTCCCAACTTGGGTGGGTCTCACCCAGTCTGTTAAAGGCCTGAATAAAACAAAAAGGCAGAGTAAGGGAGAATTTGTTCTTTGTGTGACTGTCTTCAAGATGGGACATTGGTCTTATCTTGCCTTTGAACTTAGATTTGGACTTGAACTCACACCATTAACTTTCCTGGGTCTCCAGCTTGCTTACTGCAGATTTTGAGACTTCTCACCTCCATAACTGTGAGAGTCAATTCCTTATAATGAATCTCTTTATGATAATTGTGTCTTATCCTATATAATAAAAGGCTAATATGCAAATCTACCAAACAGGGGAATGACCGGTCACTATGACACACACTGACCACCAGGGGGCAGACGCTCAATGCAGGAGCTGCCCCCTGGTGGTCAGTGTGCTCCCACAGGGGGCGCACCGCTCAGCCAGAAGCCAGGCTCATGGCTGGCAAGTGCAACGGTGGTGGTGGGAGCCTCTCCTGCCTCCATGGCAGTGCTAAGGATGTCCAACTGCTGGCTTAGACCCACAGGGAGCGGGCCTAAGCCCTCAGTTGGACATCCCCTGAGGGCTCCCAGACTGTGAGAGGGTGCAAGCCTTGCTGAAGGACCTCTGCCCCTGAGTGCACGAATTTCGTGCACTGGGCCTCTAGTATCTCTATATATCCTATTGGTTTGGTTTCTCTGGAGAACCCAGACTAATACACAGACCATGATACAAAAAACTGACTATAGGTACATAAATTTTACACTATTTAAACATTGTTATGTTGATTGTTTTTGGTTTTAAATTCCACATAATTGTATATACATCTATTCATAAAATAAGAATGAACACACACACACACACACACACACACACACACACACATACACACACACACACTCCTTGGTCCTTTAAACATTTCTAAGTCTCTTCACTATTCAAATGGGGGAGGGAGCCTTCCAATCTCCTCTTTTTCTCCCTCCACATAGAATAAACAAATAGTGACTATTTTCTTGCCTTGTCCACTTTTTAAAGGAGTGGTCTTTTGTACTCCATTCATACTCAATTTCTTCACTCAAATCCCTAATAGTCATTCAATTGCCTGTTACTTTTCCATTCTGTTGAAATAGCTCCTATTAAAGGCACCAATTATCTCCTAATGCAACAGCAAATAATTTCCATTTTATACTGGAGGTTTTCTATCCTTATTTTGGAAATGCTGATACTTTCTCTCCCTGGCACTCTCCACTTCCTTAGTTTGTATGGCATTGCTAGTTCCTGTTCCTTTCAAATTTTCTACCCATTCTTTCTGTTTCCTTTACCATAACTGTTTCTTCTGGCTGATTCTTGCAGTCATTGCTCTCCAAGGTGACACTCATTCCACTGCTCCTTTTAGTAATTCTTATGAATTCAATTGTATACACTGATTACATAATTTCATATCTCCAACTTAGACCTTCCCTCATACATTCAATCTCATATCCAATTATCTGCTAGGTATTTTGTACTCAACTCTCTAAAACTAATATTATTATCTTCCCATAAACCTATTCCTACTCTTATTTCTTATATCTCAGTTGTAATAGTCTTCACTTAACCTTCTTCTTCATGAATGAAAATGTTAACATAAGCAATGTCTGTGACATATGGGGAGTGTACTAACTTGCATTATTTACAATTATTGTTTACAAGTATTTGCTGTCTATCCCTGAGGTACAATAAGAACGTCCTTGCCTTATTGACACCAGGTTGGACCATGTGACTTTCTCTGGCCAATAAATTGCAGACACAATAACTTTGTCACTTCCCAGCAGATGCAGACGAGCCAGGGCATAGTTTTCCATGCTCTTTTTGCCCTATGCTTGGGTAACCAACAATATTCTAGGTGCTCTATCAGCTTGGTGCTGGAATGAAGATTAAGCCAATCTGTCAAAAAATAGTAGCATGACTAGAAATAAAGCTTTAAGATTACAGTCATTGAAATTTTGGGGTCATTTGTTAAACACAACACATTCCAGCTTATACTGACTGATCTGGGACTGGAGAAGTTTTAACTGAAAAATTTTATATCCAGCTATGTAATTAATGATGTGTAAGTGCAACAGAAAGGTGTTCTCTGATCTGTGAGTCCTATCATACAACCTTTATACAATTTATAAAAATAAATGTCTTAAATATTTCTCCAAAAAGTAAAATATGAAGCAAAATTAATAGCTAATGGGAAAAGAGGATTTGAAATAATTGTTTGCAAACACTGAAACTTGGTAAAAGAGTGATACTGGGGAAAAAATGGTTGAGAATCTGCTTATAAATTGAATGCAAACATCATAAGTAATTCTTAAAAATAAAAAAATAAAATATTAATATAGTAACACCTATGATCTAAATACCATGTGATATTAGCAAAGACTAATACATTTTAAAAGGATGAAAGTTTACTAATTTAATTGTATCCAATGGAAAGAATTAAAAACATATAATTTTCCTCTTAACTCTGATTATTGTAGAGGTTAGATAATTATGTTAAAATTCTTACACAGTTTAGTAGAGGCTGTTAGTTCAAGGTGGCAATATTATGACTTTTTAATTTCATTCCCCCTCCTTGAAACGTACAAATAATAAAAACGTTGAAAAACAATGTAGAGGGGGGAGAAAAACTCATCTTCAATGAAACAAGGAAATGATGCAACCCTGAATTACCAAATAGGAAGCAGGTTTACCAAAAAATGAAGTGAAATGGGGGAAGAGGCTCATTGCTGAGAACCAAGCATACCTTCTCTAACCTTGAGCAGACCACAGATTCCTCTCAACAGAAGAGGCACAGTCTTGAAAGACTGTGATTTGAATAGCAAGATCTTGGCCTGGAGGAGCCTCAGAAAAAGTGTAATGTCTGGTTTGAAGGGGTGCAGGAACAAAGAAGACACCAGGCTGGCATGCCATCTTTACAGCCTTCAGCCTGTCTCTGAGCCAAGGAGATTCTAGAGCTAAAACAGAGTGAGGGAATGAAGAGAGGAGCCAGTGAGCTCCCATCACTCCCCATCCCTACACAGATTTTTGCCAATAACTCATGAACAAGTACTGTGTGTCATGGCAACCACTAGTTGAAAGGAAGGCAGGGAAAACAAATAGCTAGTACAGCTTCTATGGTAGAGACAGGCAAGGGAGAAAGGTGAGTGAATTTGCAATTTCTGCTACTCCAAAAAAAAAAAAATCAGGATGGAATCTAGGAATAAAACAACTAAAAAGAAGAGAAAAGGGAGATAAGTGAACTGCAGAAAGAGAACGTGGAGTAATTACCTAATAGACCAAGAGTTAAAGAATATATTTCCCCACCGTCTCTGTAGTGTTTTGAATAGTGTCCCCAAATTTATGTCTACTCAGAACCTCAGAATATGACCTTATTAGGAAATGTCTTTGCAGATGCAATTAGTTAAGGTAAGGCCATATTAGATTAGGGTGGCTCCAAATCCAATGACTGATATCTTGTAAGAAAAAGGCACACGGAGACACACAGGAAAGAAAGCCATGTGACAGTGGAGGCAGAGATTGCAGTGATGTATCTACAAGCCAAAGAATGCCAAGAATTTCAGGGAGCCCTCAAAAGCTAGGAAGAGGCAAGAAAGGATTCTTCTCTAGATCCTTCAGAGGGAGCACAGCCCGGCTGACACCTGGCTTTCAGACTTCTAGCCTGTAGAACTATGAATCAGGGCATTTCTGTTGTTTCAAGCCACTCAAGTTTGTGGTTTGTAGTTATGGCAGATCTAGGGAACTAATACAGCCCTCAAGAAATCACATACAACATAAATGTGGTGGACAGACCCTACAGTGGTCACCGTGATGTTTATGTCCTTGTATTATCATCTCGAGTGTAGGCAGGACCTGTGATTTGCTTCTAACCAATTGAATTCAGTAAATGGGACAGGATGTATATGATTATGTATATGTGCTTGCAATTACATAAGATTGTAACCCATCTTGTTAGGAGACTCTTTCTTGCTGGCTTTGAAGAAGCAAGCTACCATGTTGTAAGCTACCTAACATGTGGTTTAGAAAGTCATATGGAGAGGGCCACAAAGCATGGACGTGAGGGTGCAGTGGTCAGCAAGAAAATGGGGTCCTCAATTCAGCAGTCTGCAAGGAGCTAAATTCTGCAAACAGTAGGCTGAGTTGGAAAGTAGATCCTCCCCCAGTCAAACCTCAGATAAGATAACAGCCCTGACTGAAAACATAATTGCAGCCACTGAGACCTCGAAGCAGAGGAACCAACTAAGCTGTGCTCAGATACCTGACCCACCAAAATTGTGAAATAAAAAATATGTGCTGTTTTAAGCCACTAAATTTTGAAACATCCTTATGCAAAAACAGATAATTTGTACAATGTTTTCTGTAGAAGAAGAGCTTGAAAAGAGAGTCAAGAGTTTACAATAATAATTTAAGGCATTAGAGGAGGGAAATATTGAGATGGAAAACCTCAGAAAACAAATGAAATAGATTAAAACCCAACTTAGAAAAATACATTAAGGAAAAATCTTGACAGAATATACAATTTAAATAATAAAAATACATCAATATAATAATAAATAAATTTGATATTTTAAAAATATAACAAATTGCCGAAACCGGTTTGGCTCATTGGATAGAGCGTCAGTCTGCGGACTGAAAGGTCCCAGGTTCGATTCCGGTCAAGGGCATGTACATTGGCTGTGGGCACATCCCTGGTAGGGGGTGTGCAGGAGGCAGCTGGTCAATGATTCTCTCTCATCGATGTTTCTAGCTCTCTATCCCTCTCTCTTCCTCTCTGTAAAAAATCAATTAAAAAATATAACAAATAGGCATAAGGAAGAAAATAGATTTCGAGAAGAAATTTGAGGAAGAACTAAAAATTGAGGAAGAAAATAGAACAAATGGAGTTAAATAAGTAACAAGAAAAAACTTAGATGGTACTATCTGGAAATGAAGACCAAAATTTAAATGTTGAAAGAGCAAACTCTGTCCAAGAGAAAAACCGATGCAGAATAATGTAAACTAAGAAGTATCCAAGTCCCAAAAGTATCCAAATTGTTGAATTTTAAGACTAATGATAGAATTCTATGGATATTCTCTGAAAGAAAAACAAAAAAAAGCAAGTAGTATTCAAGGTTAAAGAAAGAGATTAGCCCTAACCGGTTTGACTCAGTGGATAGAGCGTTGGCCTGTGGACTCAAGGGTCCCAGGTTCGATTCTGGTCAAGGGCATGTACCTTGGTTGCGGGCACATACCCAGTAGGGAGTGTGCAGGAGGCAGCTGATCAATGTTTCTCTCTCATCGATGTTTCTAACTCTCTATCCCTCTCCCTTTCTCTCTGTAAAAAATTAATAAATATTATTTTTTTAAAAAAAGAAAGGGATTAGACACTCCTTGGATTTCCCCATAGTAATGTTGGAATATCAGAAAACAGAGGAAGAATGTCTGTATAAATTTCTCAGGGAAAGAAAGTTGACTCTAAAAATTGTCCCTAGCCAAGTTATCCTTCAACTATAAAGATATATACTCTCAAGAAACTCAGGGGATACACTGCCCATAGGCCTTCTTAAAAAACAACAACAAAAAATGTCAACCTAATTTAGTCAACTAAGTGGTGTATAGAAACAGAATTCAAGGAAAAAGAAGCTGAGGTAAAAGAACTGATAATGAACACTGAATTCCTTTAAATGTAAAACCACTACTAAAAAGTGTCAAGAATTTTGACTTCAGAATAAAATATAAATGTTACCAATTTTGACATTATAAAATTAATAATATGAGTAAATACAATTCTAGGAGAGGGTGGTGGAAAAAACTATAGGTACACAAACCTCCTCATTTTTCAAACAAAAAGGTCATGGATACTGTGTGAAATTGCAACATGTGGTTTAGAAAGTCATGCTTTTAACTTCCTAATAGTATTCTTGACTTCAGAGAAAGTTTATTATTAATAGTAAAGAAATATTTACTTCAATTTCACCATTTCTTCAGCTTCATTTTAGACAAATACAAGCATAAAGACAGCATAATTACTATAAAAAATGAATGCATTTGAAAAAAATAGTTTTTGAAGTATTTACTCTTAAACAAGAAAAGAATATAAGGAAGAAAATAAGAAAAAAGAAAGAAAGGAATGAAGGAAAGAAGGAAGGAAGGACGAGAATGAAATATTATATACTAGTGTCCCGGTGTACGGATTCGGAATAAATGAGTGGCTATGGATGGAACACCTGGGAAAGAGGAGGAGAAAGGCATTTCCATTCATTTATGATGTGACAAAACAGAGAGGCAAAAAGCAAAAGGGGGAGTAAACAAAAGAAGCAAAGCATATTCAGAATAAAGGCATAGTTCCAGCTTGTTTGTAAGTTACAATGCATACTAGAGGCCCGGTGCACGAATTTGTGCACATTGAAAGGAAATTAATTAGAAGAAATATTTTAATATTGCTATTCGCTCTTTCTCTATAATAGAAGTGTCAACCAAATTCATGATCAACAATGACAGATCAAAACATATGCATGTGATTGGCACCAGTGAGAGCTTTATATGTATCGCACATGCATGAGTCTACTTAGCCTTTTATAGATACAAAATAAACTTGCTTAATTAGATCTGCTTTCTGATGTAGCTAAACTTTTTCCAGCCCAGTGAAGCACCCCAACTTCTCTTTCAGGTAATTGTCAGCAACACAGAAGTAAATATCAACGTGAAGCAGATTATTATTGTGGTTCAGGCAGGGAGAACAAAGGGTTAAATATTTAACTGTAACAGCGTTTGACTATATTCTGCACAGTGAGAAAACCTAAAGTCATTTTAAAGGTCCAGCATTTCTTACTTCTTTTCAGTCGGGTCAAGTTTCTAAACTTTCTGAATCTTCTTTTTCTGGCTAATGAAAAGAAATTAGGATTCCACCGAATCTCCTGTCTACCTACGCCAGGACTTCTGTGAGGATCAAGTGAGATGAGGCATGTGAAACCGCTTCACAGACATTTCATTAAAGGGTAAATGTTTCCATCTGGCTATAAAGCAAGTCATATTCCTGGGCTGAAGAAACTTCAAGGAGGCTAGTTGTCACTAGGGAGAGGAAGCCGAGCATTGCTACATGACGTCATTACCCGGTGCCCACCTTTTCCAGTCTGGGCTGGGCTGTGGGCTGCATTTTGCACCATGGAGTCTTGGCAGTGTTGGCTGTGATTTGGTGGGGTGTTGCTCCGGGGTGGTGGTGGTGCCTGTGTCCCACTTGGGGGAAGCTGAGTGTTGGTTGACCTGGTAACGTTTCTTTGTAAATGTCCTGTGCACATCATGGCAGCTCCTGCATTGAGCATCTGTCCCCTGGTGGTCAGTGCACGTCATAGCTACTGGTTAGACAAATGGACCAGCCTTTCTACTTAGCCTTTTATATATAGACTAGCCGCCCATTGCAGGAATACTCCTGCAGGAATAGGGCTTCCTGCAGCCTGAGTGAAGCTCCCACCTGTCTCTGCTGCCTCGCTCCCTCCCGTCTACTCTGCCTCGCTCCCTCCCACCTGTCTCCACTGCCTTGCTCCTACCCATCTCCGCTGCCTCGCTCCCTCCCATCTCCGCTGCCTCGCTCCCTCCCTTCTCCCCCGCCCTGCCTGCTTCCCTCTTTTCTCCACCGCCCCGCTTGCTTACTTCTCTGCAGCTTTGCTCCCTTCTGCAGTGCTTGGCTTCCTTCTCCACTGTCTTCAGTCTTCACTCTGCGCCTGGATATGAAAGTTAACTGCCATCTTGGCTGGGTTAATTTGCATATCACTCTTGATTGGCTGGTGGGCGTGGCTGGTGGGTGTGGCTGGTGGGTGTAGCGGAGTGATGGTTAATTTGCATATTACTGCTTTATTAGATAGGACTAGAGGCCTAGTGCATGAAAATTATGCACTCAGGGAGGTCCCTCAGCCTGGCCTGTACCCTCTCCAGTCTGGGACCCCTTGGGAGATATCCGACTGACCCCTCGGGGAACGACCCTAAGCTGGCAGTTGGACATCCTTAGTGCTGCAGCAGAGGCGGGAGAGGCTCCTGCCACTGCTACTGAGCTCGCCAGCCATGAGCCCGGCTTCTGACTGAGTGGCACTCCCCCTGTGGGAGCGCACTGACCACAGGGGGCAGCTCCTGCCTTGAGTGTCTGCCCCTTGGTGGTCAGTGCGCATCATAGCAACCAGTCATTCCACCTTTGGTCAATTTGCATATTAGCCTTTTATTATATAGGATAAGAACCAAGAAAAATAACAATAGATAACTATATAGGGAAATAGAATGAATAAAGAAAAATCAGAAATTTTCTAAATGAATTAGAAAATAGTAGGACTATTAGAAATAATTAGCTATAGGAAAGAGAAACTATTCTGAAGAAATAGATTTTCAGTAGAAATAGATTTAATATAGTGCATTTGGTGCTTGCCACATCAGGAAGAAGGAGATTTTGGAGGCTACAACTGGAATGGTTGAATTCAAGAACATAATATCAGAGATTTTTATATAGGAATTAGGAATCTTAGATCAGAATCTACCACTGCTATTATTGCAATTTCCTCTTTGCTTTTGCAGAAAAACACAGCCAGAGACTGGCAGCAGCTAAATTAGATGGAAACTATTTCATGTCCAGTACCCTGTCTCAAACAAATCTGGAAAATGTGGTTTTGGGTTCCAAGATGCCATAGTACAGAAAGTGACATCAGAAGGCTAAAATGGTGCTGATACCAGTTACCTATTATTAACCTCTAGTTTACAGGCAAGGAAAATGCATATAGAGATGAAGTAACTTACCCCAAGTATCCTGGTAAAGGGCTGAGCCAGGATTCAAATATGGTCAATTTCTGACTCTAGAACTTGCACTTCAAACTGCTATTTTCAACATTTGTTTTCTACCCCTCTCCCCTTTTTAAAGACCAATAAAAATTAGAACTTTTTGTAAAGTTAATGGGGAAAAATGAGAGCAAAAACCTGAACATATGCCATTAGGAATTCGGGGTTCTACACTGAGACATCGGAGATGACAAATGCATGTGATAGTGCCAGTGGTAACTTGGCATTAAGTTCATAAATATTAATGAAATGGATATTTCTAAGAAAGTCCAAAACTAATGCAAAGTGAATTTGGAAACCTGAGTATATCCATGATGGAAAATAGCCAATCCCCCCAAAAATATAAGACCCAGACAGTTTTATATGCCACTTCTGTAAAATCCTCAAGCAACAGATAATTTCCATACCATTGTTCAATTGGTAAAATGTCTGAGCCACATTATCAGGTATAGCAAAAATATAAAAAAATTTATTTTAGAGAGAGGAGAGAGAGAGAGAGAGAGAGAGAGAGAGAGAGAGAGAGAGAGAGAAGGAAAAGCATCCATTTGTTGATCCACTTATTTATGCACACATTGGTAATTCTTGTATGTGTCCTGACCGGGAATCGGACCCAAAACCTTGGGGTATTAAGTCGACACTCTAATGAATGAGTCACCCGGCCAGGGTCTGAAAATGTTTTTCTTTAGTATTATTAATCACACTGAAAATCACCACATTATGTAAAGCCTTCATTATAGCAGAAAAATAATCATTTTAAGTAGCCCTAATTCCCTTCATTGTTTTCTACCTTCTCTCCCTCTCCTTGGGACAGCATTTACCTTCCAAAGGCTTAAGTATAGTCATAGTCCGGTGTGTCCCAGGTGTCATCTGCTGAGTCCTGGTTGGCTTATCTGGTGCCCAGTCATGTGATTTCATTGTCTTCTACCCATTTCCCTCTCTCACCTGTGAGACCATTCCAGCCTTCACAGCTTTCAAACTACCAGAAAGAAAAAACATTTGGCTGTTCTCTCATTTCTTCTTAGGATACATACAAAGTGGCTTTCTGTGAGCCTGTCTAAATCCAGGCCTCCTAGACAATGGGCAGTCTTACTCAGCTATTTTACTATGTAGGGTTGAGGAACACTTGGATCACAATGTCTAATTGGTGTAACCATTTAGACCTAAAGCTGAGCACAGATCTCTTCCAGTCTCAGAGCCTCAATATTTCCTGGGAGATCATTGCCATCCCCTCTCTTCTTTAGGATCTGAAAGATCAGAACAGGGGCCCACATGAAAGGGCAGGGGAGTACTCTTTCTTAAAATTGTACTAGTGTTCCCACCTTGCTTCCTCTTCACCTCTATAGAGGACACAGAGAGAGGGTAGGGAGAGGCCTTGTCCTGACAAGAGACCATTTAGAAACTTGGAGTCAGGAATGTGGTAGTTGGGAGACTTACTGTGCTTATTTATATGTCCTGTCAAAATTCTTTTTTTCAGAAACCTAGACTTGGATGTTTGACCTTCAAAACTAGGAACTTTTAAGATGCTTTTGTTTCTCTGCTTCTACTACAATAGGAAATTGAAGGAGGAAAAGAGTTCACTGAACTCATGGGCTAAGAACAACCATCAACACTATTTAAACTGTTCTAGAAAATAAAGATGAAAATTTAAAAAGTTCCATTTCTACCAATTTATCATAATCATGAATACAAATACCAATGCAAAAAATCTAAATAAAATATTAGTATATCATCTTAACTTATTTTTAAAATAGACCAAGTTTATTCCAGGAATACAAGTTACATATTTGTGACTTGTTTATATTTTTATGTAAATTTTTGTATTTAATAAGTAAGAAATGGCCAAGCCACTATATGAGGGGGCGTGGTATATAAATACAGTGGCACAGACCTTAAGGATCTTGAAATCTGGGTGAAGAATCAGCTATAGCTAATTCATAATATGTATAAGAACTATTTTAAGGTAGTACATTAGTTTTTCAAGTGAACTATATAACTATGCTCTAGGTGTTCATAGAATGTCAGATCACTTTATTATAGAGTGATAGTGATTTATAAGACGGAGTAATATGGTTTTAATCTTAAAAGATAAATTGGGCATATGTGGAGTGAGGATATTTCATGCAGGTAATACAACAGGTAAAAATTACAAAGGGAAGAAAGGTGAATATATACATATTTAGTATGCAATGAGCAAACTTTCTGTAGTAAAACAGTCAAATGTTATAGGTTTAGAAACAATATGAGTTTAAAATTGTACTCCTGAGGTAATGTTGATTTAAAGGAGCTGTTTTATATCCTTTAACATATTCAGCTGGTAAAACAATTTGGGGTATCTACATAAAGAAAGCTCTTGACCTGTGTGAATAATAAGATTTATTGATTGTAGTTTCCATATATGCTTCCTTCACATAGTTTAAGCCCCCAATCTACAATATCTCTCTCAAGACTTGGCTGCAAAAATGGTGAACTTTTCCGTCATCTACTTGACTCTATTTTCTACGCCCAGTCGTGGATTCTTTTCGTTATTCTCATCAAGGTATACTCGATCAATCTAAAATTGTTGCTGAAAATTATACAGAAGTAAAATCATGAAAATTCACAAAATAAACTTGAAACTGGGGATCAATAACTGTGCTGTATTGAAAGACTTGAATAGTTTTTAAAATTGGGCTGTATATTCCTTGGAGCTCAAAGGCTAAATATTTATAGTGCTTTGTGTATGTGTATACTATACGGTTACTGGGAGCTCCCTCAACAGTTCCAGAGACAGAATTAGCTGGTTTAGATGGGAACCCATAGCAACTTTATTCTCTATTCAGGGGGTACTGACAATATAAGACTCCTTACCTATTTTCAGAATTTGTTGGCTACTGTCTTCACCTTCCACCTCTTCCAGCCCCCTTTCAGGTGGTTCTATATTCTTTGTTCTACTTCTGATGCCTATTAAGTCTCAGATCTAACGGCATTAATCTCTCACACAGCTACCAGTATCTAGCTCTTGAATCTAAACAGTGCTTGCTTTTAAAAAACAAAACAAATAACAGAGCTTGCTTTTTCAAGGTCCACTCCACTTTGCCTCAGTTTCCTTTATCCCTTCCAAGGGGGCACTGCAAAAACATCTGCTTCTACTCGGCCTTTGCGTCACCTCTCTTATCTTTTCTCAATCTCCAACCTCCTCCTTTGTTATTATTCCCAACATATTGCACTTACTCTCTAAATATTTGTTGATTGATTGGTTGGTTCTGCATAATACAAAAGGGTTACTGACTCTATTTAAAAAGTAATGAGAATTGTGACTTCCCGAAAGCATGAGAACGGAATAGATACACTCCTGCATGACAAACTGGGAAAATAAACACTTTGTCTTATTAGACTGTTTCCACAGGGATGCAAATGAAGCAAGTGATAGATCACTACCATCAACTAAATTACAAACACTGCTCAGGTTTAGAACAACCATTATTATATCTGCAACCATTTTTTGTTGTTGTTGTTTTGTCTTGGTCAAAGGGAGCCTGAAAAATGTCCATTGAATCAATAATGTGTTCTTTTAACCTGATCCCAACTCCTAACAGTGGTTGCAAATGTGTTAAAGGTTGGTTAGAGTGGGGTGGCCTCAGGGCATAAGGGACCAAGTCCAGCATAAAGAGCAGCAGGCATGGTGTACACACTACCTTGCATTCCACTGTCTGTTCCATTAACAGATAACTGATGGGCTCAAAATGTTTGAAATATGAGGATCTGATTTTCATATTCATTAATTTTTTTTAAAAATTTGCTGTTGTTTTTTAAATTTTGTATTCATTTGTTTTTTCTTAGCTAAAGTAGACTGGCTTATCACTCACTCCCTTCCTGAATTATGTTCCCCATTCTTTTTTTTTAAATTACTTTATTAATTAAGGTATCACATATTTGTCCTCATCCCCCCCATTCCCATCCCAACCCCCTCCCCACGCATGCCCCCACCCCCCTGTTGTCCGTGATCACTGGTTAGGCTCATATGCAAGCACACAAGTCCTTTGGTTGATCTATCTCCCCTATCTCCACCCTCCCCTACCTTCCCTCTGAGGTCTGACAGTCTGATCGATGCTGTTCTTGTTCATCAGTGTATTTTTTTTGTGTGTGTGATTTTCCCTAGATGAGTGAGCTCATGTGATACTAGAAATACACTTATAAGAACCGAAAATGAGACAAGCAATAATGGTTATGCTGAGAGGCAAATGAATCAGTCTATGGTGAGTTTCTTTCTGGGCCAACAGTTCTTTTGAGTCCCAATTTCTATGTCAAACAGTTCCTTATGTGTACATAACAGCAATGATATTTCAGTTCTGGATGGTGGACAAATGGTAGTAATGCAGGTCCGATCCTCTCTGGTTTGGTCCTGGGCAACCTGCAGTGATGCACAGCTGCTGACTACTAGTATGGCAAGGCATCGTCAGCGTCTTTCATCTCTGGACTGTTTCTCTTCTGTCTTCATGGCTGGAGCACTCCTGTCACTTCCTCTCTGTTGCAGGAATCCACATGGTCTCAGAGTTGTTTTCTGAATATATACAAACATATTCTCGACCAAAAGTTAATAAAGGGATCTTTTCTATAAATTTGACTTGCGATCCTTTTTCATTTTTTGCCCAAACGATTTCCCTTTGGCTTGTTTTGACACCATGTATGTTTTACATGGGTGTCTTGCTGTTAGCATTACAAATGAAAGTTAATTTTCTAAGGTAAAAATTTTCTAGATGTAATTTACTTACAGGATATTTTTCCTTACATGATATTCTTCTACTATCCCCCCTTTTTTGGTTTAAATATTAGGAGGCTTTTGGAAATTTTATGCTGTAGTCTTGATAGCTTTTAAATTTTAATTTTTTGCAGTAAAATGTGACTGCTTTAGGTTCATTACATGTTACACAATTTTACCATGAGATGAACTACCAATAAAAATTTTAGTTATCACTTTAGGAACAGCTTTTTTGTCCAGTACAATTGGGTTTTCCTAGAATATTTATTAATTCCAATTAGCCAATTTAAATTAGACTGAAAACTTGACTACTATTTTACATGTTCCCCATTCTTACCATGTCTTCATGGTGGGCAATGTGGACTCCCAAATCAAAAAAAGTTTAAGACATTCTTCTCAAATTCTAAAAATAGAATGAAGTGGTCTAACTAATTTTATGTGAGCATTGTCCCATTTGTTTATGCCTCTATAATAAGAGTATTACATTAGTTATTTTTCTTTCCATTTAACCCACCAGATTAAAAAGTCAGGGACCATGGCTTGCTCACCTCAATATAGAGTCTGGAACATTTGGTGATGCTCAGTGTGTATTTGATTAATGAATAAATGAGTGACTATGGATGGAACACCTGGGAAAGAGGAGGAGAAAGGCATTTCCATTCATTTATGATGTGACAAAACAGAGAGGCAAAAAGCAAAAGGGGGAGTAAACGGAAGAAGCAAAGCATCCTATCTAATAAAAGAGAAACATGCAAATTGACCGTACCTCTGCTATGCCCACAAGCCACGCCCACCATCCAATCAGGAGCGAGTATGCAAATCAACCCAACAAATATGGCGGCGGCCACAGAGCTGGAGAGAGCAGGAGGCTGGATTGCCCCTGGCAATGGAGGAAGCCAAGCTTTCTACCTGCCCTGGCCTGCCTTGGCCTCCGCTCAAGGCTACAAAGTTTCAATTATAGAAGATAAATAAATCCCAGATACCAGGTCCTCCTCTTGGGTCGGCAGGGGGCATGACCAGCCTGAAAACCACCACAGGCCCCTTGCTCAGGCCGCCCCACGCCCCAAGGGAACCCCCACCCTGATCTGGGACATGCTTCACGGCAAACCAGTTGGCCCCCACCCGTGCACCAGGCCTCTATCCTATCTAATAAAAGAGTAATATGCAAATTGACCATAACTCCAACACACAAGATGGCTGCCCCCATGTGGTCAAAGATGGCTGTCCCCATGTGGATACAAGATGGCCTCCACAAGATGGCCAGCAGGGGAGGGCAGTTGGAAGGGACCAGGCCTGCAAGGGAGGGCAGTTGTGGGCGATCAGGCCAGCAGGGGAGGGCAGTTGGGAGGGACAAGGCCTGCAAGGGAGGGCAATTGGGGGTGACCAAGCCTGCAGGGAAGGGCAGTTGGGGTGGGACCCAGGCCTGCAGGGGAGAGCAGTTGGGGGGGGGCCAGGCCTGCAGAAGAGGGCAGTTGGGGGGGACCAGGCCAGCAGGGGAGGGCAGTTAGGGGCAATCAGGAAGGCAGGCAGGTGAGCAGTTGGGAGCCAGCAGTCCTGGATTGTGAGAGGGATGCCCAACTGCCCATTTAGGCCTGATCCCGATAGGGGTCCGAGATTGGAGAGGGTGCAGGCTGGGCTGAGGGACATCCCCCGCCCCCATGCATGAATTTCATGCACCAGGCCTCTAGTATTTAGAATAAAGGCATATTTCCAGCTTGGTTGTAAGTTATAATGCATACTAGAGGCCCTGTGCATTAATTTGTGCACATTGAAAGGAAATTAATTAGAAGAAATATTTTAATATTGCTATTCGCTCTTTCTCTATAATAGAAGTGTCAACCAAATTCATGATCGACAATGACAGATTGAAACATATGCGTGTGATTGGCGCCAGTGAGAGCTTTATATGTATCGCGCATGCATGAGTCTACTTAGCCTTTTATAGATATAGAATAAACTTGCTTAATTAGACCTGCTTTCTGATGTAGCTAAACTTTTTCCAGCCCAGTGAAGCACCCCAACTTCTCTTTCAGGTAATTGTCAGCAACACAGCAGTAAATATCAACACAAAGTAGATTATTATTGTAGATCAGGCAGGGAGAACAAAGGGTAAAATATTTAACTGCAGCAGTGTTTGACTATATTCTGCACAATGAGAAAACCTGAAGTCATTTTCAAGGTCCACCATTTCTTACTTATTTTCAGTAAGGTCAAGTTTCTAAACTTTCTAAATCTCTGTTTTCCAGGTAATGAAAAGAAAATAGGATTCTACCGAGTCTCCTATCTACCTACTCCAGGACTTCTGTGAGGATCAAGTGAGATAAGGCATGTGAAAATGCTTCACAGACATTTGGTTAACGTGTAATGTTTCCACCTGGCTATAAAGCAAGTTGTGTTCTTGGGCTGAAGAAACTTCAAGGAGGCTAGTTGTCACTAGGGAGAGGAAGCCGGGCATTGCTATATGGTGTTATTACCCAGTGCCCACAGCGACCATTTTTGGTCTGGGCTGGGCTGTGGGCTGCATTTTGCACCATGGGGTCTTGGCAGTGTTGGCTGCGATTTGGTGAGGTGTTGCTCCGGGCTGGTGGTGGGGGCTGTGTCCCATTTGGGGAAAGCCGAGTTTTAGTTTGTCGGTGCCAGGTCCGTGGTGCTGTTTCTTTATAAATGGCCAGTGTGCGTCATGACAGCTCCTGCATTGAGCATCTGTCCCCTGGTGGTCAGTGTGTGTCATAGCAACTGGTCGGACAGTTGGAGGGACATTTATCATATTAGCCTTTTATATAAATAGATGATAGGAAAGATTGAATGTGATCAAATTTGAATCCCAAATTGAATGCTAGATTTACGAGTTTGGGTGTTTATTCTACAGATGGCAGAAAGTTTGCACTATTTGTAAAAGAAGAATGACACGAGAAAACAATGCTTTAGGAAGATTAATTTATCTGTAGACTGCAAGAAGTTCTGCATTAGAGAGGGTATGGAGGTTGAAATGTGAATGAAGAGGTTTAAATATAAAGGAAAGTAAGGCCTGAACTTCAGTAGCACCAGAGAGCAAGGTGAGGATAATGGGAGAAATGTTTTGAAGGAAGAATGATCAAGATTTTTGTTATGTTTGGATTTGGAGAGCACAGGGAACTGTGTGAAAGATGACTTCCTCGTTTACAGCCGTGATTACAAAAACACTGTTCCATTGCCAATGACAGGAACCTGGTGCCAGGTTTGGAGGAAAAGGCATTAGAAATAGAAACTTTAATTGTAAGGAGATTGTGAAATATATGAATATGAATATCTCACACACAGTTTAAGAAGAGGGACCAAAATTCTGAGGATAAAACCAGATAAAAAATAAACATTTGTTAGTATTCTATACAGATGTGATAGCTGATTTTTAGAGAATGAAGAAATCTCTAATAGAGACATTGGGAGAAGAACAGTAGTAATAAAAATTATAATTTGGGATTATCTATGTTAAATAAGGTCATTTGTGGACAATATAGATGGAAAAATAAGATAATCAAATTAATCTTTACAATTACTTCCCACATTACCAAACAAGTTAACTTGGCTGATACCTCTAAATAAATATCTTAAGTAAATTTAAGCTAAATTTATAGAACTAAGGATGATTAAATCCCCCCATCTTTCCCTCATAGTTTTCAAGGTGGGAAATATTTTAAATCTTGGACATGAATAGTGTTTTTATTTATTATTTGAGCCTACTTCTATATATAATTTATATGAATATAACAATAACCTTCTTTGAGAAAATTTATTATTTGTCAGTTTTGGGCATTTCATGACATATCAGATCATCCCCCTGACCATGTTTTATTGAGAAAACAGGGCATCTTAATGTCATTTTTAAAAAAGTCTTAGAAATAGTTAAATTTTTACACAAATAACATTATGCAGATCATCCCATATACTTCTTTCACTCATTTTATGCTTCAATACCTTACTGGCTTATAACTCTTACTGAAATTTTATTAGGATTAACTAAAAGTTACAATGTTTTATAATGTACTTTTACATAATGTTTAATTTGATGCTGACAGTAAATCTGTTTGCATGGAATTATTACTACTTTATTATCATCATCTTAAAGATGAATGAAATGAATTTCTGAAAGGTTAAATAATTTTTCTAATTTGTTTCTTCTTCTTCTTTTAAAGAATAGTTTATTGAGTTTTAGAGAGACAGGAAGGGAGAAGAGTGAAACATCCATGTGAGAGTATAGTATCAATAGGCTGCCTCCTGCATACCCCTTACTGGGTATGGAGCCCATAACCCCAGCATGTACCCTGACTGGGAATCAAAGCAACTATCTCTCTCTCAGTGCATGGGACAATGCCCAACCAACTGAGCCACACTGTCCAGGGCTCTTTCTTTCTTTTTACTCTAAAGCAAGCATGTCAACCCCAAAGGCTAACACGGGCCAAACAAACAAGGTTTAAGTTTATGTGGGCCGCAAAAAAAACAAAAGCTTCAATTTTCATAGAAATGTGGGTTTATTTCGATAGAGACATGCTGAATACAAAGGGCTGAAATAAACGAGTAATTTTGTTAACACAAAAATAATAGAACATTTTAATAAAAATTAATATTTCTTCTTGAACATTAACTTACCAGACACTGAGTAACTACACAAATTAATAAGCGTAACGCAAATAAACCTATTTTTCTTGTTCTTCAAAAGCGAAATGTTTCCTGTTGCGCACACCAAACAAGTCAGTCCAATAAAAATATATTATAAAAATGGTTGTGTGGAAATAGTTCTATCTTCATGTGATGAGCCAAGCTGATCAGATCAAAAGACTTGCTTGCCCAGCTGTGGGGACTGAAGTCAGCAGACTAAGCGTGCTGTCTTAAGCTGCTTCAAGGTCAGCCTCAGTCACAGAGCTACCCTTTCTGAGACTCCTGGTCACCGAATGATGTTGGGATATAAAAGCTCAACCCTTTTGACTAATGCAAGACACTCACTCCAGACCTCTCTGTGAAAGAGGTGTCTAAGCACTGCTGGCCTCCACTGAAGTTCAGCTTCTTTCTCTGCTCCATTCGACTTCTTCTCTCTTCTCTTCACAGGCCTTGGCCCCTGAAAAGCATCTTGTCCCCAACCTCAGAAAAGCCTGCTTTCTGAAAACCTACTTCAACACTTAGGAAAACTCTCTATGCACACCTAAATATTTGGAAACAGACTTTGCTAACCTGCTTAAAAATGTCCCATAGGGAGAGTGCCAATGGTTTTGAACCCATTGACTAAAAATATTAAAATTAATTTGATAGAGTTGCAAGATTTTATTGATTAAAATCATGAAAGATCAAATTTACTCTTCAAATTTCAACAAAAGAATCTTTTGCCTAATTAGTAGATTGACTTGATTGTTTTAATAAGCAACATTAATGCTGTAATTTCTGCATTAAGACCTCTATACACTAGTATGGTACGTAATGTATTTTTCAGTTAGAAACTATTGAATCCAAGGACTGTATTTGAATAAAATGAAATTAGACTTTTCAAGTTGCTATGTTACAAAGTATTAAAACAATGTTTCAATAAAATATTCTCATTGTTCTTTCTAAAACGATTAACCTCACTGAAATAATTGTTACAAGTGAAGCAGGAGAGTAAGAAGCTAGGAAAATTCCTGAACAAACTGGCTGAGCAATTTTCAGCCAGCTGCAGAAGGTCACCAGGCTGGAAAGCCCCTGTGTGTAGCAATGAGCAAAATGGGTGCTGGACCTCACCCCCCAGTGTGGACTTTCCTCCACTGCGCTGGCTTGTTGCTGGTCAGGTGGTTTAGACCTCCTCCCCTTCCTTCCCCCCACCTTTCCTCCTAGAGATAACATCTAGCCCTCAGTTATATTTTAGCTCAGGCCCAGAAAAGCAGCAAAACCAGGCAGGTGAGGCCAGGACCAACTGCAATGATTGTGACCCCCTGGTGCCCACCAATCAGTGGAGATTTCAACCCTGAAAGGACACACCTGGAAAAGCTGATGAATAGTCTATTGCCCTAAGACCTCCCCTAAACTCCCAGCCTTTAAAACACTCAAGTGGAAGGACCCCATGCGCATCTCATCCCTTGAGCGTGCCCATGCCTTTCCCTTCCCCCTCTTCTATCACAGGCATGCATCTCCTAAACTCTGTCCCCACGAGACTTGCAACCAGGGTAGTAATGGGCAGCAGCTCTTCCTGGACAATCCCCCTGTACCTGTCTCCAAGGCCCCCTTTTTTTGACTTCTCAGTGAGCCAAAGCAGTCCCTCTAGGCTCATTGCTTTCCTATAACATTCCTAGAGAAGAATCAGCTCTGCCTAGGCTCTCCTATTGCTACTTCTATCCCAAACCCTCCCTTGTTTCACTGTCCCCAACTTTAAGAAACCAGCCAAGGCGTGTGCCCAGGTTTCAGGTTCGGTCCCCGCTAGGGGTGCATGTGAAAGCCAACCGTTTGATGTTTCTCTCACATTGATGTTATTCTCTCTCTCTCTCCCATCAATAAAAACATATTTAAAAAATGTACTTTCAAAATCACCTGGACCTGCGTTGTGAAATCTGTCCTGCACCAAGTTAAGAACCCACACACTACAGGCGGGCTTGAGGCAGACCTGCTCCGGGCCATGTCCCTGTCTGGTAATACTTGTAAAGGCATGTTTTACACGCTCAATAACTAAAATAGGTGTTGACAAATATTCTATTTTATTTTTTCAATATATTTTGTTTGCATGTATATAAATGATAAATAAATAGATGGGATGCTTAAAATTTTTTTCACTCATATTATCTGGATACATAAAAAATTTTGGTCATCATGCAGTCTTTGATATTTAAAGAAGGAAGATCCATGACAAAGAGCAAGAAGATAGGACAAAGGACACATAAGCAGAAAGCAGAGAGTTTATATTTTTGCAACCAGAACACATTTTCTTATCCTGGGATAATATGACTAAAATCACAGGAGACTAGACTCAGGAGGTTTTCTTTACTTACCACATAGTGTTTCCCATGTCCTGATGAAGAGTATGATGGTTAATTTTATGTGTCAACATGATGGGACCACTGGGTGCCCAGCCACTTGCTCAAACATCCTTCTGGGTGAGTCTGTGAGGGTGTTTCTGGATGAGATTGAACATTTGAACCCAGCAGACTGAGTAAAGCAGATTATCCTGCTTAATGTGGGTGGTCAATTGAACAAAAAGGCTGAGTAAGACTATACTTCAACTGCTTGAGCTGCACAGCTGGGCTGCCCGTGGACTGGAACATGTTCCATCAGCTCTCCTGGGTTTCAGGCTTGCTGACTGAGTATCTTGGACCTTTGCAGCCTCAATGATCAGATGAACAAATTTCTTATGATAAATTATCTATCTATTTATAGGTAATTTTCTGTAATTACGTAATTCTCTTGTCTCCCTTCATTACCCTCCTCATACAACATTTTCACCTCTACAGGATAAAACTTAGGGAGGTGAAGGAAATGTTACCAAGTGAGGTGGAACACTTGGCCTCTCTGTCTTATGAGGTCTCTAATTCTACATTCTTGGAAGTTCTTGGCATTAAAAAAAATTTAAAATATACTCATATTTAGTGGAGAATTGGGCTATATTAATCATCTTATTACTTGTATAAAACTTCAAAAGACCAAATTTAGGTATCAGTCAAATAAAAAAGATCTGTACACTTTTTCAAATTATACCTCAGTAGAGAGTTGAATAATGAACCATATTTTCATTGTTAGATTGAACAATTACCAATATTTGCCCATCCTTATTTTATCTACAAGTTTATTCTTTCCTTCCCTCTTCTTTCTTTTTCTGTGTTATTTTTAAAATACATTCCTGTCACCAGGTTATTTTATCCATGAAAACTTCAATATGTACCACTAAAAAGTAAAGATTTGTTTTGATATAAACACACTGCCAACATCATATTAAATTTAATTAATACATTTTCTTAATATTACTTAATATATAGTTCATATTTAAATGTCTCTAATTGCATCAAAAATCTTTAAAAAATATAATATATATATATATATATACACACACACTAGAGGTCCAGTGCATGAAATTCATGCACGAGGTGGGGGGTGTCCCTCAGCCCAGCCTGCACCCTTTCCAATCTGGGACCCCTCAAGGGATGTCCGACTGCCCGGTGGGATTGGGCCTAAATGGGCAGTGGGACATCCCTCTCACAGTCTAGGACTGTTGGCTCCCAACTGTTTGCCTGCCTGCCTTCCTGATTGCCCCTAACCACTTCTGCCTGCCAGCCTGATCACCCCCTAACCACTCCCATGCCAGCCTGATTGATGTCTAACTGCTCCCCTGCCAGCCTGTTTGCCCCCAACTTCCCTCCTCTGCCAGCCTGGTCACCCCTAACTGCCCTCCCCTGCAGGGTTGATCACCCCCAACTACCCTCCCTTGCAGGCCTGGTCCCTCTCAACTGGCCTCCCTTGCAGGCCGGGTCCCTCCCAACTGCCCTCCCCTGCTGGCCATCTTGTGGCGGCCATCTTGTGTCCACATGGGGGCAGGATCTTTAACCACATGGGGGCATCCATATTGTGTGTTGGAGTGATGGTCAATCTGCATATTACTCTTTTATTAGATAGGATAGAGGCCTGGTGCATGGATGGGGGTTAGCTGGTTTGCCCTGAAGGGTGTCCCAGATCAGAGTGGGGGTTCCCTTGGGGCGTGGGGCGGCCTGGGCGAGGGGCCTGTGGTGGTTTGCAGGCCAGCCACACCCCCCAGCAACCCAAGTAGAGGCCCTGGTATCTGGAATTTATTTATCTTCTACAATTGAAAATTTGTAGCCTGGAGCGGAGCCAAACCTCCTGCTCACTCCGTGGCGGCAGCCATTTCTGTTGGAATTTATGTACGGTCTATAATTGAAACTTTGTATTCTGGAGTGAAGGCCTGAGCCGGACAGGGCTGCAGAAGCTTGGCTTCCTCCATCACCTGGGGCAACCCTAGCCTCCTGCTCTTCCAGCTCAGTGGCTGCCACCATTTCTGTTGGAATTTATTTATCTTCTATAATTGAAACTTTGTACCCTTGAGTGGAGGCCTGGGCCTGTCAGGGTGTGTGGAAAGCTTGGCTTCCTCCATTGCCAGGGAAACCCAAGCCTTTCTCCTGCTCTCTGTGTCCACAGCCATCTTGGTTTGGGTTAATTTGCATACTCGCTCTGATTGGATGGTGGGCGTGGCTTGTGGGTGTAGCGTAGTGGTGGTTAATTTGCATATTACTCTTTTATTAGAATATATATATATATATATATATATATATATATATATATATAATTCAGAGAGAGGAAGGGAGAAGGAAAGAGAGATAGAAACATCAGGGGATAGAGCCTGCAACCCAGGTATGTGCCCTGACTAGGAATGGAACTGTGACCTCCTGGTTCATAGGTTGATGCTCAACCACTGAGCCTTACTGGCCAGGCTGCATCAAAAATCTTTTCTCATGGTTTGTTTATTTGATTCAGATTCACACAAGATTCACACTTACATTATTTGCTTTATTTTTATCTATAACAGTCTCAACTTTTTCTTTTTCTTTTTTTTTTTTTTTTACTTGCTATTGATCCTTGATTTATTGGAATAACTGGTTCATTTCTCTCAGGTCTTGAGGAATGACTAGCCTTCTGCATTTGTCTGATTATTTCCTCATACAGTTTTTTTGTTTGTCCTCTATCTCCTACATTTTTTAATCTAGTAGTTAGTTTGAAAACTTAATTAGATTCAGTTTTTTTTTTTTTGGGGGGGGGGCGGCAAGACTACTTGTGCTATATACTCCATATTGCATCATACCTAAGCACACATGATACGTTGTCCAATTTTCAGTGATGCTTATGTTTGGTGACTGGTTTTTGATGGTGACAAATTTATCCTCCCATTGTGAAGTTTTTCTACTAATTTTTCTCCAAATGGATTTTTCTCATTCCATCTTTTTAAAAAAATATTTACTTTCTGGATTTTTTTTCTCTAAATAGCTTTTATTTGTTAACTAGGGCTATTTTAAAATCTTTAATTGTCATTTTCCAAGTAATAAATCGGTGTTCTACCCTCCAGTGATTTTTTTATGAGCTTTTTAAAATATTTTGTTATTGGCTCTCTACCTCTCTTTTGGAATATATTATGATTCATACTTTCTATAAAATTATTTTTAATGACATTTTTATTTAATATGTTTTAAACAATTTATTCCATTTATTGGGTTGACATTGGTTAATAAAATGATATAGGCTTCAAGTGTACAATTCTATAAGACATCTATATATGGTATTGTGTGTTTACCACCCAGAATCAAGTCTTCTGTCACCAGTTATCCCCCCTTTACCCTCTTCTATCTGCCCCCAACTCCTTCCCCTCTGGTAATCATCATACCATCGTCTGTGTCTATGAGGGTTTTTGTTTGTTTGTTTGTTTGTTTTGCTTAATCCTTTCACCTTTTTCACCCAGCCCCACACCCCTTTCCCCTGTCAGTCTGTTCTCTGTATATGTGAGCCTGTTACTTTGTTGGTTTATTTTGTTCATTAGATTCCACATATAAGTGAAATCATATGGTATTTGTCTCTTTCTGACTGGCTTATTTCACCTAACATAATACTCTTCAGGTCCATCCATGCTGCCACAAAAGTATAATTTCTTTCTTCTTTTTAGTGCTGAGTAGCATTACATTATGTGAACTTATTGTGTTTTTTAAAAATATATATTTTTATTGATTTCGAAGAGGAAGGGAGAGGTAGAGAGAGATAGAAACATCACTGATGAGAGAGAATCATTGATTGGATGCCTTCTGCATGCTCCACACTGGGAATCGAGTCTATAATCCAGGCATGTGCCCTGACAGGGGATCGAACTGTAATCTCCTGGTTCATAGGTTGATGCTCAACCAGTGAGCCATGCTGGCCAGGCTGACTTAATGTTTTTATACTCAAATTATTCCATCTTTGGCCAACCTGGCTCTTATGTCCTTTTGATATAACCCTATTATAGTTTGATGGTTTCTTTGTCTTTTGTCATTACAAAATATCTAAGAATCATCTTATAAATTTCTCTACCTGGACCAGAATCTGGCCACTTCTCACCATTTCTCTAAGAAGCCTAGTTTCTTTTATTGGTGAATGATATTTAGAATTCACAAGCTGACATGAAGTGTGGTCATTGTTTTAGATATTTTCAGTAAACAGAGCTAACCTCATATTATAGAAAATGTTAAACATACACAAAATATGGAGAATAGCATAATAAAACCCTCATGTGCCAATATCCAGTTTTAACAGATATCAATGTTTTCTCATCTTGTTTTATCTAGTTTCCACACTTACTATAAAAAGATCTTGAAAAAACATGATACAAAAATGGGCAAGGACAGGAAATAGAATTCTGTAAATGAGGAACCACAAGTAGTCAGTAAACTTGGAAAGGTATAAAATTTCACAGTAATTTATTTTCAAATGACAAGAAGTAAAAATTGAAAAAAATTTTGATTGCCCATTGTGGAACAGGTTATAGAAAAATGGAACTCTCATACAATGCCAAAGGGAATACAAACTGGTACAAGCTTCCTGAACAACAATTTAACAAATCACATAAGAAACCTTAAAATATTTTTTCCTCTGTAACAAAGAGACTCTACAATGCAATGACTTAAGTAAGACAGTTTAGCACGGAACCTCTGCCACAATACAAAGCATTGTCATCATGTGAATGATCAAAGCTGAGTCACCACTACATCCAACTTCTGGCTGGCAGGAAGAGGAAAAAGAGCATTGAAGAGGCATGCCCGATGTTGTCAGGACCAGGCTTGGAAGTGGCACATATCATTTCCACTCACATTCTATTGGTCAAAAATGTAGTTACATGGCCATACCAATCTGCAGGAAAAACTGGGGAATAAGATTTGCTGGACAGCCATGTGTAAGAAGGAGGAGAAAACAGATTTTTATGGATACCTACTAATCTCTACTGTACTTCTGACTCAGCAATTTTCATTGTAAGAATTTAATTTAAAAAATAATGGATGTTCCCAAAGATTTATTTGCAAGTGTCACAGATTTGTATATAATTGTTAAAACTATAATCAACACCAATGTCCAATAAAATGAAAAACAAAACAAACAACAACAAACACAAATGTCCAAAATAGTGGATTATTTAAATAGATTTTACCTATTATTAAATAGTTATTTAAGTAATAGGACAATTATTATTCATTATTATGAAGGAATACTCTGTAGTAATGATGCAGTAAATATTTAATGATAAAGAAAGAAGTTCAGTGCTAGAGTAGAAATGTGTGCAGTATTCATCCAGTTCATAATTATTTGACATTTAAATTATAGTCCCTATTGAAGAGGTGGGCTTAGGTAATCATTTTCATATTACTGCAGTAATCATTGCTGTTTGGATGAGGGATGATTTCAAACATATTTTCTCTCAGTAATTTAAACTAAGATGCACGGAATGTTGCAAGGTGATGCATGGTCTGAGCTAAACTCATATCTTCACATATATCCTACCTTTATTCTAACATTCTTTAATTATTTTCTGTTTCTTGTAGCCCAATGATTCCTAAGAAAATCATATCTTTTACCTAAGAAATAAAACAAACAGATTATGAAAGGTATGTATAGTATGATCCCTCTTTTAAAAAAGACAAGTGCATAGAAAAACGTGTGTGCTGATGATAACAGTGGATATCTCTGCGTGGTAGCATTACAGTTTATTTTTATTTTATTCATTCTATTAATCTCTATTTTCTGGACTTTCTACAGCGAACATATTTTCTTTTCATTTTTAAGAAAATAACATTTTCTTTTAATTCGACAGGATATTCTAAGTATTGGTATTTGGTACCTTCACTATCCATGGGCACATTACTCTGTGTCTGTTTCTGGGTGTCACTCCCATGAGAGAAGCTCAGGTAGAACTTCGAGCAGAGCAGTTTAAAAATTACCATGTGGGAAATTATAAGCTCTGTATTTTATGGATTTATTGAAAATAATATATGGAATATTTATAAATTTTAATCTAATCTTATATAATAAAAGCATAGTATGCAAATTGCCCCCTGGACCAGGAGTTCATCGGGAGTTTGACTAGGGGGTGGGGCCGGCTGGGGAAGAGAGGGAGGCCCCGGCCCGCAGCCGGCAGCCACTAGGGACCCTACCAGTGCATTTCATGCACTGGGCCTCTAGTCCTATATAATAAAGAGGGAATGTGCAAATTGACCATCACTCTGCCACAAAGATGGCGGCATCCACAGCAGAGGCAGGGTTTCCGTAACACAAGATAGCTGCATCCACAGCGGAGGCCAAGTTCCTGTAACGAACCTTAAAGAGCAATCAGCAGGGACTTAAGGCTGCGCCCTCCCCTCCCGCCGTGGGGCTTGACCAGGGATCTCAGGCCGAGTCCCCCACCCAGCAGGGCTTGATGGGGGACCTCAGGCCACGCCCCCCACCCCGGTGCTGGGCCAGGGGACCTGAGGCTGCACCCCCCGCCCAGTGGGGTTTGGCAAGGGTGGGACTGGCTGGGTCTGGATCTAGCCCAATTAGGGGGGTGGCTGGCTAGGTCTGGGTGGGCAGGGACTTGACTCTTGATCCTGTGGTGGACCCCAGACTCTGACAGGAGGGAGATTTTCATATACATTTTACTAATTTTGTTTCATCTCTGACACTTCTCTTATAGAGAAAGGGCAAATAGCAATATTAAAATATTTCCTCTAATTAATCCCCTTTTGATGTGCACGAATTTAGTGCACTGTGCCACAAGTTGTTTTATAATCCTCAAGGTGATATTAAAGGATAAGGAGATTTTCAAGGAAGTGTGATTGGTTTTAAAATCAGTTATCAAGCCCTAGCTGGTTTGGCTCAGTGGATAAAGCATCAGCCTGAGGTCTGAAGGGTCTCGGGTTCGATTCCAGTCAAGGGCACATACACAGGTTGCGGGCTCCATCACAAGTGGGGGGCATGCAGGAGGTGGCCGATCAATGATTCTCATCATTGATGTTTCTCTCTTTCTCTCTCCTTTCCTCTCTGAAATCAATAAAAATATATTTTTAAAAAATCAGATATCAGTGTAGCATTTGTGCCTAGATTTGTCCAATACACAGAGGGGAAAATTCTCCTCTGAGAATACTTCAAACCTGAATACCATATGCACAAAACACAGCCACCGTTTTGCATAACCCGCACAAACCCTCCAATAAAGGTAATAATCTGAGCCCCTTAGTTGAAGTGGCATGTTATGTTTTTGGCAAACATACAGCAAGACAAAAAAAATCAGAATAAGAATTAGGTTATAGAAAAAAACATTTTTAAAATAGCCATTACACTTTGCAATTTCAGTAATTGCAAATTCTGCCTCTGATGCAATATACATCATGCATTAGACTTTCAGCCTCCACAATAAATCCATTATCAGCATCACAAGTTTAGAATATATAAAAAGAAGCAGAACCATTATCCCACATTAGAGGCATAATATTTTGGTCTAGCTCTCATGATTGTGGTGTTCTGTAAGAGCAGATTTAGAGAAGGAATTAACAATGTTGTTTAATAGAAGACTTTTGGAGATATAACATATTTTGTTAGGGATGATACTTATTTTGCAGACTTTCAATTATGTATGGCTCAACTTGTTGAAAATCATCTTCCCTTACTATTTCCTTTTGTCAATTTCATTTCCCTAGTTCCTATCATTTAAGTTTAACATATCAGCATCATCTCTGATTTGTTCCAGCATTGTTATTAAGTGTCTACAATTTGCAGGGCACTGGCTTGGAAATGGAGGGGATATAAAGATAATATATCATTTCTGCCCTCAAGGGGTTTGTAATATAGATAGAAAAATTACTAATGCCCTGGGTGTGGCTCAATTGACTGGGTACCATCCCATGCACCTGAAGGGTTGATGGTTGGAATCTGGGTCAGGACACATGCCCGGGTTTCGGACTTGATCCCCAGTGGGGGTTGTGCAGGAGGCAACTGATTTGATGCTTCATTCTTGCATCAATGTTTCTCTCTCTCCCCCTCCCTTCCTCTCTCTCTCTCTAAAAAGAAAAAAAATCAATAAAAAAACTTTAAAAAAGAAAAATTGCTAAAATGTAAAAACTTTTAGAAATGAAGTGACTATTACATTTAAAATAATTCATCAAAATGTTTCTAGTTCATTAGAGTAATTTTAACATGTTGAGCATTTATTCTTGTCATAATATAGAGGCGTGTTCTTTAATCTCTAGAAAAAGCATCACAAATTATTTATTACATTTTAAGACAAAATGCCTGAGAGTTGAATAAAAAGTTAAAAGTGCATTAACTTTATAAATTAAATCAAAGCTATATTTCAAAGGTGCTTTGGAAAACACTACCTTTTGTTTGATTAGTTATTTTGACTGAACATCTATAACAATCATTGCACTTTAATACTCAAAATTGACAGTTATTCTCTCATGTCACATAGCAGGATATCTGGAGATTATTCCTCAATACCTTCTGCAGAAGCAAACTTTATAAACCTACCAAGGCCAAAGGGCAAGGCTGCTGCTGATTAAACAGCAGATAAGCAAGAAGTCATGCTGCCCTCTTCTTGAATGTTACCTCTCTTCTCACCATTGTATTGTGGTGTTGGAGGAGTCATCCAGAGGATGTGACCACTGGTTGACCCTGGAGCTGAACCCCGGCAATTGGAGGCTCCTTACCCCCTTCCCTATTGGTGGAATGTAGGTTTTTGCTAACGGTTCCTACTCCAGTGTGGTCTCCTTCAAGCACACAGACTTGAGAGAGTAATGTGTTATCGAGACCATCTGGACTGTGTATGTGACTGAACCTGGATAAGGCATCTAAAAACTCTTAGGATTCTGGTGGTTGGGTCTGGAGATCTTATCATTGTGCAAGACTGTACAAGGCATGCTACGTTCCCTTGCCTATTAAAGCTGCCACCTCACAATCTGCAGTGGCCTGACTTTTTTCAGTCTCTCCTTGACCTCTATGTATAGGGACAGTTTCAGATTTCACCTGCAGGTTCCAACCAATAATTGGCAAGCCAGCAAGGAGGACTGGCTTCTTCCATCTCTCCTTGCCCTCTGTTTACTGGGTCTAGTTTCCAATTTCATTGGGGGAAGTCTCAAGGCAATGAACCAGCATTTCATAAAACAGTTTTGTTTTGCTCGCTTTCTTAACTGAAATGTTTGGATAGATATCCTTAAAGAAGTATACTAGTAAAATGGGAAGGTGGCCCAGCGGCGTGGCTCAGTGGTTGAGCATCAAACTATGAACCAGGAGATCACAGTTCCATTCCAGGTCAGGGTGTGTGCCTGGGTTGCAGGCTCTATCCCCAGTAGGGGGTGTGCAGGAGGCAGCCTATCAATGAGGCAGCCTCTCATCATTGATATTTCTATCCCTCTCTTCCTATCCCTTCCTCTCTGAAATCAATAAAAGTATATTTAAAAAAAATTGGAAGGGAGGCGTTTTTACTTTAACTACCATATTTTCCGGCATATAAGATGACTTTTTAACCCAGGAAAATCTTCTCAAAAGTCGGGGGTCATCTTATACGCCGGGTGTCATCTTATAGGGTGGGTATATCCCAAACTCTATATTTTAACTGGAAAAGTTGGGGGGCGTCTTATACGCCCAGTCGTCTTATACGCCGGAAAATATGGTAATTAAATCTGCTCCTACATTCCACAGAAAAGTGACGAAGCCTTATTTTAAGACTCATTCTCATCTTTATATCCAACTAGAGGCCCGGTGCACGAAATTTGTGCATGGGGGGGGGGTTTGTCCCTCAGCCCAGACTGCACCCTCTCCAATCTGGGACCCCTCGAGGGATGTCCAGATCGGGCCTAAACAGGCAGTCAGACATCCCTCTCATAATCCAGGATTGCTGGCTCCCAACTGCTCACCTGCCTGCCTTCCTGATTGCCCCTAACTGCTTCTGCCTGCCAACCTGATCACCCCCTAACCACTCCCCTGCCAGCCTGATTGATGCCTAACTGCTCCTCTGCCAGCCTGATTGCCCCTAACTGCCCTCCCCTGCAGACCTGGTCCCCCCAACTGCTCTCCCCTGCAGGCCTGGGTTCCTCCAACTGCCCTTCCTTGCAGGCCTGGGTCCCCCCTAACTTCCCTCCTCTGCCAGCTTGGTCACCCCTAACTACCCTCCCCTGCTGGCTTGATCGCCCCCAACTGCCCTCCCTTGCAGGCCTGGTCCCTCCCCACTGCCCTCCCCTGCTGGCCTGATTGCCCACAACTGCCCTCCCTTGCAGGCCTGGTCCCTCCCAACTGCCCTCCCCTGCTGGCCATCTTGTGGCAGCCATCTTGTGTCCACATGGAGGCAGTCATCTTGTTTGTTGGAGTGATGGTCAATCTGCATATTACTCTTTTATTAGATAAGATAGAGGCCTGGTGCACGGGTGGGGGCTGGCTGGTTTGCCCTGAAGGGTGTCCCAGATCAGGGTGGGGGTTCCCTTGGGTTGTGGGGCGGCCTGGGCAAGGGGCCTGTGGTGGTTTGCAGGCTGGCCACGCCCCCCGGTGACCCAAGCAGAGGCCCTGGTATCTGGTGTTTATTTATCTCCTACAATTGAAACTTTGTAGCCTGGAGTGGAGCCAAGCCTTCTGCTTGCTCCATGGCGGCAGCCATTTCTGTTAAGATTTGTTTACCTTCTATAATTGAAACTTTGTAGCCTTAAGCGGAGGCCTGAGCAGGCCAGGGTATGTGGAAAGCTTGGCTTCCTCCATTGCCGGGGGCAACCCTAGCCTCCCGCTCTTTCCAGCTCTGTGGCTGCTGCCATTTCTGTTTGGATTTATGTATCTTCTATCATTGAAACTTTGTAGCCTTGAGTGGAGGCCTAGGCCGGCAAGGGCAGGCGGGAAAGCTTGGCTTCCTCCATTGCCTGGGAAACCCAAGCCTCCCTCCTGCTCTCTGTGGCTGTAGCCATCTTGGTTGGGTTTATTTGCATATTTGCTCCTGATTGGCTGGTGGGTGTGGTTTGTGGGTATAACGGAGTGATGGTTAATTTGCATATCACTCTTTTATTAGATAGGATTTTCTGTTCTCTCACTGTCTTCTTCCCACAGTCCCCCTATCAGGTATCCCCCTTTCTGGTATCCTCACACTTCCTTGGGAAGAGGATAGCCCTCTCCGTGTGACAGAGAAACTTACGGGAGTCCTGGCCCCAGAGCCATTCATGCCTCTTATCAGCCCTCCTGTGGCAGATTTCAGCTGGCAAGAGCGACACTTCTGCTTGCAGGGTCCCGGTCTGCACGGACAGGAGGGAGTCTTTTTTGGAGCAGCAGTTGCGTTGGTGGATGCTTTGACTTTGCTTCAGGCTCTCTACCAAAAGACTGAGGCTGATTTCTTCCTGAACTTACCTAAGCAAAAACACACCTTACCTGTCTTAGTTTTCTTCTCAAAACCAGTCTATTCCCAGCATGAAAAATGTAGGTTCTTCCTCTTAATATGACTCCCATATGAAGCTTTAGGAAATAGTCAGTAGGGTTAAAGTAATTAAACAAGGAGGTAGGGGTGGGGAACATCCAGCCTGCATGCCGCATGAGGCCCGCAAAGGTCTGGCCCTGCCAAGGCAACCACAGGCAGGACTCGAAAGTCAATAAACCCAGGAGCATTTTTTCATAGCAACATAAATTTATGTTAAGTGAATTCTATTAAGCGAATGATGTTATAAATATCCAAATGGCCCTTGGCAGAAAAAAGGTTCCCCACCCCTGCCTTAGACCAAGGTTGGTCTAATGCCTTGGCAGTCTATGTGAGCAAACCAAAACCTACTCTGGTCAATTCCTATAAATGCTCAAGGTTGAGACTTTGAAACTCAAGGACAACCAAAAACAAACAGCCAACTAGGTTTCCAAAATAAGGCAACTGCTTAAGCTATAGCCACTCAAATAATTTACCTGCTTTGCTTCTACATCTGCTCTATAAAAGCCTTTCTTCTACCTCCTATTGGTAGACCACCCACTTTCAGTTTGATGCTGCCTGATTTGAATTGATGTATGCTCAAATGAACTCTTCAAAATTTTAATGTACCTCAGTTTATCTTTTAACAGTAGTGTGTGATTATTATTAATACTGTGCTATTATTATTGTGTGAAGGTAACAAGCCCCTAGAAGACAGAGATGATATATTATTTATGTAGTTATTTAATAACTAGAGGCCTGATGCATGAAATTCATGCATGGGGGGAGGTGTCCCTCAGCCTGGCCTGTACCCTCTCACAATCTGGGACCCCTTGGGTAGGGTCCTTAAGGCCTGGCGAGTGATCAGGGCCTATCAGGGTTTTCCTTCCCCTGGTTGCCGGCACCTGGCCCCACCCCCGCTGCTGCCACTGCTTGCCATCTGTGTGGTGCTGCCCCCCCCCCACTCCCCCATCACCGGTCACCTCCCTCTGTGGGTGACAGATGTGGGGTTCAATCGCTTGGCTGGCCTGTGCCTCTCTCTGCAGGGCGATTGCTGGCCAGCTCCACACACCCACTCCAGTGTCGCTGGCCGATGGCCTGGGCCTCCCTCTGAGGGGTGATCAATTACGGGGTCCCCGGATCGATTGCCCCACAAAGGCAGGCCTTGCCCACCCACCACAGCACCACCAGCCAGGTGGCCTGAGTCTCCCTCTGTGGCCGCCGGCTCGGTGGCCTGGGCCTCCTTCTGTGGGGTGATCATGGGGTGATGGCGGGGCCCCCTGACCAATTGCATCACACCCACCTTGGCTGCCTGGTGCCAGTGTGTGTTATAGCATAGTTGTTCAGAAGGTCACCCGGATGGTTGTTCTGCTGTTCATTTGTTTAGTCAATTTGCATATTATGCTTTTATTATTATAGATTATTATAGATGCTTGATTGAGTCAGAAACAACACCAATGCTTTAAGCCTGTGTGCAAATTTCTCTCCTGATAGTAAGTGATGCATTCCAGTTCATCTTGCTCCCCAAATATTAACCTCATATGCAACACCTATAATATATTCCCAAGAATGAAATTTAGGAGTCAAGGCTTTTATCAAGTCTAATATGTCACTCTGTCTAGTTAATTTTATACTGTAGAACCTAAAGTATAAATTATAAACTTTGTAGCACTTGAATATAAAGTACTTTGTGGCTTACCTACTTTGTGGCCTCATTAGTAACTACTCCTTATTTGTGGTGATGAAAATGCTGCACTCAGGATTCCTACTGCAGGAAGCATAATGGGCTGATGGCCCCAGATGCTGTCCTTATGGATTCACTCTTGTGTCCACACAAAGGCCCAGCAGGCTTCTCTCAGCCAAAGTTTAAGCAGGAGACTCAGAATTTGGCAAATTCTTTATTGTTTTTTAAGATACAGCTTCAGTTCATGAACTACTTATAAATATTTGTGCCATTCTATGTAATAAAGAGGTAATATGCAAATTGACTATCACTCCAACACACAAGATGGCCACCCCCATGTAGACTTAAGATGGCCAGCAGGGGAGGGCAGTTGGGGTGGACCCAGGTCTGCAGGGGAGGGCAGTTGGGGAGGACCAGGCCTGCAGGGGAGGACAGTTAGGGGCAACCAGGCTGGCAAGGGAGGGAAGTTAGGGGTGACCAGGCCAGCAGGGGAGGGCAGTTAGGGGCAATCGGGCTGGCAGGGGAGGACAGTTAGAGGCGACCAGGCTGGCAAGGGAGGGAAGTTAGGGGTGACCAGGCCAGCAGGGAAGGGCTGTTGGGGGTGACCAGGCAGGCAGGGGAGGGCAGTTAGGGGCAATCGGGCCGGCAGGGGAGTGGTTAGGGAGTGATCAGGCTGGCAGGCAGAAGTGGTTAGGGGCAATCAGGAAGTCGGGCAGGTGAGCAGTTGGGAGCCAGCAGTCCTGTATTGTGAGAGGGATATCCGATTGCCTGTTTAGGCCTGATCCCCCTGGGCTGGGCTAGGCTGAGGGACACCCCCTCCCCCCATGCACAAATTTTGTGCAACAGACCTCTAGTTTCCTTATAATTAAAAATACTTTAGGGGTAGGGGCAGACTGGAAGAGGACAATGGGGGGAAACGTGGACATATGTAATACTTTCAACAATAAAGAATTAAATATATATTTTTAAAAATATAAAAATAAAAAAGTATTTATCTCATAAAAAAAAACAACACAAAACTTTGTTCTGTATTTTTTAGTATCTTTCAGAGATCCTGGCACAATGGTAACACATAATAAGTACTTTACAAATTCTTGCCTATTGAATCTATTAAAGATAACACTGTAAAGTAAATATGTATCTTAGTTTTTAGTAAGATCACTGCCTGTATTTATTTTATTGGAAAACCATTTCCCAAGTGAAAAGCAAGTAAACTTCCCTTGTAAGCTTGAGCCCAATGGAGGATATTAAATTTTACAAAATAACACTTAACACTTATATAGCATTTACTGAGTAAGCATCCTCTCAAATATTTTCATGACATTTTCAGTAATGGTACTGAATTCCATAACTAGATTATTCTCTAAATTATTTAAGTTGACATTTAGGTTGTTTCTAATGTTTTGCTATTAGAGACAATATTAAAATGAACATCTTTTGCAAAGTGTTTACTTATATTTATTAGTATTGCTATAGGTTTCTTGGGCTTTCTTGCTGCCATATTCTCTTGATTTTCCTGTTACCTCTCTGACTATTCCTTTTTATGCTGTCTTCTCTTCACCTACCTGACACTGTTCACATTTCTGAATTCTCATACCTAGGTGTGCTTTTCTGCTCATTCTACATACTCTTTGTATGAGATATCATCATGACTTCAATCACCATCTTATTGCTAAATTCATTACTTTGGGCAAATATCTTGCTGAACTATGGATGCTCATATCCAACTATGAATATTGTGTTATTTAGGTTCTTTGATTGTAAGCAACAGAAACTAAATATGACTAACTTAAACAAGGGAGAATATTAGGCATCACAGAATTTGGTCAAAGTTCTATGGTAGGAGCTAGGCAAGGATTCAGAAGAGAAACCACTAAAATTATATTGTAGCAGGAACTCTACTTAAGTCTCTTTGTTCAAGATCCACACTCTGGTAAGATAGCTTTCAATTGGCCTAGCTAGGGTTCCATGTCTCTTCCCTAACTAGGGCAGACAAATTCTGATGCTTGGCTTAGTGGATTTTGTTTAATGATGAAGACATAAGTCCTCAAAGGTAAAAACCTGGGTCTGATAATTGGCGCTCAGCAGCCAAAAACAACAAAATATAATAAAACAAAACATCTCCCCGCCCCCCACAGGCTTATTACCTTTTCTCTTAAACATTTAAAATTACATTTTCTTAAAAGCGAAGCCATCATCTTCCCTTGCAAGCTTTCTCCTCTTTTAGGGTCATATGTTCAGTGAAATGTATCACAATCCACCCAGAAACTCGAGCCAGAAACCTGGAAGCTCTTCCTGACTCCTCTCTCTGTTACTCTTACTTCTTGATCAATCATCAGTTTTATTGTCCCTATGATCAAAATAACTCCCCAGTCCATTCCATGTCCCTCATTTCCATTGCCACCACCCTAGGGAGACCAAGTAAATATCATCTCTTACCTCAACAACTCTAACGTGGTATTTTCTGATATTCCACAACTGCACTGAAATTAGAGTAATTAAAAAAAAAATGAAAATACAATCACACTAGATTGTCTCCAGAAAGATTGTATTAATTTTTTTCAATAGCAGTGTGTATAGGTTTATAAGTCCCATTTTCTTGCCCTCACTGTGAATTATGAAAAACAAACCTTTCCTAAGTAGATTAGCAAATATTCTGTCTTAATTGTTTAATAGAAATTTCTTCTAATTTGTTTTATAGGAAGTTGTTTTAATAGCAATTTGTTTTAATAGAAACTTCTCTGATGATTAGTGACACTGAACATCTTTTCATATGTCTCTTGGCCATCTGTATATCTTCTTTGGAGAAGTGTCTATTCAGGTCCTCTGCCAACATTTTAATTGAGTCGTTTTGTGTGTGTGTGTGTTGAGTTGTCTGAGTTATTTATAAATTTTGGTTATTAATCCCTTATTAGATGTGTCATTGGTAAATATCATCTCCCATTAAGTAGATTATCTTTTCATTTTGTTGGTGTTTTCCTATGCTATGCAAAAACTTTTTAGTTTTATGCAATCCCATTTGTTTATTTTTTCTTTTATTTCCCTTGCCTGAGGAAATATGTCAGAAATATCTGAGATTTTACTGCTTGTGTTTTTTTCTAGGAGTTTTCTGGTTTCTGTATTATGTTTCATTCAAGGGATTGTTGGGTTTTGTTTTAGTGGACAAGTTATCTTGCCTAGATTCAAAAACTATAATCTTTATCTACTCTGGTATGTAGCATCTGCTATTTCTGCCCTGTTCTTAAGGCTTTTAAAGCTTGCCCCCTGGGAAGTATCTCCTATGCTTATATGGGCTGGTTCCTCCCTATTTCTTCAACTTTGCCTCAGAATACCCTCATAAAATAAAAGTCAGGTTATTCATTCTACACATATTTAATATGTACTTATTGAAAGCCTACTGTGTGCCAAGTACCTGGAACACAGTAATAAACAAGATAGAAAGAAAAAAAGGACTAATGTCCTGCCTTTATGGAACTTAAGTTGTAGCTAAGGAGACAGATGATAAGTAATAAACATAATATATAAGTTAAAATAATGTAAGAAGATGATATGTACCATGAAATAAAATTGTGAAGGGTAAGAGATAACTGGAGTGTATGGGATATGGTGAGTTGTAACTTGAAATACTTTTGATCTCAATATTCTGCTCAAAACCTTTCAATTGCTCAATAAAGTTTCACATTTGTCTACAAGGGGCCACGTGATCTGGTCTCTATAACCTCTCTGACCTCATCTCGTGACACTGTCTTTCTCTTCTATCTGGCCACACTGGTCTTCTTGCTATTTCCAGAACAGTCCAGGCATACTTCTACCTCCTGCTGGAGCACGTTTCTCCCAGATATGCACTCAGCTGGTGCCTTATCATGTTAAGTATTCTCAAATATCACGTTCTCTCTTCTCTGTGAGGCTATTTACAACCACTTTATTTTAAATTGCTATTTTGTCTCCTGTAATCTTTCTCCCATGTCTCTGATCAGATTTCTTCTCTCCACTTGTATGTATATGTAATACATTATTTGCTTATTATCTATTTCTCCCTACTTGAATGTAAGCTCCATGAGGGTCATGCTTTACTGTGACTGGAACTTTATAGGTACTCCATAACTATTTATTGGAATAATGATAAAGGAGCAAGAATCTGAGCCTGGATCGAAGTGAAGAACCAAAAAGGTGGTTGTAAGTAGAACTAGTCTTTGCACAACTTAGACCTATAGGATAAAATCATTTTAGATAGTCTCCTTAATTCATGTGCATCTGGCCACTTCCTGTAGCCTGGAGAAGTTCTTGTTACCATGTAATAACTGTAAATATCCTTTGACAATTTAGATGTCTCCTTATTTTGGTCTGTTGCACCTCAGGGGCCAGCTTATTGTGATTTGCTAAGAGATCATAAGGTATATTTAAAATCTAGGATGAATTTTTCTTGACCTCATGACTATAGAAATGAAATTGTATCAGCTGTTAATTTCTTTTCCAAGTGAAGAATACTAGCATTGAAATTATATTTATACTTGCATGTGTTGATTTTACCATTTTACACTCACTGGGAAATTCTGGTTTTGAAATTCATCAGAGCAGAGAGATAGAAGTTCATGCACTGTAGAATTTCAGTTATAATTGCTACTTTGTCTCCCAAAGTAGGATTGCTACTAGCACTGAACTTATGCTTATCAGTTATGTTTATCATTTCCACCAACCATGGAATTTTGGTTTTGGAATTTATCATAGCAGAAAGAGGAATGTTCTCATACTATGGTAGCTCAGCTGTAATTAGCTGAGCATTGCTGCAAACCAAATGTTGGGAACAGATGCTAAATGCTGATTTTTATTCCTTTTATCTCCTGTAGAAAAGATTTGTTTGTTATGAAGAACATGCAGGCCATCCTTCTGGGCTTGAAATAGAAGGAATTGCTCTATCATGAATGTGATAAAGACTAATGCAAGATACAGGCTGGCATAATTTGATGTTGTACTTCAGAAGGCTTAGAATATATTAATAGTCTACCATTTGTGTTGACCATATTTTAAATATTATATAAGACTAGAGGCCTGGTGCATGAGATTCGTGCACTGGGGGAGGGGGATCCCTCAGCCTGGCCTGCGCCCTCTCGCAGTCTGGGAGCCCTTGGGGGTTGTCCGTCTGCCAGCTTAGGCCCGCTCCCCGCAGGGGACATCAGGCGGACATCCTGAGCGCTGCAGCGGAGGTGGGAGAGGCTCCCTCCACCACCACTGCACTCACCTGCTTTGAGCTGGGTTCTGGTTGAGTGGCACTCTCCCTGTGGGAGCGCACTGACCATCAGGGGGCAGCTCCTGTGTTGAGCGTCTGCCCCCTGGTGGTCAGTGCACATCATAGCAACCAGTCGTTCCACCGTCTGGCCAATTTGCATGTTACCCTTTTATTATAAAGGATATGTAGCACATGTATTGTCTGTTTCCTTGGCTTACACCTTGGTTGGTCAATTTCATAAATTAGGAATTTAAAAAATGTTGTTTAGGAACTATATCTAATTCTCATAATTTCCCTTTTATTCACCAGCTTCTTAATGATTTTATTTTTTTTTAGTTGTAGGTCCCTGGAATTTTCTAAGTGAATACTATTAATCAAGTCTCCAAGTTCTCCGAGAACTGGTGATTAATATGAAATACATCATTTTGCTTTCCAGCCTTTTTATAATAACATTCAGTGTAATGCTTAGTGCATTCCCTATATTGCTTTCCTCAAAATGACTTTCTATTTTAATTAATTTACTTGACAAAACACTTGTGTGAATTTTCATTATTATCCCATCTGTGATGGCCAATTAAAAAAGGTAAATTTGCATCTTAGTCCTTAAAACTAATGTTAATAAATCTGGGCACAATAACAGATAAGAAAAGGGACTTTGAATTTAGTTGAGTTGCCCTACTATTTATAGGGATGTTCAAGTTGAACCTAAACATCGTTATTAATAAGGCTCAGTCTCTTTAAAGCTGTTAGAATTTTTGTGTCTCTTTGTAATTTAAAAACACATTGGAGGACAGGAAATCCTTGTTAGCATTGGTGCATTGTGCTGTTAGAAGTTTATGTATCTGGTGGAAAGAGCTTTTTAGTGAAAAGCTTGATATTTGTAAAAGATGGAGTTCATCATTCATACATTCAACAAATATTTTTTTAAGAACTATTGTTACCGGAAGGGGGCCTAGTGCAGAATGAATATGCCTCTGGCCGGCTGATCGTATGTGGGTTCTTGACTTCGTGCTGGAAAGAGTCCACAGTATGAGTCCAGGTGATTTCGAGAGTTTGTTTATTAAAGCTGGGGGCAGTGAAACAAAGAAGGGCTTAGAATAGAAGAAGCAACAGGAGAACCTAGGTGAGACTGCTTTGGTTCCCTAGAAATGTTATAGGAAAGAAATGAGCGTCGGTGGGGCTGCTGTCAGCTCACTGGAAAGTCAGAGAAACGGGGGCCTTGGAGACCAGTTCAGGGGTGAGCCTGGGATGAGCTGCCACTGTCCATTTTCCCCTGGCACAAGTCTCGTGGGGACCCTTAGAGTTTAGAAGAAAGAAAATCCACTCGAAAAGGAGATGCTGGCTTCTTTGTCTTGAGGGGTTTTATCTGCTTTCTAAAGGTGGGGAGGTTTCAGGAGAGATCTCAATAAAATATTCATCAGCTTTTCCAGGTGTGTCCTTTCAGGGTCAAGGTCTCCACTGATTGGCTGGCACCAGGGCAGGGGGTCATTAGACATTGCAGCGGATCCTGGTGTCATCCACCTGGTTTTGCTGCTTTTCTGGGTCTGGAGCTGAAATACGACTGAGGTCTAGATGTTACCTTTAGGGAGGAAAGGTCAGGGGATGGTCCAAATCGCATGACCAGCAATATGCCAGGGGAAGAAAGGCCACCTTAGGGGCGAGGTCCAACACCAGTCTTGCCCATTGCTAGGCACCCAGGACTTTCTACCCTGGTGACCTTCTGTATCTGGCTGAAAATTGCTGGACCCGTTCAGCTAGCTCTCTTACTTTCCCTGTTCCACTTGCCTTGATTCTTCCTGCCTCACTAGGATATGCTAACTAATGATCTAGTAACTGATAATACAAGAAAGAGTCTTGGCTATTATGGAGCTAATAGGTGGAGACAACAAAGGAATGTACAAATGTAAGGTCATTCTGGTAGAAAGAAATGCTATAAAAACACCAGGGAATGGTACAGAGAGTGATTGATGGAGTGCCAGAGAAAGCTTCTTGAGAAAATGGCATTAGAGCTGAAATAAAAAAAATAAAGGAAACAAGGGTGCAAAAATCCGAAAAGGTAGTGATATGGCTGGATTAAGGGAGTGCACGGTGCACAATCAGGTTGGAGAAGTAAGCAAGGGCCAGGTCATGGGTGCTCTTGTGGGCTACAGCAAGGACTGTTTCGTATTCTAATTGTAATTGAAAGCCCCTGGGGAGTTTTAAGCAGAGGAGAGAGAGAATCTGATGAATTCTAAGAGGATTCTTTGAACACTCATTTTTTCTGCATCACCAGGGGAAAAGAGTAGCATGGGCAAGAATGAGGCTCACCACACTTCTTCACATACTTGAAAATCTGGAAATGCTAATTCAGCTGGGAGTTGTTGCTACTTTGGACCATATTGGCCTTATGCTAAACATACACAAATAAATCTACAGGCATTATATAAATACTAGAGGCCCAGTGCACCAAATTCATGCACTCAGGGGGTCTCTCAGCCCAGCCTGCACCCACTTGCAGTCCGAGAGCCCTCAGGGATGTCCGACTGATGGCTGGAGGAATGGGCCTAAGCCAGCAGTCAGACATCCTAAACACTGCTGTAGAGGCTGGAGAGGCTCCTGCCACCACCACTACTCTCACCAGCCATGAGCCTGGCTTCTGGCTGAGCGGCACTCCCCCTGTGGAAGCACACTGACCACCAGGGGGCAGCTCCTGCGTTGAGCGTCTACCTCCTGGTGGTCAGTGCGTGTCATAGCGACCAGTTGTTCTGCTGTTTGGTCGATTTGCATATTAGCCTTTTATCCCTTTGCACTCGCTTGCTTTTTTCTCAATTCCTTTATTCTAATGCTAACCGTGTCCAGTCACACTCGACATCCGAGTGCAAAAGGTTAATATATAAGATATTAAAAAAAATTTTTTTTTGGTTAATCCTCAACCAAGGATATTTTTTCCATTGATTTTTAGAGAGAGTAGAAGGGAGGGAGGAAGGGGCAGTATGAGAGAGAGAGAGAGAGAGAGGGAAAGGGAGAAAGAGAGAGAGAGAGAGAAAAACATTGATGTGAGAGAGACACATTGATTGGTTGCCTCCCGAACATGCCCTGACCAGGACTGGGGATCGAACCTTCAACTGAGGTATGTGCCCTTGACTGGGAATTGAACCTGAGACCCTTCAGTGCTGGGCCGATGCTCTAACCATTGAACAACTCTGGCCAGGGCCCACACACATTTGTATTTGATGAATGTCTGGAACTCTTATTACTGTGATTCTTTTTGATGCCTTCACTCATTTTTCTGATTTTTTTTGTCTGCCAGGCCCTTTTGAGGGTTCTTATTTCCCTGTGTCTCACGTACACCAGAAAACATTTCCCTCAGAAGGATTTCTCTTTCTTTAAACCTGTCAGAAGTCTGTTGTGCAGATTAAATTCTCTAAATGAGAACAGGAAAAGGTGGAAATGAGAAAGTGTAATGCATCAAGTCAAATAATAGCAAACCATGTTAAAGAAACACTAAAGCTTTATAGTAAAAACAGGTTTTATTAAATTGGCAAAACAGATTTATTCAGGCACTGTTGCAACAGGAAAAAGAGACATCAATGTAACACTGGGCTCAATTCTGAGTACGACAAGGAAAAGTTGGGATTTAGAGGCAAGGAGCAGGGTGGAGGGTCGGTATGGAAAATTACTAAGAGGAAATATCAGGCATAGAGAAGGTTCTGGCTAAACTGACTTGACAGGATTCTTGCTGAAGGCAGGCCAAGGTCATCAGATATCACCTGCAGATGGTGAGAGATGAGGAATTTGATCACATATTGAAGTGATCAGATACGGAGGGTAGGGGCGTCTCCCTAAACTGACTTAGGATTCTTGCTGAACTGGGCGATGTAGGCCCAACAAGGAGTACTGAAGCCTACTTGAAAAGAGGGCTTAGAGGCACTGGACTGCAGTCTGTTCAAATAGAGTCTTTGTCAACCAGGAAGAAATAATCACACATGTATTGCTCCCTTTTTACTGCTAACACGAAGAGGAAGGATTAATCTTGTGCAGATTGCAGGGTCCAGGAAAAATCACACTATGATTTTTATTCAGAGGCAATAGCATTAAGTGGACATTAAGGGCGATCCTAAGGGGAAAAGGAAACGTTATAGGAAAGCCACATGCATTTTCTGAGGGATGCATGAAACGGAGAAGCAGTAAGCCAGTTAAATCACCCACACCGTAAGGACCTGGGAAGGAGTAGGTAACTATTAGAACCACTAAGGGCTTCACTTTATTCTAGGAAAATGAATTGTGGTGCCTGCTGCACCCACAACCCTTGCACAACTCTACCCATGACCCTCACCGCCATACAGCATATATGAAAAAATGAGCCCAAACAGCCATATTTTATATTATGACCCTGCCCCTGTTGCTACAGGTATTGGATTAGGAGTACTTGCTCTAATGGCAGCCAATTCATAGGCCTGTCCGTAACCTATGACATGAACAGTTGAAATGATGACACGGACCATCAATTTCCAACCTTTTTCATCACATGGCACACATAAACTAATTGCTAAAATGTTGCAGCATACTAATAAATATATTTTTTGCTGATCTGACAAAAATAGGTATAATTTTGATTCATTCACACTGGATGGTTATTGTTATGTGGGCTGTTGTCACTTTTTAAATTTGACAATCTAAGGGAAAAGAGGTCAGTGACCCTGACTAAATAGTCAGGTAATACATGTTTTAAAAAATCTTGTGGCACACCTGTTGTAAATCGCTGATCTGGGCCAATCATACACTTTGTACAATTTACATGAATCGACAAAAGAGAAAATCAGGCATAATGGGTTTGAAGGTGACGATGCCTAGGGAGAAGCCCTTGAGGTAGATTTAGAGCCATGTATGAGGGATTAGATTTAGTGCTCGGAAAGGGCAGGACAATCTAAGTTATCTATAGAAGCTGTCAGGTGAAGAAAAGTTCTAGAATACAGAAAGAAAAAAAACTAGGTTAGTTGGTGTAGTGGATTAGATTAAAGATTGCTACAAATTCTTTGACATTTTGTCTTATCCAAAGGTGATGCCTATATCTCCTCCCTTTTCATTTGCTGGGCTGTTTTTTATTTATTTATTTATTTTTTTGACTGCTTGATCAATAAAATACAGAGTGGAAGTGCCATTTTGGAAGCTCAAGAGATTGTTAATATTCAGTTACCATCTGTTCAAATACTTGCTCTAGGAAATAAGCAACATGCTATGCCACCAGGAGGGCGCAAGGAGAGACCCACATGGAGAGGTAAGGCCCCAGACAAGTAGCCCTTGATGAGCTCCCAGCCAGCAGCAGCTCCCATTGGCCAGCCCTGAGTAAGCCCCCCAGGAGGTGGGTCCTCCGGGTGCAGCAGAGATGCCACAACGACCCCCATGGAACAGGAGAGAGCGCCCCCTGCCCAGCCCTGCCCAGACTGTAGGTTCACAGGCAAAATAAATGACTGTTGTTAGTATTTTCATTTTTATTATTTTAATTATGGTAAAATACACATCACATAAAATTATGTTAACCATTTTTAAGTGTACAGCTTTGTCATTAAATATATTCACATCACCATTCATTACCAGAACTCCTTTCATATTGCAAAACTGAAACTCTATACATGTTAAACAATGACTCCCCATCCCCCCGCCCCCACTTTCCCCGACCTCCTCAGCCCTGGCAACTGCCATTCTAGTTATTTATTTATTTATTTATTTATTTATTTATTTATTTATTTATTTACTCAATCCCTCCACCCTTCCCCTCTGACAGCTGTCAGTCTGGTCCCTATATCTATGCGTCTGTCTCTATTTTGCTTCTTAGTTCATTTTCCTCATTAGATTCCACATATGAGTGAAATCATATGGTACTTATCTTTCTCTGACTGCCTTATTTCATTTAGCATAATGCTCTCCAGACCCACCCATGCTGTCACAAAAGGTAAGATTTCTTTTTCTTTTTCTTTCTTTCTTTCTTTCTTTCTTTCTTTCTTTCTTTCTTTCTTTCTTTCTTTCTTTCTTTCTTTCTTTCTTTCTTTCTTCTCTCTCTCTCTCTCTCTCTCTCTCTCTCTCTCTCTCTCTCTCTCTCTCCTTTTTTTTTTTTTCAGCCAACTAGCATTCCATTGTGTAAATGTGTCACAGCTTTTTTATCCACTCATCTACTGATGGGCACTTGGGCTGCTTCCAAATCTTGGCTATTGTAAATAACATTGCTATGAATTGAGGGGTACATATATTCTTTCGAATTAGTGTTTTGGGTTTCTTTGGATGAATTCCCAGAAGAGGAATCACTGGGTCATGAGGCAGTTCCATTGTTAATTTTTTTGAGGTAACTCCATACTGCTTTCCACAGTGGCTGCACCAGTCTGCATTCCCACCAACTGTGCACAAGGGTTCCCTTTTCTACATCCTCGCCAACACTTGTTTGATAATTTATTGATGCTAGCCATTCTGACAGGTGTGAGGTGATATCTCATTGTGGCTTTAATTTGCATTTCTCTGATGATTAGTGATGCTGAGCATCTTTCCATATATCTATTGGCTACTGTATGTCACACCATCCTACTTTATGTTTCTATGAATTTGACTACTCTAGGTACCTCATATTTATGGAATAATATAGTATTTGTCTTTTTGTGACTAGCTTATTTTACTTAGTGTAATGTCCTCAAAGTATATCCATATTGTAGCATGTATCAGAATTTCCCTCTTACTTTTATGGCTGAATAAGATTTCTTTGTATGTATATATCATATTTTGTTTATTCATTTAGCAGTTGATGAACTCTTGGGTTGCTTCCACCTTTTGGTTATTGTGAATAATTGCTGCTATAAATATCAATGTACAAATATCTGTTTTCAATTATTTTGGTTACTCAGAAGTGCAATTGCTCACTTCTATTTCTTTCTGAAGAGTGGAAATCAAACTAAGGGATTGTTTGCTTTTCTGCTTGTTATGAGTGTACCAAGCTATACCATACTGCCAAACTATACTATATTGTGAAAAGCAGACAATCCCTTTATCATAGGACACATAGCAAATAAATAACTAAACATACAAATATAAAATTTCTAAATGAAAAATTGAAAATAAAAACTTTACAAATAATGTCAGTGGATATTATAGTCACTTGATCCATAAATTAAATTTAATGTTCTTAGGCACATGTGTGGTTAAAATGAGACAATATTTTCAAAGTAATTGAAAATTTAGTGAATTCCTACAAGTGCAGGTGTTTCAGAGCTTTATATTATAAATACATATTCACAAATTAGTTTATTTTTAGATCATTGACCACTTAAAAAAATACACACTTTATTTTGTCTCTGACTTCTATGAGTCTTTTGATTCTTTTGATTGTCTTAAGATTCACAGGTTAGCATATATATTGATTTTAATGATTAGCGTTAAGCTCCTATTCTATCTAATCTCTCGTCAGTAATAACATCAGCTACCTTCTATTTGTCTATAGCCTGACCTTGATAGACTCTGGGAAAGGGGAAATGAGGGGCATTGCAATAAGTACAAAGTAGATCTCAAGTCAGAAGAGAGAAAATTGTCATAGCTATTCTCTGGAATTGGATATGAAAAGGATTATGAAGAGTGTTAATATGTGAAAGGGTTTAATGAGTGTGTATGTTACATGTGTTTCTGTGCATTACTTAGACTGTGGGAGCCCAGAGTAACAGTTCTTAACCCTAGCTGCATAACATTAGCAGTGCTTGGGGATCTTTTAAAATTAGCCATCAGGTCTTACCCCATTGCATCAAGTCAGGATGGGATTCCATCAAATATATTTTTTTAAAGTTTCCAGATGAGTCTAATGAGCACCCAGTGTAGAGAACAATTGTACAGGGGAATAAAACCCATTTTTGTACATTTTGTACATTCTGCACAAGGCCAACTACCCGATGAGCGCTCATTAGACATTAAGGAGGCCTCTATTGAACCAGGTCTTTTAGTAACAGATGAGGCCTCAATTAGATAGCCAGCCACTCTATTCTATAGTGCTTTCAGGTTGCAAGTTCACACAGATAAGATGAACAGTATCCATGACAACAGATGTGATTCATCCATTCCCTTGGTTTCTATTTCCTTTGGGACATTCTGTTTCCTAGGATGACATTTGGGGCAGCTCAGATGCTCTGTCAGCCATGTGGCAGAGCTAGTGATTTGAGCACTTCTTCATCTATACTTTTTAAATATTATAATCCTAAGGCTATGCCTAATGCCTGATATCAGTCTATGTACACTTTTAAAAAATAGTACAATATTTGCATGATTATGATAAAAATAATGATTGATTAATTTATTCTCTAAGCACTTACTAAATATTTGTTGCATAGTCAATACTTAAAGGCTCATGCTTGCCTTCAAGGTTCTTGTATTCTAAGTGATAATAATACCTATTTTAGTGCTGGCTGGTGTGGCTCAATTGGTTGGGTGTCGTCCCATGCACCAAAAGGTTGCTGGTTCAATTCCTGGTCTGGGCACGTGCCATGGTTGTGGTCTCAATCCCCAGTGGGAGGTGTGCAAGAGGCAGCAGATCGATATTTCACCGACACAATGATGTTTCTCTTTCTCCCTCTCCCCTCCTCTCTCTCTAAACATCAATGAAAATATACATTAAAAATAATACCTATTTTATGCCATCAAATCTATTTTATTATTAATATCCTCAAGCTTGTATATGGTACTATATTAGTCAAAGTTTTCCAGAGAAACAGAACCAATAGAATGTGTACATATAAAGAAAGAGGTTTATTGTAAGGAATTGGCTTACATGATTATATGGAGGCTGGCAAGTCCAAATCTGCAGTGTGGGCCAGCAGGCAGAGACCCAGGACAGCTGATGTCCTAGTTCTAGTCCAAAGGCCAGTAGGCTGGAGACCCAGGAGAGCTGTAAGTGCAGATGAAGTCCAAAGGCAAAGTGCAGAGGAATTCCCTCTTATTTGGGGAGGCAGGTCTTTTTGTCCTATTTGGGCCTTTAGCTGATTGGACTTAAGTGTTAATCTCATCCAAAAAGGCTCTTCAACTTGACACATAAAATTAACCATCACAGGTGCCTAGAGATGATGATGACAACGATGACAGGTACACTAAATTGAGTGCTCACGATGTGCCAGACATGGTGCTACTCAGTTTACACTCTTTAGTCCTCACATTGACCCTCTGAGGGAACTACTGCTGCTGTCTTCATTGTGTAGAGGAGGCAAATGAGGCTTATGAAAGCTAAATTACTTGTCCAAGTCACAGTTAGTAAGGGCTGGTCCTTCAAATTAAACCCAGATCCTCCTGGCTCATAGCCCTCCCCGTTAACCGCCACAAAGATTCATAAAAATTTTTTTGGGGGGGGGCAGTTATCTTTCTGCTATTCTCTGAGTTATACTATTAAGGGGGAATGTTTAGTTTGTGCCTTACAAAGGAAACTTTTTTTTTTCTTTTAGCATTTGCAATGTTTTATTTAATACTAATTTGAAATACTGTGGGCAATTGCATTCTGATGTGCTAAAGTCAGAGCAAACACCTATCTTTTTCCACTGGGAAATTTTCATTGAAATGAGGTGTGCCTCTGCTTCTTCCTGTTTGACGTGGGACAAGGTGCTTCTCACTGAAGGTTCACAACGTGCCTTGAGGTCCTTCATAACAAAGACTCCAAAGAGAGGTGTTGCTCTGCTCATTTAAATAATCAAGTCAGTCAGCTTTAATCTCTGATCAATATAAAATGTTCATCTAGCTTCTCGTAACATTGTCAGGAGAGCTGTGCTGAAAATCAACTAGTCACACAAGTCATTCTTCAATAGAGAAGCTTCTTATCTTTCACATCCCTGGTTTGCTTAGTATTTATTTTGACTAATTAGTTAGTTAACCAGCAATCATTAATTAAAAACAACTTTTATAGGGCACTTCTCACGTGACAGGTGGATTACTATTTGTTTAGAACTTTATAAAGCAACTTCACATACATCTCGTTTATCCCTGTTCCGAGATGGAGAATGTTAACTCTATCCCCGTATGTAATTATTATTTTTGTCCATGTTTCAGCTCCCTTTCAAAAGTTACTTTTAATATAATTGTACTGATGAAGCTGAAGATCCAGGCTCTCTTCAGAGACAAGTTAATAACTGTTGAATTCCAAAATTTTCACTAAAATCTTCCTGCTTGGTCTTCCCATTTTAGTCAATGAGATTAATTTTTAATATCTGTAATTCTTTTGTTGAACAAAACAGGATTACATTGGTTCTTGTTATTTCCTTCAGAAATATCAATGATCAGATCAGAGTATAGATTTTGGGAACATTCTTTATGAGAAAGTGTTATGTGATAAGAAGAAAAGTTTATTAAGTTTTTGTAAAATATATTTTTTATTGTTGATAGTATTACAGATAAACTAAAGGACTTATATACTTATATGCATAGTCCATGGGCATGGGCAATAGGGTAGAAAAGTTTATTAAGCTTTATCTTGGTATTTAAACATAATGTTATACATGTGATGATTATATTATAAAGGCACATAAGAGTATTTGTGAAAGGAATATAAACCTGACCAGCCAATGCTTGCCTAGCCTAGGCTCTATATATTGAAAAATAATCGTAGCTGAAAATGTCTATGGTGTGTATGAGAACACTTTTTAGAATTGGCCCTTTCTCTTCTCTTTAAAGAGAAATATTTTATTCACCATTTCCCACTAACCATATTAATGCTTTGCTTTGGGAAAGGTTGTCAATTAACTGCTGAATCATTTCCAATATACTAGTTTTGATTCTGTTATGGAAATAATGTTCTGCTGGACAAATTATCCTCTCAAGTATTTGCATTCCAATTATATGCTACTATAGACCTGGTGCACGAAATTTGTGCACAGGGTGTGTGTGTGTCCCTCAGCCCAGCCTGCACCCTCTCCAATCTGGGACACCTCGAGGGATGTCCAACTGCCCTCTCACAATCCAGGACTGCTGGCTCCCAACCTCTCCCCTGCCTGCCTGCCTGATTGCCCCTAACCACACCCCTGCCAGCCTGATCGATCCCTAAATGCTCCCCTGCTGGCCCAATTGCCCCTAACTGCCTTCCTTTGCTGACCTAGTCACCCCTAACTGCCCTCCCCTGCCGGTCTGGTCGCCCCTAACTGTCCTCCCCTGCAGGCCTGGTCACCCCCAACTGCCCTCCCCTGCTGGCCTGGTTGGCCCCAACTGCCCTCCCCTACAGGCCTGGTCCCCTGCAACTTCTCTCCCCTGCAGGTCTGGTTGCCCCTAACTGCCCTCCCCTGCTGGCCTGGTCACTCGTAACTGTCCTCCTCTGCAGGCCTGGTCGCTCCCAACTGCCCTCCCCTGCAGGCCTGGTCACCCCCAACTGCCCTCCCCTGCAGGCCTGGTTGCCCCTAACTGCCCTCCCCTGCTGATGTGGTTGCCCTAACTGGTCTCCCCTGCAGGGTTGGTCCCCCACAACTGCCCTCTCCTGCAGGCCTGGTTGCCCCTATCTGCTCTCCCCTGCAGGGTTGGTCCCCCCCAACTGCCCTCCCCTGCAGGCCTGGTCCCCCCCAACTGCCCTCCCCTGCAGGCCTGGTTCTCCCCTAACTGCCCTCCCCTGCAGGGTTGGTCCCCCCTAACTGCCCTCCCCTGCAGGCCTGGTCGCCCCCAACTGCCCTCCTCTACCAGCCCGGTCACCCCTAACTGCCCTCCCCTGCAGGCCTGATTGTCCCAAACTGCCCTCCCTTGCAGGCCTGGTCCCTCCCAACTGCCCTCCCCCTGCTTGCCTGATCACCCACAACTGCCCTCCCCTGCTGGCAATCTTGTGGTGGCCATCTTTGACCACATGGGGATGGCCATCTTGTGTGTTGGAGTGATGGTCAATTTGCATATTACCTCTTTATTATATAGTATTCATTAGGACTCTTTGTAAGTGTGGTACTCTTTGGGTGCTAAACTATTATGAAAAGTAATTAAAATTCTTATTTTCCTTACTATGAAGAAATCTCTAATTTTTCTGCTTAAATGTCTATACAAAATCATCATTCTGTCATTTCTCTGTATCTCTTTCTAGAGTATATAATAGTTCTTCAATGTTAACATTACATTCATTTAAATGAGAAACAGACAAGATCTAAAGCTTAAAGTCTTTTATGAACACAACTTGGGTAATAATTCTATATGGCTGGAATAGACATCCCATGAGTATGTAGAGAAATAAAATGTGGCTGAAAAGATTAGAGCCAGTGTGTAATATGGCTCATGTGTAAGCTTTGTAGGAAAAGTGCTGCTTTCAGCTGTTGAATATCCCACACTTTGAAATTAGTCTGCATTAGGCGCAGTATCTAGCACACAGTGAGTGCTTACGAAACACTGAAGTGAAAACAACTGGCAAGACACCAAAGTTTTAATAGAACATTATTAAGAATTATATCAAAATTAATGTCTTAGTCTTATTTTTGTAGCAAAACTAGTTTTGGGAAGAAAATTTAAAGGGATATTGAAGAATGATTAATTAGATAGCAATATAAGAAAGAACAAGGTTTTTGAAATAACATTTAGTGTAGTGCCTAGTGAACAGGGAATGGTTCAAGAGATATCGGATAAATGAAAGTGTACATTGTGTGTGTGTGTGTGTGTGTGTGTGTGTGTGTGTGCATGTGCATTCAAACTTTCATCGCGCTGATAAATAAGTAAAAAAGAAAGTTTAATGTATTCAAATATATTCACATAAAACTCAAAATTTAATTTGGAAAAACCTAATGGGAAGCCAGATTCAACAAAGCTTATTCTTTATTTTTATCCCCTCTGTTAAGCATTCTGACAGCTTCCTTGAAATCTCAAGTTCCCCAATGCAATACTATAATAATTTAGGGACGAAAAATCCAAAAGATGGTGTTGAAAAATAATTAGCATTTCACTGAATGTGAATACAAGCATGAAACAATGTCCCAGGGGCAGTGGATATGAAAAAGACTTAATGAAGAAGATAAACGTAACAATGATCAGAACAACAAAAAGATAACACGTTTTAGACTTCAGGTTCTAGTCTTTGAAATTCTATTGAAAGTTTCCATCACACAGTGGCTTGTGGGGTACCTGAACACATCTGCTTTATTTGTTTGGTTTTGGAAAATTTAAAAGTAATCTTGGTGCTATGTAGAACAATAACTTTAAACCTTACTGCTTGTTTTTCTACTCTTTCCTCCTTGTTTATATGATCTCACGCTGTGTTAATTCCCTTCTCTGTGGGTGTCTCAAGACAGCTGACTCTAGAGGCTGAGTCTAAAGTTAAACCTCAGGTAGGCAGAATTTTGTAGAATTGTTTGGAGTATGCTGGAGTTTACTTTTGTCATAAAAATCAAAGGAAAAGAAGACAACATTTAAATTTTGCTAAGCTATTAATTCACTTTTAAAATCACACCATGCTGTGGGGGAAAAATACTCAAATGCTCATCTCCATCTTAGATTTTTTGTGAATACTTCAGTGCCACATTTTTTGTGCATAGCTATAGGACTTTTCTGTTAGGTGTTTTGCTAAAACTTTGCCCTCTTCTACAAACCAAACTTAGTATTCTCCCAATCAAGTAACACCATGGTTACAAATTTTGGAATAGTTTTTCCTTCTTTTTCTTTCTCTGTTCACAATCTGTTACCTTGTATTATTACTTTTCCTTTAAAATACTTCCAATTTAAAATTAAATATTTAAATACTTCTGCTCTTGTTCTGTAGTCTGAAATGTCTTCAGTAACTAATTGTTCATTAAAAAGATTTTCAGGAAAATGAAGGTAATAATAGGATTTTTGTAAGTTTTAAATGAAATAATGTATGCAAGAATATGTAATATTTACAAGATGCTTAGTAAGTAATCTTTACCAATATGTTTTTCTATTCAAAACTTTTCACTGTCTTGTTGCCTCCAGGATAAAGTCTGGAAATTCAGACTGATATTCAAGATCACAAGAGTTTGGCTCTATCAAATGATTTTTCATTAATCTCTAATTATTATTTAATTACACACATCTCTTTATGTCCATTTGCATTCCAACATCTCTGCCAACATTTCTGCTCTTTGTTCCTAGGAAATCCTACTTCCTCTAATTAATCATATGCTCCAAGTTTCAAGTCCAGTCTTGCCACCTCTGTGGAACTTCCTTTAACTGTTCTAATTGGAGGAGATAGAGCAATGAACATGGTCTCTGCTCTCATTGTATCTGTTATCAGGATGCTTACAATCTAGTGGGGGAACAGATAATAACCAGATCAACAAAGAAATGAAATGATACATACATGCAATGAAATATTATTCAGCCTTAACAAGGTACAAGGAACATCATGCTAAGTGAAATAAGTCAATTAATAAAAAGAAATAGTGCATGACTTCTTATTTATGAAATCCTAGAGTAGGCAAATTCACAGAAACAGGAAGTAGAATGGTGATTTCCGGGGACCGGGGAAAAGAGGAAAAAGGAAGTTGGTATTCAGTGAGTATAGAATTTCAGTTTTGCAAGATCAAAATGTTCTAGAGATCTGTTGCACAACAATGTGCATGTAGTTAACAAACTGTACTGTACATTTTAAATGATTAAGGTGAAAAATTTTATGTTTTGTGTTTCTTGCCATAGTAAAAAAAAAAAAATAATTGAGATAATCTCAGCCAATTAAAGGTGTTGTTAAGAAGATAAAACAGGATAACAGGATACTTACTGAGAGGCAATGTCATTTTAGAAAGCCTGTGTGAAGACTTTTGAGCTGAGACTTAAGTGATGACATGGGTCAGTCATGAGAGTCAGAAGAAGTAGTGAGTGCAAAGGTCATGAGGTTGAAACAAATTTGCTCTATTCAGGAAAGATGAGCAAGGTAACATTCAGAGGGCACGCAGTGAATTTGTTGAGGAAGGTAGACACTAGATTTTGTAGGGACTGGTGAGCTATGGAAAAGAGACTGCATTTTATTTAAATGTGACAGAAATTTATTGGAAAATTTTAAGCAGTGGATTATATGATCTGATTTAGAGTTTTAAAAAGTCAGCTAGCTAAAACGAGGAAACAGATTCATAAAGATAAATACAGAAGCACTAGTTAGAATGCATTTACACTGGAATACAGATGATGGTGACTTGGGACTAGAACTCAGAAGTGAGGTTGTCAGAATTGGGATATGGTTCGAGGTAATAACAACTGGATTTATAGATGGATTAGATGTGGGGGATATATAAAGAAAAATTAAGGATGACTCTTATGCTATTGGCCTGGACAATGGGGAAATTGTAAGAGAAAAAGATTTGGGTTTGAGGAAGTAAGACGTTAAGCATTCAGTTTTAGCTCGTTTAGGTTTTTCTAAAAAAAATATCTGTATTAATATATAATTCACATACCATAAAATTAATACAACATTTAGAGTGTACAAGGATTTTTTTTTTAGTATATTCACAGAGCCATGCAATCAACACCATAATCTAAGGTTAGAGCATTTTTATCACTTCAAACAGAAACCTATACCTATTATCCTGCCTCTGGGCAACCACTAACCTACTTTCTGTCTCTATACATTTCTCCAACCTTGGCATTAAATATTAAGGCTATAAAGTGTGGCCTTTTCTGGCTGAATTCTTTCATTTAATGTAATGTTTTCAAGGTTCATTTGTGTTGTAGCAGGTATCAATCAGTACCTCAATCCTTTTTTTTACTGCTGAATAATATTTTGTTTAACCATTCATTTTGTTTAACCATTCATCAGTTTATGGAAATTTGTATTATTTTTTACTTTTAACTATTATAAATAATGCTGCTATAAATGTTCTTGTACAAGTTTTTGCTTTGGACATAGTTTTTATCCCCGCCCCCCCCCACCACCAGTATATAGCCAAAAGTGGAATTGTGGGATTAAATAGTATCTCTATATTTAACATTTTGAGAAATCGCCAAACTAGCTTCCAAAGTGGCTGCACCATTTAATAGTCCCAACAGTAATGGTAAGGGTTCTAATTCCTTCACATTTTCTTGCCAACACCTATAACTGCCTGTATTTTCACTGTAGTCATTCTAGAGGGTGGGAAGCAGTACCTCATGGTTTTGATTTGCATTTCCCTAATGACTAATGATGTCAAGCATTTTCCATGTGCTTATTGGCCATTTGTATATCTTCTTTGGAGAAATGTCTATTCAAATCCTTTGTCCATTTAAAATTTTTTTCTTTTTTTTGTATTGCTGAGTTGTATGGCTTCTTTATATATTCTAGGTACAAGCTCCTTGCCAGATATATAATTTGCAAATAATTTCTCCTATTCTTTGGGTAGTATGTTCACTTCTATGATAGTATTGCTTGCAGCACAGTTTTAAATTTTGATGTATTCTAATTTATCTATTTTTTTCTTTTGTCATTTTTGCTTTTTAGTGGTATATTTAAGAAATGGCCAGGTTAAATTTTAATTACTTACTAGACATCCAAATGAAGGTAGCAAGTAGGGAGTTGCATAAGAGGCTGGATTTCAGAGGAGAGATCAAATTGGATAGAAATTGGAGTGTCATCAATGTATAGATAGTATTTAAAACCTAGGGACTTGATGGGATCACTCAGAGAGAAAGAGACAGTAGAAGTAGAAAAGTCCTGAAGGATAAAATCTATAATCATCACATATACCACTGGGTTGAGTGTGTGCCCTAGAGTACTGGGTAAACTACGAATTAAAAAAACACACACCCAAGCAGCTAAGTAAACACTAAGACGGCCCTGTTAGGTGTAGGGCAGGTAACTTCCTCGAAGAGCCAGTGAGATGGTTTCCATGTTGTGGCCACTACAGTGAAACAGACTTTTCTGAAATAAAGTACAACAGGGTTTTATCCACATGTTGTTAACTTCCTAGAAAGTTCCTAACACTGAGATTACTCCGCTGCTCAAAACCCTGTATGAGATGTGCATACTTATACAAAGCGGCAAACATAATTCAATCCAGCCTGTGTAAGCTAACAAATAATTTAGTGGAGAAAACCAGAAGCTCAGAGAATCCTTGACAGGTCTGAAGAAATAGGCACCAGGCTAAATTAGCAGGCACCGTGCCCAGAACCAATCACACGCTGGCTGGATAAGCCAGCCATTGCGGCCGCCTCTGGCCCCAGAAGCACGCTGCAGCGCTTGTCTCCCGTGGGAACTGCCACCGTCATTTCTGCCACAAGCAAGACGTGAGATGCCAGGAACTCAGCTTCTCTAAAATTGCTGGATGCCAGGTACTCAACTTCAAATCAGCTTTTACTGCTACCCCCCCTACAGCAAGCTACTCAGCTGACACTTGCACCAGGAAAATAAATGCCTAGCACGTGGCATGTTTTCTCACATGATGAATTGAAACCTCACGTGGGTGCATCTGATTGGTGGGACCAAGGTTGTTTGCTTGCAGATCCTAGATGCCTAGCGTGGTGGGAAATGAGTGTTCAGGATTTTATAATGAGAAGGCAAAACTCACAGTGGAGAAACTCATGAAATATAGAGGACATTCAAAAGATAATGGGAGACCATGTACACTTACAGCACTTTGCTATTATTCAGATATCATCTAATTGATACATGTTAGTTAAAATTCCTCAATTGTAAAGTGACAATTTCTCATCCTATACAATAATAGAGGAATATGCAAATTGTCCGTTACTCCAAAACATCACAACCATTGCAGGAGGCTGCCTGTGTGTGCACAGCAGGGAGTTGCTCCGGTGACAGGGCGGAAGTGGGGAGGCGCCTGGAGGAGGCAGGACCATCCGGTGGCAGGGAGGGTGGGAGTGAGAGCCCGTAGCACCCCTCTCACCAGTACTTTGCCACCCACCGCTCGCACTCAGAGCACCCCGCCTCCCACCTGCCAGGGGAAGGAGCACAGTGCAGCAGGCGGGAGGCTCCCATGCTCTCCTCCGGTGCCATGATGGGGCGGAGCCGTGGTGTTGCTCCTGAGATGGGGCGGAAGCGGGGAGGCGCCTGGAGAAGGTGGGACCAGCCTGAGGCCACTCAAGGGACTGAGGGCGGGGCTTGAAGTGGCCAGAGAAGGCCAGAGGGGTCGGATGCTGGGTCAGGCGCGCTGGAACTCTGCGTGGAGAGGTTCGGGTGTCAAGGCAGGGCGGAGCCACACGATTTCACACGCTGGGCTCCTAGTTTAAATATAACACATTGTGAACTATATTTGTGAATTCACAAGTTTACCAGCTATTTGCATTTCTTTTAGAACAGGCCTCAGAATTGGATGGGAAGTTGGTATGTATATGGAATGTTCTACTCACTTTAATATACATGACCAACTCAGTGACCTTGCATTATGGAACATTAATAACGTCTCTTCATAGAGAAAGAAATTTAATGATGGTAGTCATTTAATGAGATCTACATGCATTATTTTTGTCTGTGAGATATCTGACAAAGAAAAGTCACCATAAAGATACAATACTCACCATTAGTTTATTATAAATCCTTAAAATAGCAACTTAATGGAGATTGAATAAAACAATAATTTTGCTTTGCTTAGCCATTGATTTTTGTTTTGCTCATCTTTATTGAGATATAATTTACATAAAAGTAAATTATGTTTGATAGATTTTGACAAATATATTCACCCAAATAATCCCCAGCTGCAATCAAGGTATAGAACCATTTCCATAACCCCCCAAAGTTCCTTCATGCCCCTTTATATCATCCCCACCTCATCAGCCTTATGAATCCACTAATCTACTTTCTATCACTATAAATATTGATTATTTCAAATTACTGAGGTATCATTTACATACAAGATAAGGCATCCATTTTAAGTGTGCAGTTTGCTACAGTGATTGATTTTCAAAAAGTAAAATTACTTTCTAATGCTTTGCTCTTGAATTATCAGCTGTATTTATTCAAATTAAAAAAAACCTACCAATCATTTGGTTATGCAGGACAGCAGTAAGTTCTCTTTAATGTCATACACACAGATTCACACAGAATCACATTCTGTACACAAGCTCCTGTGATACCACAATATTGTTGATTTGTAAACTATTCTTGAAAAATTGCTGATACAAAGGCCAGAGAAAGCAGATATAAAACCAAGCTACTGATTTAAAACCAAGACTATTAGCTACTGCCACATACCCATGAATTATAAGGTCACTGATATATATATATATATATCTATATATATATATATCCTATCTAATAAGAGAGCAATATGCAAATTGAGTGTATCTCCGTCACACCCACAAGCCATGCCCACCAGCCAATCAGGAGCAAAATATGCAAATAAACCCAACCAAGATGGCTGCAGCCACAGAGAGCAGGAGGAAGGCTTGGGTTTCCCTGGCAATGGAGGAAGCCAAGCTTTCCACCTGCCCTTGCCGGCCTAGACATCCACTCAATGCTACCAAGTTTCAATTATAGAAGGTAAGTAAATTCCAACAGAAATGGTGGCAGCCACGGAGCTGGAAGAGCAGGAGGCCAGGGTTGCCCTTGGCAATGGAGGAAGCCAAGCTTCTGCAGCCCTGGCTGGCCTAGGCCTCAGCTCCAGGCTACAAAGTTTCAATTATAGAAGATACATAAGTCCCAACAGAAATGGCTGCTGCCACGGAGCAAGCAGGAGGCTTGGCTCCACTCCAGGCTGCAAAGTTTCAATTGTAGAAGATACATAAATCCCAGATACCAGGGCCTCTGCTTGGGTCACCGGGGGGCATGGCCAGCCTGAAAACCACCACAGGCCCTTCGCCCAGGCTGCCCCACGCCCCAAGGGAACCCCCACCCTTCACCGAGAGCCACTGCGCCGAGTCTGCGGCCGCCGCCACAGCAGCTGCTGTGGCCGCCTACGAGCCCATGGTCCTGGCTGAGGTGCTGACTGAGAGGAGCAGCCGCCTGGCCTGGGGAGACGCGAGCAGGAGTCGCCGTGCTCACCAGTCCATCTTTTAGTTGTATTTCCGAAACTGCCATGCGAGGCAACAGATCAGCCATTCCACTCCGCCGCCATCTTGGCTCCCTCTCTCTGAAATATAGATATTAATGGTATTCCTGGCTAATCACTCCTATAAAATTATTTTTAGGAATGTAGAGTATAAATCTTAAGTAAACAAATCTACACTAATAAAAGAGAAACATGCGAATTGACTGTACCTCTGCTACGCCCAAAGCCATGCCCATCAGCCAATCAGGATCGAGTATGCAAATTAACCCTAACAAGATGGCTTCAGCTACGGAGCGAGCAGGAGGCTTGGGTTTCCCTGGCAATGGAGGAAGCCAAGTTAGGGGTAACCAGGCTGGCAGGGGAGGGAAGTTAGGGGCAATCAGGCTGGCAGCGGAGCAGTTAGGAGGTGATTAGGCTGGCAGGCAAAAGCGGTTAGGGGCAATCAGGAAGGCAGGCAGGAGAGCAGTTGGGAGCCAGCAGTCTTGGATTGTGAAAGGCATGGGCAGTCGGACATCTCTTGAGGGGTCCCAGATTGGAGAGGGTGCAGGCTGGGCTGAGGGACACATCCCCTTCCTCTGTGCATGAATTTCATGCACCGGGCCTCTAGTGAACAAATAAATATACACAGTTAGTGACTTAGTTTGATGTGAGTGGGAGAGGTAGATAGAGTACATGCTATTCAGGGAATTTTACTAATGATACAATTCTGAAAAAGCTTATTTGAAGCTATTAGCATGTTTTACGAGTTATTGATTTCTAAATGTCTTCTCAGTTTGGCAAAAGAATCAGGTCTTAGAGGACAATGGCAGCTAATCCTTTTTGTCAGGTAAGATGGGTAATGGTTTAAGCATAGTCCAGCTCCCTGAATGTGAAGTGACGAGACTGGTTTTCCATGGTGTGGTATCCCAATCTACATGTGAGCTATAGTAATAAATGCTTAGAGCAAATTATTGTAGTTTAGACATTTGAAGCTCTTGAGAAAATTTTCAGGAAGGGGCTCTCAAACCATTTAAAATTTGCAAAATAAACAAGAATAGCAATTGTACAATCAACCAATAGCCACTGAATGATCTATCAGTTCCTTTTAACAAACATGTATGTGATACTCTGTATGAAGCACCACTGAAGGCTATGGTGATATGCGGATGAAGGAGGGCTTCTACTTTTGAGTTCCTACTTCAGACAGGCAGGAGAGAGAGGAAACATTAAGTAAATAACTGTAACATGGAGTGTGAAGTTCAATGAGAGAAATGTATCTAGATTGTCATGGCAGCAGGGATAAAGAGCAGTGGATTTAATCTGAGAGAATCAGAAAAAGCTTTCCAAAGGTGATGATATTTTTAAGTCAAGGAGGATCAGCAGAAATTAGCTAGAGAAAGTAGAGTCTATGTGGCTGTATTCCTAAGAAACCTCCCATTATTAAAAGTCACATTATAACTGCTGCAATGAAAGAATATAGGTAGAAAAAGATATCTAGAGATCTTTAAGATTGTAATAGTAAGGTATTTATTCTGCAGAAATTTTTAATAATGATGATATCTCTATTGTTACAAGGGTATGTTTATAATATAAATAACAATCAAAATCAAAATTAAAATGGGCAACATCAAAACTAAACATTTTTGCAATTGCTCTTTGGTCCACACAGCCTGAGTTCCTTCTGTTGCTGAGTCCTGACTTCACAACTATGTGTGCAGCATTTATCACTACTGCCAAAGGTTAAAAAAAGAGCCCAACAACAGAAGTTCAAAGAAAGAGGTTGGCTGAGCATCTGGCCATGCACTCAAAGCAGGCATGTGTTTCCATGCTTTGCATGAGTCCCCTACTGAGCTTTTAATTCCCCATAGAGATTGACTTATAATCAATAATAGTTTACAAAATGCAAAGTAGGTTTCATACTTAATTGATTGCATTATCTCTGATTCCCATTATAAAAGCCTTTTTTCTGTTGGAGAAATGCCTGGAGTTTGGTGTGACTGGAGCATCAAATACATCTGGAATAATTTATGACAGTAAGGCTGGACAAATAGCCAGATCATGGCCTCTGTCTGCTATGTTAAGATTTTGGATTTCATTCTGAAAGCAATCAAGGGTGATTGGCTGATGAATTCCACAAAGGGTTGAAAGATAGCATAAGATTTGAATTTAGAAAAATACCCCTGGTGGCAGTGTGAAATGTAGATTGGTGTGTTGGGGAGTGGTGACAGAGGCCATTAGGAGGCTATCAGGATAATGAGGGCCTAAAGTAAGGCAGAGGAAAGCAAAGGAGGGAATAATTTAGAGAGATAAGAACATTGAATGATTTTATTTAATGACAAACTGGATGTAGTTATGTGTGTGTTTGTGTGTGGGGCAATGTGAATGTGTGTGGCAGTATGTGTATAAATGTGTCTGATTGGGTACGGGTTGTATACATTAACTCCTATCTTTCTGATTTAGAGCTACCAGGTGAGATACAAATGATAGGAGAAGAAGCAGGAACAGGATTCCTCCAGGGGAGTGGTGAAAGAGGATGGCTCATTTATGAATTTAAGGTACATAAAGGATATCTAAGAGAAAAGACTCAATAGATAGGCCTGAAAATCAGGGACTTAAAGGTACAGATACAGAAAATAAAATTCAATTTAAAATTTTAATTGAAATAAAACATACACATAGTTAAAAGCATAAAATCGTAATTATCAACTTATTGCCTGTCATGTCCAAATCTATCCCTCATTGCTTGCTTTACAAGTTGTCTTCAGCCTAGGGCAGGCTCTCACTCTCATGGTTATATTCTAGACCTTGTGATTAGAAATAACTGCAAACTCTTAATAATTTCAATTCCTTATACTCCAGCCTCTATTCTGTACCTCCTCTCAGTTCACTGCTGTCATCCTTTGACCTCCCCTGGGAACGACAGTTCATTGATCCACTACCATTAATCTGTCTCTCTCCCTGGGACACCTTCATTCCCTTCTTACCCAGTTTAATTCATGGGTAATCCTAATAAACTCCCTTACATTTACTCTCAGCTCCCTTGCCCCATCTCTTCCTTCATTGTACTGCTTCATGAAATTACAGTTGGGTCAAGTCCTTCTTCCTCTGAGCCTACAGCCATGCAGCTCATCATTTCTGGAGAAAAACTTGCAGCACTCTGACTGCTTCACAATTCAGCATGTAAACCTCAAGTGGGTCCTTACCGCTGCCAGGCAATGGCAGAGCTCATTCAGTCTCCCATACAACTACTTCACATTTTTCTTCCACCCTCAAACCTATAACCCCTTCTTTCCTGTTGTCACGCCTAACTTCCTCACCAAGACAATTGAAGGAATTAATAGAAAACTTCCATGAAATGTCCTCCACCATAGCTGCCTTCTTGTCTATTAGCTTAGCCATGCTCTAGCTTAAGTCAGCCTATCCACTTGCGCACTTGATCCTTTTTCATCTTGTTATATAGACATTTATTTAGCAATTCCATCTTCTACATAGTTTCTTTGCTCTCTAGTAGAGCATTCTTATCTCCCAGAACATCTTTCATATAAAATAATATCTTCTCTTGGCCTCATTCTCTCAATAGTTAACCCTTTTTCTTTAATCCCTATTACTGTAAAACTTCTGAGAAGAGTAGTCTCCATTGTCTGTTTTCATTTTCTCTTCTCCATTTTTTTATTCAACTCCTTCCAATCAGGATGGTTCCCCCAGCATTCCAAAGAATTGGCTCTTGTCAAGGTAACCAATGGTTTCCATATTACTAATTACTAAATCTGGTGGCCAACTCCCAGTCCTCATCTTGTTTTAGCTATCAGCACATTTGACAGGGTTAATTATACCATTTTCTTTGATTCAGTTTCTTCACTTTGTTTCCATTATATCACTATCTTTTGGTTTTTCTTGGACCTCACTGTTAACTCATTCTGTCTCCTACTCTTCTCTCTAAACTTGTCATGTTAGAGTGCTCTAGGATTGAGGACTTCTCATTCCTTGATGCACTTTTTTTTCTATCTGTATTCACTAAATTCTGCCATCTCGTATAAAGCCCATGGTTTCTCCTGAATTCTAGAATCGTGAATCCAACTTCCTACTAGACATCTCCACTTGGATATATATTGGATATGTAAATATCAGCATGTTTAAAGACTAAACTACTAATACTCTGTCCTCTACCCTGTCCTTTCACATTTTGATTATTGGCAATTCTATCTTTAGGTTTAACTGCTTAGGTCAAAATTTTTGAAATTATCTTTGACTTCATTTTGCCTCCAATAGCCCATATGCAATCCATTATAAAACCTTTAGGCTCTGCTTTCAAATATATCCAGAATAAACAGTCCATATTATGGTCTCTGAGGCCCTAGACACTCTGGCCCTCTATTATACCTCTGACCTTTTTCATACTGCTTTCTAATTCCACTCCACACTGAAATCCATGAGGGAAGGCCATGCGGGCCTTCCTGGTATCCTTCCAACATACCATGCATCTTTCCATATTAGGGGCTTTTTTTTTCCCAACTCTCTTCCAGATGTTCAGCTTTCTTTAAGTTTTCGCTAAAACATCACTTTCTCAAGAAGACCTACATCAAGCAACATTCTGATCCTTATTCGCCCCATCTTCCTTAGCCCACATATACACCTCAGATATGAGAACTTTTCCCTTAAACAGTCTCCTCTTTTATAATTTCTATTTCTCAAATAAAAGATATGCAAAATATATTGAGGCAATATATTTATTCTAAAACAATTTGTACAGATGTATTTTGTACTTTTGTGAGGTCATTTAGCTGAAATGGGATACGTTGTATAGTTTACAATTCTGAAGAAGCTTTCTTGAAATGTAATAAAAAATATCAATGATGCAAGACTTGGGCACAATGATAGAGAAAGTTTAAGAATAGAAATGACTAAGTAATATTTCATTGTATACAAGTACCACATCTTCATCCTTCTTCATCGAAGGACACTTCAGTTGTTTCCATGTCTTGGCCACTGTGAATAATGCTGTAATGAACATGGGTGTGCATTTATCTTTGCGAATAAATGTTTTCAATATTTTTGGGTAGATACCCAGAAGAGAAATTGCTGATCATATGCTAACTCTATTCTTAATTTTTTGAGGCCATTTGTGACAACATGGGTGGACCTTGGGAATATCACGTTAAGTGAAGTAAGTCAGACAGAAAAAGTTAAGAACCTTATGATTTCATTCATATGTGGTATATAAAACTGAGAACAACAAATGAACAAACAAGAAAAACATACAAAAGTTCATAGTCACAAACAACAGTATGGTGGTTTCCAGAGGGAAGGGGGTGGGGATAGAGAGTAAAAGGGGTCAAATATATGGTGATGGAAGATGATTTGACTTTGTATGTGGTCACACAATGCAATATACAGATCATGTATCATAGGAATGTACACTTGAAACCTATATAATTTTTTTGGGAGGTGCCACATTACTTTATTTGAAGGAATAGTACAAATGAAAGACATAAGTGGATGTTTTGGTACAGAAAAGGTAACCAACATGCACTTACTGCTTTGGTGACTAAGAAGTCACCCCCGTGGCTCTGGGAAGCCAGCCTAAGGCTTAGCTCTTATCACTGTCTACCAGGGTGTGCTTGTGAAAGAGATACTCTGCCATGCCAGTTTCAGGGCTCCCAACCTGTGCAAGTTGGTTATGTGGTCACCCAGTTCTTTAATGGATTTCACCTGCTCATTCAGGTAATGATTCTCAATGAAGTCACACAAATGAGGATCATTTTTGTCAGTGGCCAGTTTGTGCAAGTCCAATAGTGACTGGTTCACACCTTTTTTTCCAAGCGTAATGCATTCTCCATTGCATTCATCCCCTTCTCCCAGTCATCACAGTCTGGTTTCTTGATATCCTGAAGGAAGATTCCATCACCTTATTGGTTCTGCAGCTTCATCAGTTTCTCAGCATGCTCTCTCTCTTCACGAGATTGGTGAGGAAAATATTTGGCAAAGTTCTTCAAAACCACATCATCACTGTCAAAATAGTAAGGTAGTAAGACATGCACAGGTAGACATAGGAAGCATAGAGCGCCAGGTTGATCTGGTGGTTGATGGCGGTCTCTGAGTCCTGGTGGTAGTTCTGGTGCACCTTTGAGGTGGACCCTGTCGTCGTTATGGTGGGCTGCTAAGGAGAGGCAGATGTGTAGCATTGAGTGGTGGCAGGGGCCTTGGGACTGTCTGAGGGCGCTGGGCAGCTGGCTGAGATGGATCTAGCACTGGGTTCCATCCAAGCACTGTTGAAGCAGGAAACAGGGTGACTCTCCACAATGACCGTCAAAACTTATATAATCTTATTCACCAATGCCACCTCAAAAAATTTAATAAAAAAAGAATGAAGAATGCCCCCCCCCCCAACAGAATAGAGATGGCTATTGTTCCAATAATAACAATGGCTGTCATTTATAGGAAACTTTCAGTATTTCAGCTACTGTGAATAGCTAATATTTACTGAGTACATGTCAGGCATTGTTCTAAATGCTTTACATACTATATATGTGATTTAAGCCTCCCAGCCATCCTGTGAATAGGTTCTAGTAGGTCTCCCCCTAGTGGCTTTGTGGAGAAGAGCATAAAAGGGGTGGTGGGCAAGCGTGGAAGCAAGAACATAATAGGCGTTGGCCATTGTTCTCCGTGCTCCTAATTTTTTCATCCTACTCCAAGCTTTCACTTGACAATCTGAAGATCAAGAGAGAAGGGAATGGAGCTAAAGGAAGTTCAGGGCCAGGAGAAGTGGAAAACATTGAAGCAGAAACCATAGAAAAATTCAGAGAGTATTCCAGGGGGTTACGTTTAATGGCTGCTACCATCTTTTGTCTCTAATAACTGTAAATGTTCACCATATGTAAAGCTTTTGTAAATGGAAATTTATCCCCAAAATTTGGAAGTAGGGAGAAGGCCCAGCATCCTGAAGCAGAACAAGAACTAGAATGTGCAAAAAACTACCCATAGACACACCAATGAACCAGGGATAAGGGAAAAATGAAAAGGGTTAGCAAACAAGGGTCTTGTGATGAGCACAATTTTGCCATTCACATGGGCGTTTTCTGTTCAACCTGCTAAACTTTGCTACTGTCAGACATTGAGCATACGTGAGAAGACTGGGCGATAGCAGCTCGTTTCATGCTCATTCATGATTCTCCTTCAACATGGCAAAGGTAAAGGAAGAAAATCAATGTTCTCATCCTTGATTCCCCTCTAACAAGCTTCCCCAGGTTAAATTTAGATGCAGAGAGCCCAGGTCCTTTTTGGGACAAGGAAAGGATCTGATTGCAGCTTTTGATATCCAAAGTTGTGAAAGGGGTATTTTATTTTATTTTTTTTTATTTTTTATTTTTTTAATATATTTCTTTATTGATTTCAGAGAGGAAGGGAGAAGGATAGAGAGATAGAAACATCAATGATGAGAGAGAATCATTGATCGGCTGCCTCCTGCACGCCCCCTATTGGGGATCGAGCCCACAACCGGGCATGTACCCTTGGCCGGAATCGAACCTGGGACCCTTCAGTCCGCAGGCCGACGCTCTATCCACTGAGCCAAACCGGCCAGGGCAAAGGGGTATTTTAATACATATTTCATCTTGACACTTTTCCACCCTGTGGCTGCACTTCCTGGGAAGGGACTGCTGCTCCAGCAATGATCAATCAGTAACTGACTCTTTCTGTAATTGGAAAGGCAGCACAAGCCTGAGAACAATGCCGCTTCACAGACTTTTGTTTATGAAGTGTTTTGTCATCATTTAAAATACCTTCTGTTTTCCCATAAACCCCTGAGGTAGGTTATTGTCATTGCCATTCTAAAAATGAGAATGTGGAGCTTGCATAACTCTACAAGGTTATAAGAGAAGTTATTGGCTTAGGATGAGAACTCAACATTTCTTGTTTCACCAGATTATTACCCTTTGAGTCACATAACTATAGTGACAAATGGAATGACCAGAGATAATGTGCTAAGAAGTGGGGCAGGCATAGAAGTCCATTGATGCACAAAGCTGGAAGATAAAAGGGGCCATTATTCATGCAACAAATGCAGTCTGTGCCATGCTTTTAAGCTACTTAGGACAAGTACCCCTCGTAAAATAAAACTATATATTTTCTTTATTTTATTGCTGCTGTTATTTGTGCTGTCTCTATTGCTTGAATACTGTTCTGACTTTTAGGTTTGTCAAGTAGCTCCACTGTGGCTCCAATCACTGGTAGAAGCCACCAAAGTAGAATTTGATATTCCCATGATATGTCATGTTTCCATGTTTCACATTCAGATGACCAATGTTGGGTGGGTAATTAACCAGGTAAAATAAGATGTTTTTGTTAATCCTCACCCGAGGATATTTTTTTTTCATTAATTTTTGAAGAGAGTGGAAGGGAGGGGTAGAGACAGAGAGAAACATCAATGTGAGAAAGACACATCTATTGGTTGCCTCCTGCACCTGCCCAATCAGGTCCATGGGCTGGTGCGCTATCCACTGTGCCAAACCAGCTAGGGCTGCAGCAGACTTTAAAATATATATATATATTTTATATTGACTTCAGAGAGGAAGGTAGAGGGAGATAGAAACATCAATGATGAGAGAGAATCATTGATTGGCTACCTCCCGCACACCTCCTACTGGGGATCGTGCCCACAACCCAGGCATGTGCCCTTGACCGGAATCGAACCTGGACCCTTCAGTCCGAAGGCAAACACTTTAATCACTAAGCCAAATCAGCTAGGGCTGCAGCAGAATTTTTAACAACTCATTCTGCCTTTCTTTTCAGAATCTTAGCAGATTTATTGCTCTATGGAAAGAGAAGGACATCGAGGGTGAGAAAAAAAGAGACAAGTCCTTTTTACTTAATTTCCTGAAGAGGTGATTAAAAAAGGAAGGCTTTACATATTAGGTGTGTGAATCATAGAGGAAGCCTGAGGTGAGGTTGAAGGTAAGCTCAGGCTTTCTTTTCTTTTCTTTTTAAAAAAATTATCTTTGTTGTTGAAAGTATTAAAGATGTCTCCCATTGCCCCCTTAGCCATTGACCTGCTAAGCTCAGGCTTTCCGACCCAGAGGAAGTAATTATTTTTCTCAGATCCAATACTGAAGATTTAAAAGGAAAGACCTCATTGTCCCATTGCAATTGCCACCCCATCCAGGAGTCATAGGAGTGAACAGAGGCATGCGGAGTGGTGATAGCTCCACACAAAGCAGACTGAGGAATGGGCCTCAGCACTGACAGCAACACAGCTTGTGGATAGACACCGGCATGACTAACCTGTACGAGAGTAACAGCTCTTTTAATACCATGTGTAGGAGGATAGGGAAATATTTCTCACATTTGAATGTCAAGGGTAAGAACAGTTATAAGTAGGAGAAAGGGTGAATGCAGAGTAAATGTGGAAAAAGTCTTGGGAATCCCATGTTTAATCAAGATGGCGCAATGGAAAGTTGTCCAGCCTATCCTACTCCCCTTGGGGAGAAAATCACCTAAAAAACAATTCAAGTAAAGTAGTTCACTATTGCTGAATTTTTCCTGCATGTTAGAACAGTTAGTAACTAAATATTTGGGGGGGGGGAGGGAGAGAAAATATGGTACCTTGTACCCCTCTCATACCTGTGCTTACAATATTGCAATTATCTATGTTTTCATATATATCCACCCATAGATGTAGGCTCTATGGGGGCAGGGATATTGTCTGCTTGTTTAGGGTGGTATCTCCAGTGCCTGGCACATTTTGTTTGGCATTTAACACATTAGATGGTTGTTGGTTGTCCAAAGGAATGAATGGTGGATCAAGGAAAAGAGTGTTACAGATAGGAGAAAAAGTTAACTTTTGTTTTCCAAGTCTAATCCATTGGTACTCTTTTAAGAGACATGCAGTGTATAATTAAAACCCAAACTGTCTAGGTTCCAAATCCAGTTCTACCATCTCCAAGCTGTGTCATTACAAGATGGTCCTTAATCTTGTCTGTGAACTATCGTCCCCACTTACATCAATGGATATATCAGGGATATAAATTTTGCTGCATGTATCAAGCACTCAAATAGAGTAGTTCAAATAAGATAAGGGTTTATCTCTTACTATCTATTATATAAAAAGCCTGTGGTCATCATGCCATCACGCCGTAGTGACCAATCAGCAGGAGGCTGCGTGTGTGGGGTGTGTGGGCCTGCGTGCGCTGCCAGGCACATGCGGGTATGCGGGGACTTGACTCTGGAGGACTTGACCAGAGGTGCGGGTGGGTTTCTGGGTCCCACCTCCTGTGGTGGTGGTGGCGGCGGCGGCGGCCGCGGGACTCTTTCTGGGTCCTGCCAAGCTGCGGACTCTGGGTCCTGGGTCTCTTGCGATTTCGCGTGTTGGGCCCCTCGTTTAATATAAAGAAGTCAGTTGGACTTGTATGGCAGGTCTATTATACAATTATGACCTAGACTCTTTCCACCCTTTCTTTTAGCCAACCTTGGACTTGACTTTTAGAATGGTCACTTGGTGGCTGCTGGAGCTCCAGCTGTTACATCTGCTTCCCAGGCAGAAAAAAAAGAGATGAGCAGCCTGGCTAAAGTGGATCAGTGGTTGAGTATTGACCTATGAACCAGAAGGTCTCAGTTCAATTCCTGGTCAGGGCATATGCCCAGGTTGTGGGTTTAATCCCTAGTGTCAGGCCTGCTGGAGGCAGCTGTTCAATGACTCTCATCATTGATGTTTCTCTCTCTCTCTCTCTCTCTCTCTCTCTCTCTCTCTCTCTCTCTCTCTCTCCCTCCTTCTCCCTTCCTCTCTGAAATCAATAAAAATATATTTTGAAAAAAGGAGATGAGCAAAAGCAACTATGTGACAGTGATTTGTCTCCCTTTAAAGAGATTTCTCAGAAGTCTCAATCGAAAACTTCCATTTATATCTCATTGGCCAGACTGTATCACAAGAATCCTTCATCTGAATAGGAGTCTGGAAAATGCTTATGTGTATTGCTATTCCCCAAATAGAAAGGATTATGTTGGTAAGGAAAAAGTGGGGATTGGCTATTGGATACAACTAACAGTGTTGGAGCAGGTAAAGACACACCTAGTGGGCATTCAGATAATGTTGCTGAACTCACATTTAAATTAGGCTTGTGATTGTAATTGAAAATGTATATAAATATATAGAAATATATGTAGACTTGAACATTGGAATTTCAAGACATAGCTTTTAGGTGGCTTCCCAGCTGAAGGGTAATGATTAATGATGACATAGAATTTGTTGTGAACCTGAATCCTTATATACATTCACTCATTTAACCCTTAATCACAACTCTGAAAAGTAGTTTGGCTATTATTTTTAGAGGAAACTGAGGACTACCTGGTAAGAAGAATGCTCCACAACCATCAAATGGCAGAGTTAGGTAAAAACTTAAATCCAATCTGCTTCCAGAGTATGTGCTCTTGATTCCCAATGCAAGTGAGAGAATATCTCCTAGTAAAAGTGAATTAAAAATAAAAAACGAATTCCTTTGTTCCCTGGATGGAATAAGTTAACTCTTAAATCTTAAAGATTTACTTGAAGTTGTTTTGTCTCTGTGATATCCTGTTCAAAATAAGGAGAATAAAGAGCAGATGGCAATATCTGTTAGAATATAAACCCAATAAGGGAAAAGACTGCCATTTTCTTGGCTGCAGCAAGAGCCTAATTTAGTGTTTCAAATATTATGAAAGTACTTGGCAAATCCTATTTGTAGTGAAGCTCACACTTTGACTTTTCCAGCTATCCCAGCCTTACCATATAAATATGCTGCAATTTAAGAGCTTCTTTTAGAGATAGAACTATAATTCTTATCTTCAGACAAAATGAAAATATGCTGTTTTATAAAAACATTTAAAGCTAAACTATTAACAACCAAACAGCTTGCCAGAAAAGGCACATATAATGAGATTGCATTCATAGATGTATTTATGCACATATGTATATATTTTACATGTACATATTATAAATACTCATGCTTATAAAAATAGCCTAATTATTTTTAGAGCATCTGTTGGGAGAAGAGGACATTACCCAGCCATCCTTCAAGGAAGACACAGATGGTAGGTAGTGACTGATTATGAGGAAGTGAATGCTATCTACACAAGGTCAGGCAAACAAAGCTTTGAGCCTTTTCAGTATTAGGACGAAGGCAATTGAAATGCAAATATGAGAGGCTAGAAGGAGGTAGCAATTTCTGCTAGACTCACCAGTGACCAAATAATTATCAGCATTAGCCTTGCCTGCAGAGGTGGGAGAAGGGGGTAGAATTTATCTCATTTTTCATTTTCTCTTGCCAACCTCCAATGGATTAGCGGCGAGGTGGGTGGCACCTGCAGCTGCTTTTGATTGGCTGCTTTTACATCCTCTGAAAGAAGGAGGAGGGGAATCAGCAGGTGGGTTCCCAAGAACAGTTTCATAAGCTGGAGACTGAATATTTCTACTATAATTAACCCCAGGGAGCTGCTGTTTTCCTTTTTCTCCTCCTTAGTATTTTGCTAGTTAATGCCCCGAATGTTCACCATTCACTCTGCCCTCAGAGAAGCCCTTTTGCCAGGGTTGGTGGCTACAGTGTTCAGCCACACGCACTCAGCAGTCAGTAAGCATTCTTTGACTAGTTGTTGCACCTTTTCCTGTGAGCTAGTGGTTTTGGTGGTTGTTCTTTTCTCCCCGGTTGGACATCTACTGTCATAAAAGGGGCTCTGAGGAGCAAATGAAGGCTGCCAAGTCTACTCGAGCCCTCTGTGGTGCTCCTTGGCTAGTTCATATACTGTGATTGTTTTACAGTTATTCAGGGGACTGTTTGCTGCTTTGGGGTAGAGGAATCCCATAATGAAACAAACCTCCACAAAGATATCACCTCTTGTATTAATATTGTTGCTATTGTTGAAATTATTGGAGCAACAATCTCGGTAGACAAAACCGTGCAAGTCTAGGAAAACAACTGCCTTTTGATTTCAGTAGAGAAGAGAAGCCTTTCAATCTTGTTGTTATTTTGTAGTTTTTGAAAATGTTTGTGATTTCCATGAAAATGTATATTCCTCTAAGGCTAGCAGAGATGACTGAGTAACAAGAAGACAGGGCTACCTACTTATTTCTTCCTTTCAATAGAAGTGTTATTTGGTATGTTTTGTTAAAACTTTGTAAGAGGTATACATTGACGTTTGGAATATAACATCTACTGTTAAACACTTTACTAGTAATACATTGGGCAGAAGGAATAAGGAGGTCAGAAACTCTGAGTTGTGAAATGGCCAGCATCTGTGTGAACATGGTGTGTCAGAGTGGTCTGGAGTGTCTGGTGTGCTGACCTGATGATGTGTCCTTGTGGAATGTAACCTAGACTGTGTGCAGGTGTGACAAGGATGCTAGTGATGGTGAAGCGGTAAGGGATAAGGCTGGAAAGGTAGGTTGAGACCCTCGACCTCAGGGTCCATGCTCCTCCTCTTCTTCTGCCATCACGGGTACTGTGGGGCATAAGTTTGAGAAGCAGCAGGCCCATGGAGAAAGCATTGGACTTCTTAATTTTTGAAGCTTTCTGAGCTAGTTTACATAAAATGGTACAATAATACACACCTCTCAGGACTAATAAGAAAATAAATGTAAGGAAAACATGAAAAGTGCCTGGCAACCTACTTGATACATAGTTGACCTAGGTACTTTCTTTCCCTTTAGTGCTATTTACAGGAATCCTCCAGGAATTGTTTTTGTAACTGAATGAACTCTCTAATTGAATCTTTTTGTTTGTTTGTTTTATAAATATTAGTTATGGCTTGAATTATTCATAAATTACAGTAATCTTCCAAATTTCTTCCATATGAGTAGAAAACCTGAAAATTAGAAGATTTGGATCTTTAGGTTGATTTGTAGCTATCATTCTGATGCAAACTGGAATTAGTCATTCAAAGGTTTAGCAAAATTCTTCCTTTTAGCCTTTTTTGTAAGAAGTAGAAATAACATACTTCCAACCTAGCTCCTGTGGGCATCTTTGAAGGACAAATTGAATAATGTATGCAAAAAGTGATTTGAAGAGCTCTATAGAAGAGTAATAATAACCCTTACAAAATCCTTAATCAGGTAAGTGTAGGTTATTTTCATTATTAAAACCTTGACACATTTCAGTAATCTCATTAGGATAAATATCTGTGGATGAAAAATGTAAGTGTCTTTGACTATTTCCTTAAAGATGATAAATCCTCAATTCCACACCTAGTTTAAAGATTATTCTTTTCATTTGTTAGAGTGTGGTAGAACTAGAACAATGCTTTTTGTATTTATTTTATTAAATCCCAGAACTCTTTGTGTGTCGTCAAGATTCATTGGTCAATTCTTATAGCAGTACATCTTTTTGTTGTTGTTGTTAATCGTCACTCAAGTATATTTTTCCATTGATATTTAGTGAGAGAGACACATGGATTGGTTGCCTCCAGCACATGACCCATCCTGGGTGGGATGGAGCCTGCAACCAAGGTACTTGCCCTTGACTGGAATCGAACCCGGGACCCTTCAGTCTGCAAGCCGGCTCTCTATCCACTGAGCCAGACTGGGTAGGGCACAGTACATCTTCTACCAGCTATTTTCAAAATAGTCCTAACTTCTTAGAGAATTATGTTGCTTATCATCATATGTCTGGTCTAATTTCTGATTTGTAATCTTTCCTGAATAATAATCAATAACAGTTACAATGATGGAGCTTTCCACATGACATGGGTTTGGTGAGTTTCTGATGTTTTCTTTCTGGTGATTTTAGCCCTTTGTCCTTGATTGCTGCCACAACTAATCTATTAGTCTCATGAAACTGCTTGTGTTACTGCAAATTAGGCCACTGCCAGTGCATGTTAGGATGTAAAGTGTAATTATGTCAGTGATCAGTTTATAGAGGTTGTAATTTCCCAGGTTTGTACTTGATAGCACTTTAATAGCTCATATGAACAATTTTTTTTTGCTGTCTTATGTAATTTGCAGAATATTTTAGTGGTGATGTTTAAATGCTGCCAAAGACATGATGTCATTATTACGTGGTAACAATACCTTTTAAAATGTGCTTGAACCTTTATAATCCAGTAATATAGTATCATGGTTTATGTATTGCTTTAACTGAGAGGTTTTAATATGATATCCACAGGAAAACAAAATGTTTTTCAACTAAATGATAGCAACATTAGTATCAACAGTCATTATTGGTTTTGTAAAAGGAGTTTAGTGACAAACTGTAGGCATCCAATTTAGCATTATTTGTTGTGACATAAAAGATAAACTATGAGAAAAAAACCCTCAATAATTTATATGCAATATACTTCTTTTACTATTTACCCCTAAGATCTCTTGTAATTTGTCTTTTGTGGTAGCTGTAACATGTTAGAGTAAAACAGGAACATAATGAGATATTTACCTAAGGCAATACACTATTTTAGAATGAACTTTAATAACAGAATAAGAAAAATCTCCTTGTTACGCTGATGACTAAATGGTAATTACAAATCATTATTGATCATTGTTCAATGTTCATTAAATCATAGCTTTAACCTACATTTTTCTACTTGTTCTCAATAGAAAGAAATTGGCAGGTTAACGGATTTTATTCTGTCTCCAAATAATCATGGTATAATTTCCTAAAAGTGAAAAAATTTTAAAAGAAAGTTGATTGCTAAAATAAATGTTCAACAACATTGAATACTTATTTCCTGGTCCTTGACAAAGAATGAATGAATGAATATTTACTGAATTTCCTCTATGGGACCAACCCTGTTCCAGACATGCAGGATGCAGTAGTAAAGCAAACAAAGTTGCTGCTTTTATGAACTTATGTTCTACAGCCTACAATAGTCTACCATCCAACATTTTTCAAAATCCTAGTTGACAGAAGAATTGTTTGAACTATGTTGATGATCAGCTGTTTTCTTGATGAGGAAAATAAGACATTTTTTTTGGGGGTAGACCAGCAGCTTGACTCTGTACCTAGTTAGTCAGTATCCCTAATGTACATTCTTGTTAGTCTATAATCAAGTCACTGCCCCTTCTTTAATTAGCTGGTCTTGTAAGACTTGTTTACCTAAATACTCCCATTTTACAGAGGCCATAAACCATGAACAATACAGAACCCCTGGAGGGGGTTATCAGTGCTGGCGGGCCCATTTTGCAAAGCCTATGAAAGGTCTGGAAGTCTGATCCATATATGGGGGACAAAGAAACCAAAGGGTATAAAGAGAAAGCTTGCTCCATATTGGTTTACTCAGGATTTGGAGAACTGACCCCCTGAGTCACTGTACTAGTACATGTGAAACATCTGGAAATAAATGGGTTTTTCCTGTATCTCCGGTACTCCTGTGTATTTTTTTGGTTGCCTGGTAAATTCTGTAACATTCTCAAGGGAAAACTGACCATTGGTTGATTTCAGATTCTTGTACTTTGTGTGACATGAAAGGGGCACTCAGAATTAGATCACAAGGCATGGGGTCATGCGGGGGAGACTACATAGATCCCCATGGTCATCACAACTCTGGATAGCCTAGGTCAGTGGTTCTCAAATTTTAGAATGCCTGGGGAATTTATCAAATACAGATTCCTAACCCCACTTTGAGAAATTCAGATTCTTTAGATTTAGAGAGGTACTCAGTAATTGCATTTTAAACAAGCAATAAGTGGTTCTAATAGTGTTGGTACCTCACCCATATTTTGAGAAGCACCTATTTTTCTTTATTTTCTTTTATTATTTTTTAAAATCTTTGTTGAAAGTATTACATATGTCCCTTTCCCCCACCGTTTGCCCCCTCCAGCCCACCCTCTCCCTCTCCCCAGCCCTCACCACCTTATTGTCTGTGTCCTTGGGTTATGCATATATACATACACGGTCTTTGGCTGATTACACCCCTCCCCTCACCTTTCCTCCGAAATTCCCCAGTCTTTCATGAGAAGCACTTGTGTTTAGATTTTATATATTTGACATTTATTAACATTACAAACTTAATTTAATTATTACTAATTACCACAAAAATGACACATGTATAGACAACCTTAGCCGTTCGTTGGTATAGATGAGCTCTATGACCTCTGAGAGAAGTTAATTAAATTAATTAATCTTTCTGGCTTAATAAATTTCTAAAGTCACAGAGGTAGGAGCAGTGAGCCAGATGGGCTGCATAGACTCAGGAAGCAAGTTACAGAGGCAAAAGAAGGGCCCTTGGAGCTCAGGAGAAAGAGAGCAAAGGAATGAACCTGAGGGAAAAAGGGGGAGAGAGATCATGCAGAGAAGTTCATTTTAGCATGAGACGTAGGAAATGTTCACTTTTCCTGGGAAACTAGAATATTTTCTTTTCGTGGGTAATGTCCAATGTGTAACTGACCATGCTTTCTTTTCATTTTGGCATTCAGGCAGCTTTACCTCAACCTGATAACTGAACAACCATCATAAATTTGATCATCATAGATATCCTAATTCTTCCACACCACCCAGCCCTCATGACACCAGAGTCTGTAACTGCCTCTTCCAACTTATATTTCTCTGTTGTTCTGATGATAAATTTTTATTTATATTTAACAATTGCACTTCTATAAACAGCCCTAAGTACTCTGTGGAATGAAATATGTTCTAAGCAAAATATTCATAACTTAGATTTTTATAAATACAGACAAGTATTTCTTCCAATTTAATCTAAGTATCACTATGCTAAAAGGGAAAGCTAGTTTTCTCACTTTGTAGTAATCATAGTGTTGAAATCTATATTCACTTAGGAAATACTGAGAATGTGGTTAATCAATATTGGCATTTGTAATAACCATCACTCCTGAGAATACCTGATTATGCAGATATGATATGAAAGAGGCAGTGAACAGAGAGTCCTGGACCAAGAATCAGAGCCTATGATGTAATCCTAGCTCTACTTATAATCACCTCTATGGCTCTAAAAAAATCGAAACCTCTTTGAACTTCTGTTTTTTCCTCCTTGAAATCACATGATTTGGAGTAAATAATCTCTAGAGATTTTTAAGCTTATTTGCAGATTACTATAATTTTTTAAGCTTTATATGATATTTACTCTTTTTACATATGGTTTTAGAAAACAGATAAGTGTTTATATCTAAAGAGGATATTTTTATTTAACTGAAAAACCTATCACTAATAATTGATCTTGACTTTAAGAATTGGACCAGACTTAATTCTATATAAGATAAACTTCTTACACATGAGACTGAAAGCACAGATAAAGAGTTGCTAACACCTCCAACCCGTATCTTTTTCATAGGAGCTATGCAACAGAGGATCTGGGTATGTCTATATACTTGATGAAGAAAATTAAATTATATTTAGACAAGTGTAAAGTTTTCATCTTCAAATTTGTCTCAATACCTTTCCCCCCGTTTCTTCCATACCCCTTCCAGCCTCCTGCTCATTCACTTGATTCTTCAGGAAAGAACTGAGATAGATATTACAAATTATTAAGGTGGTGACTTTCTAAAGCTAATTTCTCAGAAACTAAAATCAGGCTGGAGAATGTTTATTTCTCCCAGAATTGTTAATTTAAAAGACTAGGTTTATAATAACAGTGTTTTGATGACTTAACATATATTTCCAGCATGCAGTGATGGCCTTTGAAAAGACCACAATACCTTAAAATATTATGAAAATCAAGGCCTCTGGATAGAGTTTGCTGGATATACAATGCAATCTTGTTGCCTAGAGAGGTAGAAACAAAACATTTCCATTACTTACAATGCTGAGGCATCCTTTTGTTTGCTTCTTCTATGACAGACCTTCAGAGAGAGTGGAAATGGTCAGAGTGTGCACACAAGCAGCATACTCTTTAGAAATCTGGTTAGTACAAAGGTATCTAGTTAAGAGCACACAACCTACTGAGGTTTTTTTTTTTTTTTTTCGCCTTTTACACCCAGCCCTCAATCTCCCTCCCATCTGACAACTGTCAAAATGTTTTCTGTACACGAGTCTGTTTCTATTCTGCTTGTCCATTTATTTTGTTTTTTAGACTCCATATATAAGTGAAATCACATGGCCTTTGTCGTTCCCTGACTTATTTCACTCAGCACAATATTCTCTAGTTCCATTCATGTTGCAGATGGCAAGATTTCTTTTTTAAAAAAATATATTTTATTGATTTTTTTACAGAGAGGAAGAGAGAGGGATAGAGAGCCAGAAACATCAATGAGAGAGAAACATCAACCAGCTGCCTCCTGCACACCCCCCACCGGGGATGTGCCCGCAACCAAGGTACGTGCCCTTGACCGGAATCGAACCTGGGACCCTTGAGTCCACAGGCTGATGCTCTATCCACTGAGCCAAACCGGTTTCAGCTCTCTCTCTCTCTTTTTTTTTTTTTATGGCTGAGTCATATTCCATTGTTTGCATGTACCACTTCTTTATTCATTCATGTATTGATGAGCAGTTAGGTTGCTATCATATCTTGGCTATCCTATATAATAAAGAGCTAATATGCTAATTAGACTGGACAGCGGAATGACCTTCTGGAAAGACATTCCGGATGACCTTCCAGAACAACCAGTGGGTGGGGGGGAGGGCTGCGGGGCCACAAGGTATCCGGGGCTGCAAGGGCCTACTTTTGCATGAATTTCTTGCACTGGGCCTCTAGTTGTAAATAATACTGCAGTGAAAATATAAATGCATATGTCTTTTTGATTTAGTGTTTTTGGTTTCTTCAAATAAATACCAGAGGTGGAATTGCTGGGCCCTACTTTTTAAAAAAAAAAATATATTGATTTCAGAGAGGAAGGGAGAGGCAGAGAAAGAGATAGAAACATCAATGATGAGAGAGAATCATTGATTGGCTGGCTCCTGCATGCCCCCCACTGGGCATTGAGCCTGCATGCCCTTGGCCGGAATTGAACCCTAGACCCTTCAGTCCACAGGCTGATGCTCTATCAACTGAGCCAAACTGGCTAGGGTGCTGGGCCCTTCTTGACTCTTGTTATAGCCTTTGTTTTAAAGTCTATTTCATCTGATATAAGTACTGCTACCAGAGCTTTTTTGTTGTTGTTATTTCTATTTTCATGAAATATATTTTTCTATCCCTTTACTTTCAGTCTGTGTGTGTCTTTTGATCTGAAGTGAGTCTCTTGTAGACAACATATATAAGGTCTTGTTTTGTTTTCCATTTAGCCACTATATGCCTTTTGATTGGAACATTTAATCTATTTGCACTTAAAGTAATTGTTGATAGATATGTATGTATTTTTATTTTATTATTCATATTTTTTATTTCTTTTTATTATTCTTTAAAGAAGATCTTTTTTAAAAAATATATTTTTATTGATTTTTTACAGAGAGGAAGAGAGAGGGATAGAGAGCCAGAAACATCAATGAGAGAGAAACATCGATCAGCTGCCTCCTGCACACCCCCCACCGGGGATGTGCCCGCAACCAAGGTACATGCCCTTGACCGGAATTGAACCTGGGACCCTTGAGTCTGCAGGCCGAAGCTCTATCCACTGAGCCAAACCGGTTTCGGCTAAAGAAAATCTTTTAACATTTCTTGCAATACTGGTTTGGTGGTGATGAACTCTTTTAGCTCTTTATTTTCTGGGAAGCACTTTATCTGTCTGTCTATTCTAAATGAGAGTTTTGCTGGATAGAGTAATCTTGGTTGTAGGTCCTTGTTTTTCATCATTTTGAATATTTCTTGCCAATCCCTTCTGACCTGCAAAGTTTCTGTTGAGAAATCAGCTGACAGTATATGAAACTTTGCAGGTCAGAAGGGATTGGCAAGAAATATTCAACATGATGAAAAACAAGGACCTACAACCAAGATTACTCTTTCCAGCAAAACTCTCATTTAGTCTCCATCATAGGTAACTAACTGCTTTCATCTTACTGCTTTTAAGATTCTCTCTTTGTCTTTAATCTTTGGCATTTCAATTATGGTGTGTCTTGGTGTGGGCCTGTTTGGGTGAATCTTGTTTGGGATTCTTTGTGCTTCTTGGACTTGTCTATTTCCTTCACTAAGTTAGGGAAGTTTTCTGTCATTACTTTTTCAAATAGGTTTGCAATCCCTTGCTCTCTCTCCTGATGATGTGAATGTTGGGATGCTAGAAGTTGTCCTAAAGGCTCCTTAAACTATCCTCATTTTGGGGGGATTTTTCTTTCTCTTTCTCTTTCTCTTTCTCTTTCCCTTTCTTTCTTTCTTTCTTTCTTTCTTTCTTTCTTTCTTTCTTTCTTTCTTTCTTTCTTTCTTTCTTTCTTTCTCTTTCTTTCTTTCTTTCTTTCTTTCTTTCTTTCTTTCTTTCTCTCTCTCTCTCTCTCTCTCTCTCTCTCTCTCTTTCTTTCTTTCTTTCTTCTTTCTTTTAAATATATTTTTATTGATTTCAGAGAGGAAGGGAGAGAGGGAGAGAGAAAAAAAAAAAACACCATCAATGATGAGAGAGAATCATGGATCAGCTGCCTCGTGCATGTTCCCTAATGGGGATAGAACCTGCAACCTGGGCATGTGCCCTTGGCTGGAATCAAACCAGGTACCCTTCAGTCCACAGACCGATGCTCTATCCACTGAGCCAAATTGGCTAGGACCGGTTTTTCTTTTTCCCTTCACTGTTCTTTCTTATCTTCCAAATCGCTGATTTGATCCTCTGCTTCATCTACTCTACTATTGATTCCTTGTAATGCATTACTGTTATTGTATTTTTCATTTTTGACTGGTTCTTTTTTGTTTTCTATCTCCATTTTCATGTTTCCTATCTTTTTGTTGAAGTTCTCAATAAGGTCATTGATTCTTCCCCTAAATTCTTTGAGCATTCTTACAGCCACTGTTCTGAACTCTGCATCTGGTAGGCTGCTTGCCTTAATTAGTTATTTTTCTGGAGTTTTGTTCTGTTCTTTCCTTTGGGGCATATTTCTTTGTCTTCAGATTTTGGCAGCCTCCCTGTGTTTGTTTCTATGTATTAGATAGAGCTGCTACATCTAGTCTTGGTAGAGTGGTCTTATGTAGTGGGTGTCCTGTAGGGCCCAGTGGCACAGCCTCTTTGGTCACTCAAGCTAGGTGCTCCAGGTGCAGCCCTCTTGTGGGCTGCATGCAGTGCACCCTCCTGCTGTAGTTAAGCCTTGATTGCTGTTGGCACATCAGTGGGAGGGACTGATCCCAGGCCAATTGGCTATGAGAACTAGCTGCAACTATAGCAGAGGACCTGCTATGCAGTGGCCAACTCCATGAAGCAGGCCTCCTTTCAGTGGGGCTCTGGTACCTGTTGAGTCCACCCCTTGAGTGTGTTGCTCATGGAGGTGGTTGGGCTAGGAAATGATGGTACATAGTAAAGGTAATAAATCTTTTAAATTATTGTTATGATTTCTCTTTTTACTGCTCGGTGAGCTTCTTAAGAAGAAGTGGGTGATTTACAGGGAAACTCTTAGGGATTCCTGTGTTTCAGTGGTCATGTATCTGCACGCATTTATCTGCATGTATCATTGATTGGCCGCCTCCCGCACACTCCCCACTGGGGGTCGAGCCCACAACCCAGGCACGTGCCCCAAGCAGAATCAAACCTGGGATCCTTCAGTCTGCAGGCTGACGCTCTATCCACTGAGCCAAACCAGCCAGGGCTGGAATACTTTTAACACATAATCGCATAATATGATACAATTTTTTAGAATCATTAATTTAAGTAGGAAACCAATAATTACAAGTTGTCTTTTTCAGAGGTGAAATCAGTCTACTTGCTGGAATTGTCAAATTGTAAAACCAGATTACGTCGCTAGATGGCATAAGTTGCAAGTTGAAAGGAAACTGTGTTGCCAGATATGAAATGTAATGTGCTGATACCTACCTGTATCCTAGTTTATTTTTGTATATAGGAATATTAATCTTGGAAACTCCCAATAGGGAGAATATGAATTTTGTTTGGGTCTTTACTTCTGAAATACATATAACAAAAACAAAAAAACAGGCATTAAGTTCTTAGTTTCAGAAAACATTAAAGAAAAATAGTTTTAAAAAAGCGCAATAGTTTGTATTAATTTAAGTCACTGAATATTGAACTAAAAAAATTAGAGGATATTAAGGGGTAAGTAGAATTATCCCCAGGGAAAACTGAAAAGTGGTGGATTAATTAATTAATTCCTCTCTTTGGCATCCTGTATGGATGGTTTTCTACTTTCCCCATTCTCTTTTGGAAAGTCCCTAATCCCAGCTGCTGCTTTTCCTGCTGTCCCCAGCTGCTCCATGCTCACCACTGTGGGCACACAGCACAGTGATTTTCCTTGTACATTCATCAAAACATTCCTATTCTGTGTCTCATCCCCTTGGAGTCAGAAGTTTCTATATACTGGCTAGTCAAGAAACAAAGCCATGCCAATCTGTGGGTGGGGATTAGGGTTTAATGGGGGAACTAGCTCAGCTCAGTTTCAGTTTCCTCTCTTAGGCAACATTGTCATAGAGGTCCTATTGAGCTAGGAAACAGAAGGCATATGCAATGAGTAAGTGAAGAGAACATCAACTAGTGGTAGGGAACCACCCTGGGACTATCCACAGCAGGATACCACTTTTACCATGGAGTAAGGGCCTCCCACAGGGAATGGTGGACATAAAAAGAAGAATACAGTCAGTCATTATACACTTGAAGCTCCAAAAACAAACAAGCAAACAAGAAGAAAAAAACCCAACAACTTTGAAGCCCCAGGCTGCTGGTGGTGTGTGTGTGTGTGTGTGTGTGTGTGTGTGTGTGTGTGTGTGTGTATTGTTAAAAGAAAAACAAAAATTCATTCGAATTGAGCAGCATTCCATTTAGCTGAGAGAAAGAAGCTCTGAAGAGCTATACAGAATGGAAGACTTTATAGGCAGAAGGGAGCAGAACAAGGAAGTCAAACCTGGTAAAAACATGGGTTGGTTACTGCAAGGTTATTTTTCTTTAGAAAATGAAGGGTTTTATTAGGCAGATAACTTACTAGTGCTGATCAGGTGATTCTTGACTGATTGGTTTAGGATTCTATTTCTGAGAGAACTAAAACTATAATTAAGTTAAGTCTCAGTTTGGTGACGTGTGGCTTAGCATAAGCAACTCCATTTTGGGCCTGTTGGCCTTTTTTTTTTTTTTTAATTCTTTTCATCAGACTCTCAGCCTGAAAGACTTGATAAAAATGTAAGGCATTAGCTCTATTCCCAGCTCCTGCTCTGGAGTGCTTGCAGTTTTTGCTGAATCTCTATATACCATACAGAGGTCACAGGCCATGACCTTAGTTTTCCATTCTTTAAGTTGATAATTTTCTTCTATCCTTTTCTGACATTCTAGATCAAGGGAGATCATTGCTTGGTGGTTAGCAGCTGCAAACATGCATTTGAAGGCTTTGAGATTATAATAACCATAGTCTGTGCACCAGGGAGACAACTATGGTTATTATAAGCAGGATCATTCCCAATGTCTAGAGTGCACTATGGAACCTTGGTCCCCAAGACCCAAACCAATCAGAATTAAAGATGTCAGAGAAAGACCCCAGTGAAGGAGTCACTTTTTTAAGCCAACTGGCTTATTCAGTGATATGTAGCTGAGGATCATCTTTCCCAGAAGTGTTAACCCAAATGTAGCAGGTGGTGTTGTCCACAGAACAGACACCTCCTTGCTCAGCTAAAAGACAATCAGGGGTTATCCTATTAGCAAGAACAACTTCTGCCAGAGTCCAGGGATTTTTGTTGGGAAGCTACTGCTGTAGCAACAGATTCTGCAGTATTTTCAAGAGTTAAAACGAGGTTCCTGATCTCATTGTACTTACTCCAAGTCAGAGGAGTAGGGATCTGCCAAAGGAAGTGAATTTTGAATCATGAATGCCTCCTGGTAATTCTCTTTTGAGTCTGTGGCTTGGGACTGGAAAGGTGACAGCCATGGAAGGCAGTAAAATGTAAGGGTCCGCAGACTGTGCAGGTGGTTTTATTCTGGTTCCCCTGCCTTGTGTCCTTTCTTCTGTAGAGAGTCTTGACACAAGCCTGGTTTGGGGTTGTTAGTCAGAGACAGGGACATGGATGCCCAGGGTTAGGGAGCATGACATGATAGAGAGGGGAATGAATCTGTTTAAGAGAAACAGGCATTGGAAATCAGGGAGAAGTTTGTGATGGGCAGAACTACAGGATCACTAGCAACACGGCAAAGTCATTTGGAAGTTGGATTAGCGTCCCTTGCAATAGCCTAACACATGAGAACAGCGGCGTTATCTTTCTAGCTAGAGCAAGACAAAAGATGAACAATAGAATCATAAAGACTTTTATGGTGTAAGAATTAGGAAAAGAATGGTCAGGGAGGGAAAGAGAAGTGAAAAGAAATGTTCTTGATCTGATGCCTTGGGAAGAAGTTGTCTACCTCAGGTTGGCTACTTCTCTTCCTAGTCATTTTGATTTTGAGATTCCAGTGTTTACACCGGATCAGATGTCAGATGGAGCCTCTTTAGTTGTGAAATATGTACCCAAGTTTTGACACCTTGTAATTTGATAGCGGTTTCAGTTGTCAACAGTACTCAGTAGGGTCCTTTTCATGAATCTCTCTTTTGCAAAAGCTTCAGAATAAAACAACTGTGTGCTTGACTCTTATTATTTCTAAGTAGCTTTAATTATGTATAATGATTAGAATTCTTAACCTTTAAAATCTTTTATTGCTAGCAAAAACTAAGAAGTAAGTAATTGTGGACTGTTTAAACTAGCATTGTGTGGATTGGCAAATTTATGAATACATTTAATAATTTCTAGAAGTATATTCTTCATAGTAAGTGAATTAAATAGATGTAAGATAAAAGTTTATCTATGGACTTTTCAACAATAATTGTGATTTATGGTATGTTTAATTAAAAATAGTTTCCAAAATCGTTTTGGTAACTTGAAACCTTAAATTTATACCTAGATAGGTAAAATGATGGATATTCATTGAATATCTAGATCAAGCACGTCAAACTCTCGGCCTGCGGGCCGCATGTGGCCCACAATGAATATTTTTGCGGCCCAGCCAATATAACGGTATGTAAGAAACATTTTAATAAAAATTTCGTAACATAATTTTTACAATATCCTGTTATACATAATTATTAATAATGAACTACAATGTTAGCTAATGACTGATTACTATAATCATGTTGCATTCATTTCCCTTACACGCCTCATGCACACTAATATTAGCAGCGAATATTTTAGCAGCTGATTGCCACGTCATTAGTCTTGGACTGACTTGTTTGGTGTGCACAACAGGAACTATTTCACTTTTAGAGAAGAAGAAGAATAGGTTTATTTGCATTATGCTTATTAGTTCGTGCAGTTATTCAGTGTCTGGTAAGTTAATGTTCAAGAAAAATTATTAGTTTTTATTAAAATGTTCTATTATTTTATGTTAACGATTTCTCATTTATTTTAGCCCTTTGTATTCAGTATGTCTCTATCAAAATAAACATACGTTTCTATGAAAATTTAGCTATTGTTTTTTTGTAGCCCACATAAACTTAAATCTTGTTTATTTGGCCCATGTTAGCCTTTGAGTTTGACATGCTTGATCTAGATCATTTCCACATAAGACAAAATACTGAAACATTAATTATTAAACAAAAGTTTATCTACTTTTGGCTTATTATTACAAAGGAACTAAAGATATTTGTGACTATCAATAAACATGTCTTGTGCCACATTGATTGGAACATGTAAACATTTGCATTTAAAGTAATTGTTGATAGATATGTATTTATTACCATTTTATTATTCATATTTTAATTTTTTTTCCTTCTTCTTCTTGAAGACCCTTTAACATTTATTGTAATACTGGTTTGATGGTGATGGACTCCCTTAGCTTTTTTTTGTCTGGGAAGCTATTTATCTGTCCTTTGATTATAAGTGATAGTTTTGCTGGGTAGAGTAATCTTGGTTGTAGGTTCTTGCTTTTCATCACTTTGAGTATTTCTTGCTAATCCCTCTGGCTTGCAAAGTTTCTGTTGAGAAATCAGCTAATAGTCTATGGGAGCTCCCTTATAGATAACTAACTGCTTTTCTCTTACTGCTTTTAAGATTCTCTCTTTGTCTTTAATCTTTGGCATTTTAATTATGGTGTATCTTGGATGGGCCTGTTTGGGTTCATCTTGTTTGAGGATTTCTGTGCTTCCTAGATTTGTATGTCTGTTTCCTTCACCAAGTTAGGGAAGTTTTTTGTCATTATCTTTTCAAATAGGTTTTCAATTTCTTGTTCTCTCTCTTCTCTTTCCAGCATCCCCAATATGCAAATATTGATACACTTAAAGTTATCCCAAAGGCTCCTATACTATGCTTATTTTTTGTATTCTTTTATTTTTTGCTATTCTTTGTTGTTCTTTTTTTCTTCTTTCCTTTTTGCTATTCTGATTAGATATTTTCTGCTTTGTTATCTTCCCAATCTCTGATTTAATTCTCTGCTTCATCTACTCCACTGTTGATTTTCTGTAATGTATTCTTGATTTCAATTAGTGTATGCTTGATTTCTTTTTTGTGTTTTCTAGTTCCATTTTTATGTTCCCTATCTCTTTGTTTAAATTCTCACTAAGTTCATTGAGCATACTTATAACCAGTTTTGAACTCCGCATCTAGTAAATTTCATATCTCCATTTTGTTAAGTTATTTTTCTGGAGTTTTGTTCTAGTCTTTCATTTGGGACACATTTTTTTCCCCTCCTCATTGTGGCTGCCTCCTTGTCTTTATTTTGTATTATATAGAATGGCTACATCTCCTGGGCTTAGTAGAGTGGTCTTACATGGTAGGTGTCTTATAAGGTTCATTGGCACAACCTCCCCATTCACCTGAGCTGGGCACTCCAAGGCTTAAAACAAAGAGTTCCTATCAGGCTCGGAATATTATCTTCCAATTTGGCCAACTTCTGACCATAGAGTTACTTAAAAAAATTCTTTTGAACACCGTGTCAGGTTTTAGCTGGGACAAACAGTAAATACTTCTGGCAGTATTACACAATCCTAGGGACACAAGAGGTGTCCCAAAGAGGGTGCAAAAGATACTACCCTCCCAAGGTCCAGAGCCACTCACAACGATAGCCCAAAGAAACACAATTCCCCTGAGAGCTGGCAATAGTTGGTAGGACCTTAGTTGCAAATGGGGTGCAACTCACATTTCTGTCCAGCCATATTTTTGCAGTCCCCAACCTGACGGTTGCCAAGCCAAATTCTCAGGACACTAAATGCTACAAACAAGAAGGAAGTAGTTGTCCCTGGGAGAGAAAGGATAGACAAGCAACAGGTATCCAAACACAAATTCATGAGTCCAGTTCACAAGTGTTTTTTGCCTACCACTCTGAATTTGGAAAGAAAGGGACAATGTGAAATTTTACTTTTCTCTACCAACAACCACAGATGAAGACCTGGGAGAGCTAACTTTGTAAGAGTCCTCACCGTGTTCCCAGGATTCTGTCTGCAGGCTCTAGAGTGAGTGGGTCTCATCCTAACCATCAGAAACTGTAGGGGAGAAAAAATAATTTCCCCTCTGCCCTTGATGGTTGGTGCATGGCTGAGACCCCTTTTTCTCTAGGATGCCTCATAAATGGATGAGGTTATCGAGGTTAAAAATTCTCCACAGTGGTTACTGTAATTCAAGATTATCTTTGGTAAGGTTAACTTTCCAAAGGTAAGGCTGATTATTCTCAGCTGGCAAACAAAATTTTATTCACCTGAGGCCTCACGCTAGACCCCATCCTGCTTAAGTCAGCCTTGTCTGACCTAGGATTTAGTCTGGTTTCTAAGTAAGACCCACTTTGATCCTGGACCTGGCTGGTGTTTTAGTCGGACCCAGTGTGACCTTGCCCAGTTTCCAAGCCCAGTCTGAAAACAAAATGCTCAGAGTTTGAAAGCAGCTCCTAACACAAAAGCTGCGGAGTTAGGTTCCAAGAGAGACAGGTCCACCAGCCCTGGAGACGGTAAGAACGCAGCGAGCTCAAGGAACTTGGCAGGTACCTGCTCCTGGTTGTCATTGCTCCTGGGGGCCATTGCTTCTCTCTTCTGACAGCAGAACTGTTCAAAAATAAAATGAGGCTTATTTAAAATTTTTAAGTATTTATATGTCAAGCTTGCTCAGGTGTCAGAGCTGTAAATTGAGGCCCCTGATAGGCTAGTTCTTTTCCCCCCTCCCATGTAAAATAGTTCTGGCACTTTTGCACCAAGGAAGAGAACACCGTGTGTCTGGAGCAGAGAGGAGCTTGCACTGTACATCTCCCAGGTTCAATTGGGAAGTTTCTGCATACAAATAGTCTGCATACAATAGGCAGTTCTGCTCTACTGGGTCTTAAGCAAAAGTAATTACACACCAAGTGGATTTTCTTGTTTCTTTTTCCTTGGCCCAGATTGTTATTCTGGTGAGAAAAGATTTACATGCCCCCAAAGAATCTGGTAGCAAAGGTCTAGAAAAGCTTCACTTCCCCAGTCAGCTTATCAGTTTACTGCGGAGGATTTTATAAATAATTAGAATATTGGCCACCCTCTGATTTAGACCCTCAGATTCTCCTGGTACTTAGCACCAGATGGCTAAACATTTGGGTAAACTAGCCTACTGTTGGCATTTCATTTTTTATTTTAAACATTCTCCAGGCAAATTTATGAAAGCCCACTGCCCCAGCTACCAAATGTACACAAATCACCCTCCGTTAAACCATGCTCCTTAAATTCAGACACAATTACTTCATAATGTACTTTTCTAATCTCCTTTTCAGATAATGCCACCCCATTTTCCTGTGAGTAACCCTGCATGCGGCCTTCTTCCTTACTTCTCAGTAAGTCGTTCATTTCCGTTTGCTTCTTTAATTCTGCGGGAACACAGTCTCTCTGCTTACTCTTCGTCACTGTGCTGGGTCAGAAATTATTTCTCGGCATGGGTCAAGTGCTCTGTGCATACAGATTTACATGTGCTTCCCAAACTAGCTAGCCACAGACCCCCATGCCTTTGTGTTGGCTTCTCCGGCTCTTCATTGTATCTGCTTTCATTAAGTAGCTTAAATGTCAGTTCCTCTATGATGTAAAGCCAAGCCTGACTTCTCTAGGTAAACTTAGCACTTCTTTCTCTTGATTCCTATAGTCCTCTGCACATATGTTCAATACTTGAGAGCAATTACTATATTGTGCTGGACTTGCTTATTTCTATATATGTCTCCCCAGAATCCTGAAGCTCTTTGATAGTTGGGACTTTGTCTTAATATCTAAGTATCTCTAATAATCATAATCAGCATTGAATAAATGTGGATTATTAAATAAATGATTACATGTGTGTAGGACTATCCCCTTGGCATGGAAATGAAACAGTCAGGAGCCATTGGTGAAATGTAGTCTAATGGTCTCACCCAATATAGTCCAACTATATTGGAAATATAGTCCAACTGCAGTCGCATGACTGGTGAAGAGCTGGCTTGTCTGCCACAGAACTGTGTTATCAGGAAGAAACATCTTTGGAAGTGTTAGATCCTTCTTTTAAATAAAAATGGTATCATTATGTAGTCAATCTGATAATTCTTTTTTGCCTTATCATCTATTTTTGTCTGATATTAAAATAGCTACACCAGATTTTCTTTGAGAGATTTCTATCTGGAACATTATTTTTGTTATTAAAAATTTTATATATTTATGTTAATCATTTAGATGTTTCTTGTGAAGAGCATAAGGCTGAAAACTTCTTGTGCATACAACATGATGATCTTTATTGGTAAATTTAAACATTTAAATTTGAATTGTATACTTAATGTCATTTATGATATATTTGAATTTAATTCCTCCATCTTATTTTATAGTTTTTTTATTTGCTTTTTTATATGGTCCTTTTTTCTTTCGCTGCCATCCTTTAAATATATAGGAATTTTAAAAATTCAACTTTCCCCTTAACCCAAGTATGTGCATCATCACTTTTCTAGCTAATGACAAACTGTTTTTGTAAAATGGCTTTACCAATTTATATTCCCACTAGAGGCCCAGTGCATGATTGAATCATGCACATGTAGGGTCCCCTACAAGCTTTCGCTTTTGATCACGGGGGAGCTGGGTGCCTGTCCGCTGGTGCACCAGGCCTTTCAGAAACCTCCGGCGCGGCGAAGGCTTCTGAAAGGCCTGGTGCCTGAACAGACAGGCACCCAGCTCCCACGCTTTTGCTTTTGATCGCTGGTGCACTAGGCCTTTCAGAAGCCTCAGCGCGGCGGAGGCTTCTGAAAGGCCTGGTGCCTGAGTGGACAGGCACCCAGCTCCCATGCTTTTGCTTTCGATCTTGGGGGAGCTGGGTGACTGTCCGCTGGTGCACCAGGCCTTTCAGAAGCCTCCGCCCTGCCGGAGGCTTCTGAAAGACCTGGTGCCTGAGCAGACAGGCACCCAGCTCCCCCGCTTTTGATGGTCCGCGGTGGGACGTGAGCTCACTGCCCCAGAGGCCCCTTCTGTGCCACAGCACAGCCATGGCGCAGACGCTGAGCTCGAGCCGCCGCTGGCGAGGCGAGCTCAGCATCCCACCGGCCCAATCGGCCACCCTGGCCACCCCGAGTCCCGCCCCCCCGCACCTCCTGGCCAATCGCGGGCATAGCGAAGGTACGGTCAATTTGCATATTTGTCTATTATTAGGTAGGATTAGTAGCCGTATGTGAATTTTCTTTTCTTTGCATTCTCACCTACACTTGCTATTTGGCTTCTGTTATGTTTGGCAATCTGGGAGGTGTGCAATGGTATTTCAATCTGTTTTAATTTGTATTTAGCTGATTACTAGTGAGGGTGATCATCTTTTTATGTATTTAGTGTCCACTAAGATCCTTCTTTTCTAAAGATTGTTTTTCTTATATTTAGGCCTTTTTTTCTACTAGGATGTTCATTTCTTTCACATAAATTAGTCATAGTTTTTAAAAAATCTTCTCTATGCTAGTCCTTTGCCAATTATATTTGTTGCAGATGTCTTTTTCCACTTTGTTGCTCATTTCCTTCTCTTTCTAAGATGCCTTTGGATGAAGAATTTTTAATATCAATGTAATTCAATTTATCATTTTTTTCTTTCTGGGTAGTAATTTTTGTATTTTAAAATATCTTTCCCTCCCTTGAAATCAGGGTCATAGAACACGCTAACAGGGTTGATGGAGGCCTCATAGGGTGGTGGTGGGTCATCAGGCTGGTCAATGTCTGGGAACTTGTACGAAATGTATGGAGGCGGAGGGTTACGGAAGTGGAAAGTCCTGCCTTCTCCATCATCAGAAAGGTGCAGCAGCTGCGTCTGGGCCATAATCAAAGCCGGGGATCCTCTGGTCAAGGTTAAAGTGGTGCAGGTTTGCTCCAATCAGAGACTCAATGTGCTCTCGGTGGACCCTGAAAAGCAGCAGGGACAGGATGAGAAAGGAGGAGATGCAGCTAACAATGAGACTCATCCCTCTGGCCATGGCGTCGAACAGGCCATTCCCATCTGGGCCCAGGCACAGGAACTTGCAGCACTCCGGGGTGTCCTTGCGGTACTGCTGGCAGCCCTGGCCATGCCATCTCTGCTCCTCTTCATGGCAGATGGAGCTCAGTCACGGGTCCTCTCCTTTGCGGTGAAGTAAAACTCTCCACCCCCCACGTTGTCCTTGCTGTCAGCACACGTTTGACTTTTACACAGAAATGAAGACTCCTCATAGCCATTCTCCGCATGGCAGCCTCGCGGGCCTCCGTGCGGAGGGCGGGGAAGTGGAAGCACCGGAGCTGGGCGCAGAGCTGGTTGTTCCTTTCAGACGTGGCCGAGGCACAGGTGGGGCTGGGGCAGGATGCCTCCGAGGACCCAGCGAAGGCTCCTCCCAGGGGCCTTCTAAGCAGCTGTTCCTGCCGGTGACCACACACCAGGAGCGAACCCACAACGTGTACTGGTCCCGCCGAGCGAAACTCCGTGGTGGCTGGTCCCACTCTTGGGCCAGGACGCAGCGCAGCTCCTGGTCGGTGGGGAGGGTGGCGAGGGGCTGCGGACCGCAGGCAGGTCTGTGTCACGGCCCAGGAACGCTCCCCACGTGGGGAGACCCTGCAGCAGCCTTCACAGTGGTGCCGCCGGCCCGACCCTTCCCTGGGAACATGAAGGAGGCCGAAGGAACAGGCCGCACCGCACTCACTGAGTGGAAATGCGTGGGGCCGCCCCCGCGGGCCGCCCGGCCTGGGATCCACAGCTTCCTCCCCAGGGGAAGGTCGCGAATGCCAGTCCCTTCTGGTGGCAGCGGCTCGGGGGCGGTGAGCACGAGCAGGAAGGCACGCTGTCTGCCTTGGGCACCGTTTATCCTCCATTCATTGCCCCAGGCAGCTGCGTGTGTGACCCCGCGGGGAGCTGGGTGGGGTCTGGGGGTTGGGGGACCAGGCGTGAAGAGGTGGCGGCAGAGGGCTCCGGTGGGCCGGACTGCACAGGCCTCGGGTTCTGACGCACTCTGGACTGCAGCCTGGGGTTCCGACTGCAGCCTGGGGTTCGGACTTCAGCTCCCTGCTAGATGGTGGCCCTGTTTCTTAGTCCTAGTGGGTTTGACTCAATGGATAGAGCCTCGGCCTGTGGACCAAAGGATCTTGGGTTCGATTCTGGTCCAAGTCATGTACCTTGATTGCAGGCTCCTGGTCAGGGCCCGTGGAGGGGGCAACCAATCCATGTGAGAGAAACACATCGATACTTCTGTCTTTCACTCTAAAAATCAATGGAAACTGGTGAGGATTTTTAAAAAAAATAAATAAAAATTCTTGCAGGCCCAGGCCCAGTGGCTCAGAGTGTCATCCTGATATGCCAGGTTTGCAGGTTTGATCCCCAGTTAGGGCACGTATAAAAATCAGCTGATGAATGCCAACAAATCAGTGTTTCTCTTTCTAAAAATCAATAACTAAAAAAAATATCAAAAAACAATTCTTGTGGCAAAGCAGCACACAGGTTGAAAATTAATGCCCTAGATCATTTATTTATAACTAGAGGCCCAGTGCACAAATTCGTGTACCGGTGGAGTCCCTCAGCCTGGCCTGCGGGATCTGGCTGAAACCAGCTCTCCGACATCCCCCAAGGGGTTCTGGATTGCAAGAGGGTGCAGGCCAGGCCAAGGGACCCCTCTGGTGCATGGGCCAGCCAGTCTTGCTCAGTCCTGATCACTGGACCCCAGCAGCAAGCTAACCTACTAGTTGGAGTATCTGCCCCCTGGTGCTCAGTGCATGTCATAGCAAGCAGTTGAGCCGCCTTAGCATATCATTAGCATATTACGCTTTGATTGATTGAATGGCTGACCAGAGGACTGGACACTTAGCATATTAGGCTTTTTATGTAGGATTTGTAATAAACCTCTTTCCCCTCCCCCCAGTTTATAATAACACTTCTGTCATATATCGCATTTCCCTCAATTTGTGATAATCTTTCCCTCCATGTGTAGTAACATCTCTGTCATGTATCACACATTTATATGTGTTTGTGTTAATTTCTGGGCACTCTTTTCTGTTCTCTTGGTCTATTTATATATCTCCTCAGCATTACTAACAGTCATGTTTACTCTAGTTTGTAATAATTGGTACCATCCTGTGGCAGATTTCTTTCTAATCCATCCAATGTAGCCTTGAGATATAACATTCTAGGTTCTAGGGGTCAGCACATGCCCTCAAGGTGGGAGTCATTTGAGTACCAATTTATCACACTGCATTCCTAATGCTTCATTTTGTGGCATCTGAGGATTTCCTTTATTTCTTGGATTCTTAGATATGCATTTAAAAGAATCTTTATTAGAAATCATCTCCCATTGGTGTTTTTTCTGGATGTTTTTCAGAATATTCTATTCTCTATATCGCCAGGGGACAAAGCCTACTCTATTTGGCACGGAGAAACTACCTGCTTTCAAGAAAATGTCTAGATTTTAAAGGAAAATATTACTCTAAAATTTTTGAGAGATGAACATGGGGAGGAGGATGGGAAAGAGGAGTTTAGTTTTATGAGTTATTCCCAACATCACACAGTCAATTATTCTTAGATCTTGATAGGTTCTGCCAATATTGCAGAACCTATTAAAATATTGCATCTAGAATGAAATATTTTCATAGAGATGGTTAGCAGCCTACCATGACTTTTTTTTTTTTATAACAAATACTCAGTAAATTTATCTTGGTTGATTGATGATAGTATCTCAAAAGACAACTTTTCAAAAACAAACATTTATATTATCCTGACCATGTGCCAGATACCATTTTAGACGGTTTATAAGTATTAGTTCATGTAATACTCATACAACTTGATGAAGTAGGTAGTGTTATAACAGATGGATTAACCAAACTTGGAATAATTAATTAGGTTGCCTAATGTCAACAGCTGGTAAGTGGTGGAGGAGGGATTTGAATCCAGACAGCCTGTCTCCAGAGTCAGTACTTTTAACCACAATACTATGCATAATTTAGCTCATGTTTCTCGGGAGTTTATTGTCTCTGATAGGTGGTAAAGTCTTAGTGATAGAACACGATCATAAACTTGGAGGGGGAAATAAGAAATTACATGAAGTTATCTCACTACCTATATTTGGCATAATTCACAATAACTTGGCAGTGAAATGTCAAATGTAAGCACAATTTAGAAGTAGACTATAGCATTATATTTTATTCATTTAACACTTTTGAGTATCAGTTATGTGGGGAGTATTTTGCTTCATGCTGAGGTTAAAAATATAAATAAGACAAGCCCTCCTGTAATTCTCACTTATAGAGTCTAGCAGGAAGTTTATCAGAATGGCAGAAGTGGTTTAATTGAACAGAGGTATTTCTCGGTTGTACAGTTGGGGGTGGGAAGTGTAAGAGAAAAAGGTAAACATGTGTAAACACAAGCAAGCTGGAAGAGGAATTGTTTTGACCGTTTGCTGACTTGTTCCTATTGTACCTGTTCTAGTGACCTCTTTCTGTGTTTCTGGGACAGGACCCAGGATTTCTTTCTTCTCTGCTTTGGACACTGCAACTAAGATGTTGATATGATGTATACTTTTGAGTATGTTTGTTTTCGGGAAACTGGTGAAGAAGGAAAAAGAAGATGACATGTCACAGAGTTCACTAGTTGTCTGTTTTCTTGGAGCGTGAAACAGGGAAAGCAAAATTGCAGTGTTGTCAAGTAAAAAGGCAAAAGCTTATCTGCAGGGTGAACGTGGCCACCATGACTTCTCATTCCAGTTGTATAATCAAATTGTATAGGACTTTGAACAATTTGTGCTTGAGCATTTTTTCCCCCCCACTATCGAATGCTCCAAATTGGAAAATAAAGCAGAACCAAAGTATCAAAAATCAAGGCTGATAATAAAATATAGGTGCTCTGAGCTTTTAGGTTATTGTTCGCTTGCAAGTTTTGTATTTTTGTGAACACTTTCACGTCATGTAAATACTTTCAGAAAAATCTGCACAATATGCTCTTCATACAGCGCTGACTCTCCTAGTCCACAATCAGTAATATAGTTTCTTGGGTTCCTCTTCCAGTAGCAGGGATAGCTCCATTCCACGCTTTCCATTTCATCTGGCTCCTTCTCTTTCTGTGACAAATACCATGTAAGAGACCATTAAGTGGCATTCTGGAAAGATAAAACATTCATGTAAATTGATTGAATCAGAATAACCTAATTACCTTATTGATTTTCATACTAAGAAAATGTGTTTGTCATTGCATTTGTCATATGACATTAGAAACCACATAGAAAAACAATTTTAGAAAAATGGAGAAAAGAATTGGGCCAAAGCTTGCAAAGAAATACGTATTGAAATAATTCTTAAGGGGATATTAGTAACAAGATTTGTAGGCTAGATGAAACAAATAGAAAGCAGTAGCATCTTAACAACGAGGAAAGCAAATGGAAGTCAGGCACATAGCATATAAAAGCATTTCAAAGGTCTGGGAAGCCATCCCACTTGGAGCTTTGTGCATTATCCTTCACCTCATATGACAGGAATGGTAACAAGCATCAATAAAGACAGCCCTGAGGAGAAAAGATCTTTAGGTCATAGCTCCTTGCAGAGACTAAAAAAAAATGGTGTTGGTGCTCATTCTTGAGAAGGAAATGAAAGGTGAACATGACTAATGCAGATAAAGTTTGGAGTATAGAAAAGGTTTACGTAAGGAAACTCTTCAAGGATATAACAGTTCAAAAGCAAGAGGGCCTGAAATAGAACGAAGAAGGGACTGAGGTTTAAAGATTGTTATTAAAGAGTGCAGTTCAGATGTGGCAAATAATGGCCATAGGTGGCCCTGGAATTTTTCACTTAGGAAGAAGGAATTTGTTAGATACTTAGGTAAAGTTATAGAACAAAACAGTGAGTGTTGCAAGTATGACCTGGATGTTCTCTTTGGGAGAACTTTTATTTTCTATCTTGGAGTATATCTTATAGGCAGTTTGCTCAGAGGTCAAATATCACATCTCTTGGACAGTTGCTAGTATGTGATATGCTGCATTTACTTCATTGCTGCCAGTCAACAATTTTTGTACATATGAAATTATATTTTGAAGTTTTTATTTACAAGCACATTTATATGTTGACATTAAAACCTGTCAGTGGAGAAAGCTATGTTTACTAACTACATAATGAATACAAAGACATTCATAGGGGCTACTCAGGCAGATTTGGGAGGAGAGCAGAGTTCAATTCAGTCCAATTCAGTACTTTTTTTGTTAAATGAAAGTAAACTGCGTGCACTTGAAACTTGTATTTTCCTGAGCTATATCAGCCTAAAGGTAAAAAATGTGTTTATATTAATTACAGTAAATTATGTTTTTTTCTGGATTTTATACTACCTATTATTTCATTATTTCCATCACTCCTCATATCTCTTCTATACAATTTCTAAGCATCTTCAGGGGTGTCTCCTGTGATTTCATACATAGGTGTTTTTAACGATTGCTAGTTACATAGAGGCATTCTGCTGGATGCTTCTGGTGTCCATAGCTTCCTGCGAGGCACAGCCACTGAGCACCATCATCCCAAATGCCAATGCTGCCCTTGGGTGTCATGTGCTCTGTGAGACCTCCTGTGATATGTAGGGCCCTCAGCCACACTCAACTTCCCCCTGCAGAGATGGGAGGGCGTCTCTTCCTCATGTTAGGTTTTTGGTTTTTCTTTTTGTCATGTGGATATCAAACCTGTGCTGCTTTGTTTAGGTGCCTTAGAAGTTTTAATGAAAAGAATATATATAAATTCTAACCTAACTAGGATTGAGTCAGTGGGTCAGGGCAGATGACTTATTATAAACACTTCGTTTTTTTTCTTTGTTGGTGACTAAGGTTTTGTTATTGAGCCAAGTCATTTATATTCTTTGGGCATATTCATTCCCAAGGGGCTTGCTTCTCAGTCCTGAGTGCATATGGATTTCTTTGTTTCTCTCCTCCACCCATTTCTCCGAGTCTGCCAGAAATGAGCCACTCAGGTAAAAGCTGGGAGATCAGATTGAATGAGGACTCTTAGAACAAAGCAAAACAGAAACAAAATCAATAAAGGGAGGGGAGGAAAAGTAGAAGAGGAGAAATAGGCAAAAAAATATTAAAAGCAAAGAGTAGGTCAGTCTCCCATTCTATTTCCCCCCTTGCTCCATACTTGGAAATTCAACGTAAGCAGTGACTACCTTACAGGCATTCAGCTTGATTCTCTAGTTATTTCAGAGAGAATGCCGGAAATGCACCCCTTCGGTTGCTAAAGAGAAAGACATTCTCTTTATATCTCTTTCTGATTCTCCTTAACTCCTGCCTTATGCTATAATATTTTTGTTGGTGGCTGGCTGCATCTTTATAATATAGTTTTCCATGGCAGACAATCTTTTCCTTCATGCCACTTAATGGTCTTTTATGTGGTATTTGTCACAGAAAGAAAAGGAGCCAGATGAAATGGAACAAAAATTGCTGTGTCAGCCCAGTTTAGAATATCTTTTTCACAGATGTTTCGGTGACCTCAGGAAAGCTTGTGAGTCATCCAAAGCTGGCAGGGCCTCACTTTGGTTCCTTTGGCCTCTGGAAGGTAGAGCTGCACAAGCTCGCAGGCAAGGTGAGACAAGCCCCCGGTGCTGGGACAGCAGGCCATTTCTAAGGCTAGGATAGCTTTCTCTTCTCAAACAGTAGAAGCATGTCATGTTCATTTGCTGATGACCTTAGCTGCAGAGTCAACATCGACTGCAAGCAGCAAAATTAAGAAGGCTATGGCAAGTGTCTATGGCATCATTACAACTTGCTGGATAATTTAAGGTAGTTCATTTTTTTAAATTGAGAGAATTCACAAGCAGTTTTAATAAATAGTACAGAGTTATCTCTTGTACACCTTGCCCAATGGTGTACAATAACCAAGTTATTGATTGACACGGATACAATTCAACAATCTTATTCAGATTCCCTAGTTTTACTTGCACGTGTGTGTATTGTAAGTACATGTGGTTTTGGATATATTAAGTCCTATAGTTTTATCATCTTGTAGGTTTATGTGCCCACCACCATAGTTAAGGTACTGAACAGTTTCAACACAAGGATCCGATATGTTGCCACTTGATAGCCAACCTACCTCCCTCCTGCCCCTATATCATCCTTAAACAATCACTAATCTGTTCCTCATTTCTATATTTTGCCATTTAAATAATGTTATATAAATAGAATCATACACTAGTTAAATTTTTAAAAACACAAACTTTATTTTTAGAGCAGTTTTAGGTTCACAGCAAGTGGAGCAGAAAGTACAGGGAGTTCCCATATACTCCCTGTCCCAACACATAGCCTTCTCCATTACCAACATCCTCCATCAGAGTGGCACATCTACACTAATAAAAGAGAACGATGCAAATTGACTGTACCTTCACGATGCCGACCAGCCAATCAGGAGTGAATGTTTAAATCAACCCAACAAAGATGGTGGGTTAATTTGCATACACAGGCGCTGAGCAGCCAGAGGTGGGGCGGGACGCAGGCATTCTGCACTGCCCCAGCATCCCTGGGCCTCTGGGCAGCATGGGAAGGTGGAAAGGCAGCTCTGGGCCAGAGTGAAGGTGGTGCTGGCAGCCAGGGGAAGGAAGGCCCATTCTTGCACGAATCTTCATGCATCGGGCCTCTAGTATAGTATAAGTGATGAACCTACATTGACACAGCATTTCACCTAAAGTTTATATATAAGTTCATAGTTTATATTTTTATATACAGTTCACTTTTGGTGTTGTATATTCTATAAGTTTAGACAAATGTATAATGACATATACCTGTCATTATAGTACCACACAAAATAGTTTCACTATCCTAACAATCCTCTTACTCTGCCTATTTATCCCTCCTCCCCTCTAACTCCTATAACCATTGATTTATTTACCGTCTCCACAGTTCTGCCTATTACAGAATGTTCTATAGTTGGGATCATATATATCATAGTTGGATTTTGGAATTGGCATTTTTTACACAGTATCATTTTCTGGAGATTCATTCAGGTTGTTGCATTTTCTTATGCAATAATTTGTTTTTTTTATTGCTGGTATTATCTCATGAGATGGATGTACCACAATTTGTTTAATCATTCACCCTTTGAAGGACATCTGGACTGATGCCAGTGTTTAGCTATTTTGAATAAATAAATCTCCTGGGTACATCCAGGCACAGCTCTTTGTGTGAATATAAATTTTCTCTTCCTTGGGTAAAGGCCCAGGAACACAGTTGTTGGGCTGTATTGTGGTGAGTGTTTAGTTTTATAAGAAACTGCCAAATTGTTTTCCAGAAGGGCTGCATCATTTCACTATCCTACCCGCTACATACCAGTGGTTCAGTTTCAGAACATAGCCTTGCCGGCCTTTGGTGTTGTCACTTTTTACTTTAGCCATTCTGATAGGTGTGTAGTGAAATGACATTGCAGCTTTAATTTTCATTTCCCTAATGGCTAAAGATGTTGAACATCTTTTCATGTGCTTATTTGCCATCTGCATATCCTTTCCATGTGAACTTTCACAGAGTAAAATTTTAAATTTTGATGAGGTCCAATTTATTAGTTTTCTTTTTATGGATTGTGCTTTTGCTACCAATTCTAAGAACTCCACCTACTTCTAGATTCCAAAGAATTTCTCTTGTGCATGTCTTTTTCCAAAAAGTTTTAGAGTTTCAGGTTTTATATTTAAGTCTATAATCTATTTTTTAAAAAAATATGTTTTAATTGATTTTTAGAGAGAGAGGAAGGGAGAGGGCTAGAGAAATAGAAATATCAATGATGAGAGAGAATCACTGATTGGCTGCCTTCTGCATGCCCCTTTCTGGGGATCCTGGGCATGTGCCCTGACCAGGAATCTAACCACGATCTCTTGGTACCTGGGTCAACACTCAACCACTGAACCACACCAGCCCGGCTCTGTGATCAATTTTTTTTTTAAACAAAGGAAGGGGTTCACTTTGTTTTTTTAAATCCTCAGAAGTTATCCTATATAATAAGAGAGAAATATGCTAATTGTCTGATATGCCATAACATCATGACCAACCTAAAAGTGGTGGAGAGCTACAGAAGGGTGGGGCAGTGGGCGGAGAGCTACAGGAGGGAAGGGCAGTGAGCTACGAGCAGTGGAGAACTACCAGAGGTGGTGGGCAGCTGAGGCAAGCGGCAGCGAGCTACTCGTGCATGGATTCGTGCACAGGGCTACTAGTTTTCTTATAAAGGGGCATGGCTGAACAGGTAGGAAACAGATTCCCCATTGTGAATTCTCCTGATGGCTTCTGCAAGGGTCATGGAGATGTTGATCACCTGTATTTTGGAGCAATGCTTCATCTTATTTATCCTCCTGAGGTATGGTTTTGGTGACCACTACTGCTTCAAAGGATGCATTGTTAATGCGAGAAATGGCCAGGCTAGAAAACATTCCATGAGTCAAGATAGCATAAACTCTGGTGGCTCCAGTTGAAAGAAGTGTGTCAGTTTTGTGGCAGAATGTGCCACAGGTGTCAGCTTTGTCATCACTAGAATCGTCACCTGATCTTCACGTCTCCTACCAGCACCATGTGGTCCACTTCATTGGCCTTCTTCCATTCTTTGTGAATCAAGGCAAAGTCAACATTCAACAGGTCTGCAATGTAGGTAACTCTCTTAGCTCCTCCAGCATCAGGTGAGACAATAATGCAGTTCCTCTACTCAAATATATTCTCCCTTATCCACTTCAGGACAACTGGTTCTGCATACAAATTGTCCATAGGAATATCAGAAAGCCCTGAATTTGAGAAGCATGAAGGCCCATGGTAATGATATGCTCTGAACCTACTATGGGTGGCATATTTGTAACAAGCTTGGCTGAGAGTGGAACCCAGCTCTTACCCTTCTTATCCTGCCAGGCATAAGGGAAGCATGGTTTGACTGCAATAACTCAGCTGGCTGAAGCAATCTTATAGGCATTTATCATGATCCAAAGCTCCATTAGATTGTCATTAAATTCACTGCAGCCACTCTGAACGACCTAGACATCCTCTCCATGGACACTTTCGTTAATTTCAACACAGGTCTCCTGGTTCCTGAATTTCTTAACCACCACCTTGCCTATCTCCAGGCCCAGGCAGTCAGCAATTTTCTGGAACAAGGCCTGGAGGGAGCTGCTCCTGAAGATTTTGATATTCGGCATCTTGGCCAACTACCCTGGGAACTCTTTGCTCAGCAATCACTGCTGCTGCCAGACTGGAACCAAAGTCAGCCCAGAGACTCAGTACCAAAAGCTTTGCCATGCTACTCCACCATCTCCTCTATGATCTATTTTGAGTTAAGTTTTATATAAGATGTAAGATTTAAATTAAGGTTTTTTTTTTTTTTTGGAGGGGGGCGGGCTATGGATGTTTAATTGTTGCATTATTGTTTGTTGGAAAGGCTGTCCTTTCTTCATTGAATTGTTGCCACAACCTTTGCGGCGGGGTTCAGGACCTGAATATGGGGCCAATGCACAAATGAAAATGCTATACAAGAAATATTAATTTAGAAGGCTTTGGAGGCCAAGTGGAGCCTCTTTCTTGAAGAGACACACCCACTTCTGGCCTGGTCTGCTATTTATTTACTTGAATACCTTTAGTAATGCATACAGGCATATTAAAGGTAAAGTTTGGTAAACAGTAAAAGGATCATCAGGTTAGGGAATTGCCTTGAGCCACTACTATCTCAACAGACAAGGTGTTTAGGGTCAGTCCTGCTAATGCCCAAGGTCCATCAGTCTTCCACATTCCTTGGTGCATTCTCGTGACAGTATCTGCAAGTGGTGGCTGCCCACATCTCCCCCTTTTTGTTTTCTTAATAAATCTTGAAAAGTGTATGCCATCTGTAGAGCTTGAGTCCTTTTAAGACTCTTCATTCTTCATCTGCAGACTAGAAATAGACATATAAGAACAAGAATGAGACAGACATGAGACAGACAATAATGGTTATGCTGAGTCAAATGTAGGGAGATCCAATGAAAAGGATTGAGTTCTTTCATGTCCTTTTTAAATTGCTGCTAGGCATCTAAGGAACTAGTTTGTAGTAGGCTCCATTCTGGGCCATCAGTTCCTTATGGGTCCCCTTCTCAATCACTGTCCCCTATGACATGACAGCAATGATATTCAAGTTCTGGATGGTGGACAAATGGTGGACAATGACAATGCAGGTCCTACCTTCTCTGGCTTTGTCCTGGGCAACCTGTACTGTCACACAGCTGATGACTACTAACATGGCAAGGAAAACATTCTCAGGTGTTGGGGGTTCTTGTTTCCTCACAAACTTGCTCAGCTTTCTGGACTGTCTTCTTCACCATCCCCCAGGTCATCTCCAGACTGTTTCTCATCTGTCTCATTCTCCTCCCATTCCTCATCTTCAGCATGTTGCTTGGGGAGACTTCTATCTATGGCTAGAGTAGTCGATTGTCTTCAGCCACAGGTACAGGGTGAGACTCCAGGTGCAAGGTCCTCATTAGTCTGGTTAGTGCCTCTCTCGGATCCATGTTGAATTTTAATGTTCCTTGCAGGAATCCACATGGGCTTGGAGGAGTTTTCTGGAAATACACAAGCATATTCTCAACCAAAGGTTAACAAAGGGTCAGGACCCTTCCATAAATCAGACTTAGGATCTTTCCATCTAACCAAACCATTTTCTTTTGATTTATTCTGCACCAGTGTAATTCCATAGGTATCTTGCCATCAGCATTACAAGCGAAAAAATTTAAAGTAATTAAGGCTTGGTGTAGTCTACCTACAGGAGATTTCTCCAGCATGACTATCCTCCCTTTTTGTTTTCCAAGTTGGGATTTTAGCTGCTGATGTTGGCATTCTATAATTGGCTGTCCTTGGGAATTGTATGGTATTCCGGTAATGTGCCAGTTTAATAAAGTATTCATTTTCTTTTGTTAAAGGACCAGGCAGGGTGGTATGAGCCCTGATATAAGTAATATAAAAGGGATATTATCTTTGCTGTACAATTTGCTGTACCTGATTAAATAGTATAAATAGACTTTGGTCACTGAGATATTTTAATTGAGCAGTCTTAATTCTGTTTACCAGTCCAGCAGTAAAGGCAGAATCAGAAATAACATTGAGAGGCTCTTGGAAATCCTGTACTGCAGCCTTGATAGCTTCTAATTCAATTCTTTGCACAGAAGTGTGACTGGTCTGTATGACTCAGTCTGAGTTCATTGCATATAAGCAGCTTTACCATTAGAGGAACCACCAGTAAAAATAGTTATTGCCCCACGAATAGGTTCCTATCTAGTATTTTTTGGTATAATAATAGGGGTATAATATAAAAACTGTAGTAATTTGGTTTTTAGTATGTGACAACTAAGTTACCCTGAATATTCACTTATTTCAACTTGCCAATTTAAATCAGTCTGAAATAAGGTTTATTTTCTAACTTCATTTGTCCTTGGGTATGGACAGTAAATGAAACTAATTGGATTTCTGCTATCAGTCTTTTTGAGTATATTGACATAAGCTTTGTTTAGGGAGGCAAAATGCAAATTATTTACTTTTAAGTGTCCTTGCTTTAGGGAAGATGGGATATACCAGATGGCCCTAAACTGCTTGGCATTTATATTTTTTAGATGCTTGCGAACTGCTGTTACATGCTGTATTTGCCATTTTACTGCTTGAGTGAGGCAAGCCACGAAATTAGAAAATGATTCTGTAGGTCTTTGCATACACTTAATAAAAGCTTCCTTAGGATCCCCTAAGTCAGTGATGGCTAACCTATGACACGTGTGTTAGCACTGACACGCGTAGCCATTTCTGATGACACGCGGCCGCTGAGGTGGCCGCATGCCGAGGATGAAACATTTGCTACTCCTGAGGATGAAACATTTGTGAAATAATGTTTTTTTCTCAAAGTGACACACTACCCGAGTTATGCTCAGTTTTTTGGCGAAGTTTGACACCAAGCTCAAAAGGTTGCCCATCACTGCCCTAAGTATATAGAATAAATTTGTCATTTCTTCCATAGAGATTTTTAGATAAGGCCTTAATCAGTTAATGTCCCCTAATAATTTCAGGAAGTCATTCAGGATCTTAAGGCAATTCTTTTGAATTTCTACCTTTTAAGGTTTAATACATTGATTTTTAATTACAGTTGCTAGATATTTGAAGGGCGTTTCTTTCTGTTCCTTTTTTTGGCAAAATCTTAAGCCCCATTTAGGGATCTTCTTTTCTGGTTTGGTAAGCATGGCTAAAGTCTGCTTTTCCTGTGTGTTTGCCATAGTTGCTACATTAAAGACTTTTTTTTTTTTTTTTTTTTTTACTTTCTTTTAAACAGAACAACCAACTTGGGTGTATCCAAAAAAAACAGGTAGGAGAGAAACATGCTGACCAATACTTTAATGCATACATCTCAAGTAAAAGTAACTTTCTTTTTACTTATGGTGTCTCATTAACGGTGAGATTTAATGTTTGAATAATAACTTTTAGTTTTCTTTGTAAATAGTAGTGGAAGAGATTTTAAAATTTCTCCTTATTAAGCTTAAATTTACTTCTAAACAGCATTCTTTTGAATGAATGCTCATTTGCATATGTATGCAAATTTTACTTTGGGCTTTGTTAGAACCAATTGCTTATAAAATATTAGCTTCTCATATAAATGAGTTTATATGAGACCTTGATTATATTGTAAAAAGCTAACTTATTAAGTAATTAAAGTAGGCACCTTTATTGAAAAAGCAAAGTAAGCAAACCTGTACATTTGACCCATGAAGTACAGATGCTGCCCCACCCCCTAGCCAATCTGAAGAGCAGGCTGGGTGAGGGGTCTGAGGCATTATGTATTCTCCTGTTGTGAAATTTTGCTGCTGAATATTCTGGTGTAGCTTAAGAAGTATCCAGCAAACTTGTCCTGCCTGGCTTGGACACTGAAACTTCGTGCTTTCTTGCTCAGAGTAAAATGGCCCTTTTATAATTCTTATAAATAGTTAACTTTAGAACTTTCTTTCTTTCAACATTTCTTTTTTCCTTCTCATCACATACACAACCTTCACAAATTTCACACTTTCAAATTAGCCTTCAACCTTTCTTTGTCCTTCAAAAATGCATAACCATGCCTTAGACCTTCCACTAAGTATTTCCACTCTAATATTCTTTCTTTCTGTCATCATCTTGTATATACCTTAAGCAACTTGCACAGACCTTTTTCTTTTAAAATGTATGTCCATGCCTTCTATTATTAAAACCATACAATATTTAAACCTTAATTTTCCAATGATAATTAAAAGTAAACAGCCAGCATTTCTTAGATTTTCTGTAGTAAAAGGTAAAACCAGGTGAACTTAAAACTTGTTGGAATATTTAGATGTTTATCATTTAATCCAGCAATGTTTCAAAGATTTTGAGTTATCAAAAACTTTGGAAGATTATGTTTAGGCATATATAATTACCACTGAAAAACATTTATTATATACCCTTCATTTTAATTATATATATTTTGCCTTAACAACTTTGAGATTTTAAAGTCAATTATTATTACCCAAGACATTTTCCTTGGCAAATTCTGTAACAGAGATAACTCACTGGCTTTCAGTGACTTTAATGTTAAAGTATTATTTTATTTTATTTTTTCTTTATAAAAACAGGAGTGCCCTTGGGACCTGGGAGGCAACCTTGGAATGCAGCCCATTATTATTCAAGAACAGCCCTTTGTCATGGAAACATTAATCTTGTTTCCTAAACACAGCCTGTATATATTCCTTGTGTCACTTTCACCATCTTCTAAAGAGAAACAGAGGCTGAATTAAATTTTTTGCCTGTTCTACAGCATCTGTGAAGATATAGGGCTTAGGCCAAGAGGCCACCCAAAATAAAGTGGGGAACCTTCCTCTTAAACTAGCCTTTTTCTCTTCATGGGCATTAGAAGTCCCATAGAAGTCTCCAAACTGTGAGAAATGGCTTATTTATTCAAATTTCAAATGATGGACTGGGAAACAAAAACATGGTGAAAATGAGACTTGTAATAACAATCCTGAGAGTGGGTGTCCATTTTACAGGATCACCAAGAAACCAAGTAATTAATTGGCTGGGGCCTTTTTTAGTTACCTTTACTTTACCTCTCTTTGTCTAGTGGAATCTTTCTAGGACTTGTTTTACCAGCCATGTGTACCATTCATATTCTCTCTCCCCACCCCCACATCCTGTTTGCTTTGGAGAAATTTAGTAATGGCCTGGCCACCTACTATTTCTTTTCTATGAAGATAAATTAAAGACATGCTTAATAGACTAACAATAAACAAATTAAACCAAACAACAAAGACATTTACTTTTAAGTGTCCTTGGTTTAGGGAAGATAAAACAACAGATAAAACAACAATTAATAGACAAGCGCACATAACACATAGACAAGACTTAATAAATCAGAGTTCTTTTCATGGATCTTCCAGATGTCTTACATTGCCTGGGACTTACAGCCAGATTGTGGCCCAGATCTTAGACTGTTGTTCACAGATCTCATCATATTCTGCTCTCCATAGCATTGACTGGCGTCTAAAGTCATTTTAGCTAAAATCTGCCTGTCCCTAGGCATCATATGGTAATTCTCAGATAAAACATTAAAGAGTCCTTTTGTAAACGGACTGTTAGACCCATTTTCTCTAGTTAATGAGCTTTCCCACACTAGAAGCGGAGGATCCGGGGCCTTAGGTTTTACAGACTTTTGATCCCCAATATGAAGAGGGCATAATGGAGTTCAAACAAGAGCCCATGTAGTTAAAGATGGCAAGGGCACTCATTTCCTTGAGCCTGATTTAAAAGAGTACCTTTTGACACCTTAATTCCTTTATCCTTGAGCATGCAAGCTAAAAATTTACAATAATGTTTTTGCCTTTTACTTGATTTCTTCCCCATTATAATCTGGCTGATTAAAAACGTCCCCATCCACTTACAGTCATGACTCTGAAGCTGGCATGGGCTTTGTATGTGGTGAACTTCTTACCTTTCCAGTGAATTTCAACTTTTCATTTTTCACTTTGTTTTTCACTCAGGCGAATCTTCTCCTCCAGTCCCTGTAGGGGTGACAGATGCCACAACCTTTGCAGTGGGGTTCAGGATCTGAAGGAGGGGCCGATGCACAAATGAAAATGCTATACAAGAAATATGAATTTAGAAGGCATTGGGGGCCAGGGGAGCCTCTTTCTTGAAGAGACATACCGACTTTTGGCCTGGTCTATTTATTTACTTGAATACCTTTAGCAATGCATACAGGCATATCAAAGGTAAAGTTTGTCAAACAGTGTAAGGATCATCAGGTTAGGGAATTGCCTTGAGCCACCACTATCTCAACAGACAAGATGCTTAGTGTCAGCCCTAGTAACGCCCAAGGTCCATCGGCCTTCCATGTTCCTTGGTGCACTCTCGTGACAGTATTGGCCTGCAAATTGTTTCTGTAGCTTTCTCAAAAATCAATTATTTAAAATTTTTCTCCAATGAAATGATTTAGTTTTGTTGATTAATGTGTTTATTACTAACATAGTCTATTTTTGGGTTCTAACTTGATGAGTGCATGCACTTGAAATGAATTCACTATAATTTATTTTTAAAATCAATAGTTTATGGTCATTCCATATTTTTCTGGTTTTGAAAAATTAAGCTGGCGAATCCAAATGTGAGATAATGAAAAGAACTAGCATTTATTGGGAGTTTATTAATTGCCAGATACTATTGTAAATGCTTTCTTTTATATTATCTAACTTGCAGAACAACCCTAAGTAGTAGATGCTACCCTTATTTTATAGATGAAGACACTGAAGCACAGCAGAGTTAAAGATTATACAGCTTTTAAGTTAGGATAAACACTATGGCTCTGGAGATAGGACTGTTATTCATAGTGCTAGACAAGTTCACACAGAAGGCTGCATGCTTATATACCTTGTAGAAGGCTGGGTACTATTGTTCATGAAATCTGTTGTAATGCCATTATGGAAGTTTACACCTACGTTTTCCTGATAAGCTGATCCACTATAAGAATAAAGACATCATTTGAAAATAAAATGTGACTACCAAAAGTGCACAGCTGAAAGACATTTTTGAATATTTAAAGAACTTGGTTTACTTTTCCTTGCTACTTGATGACCTTTACTTTGATAACACCCACCTTATTTTTGTATGAATTATAATAAAAGGCATGAAAGAAAAGGTTATTATCTTTAGGATCCTAGATGATGCCTAATGACCTACTGTTATGTCTCCATGGCTTTATTTAAATTACACCTTGTATATGCAGAAATTGTTGCATTAATCCTTTTATAAGTGAGCTTACTTTTTTTTTCATACTAAAAAGAAAAATGACCTTTTTTATGGGTGTTTAATGAAAAATTTATGAAGTTCTTTTAATATATTCAGTGAAAACCCTTGTTGATATTATGAAAGTACTGTTTTTTTTAGTGACTATTTTAATGATTGTTTTTATTATAGAAGTTATTTTTCTTACTATTACTGTAGTATTTTCACTTTCACTGTGGTATTGACATTTGGCATTTTTCTGTTATTATATATTAGTAGTTGTGGTAGACTAAATAATGGCTGCATCAAAGACACCCATGTCCTAATCCCTGGAACCTATGACTGTCACATGGCTAAAAAGACTGTGCAGAGAGATTAAGTTAAGAATCCGGAGATAGGAAGATTATCTTGGATTATCTGGGCAGGCCCTAAAAGAAAGGTGAAGGGATTTTTTTGAAGTAAATGTGATGATAGAAGCAAGAGAGTGAAGTGATGCAAGAACAAAGTTGTGAGCCAAGAAATGCAGAGGGCCTGCAGAGGATTGGCAAAAGCAAGAACATGGGTTCTCCCAGAGCCTCCAGAGGACAGTGAGCCCCGTGAAACTGATTTTAGATTTCTGGTGCCCAGAACTGTGAAAGAATACATTTATGTCATTTTAAGTGATCAAGTTTGTTACAATAGTCTTATACACACAAATAGGGTGATGGGATATTGTAAGCCAAGCATAGTCTTTTTTGGAAGATGTTGAGGCCAGAAATTCTTGAAATTTAGTTTAAAGTAGTCGATTGCACAATGATTTCCTGTTTGATACAGATATCTTTTGAAAAGTGGCTCAATTCATCTTTGAGGCCAGGAAAACCAGTGAGAGGAGAGCCTGTGGGATGATAGCCAAAGGAAAAGTTATCATGGCAGGGACCAGGACAAGCCAGGTGGGAAATTTCAAGATACAGCTTAGGGCAAGAGTTCTTATTTGATTAGTCAAAGTTTTAAGGAGGAAGAAAGCTAAATGGCAAGGTGACAATGGAGTGGAAAAACAGATAAAGAGCAGTAGAGGGTCAGTGCAGGGAGAAGCTGAGCTAGGCAAGGCTGTTAGAGTTGGTGTCAGCTCAAGACTCACTAGAGGGGAGGAAGATGCACTCACTTTTGAGCTTGTCTAAATTTTTGTCAGATAAAAAGGGAAAGTAGAAAACCCTCTGTTACTGGGTTGAGAGGGAGAGGAAGAGAGAGCAAGGATGAAATAAGAGTGTCCTGTCTCTTCCTTCCCAAGGTGTATCTCAGGAAACCCTCAAGCCTCTCCTCACATTCTGCATGGTACCAAAACGACATGGCACTGTCGCGGTGGGGGATTAGACGTGGTTGAAGAGGATGGTGGGCTGAGGGCAGAACATCCTCAGGTGTGATACTGAGGGAGCCACCTGACATTATTGGGCTTCCCATAGGGATAATAAAGTCTACTGTAGCCTGAAGAGCCCTGTGGTTTGAGCCAGGAGGATGCAGAGTGTGGGGTCTAGAGATGCTAGAGATACTATGCAAAATCAGCCATATTTTAGCAGATACCAGTGAAGCAGACATAAGGGATCATGGGAAATAAGAGATTTTCAAGGAGAAAGTGAAGATCTGAAAAGCAGGAATCACACTGATGCCCCAATTAATAAGGAAACTCCCGAAGATTTAGATCAAGCAGAAAAAGGAGAATCTAAATATGTGATCCCTGAAGACTAATCTGAAAGAAATTGGGTTAATCTTAAAAAAAAAAAAAAAAAAAGACTGAGATACCTTAAATGGACAAATAAAAGTTTCTCTCTCTCTCTCTCTCTCTCTCTCTCTCTCTCTCTCTCTCTCTCTCTCTCCTGTACAGGAATGGGGCTAAACAGAATGAATTTAGTTATGAAAATAAATGTACACTAAATTTTTTTTAATGCACATTTCAATTAGTACACATTTAGACCCTCTTCACCCAATGTTGAATCTTTAATGTGTGCTCTTAAATTTACTTTCTCTATGCCCCCGGACTGTATGCTTTACTCTCTGCCTTCTTACCCACAAACTCTTTCTAAGTACATCGTGGTTATCACAAAGATTGGTTACCATTGACTTCATACTTGCCAAACTTAATGACCTCTCCATGGTCCTTATTCTATATTATTTTTGTGTTGGTCCAGGGACTATCTGTCCTCAGATTCCTCCTGATGGTATATTGTGTTCTGTTTTATATGCTGGGGTCTGAGCCCTGTGGGTTGTGTTTCCTGGTCTCCTACAGGACGCTCAATGCTGGGTTCAGACCAGGGAACCTTTCTGCTAACTCTAAGATCTGAATCATCCCTGGGTCTTCGATTGTTTTCTTTATTCTTTTGATATTTAGAAGCATTTTACTGTGTGTTTTTTTTCCCCCAAAAGTCCATAAATTTTGATTGTTGCTTTATGTTACAATGGATGGTTCACTGTCTTCTCCTATCCCCAACCTCAAACATATGTTTCTTTTTAAAAAATTTTATTTTATTTTATTATTTTTTATTTTTTTAAATTTCTTTATTGATTAAGGTATCATATATTTGTCCTCATCCCCCCATTCCCATCCCACACCCCTCCCCACACATGCCCGCACCCCACTGTTGTCCTTAACCGCTGGTTAGGCTCATAGGCTTGCACACAAGTCCTTTGGTTGATCTCTCCCCTTTACTCCCACCCTCCCCTACCCTCCCTCTGAGGCCTGACAGTGTGATCCATGCCTCCTTGTTTCTGGGTCTGTTCTTGTTCATCCGTTTCTTAATGAATGCACAGTACTTGACTTACAGAGAACAGACTTTTAATGTTTATTGGCTAAACGAATAGGTAGAAGAATGGGGTGAGGTAATAGAGACCCTCCTCCTGAGGGAATGATCAGAATCAACTTTTTGCCAAGATCCTGATAACCTGCTGAGAATCATTCTCTGTGTTACTCATGGAAGTGTCTTATCCCCAAGTGTGTATACATGCAGAAAAGAGGTGAGAAGCTTTGCTCTCTGGAGAACAGAGCTTCCTATACAGATCTGCTTCTTGACTCCTTGGAAAGTAACAGGACTGGGCTGAAAATTAAAGTACATCCCCAAATAATATAAGTGTAGAGATAGTTCTTGTCAAACATTTCCTCCTGGTCTCCATCCGGGCAGAGGAAGGTAAATATATACAATGCACGTGTACCTGAGCTGGAGGAAACAGTGGTACGGACCAGGAAGCAATCTGCCATAAATCAAGAGTTTATCTTTAGAGTTAATTTAAATGTAAATGGTACTCTGCTTCTGCGTTTGTTTGCGTGGTTTTTAAAAAATATATTTTTATTGATTTCAGAGAGGAAGGGAGAGGGAGAGAAAGGTAGAAACATCAGTGATGAGAGAGAATCATTGATCAGCTGCCTTCTGCACACCCCACACTGGGGATCGAGCTGGCAACCTGGGCATGTGCCTGGCCAGGATTTGAACCACGATCTCCTGGTTCATAGATTGGCACTTAACAACTGAGACATGCCAGACAAGGCCATGAATTTGTTTTATTTATTTATTTATTTATTTATTTATTATTTTTAAAAATAATAATTTGTTTTAATAGGAAGTTGACTTTCTCAATGCAGGATGTGAGTTTTACTCAGAAACTTTGTGTATCCATGGGCACTCCGCTTCCCAGCAGCCACTTTCCATTCTCACGTTTCTTCCTTGGAAAGTACAGCAGTGGGGTACAGCGCTCACTTGCTGCTAGCAGGTCTCTTTCTAAGAGAACATGTTGATAGAAGAAGAGAGCTGGAGGCTGCTGGGTGCTTGTAATGGAAGCACGAGAGAATAGTTGGTTATGGGGGTGGGAGAAGTCACAGAAATATTAGGGTGGGAATACCTTTGGCTTGTCCTCATATCTTAGAATTTTGGATGGTATTGACTTTTATTAATATGAGCCACACTTTTCCCTTCAATAATTCTAAATGTTATAAAACTGCCAGTAAAAGAAAATCTGATTTTGCTAAATAACCTGTGTCTTGCCCCAAACCACAACTGCAAATTTAACTATAGCTTCACCATCTGCTTAAACACTGTTACCACGGCCTCAGAGGACGGAAGTTACATGCCTGCTTCTTTTAGTAAGGTTGGCATTGTTCTCCGTGCACTGCATCTTTGCTCTTACCAGACATGCACAATCTCATTGAGGGGAAAAGTGCTGGGATGAGGGAAAATAGAAGCCTTGGATACACTGTGAATCTGATATGCAAATTTTATCACAGTTGCAGTATTTGCTAGAGTTCATTTTGAAGCACTCTGGGAAGCGATTAATTTTAAGGGCAATACAGGATAGTGTCCACTGAATTTAGAGGTCCTGCAGGATAAATGAAACTGCCTGTTTTCTTATTACCTAAGGGATTTTTAATATAAAATGGAAGTATGACAGCTAGAGTAGAATATAATATCTTATTTTTACTGGGGCATAAAGTATACTAGGAGCTGAGCTATAGGATAAGGGCCTATTGCAGCATAGGTCAAGCTAATAAAATAAAAATACATTAAGTTTGATCTATTTGTACATTTCTGTGTATCATAAGAGTGTCTTGCATCTCTTAGAGTAGGGTCTTCTCTCTCTCTCTCTCTCTCTCTCTCTCTCTTTTCTTTCTCATCTTTTCAAAATATTCCATATTTCCCCAGCTATAATTTACCACTTACTTATAAAAATGTATATTCTATAACATCTATAACAATCATTTTAAAATTGATATTTAGATTCTGTATTATTGCATAGCTAGTATCTTTTCTTCCTAACTGGATTATATGCCTTTAAAGAATAGGAAATATGATTTCCTTTATGTATTACCCAAATGTCCTAATGTAGTTCTCAATGAATATTTTATTTACTTTCTATTATATAGGCAAAAGTTTTTAACCAACAAAAGAAAATGGAGTTTTAAAACATTTAGCAGTTACTCAGGAGCCAGGTATATACAAGTAGATTGCTTTCCTCTTCATGGGTGACTATCCATGCCAATTTATTTCATAAAAATTATTGTGAATTTAGTTTAAAAATATTTTTATTGATTTCAGAGAGGAAGGGAGAAGGAGAGAAGAAGATAGAAACATCAATGATGAGAGAGAATCATTGATCGGCTGCCTCCTGCACTGGGGATCGAGCCCACAACCTGGGCATGTGCCCTGACTGGGAATCGAACCAGGACCTCCTTGTTCATAGGTCAATGCTCAACCACTGGGCAACACTGGCTGGGTGCAAATTTAGTTTTTAAGGTATAGATATGCATGGTGGCAGGGAAAGTGAGTACGTTTCTTTGTGGGTGTTTTTTTTTAGTACACAAAACTATTTTACTTTTCTCTTGGGAACAGAGGAAGACATATATTTCTCAGTATCCTTTTGCATCTCACTGGTCTGTGTCACTGAGCTCCTCCAATGGAAGGTGGGGGAGGTGATGTGTATTTTTACTTACAGGCTTGCCCATGGAAAGTCCCTGTGCAATCTTCCTCGTTCTTTCCCCCAGCCACATCTTAGGAAAGGAAGGCTTTGAGATGATGGAACACACAAGGAAGTATCCTGAATCCTGAGGTGGCCACAAGGAGGAACTTCCCAGGAGGTTTCTTGGCCGAGAACTTTAACTCTGGATTTTCTATGAGCAAGAATATTGTTTAAAGCTCCTGAGACATTGGGGTTGTCTATCACAAGTTAATTTTGAATAACACATGTTGAAAAATCAGTAATAGGGACTGAAGGCTTAAGAGTTGTAATTAGAGGAAAGCAAATGAGAGGCGAGAAGGAGAGGGAGATTGGAGCCAAGTAACATGGTCTTTGACTGGGCTCCCTGGAAGGAGTGATAAGAATTAAGATGTTGCTGGAAGTGTTACTGGCTGTAGAAACTCTAAGAACAGAGGTACAAAATATTTAGTTAAAAGTGTTTTCAGAATGTAATTCTTTTTATTTTCCAAATTTTTTTAATTAAGGTATTATATGTGTACATATCTTACCATTGCCCACCCCACTCCCATATGTGCCCTCACCCCCCAGAGTTTTGCATCCATTGGTTATGCTTATATGAATGCATACAAGTCCTTCCATTGATCTCTTATCTTCCCCACCTCTCCCTAACCTTCCCACTGTAATTTGACAGACTGTTTGATGCTTTACTGCCTCTGTATCTATCTTTTTGTTCAAGTTTATAATGTTCTTTATTATCCATAAATGAGTGAGATCATGTGGTATTTTTCTTTCATTGACTGGCTTATTTCACTCAGCATAATGTTCTCCAATTCCATCCAGGTTGCTGCAAATGATGAGAATTCCTTCTTTTTTTTGGCAGCATAGTATTCCATTGTGTAGATGTACCACAGTTTTCTGATCCAGTCATCTGCTGATGGGCACCTAGGCTTTTTCCAAATCTTAGCTATTGTAAATTGTGCTGCTATGAACATAGGGGTGCATATATCTATTCTGATTGGTGTTTCCCAGTTTCTTAGGATATATTCCTAGGAGTGGGATTAATGGGTCAAATGGGAGTTCCATCTTTAGTTTTTTGAGGAAACTCCATACTGTTCTCCACAGTGGCTGCACCAGTCTGCATTCCCACCAGCAGTGCACGAGGGTTCCTTTTTCTCCGCATCCTCGCCAACACTTGTCGTTTGTTGATTTGTTGATGATAGCCATTCTGGCCGGTGTGAGATGGTACCGCATTGTTGTTTTGATTTGCATCTCTCAGATAATTAGTGACGTTGAGCATGTTTTCATGTGTCTCTTGGCCTTCCTTCTGTCTTCTTTTGAAAAGATTCTATTTAGTTCCGTTGCCCATTTTTTTATTGGATCATTTATCTTCTTTTTATTAAGTTGTATAAGCTGCCTGTAGGTGTTGGAGATTAAACCTTTATCAGTGATACCATTTGCAAATATGTTCTCACATGCAGTGGGCTTTCTTGTTGTTTTGTTGATGGTTTCTTTTGCTGTAAAAAAGCTTTTTATTTTGATGTAGTCCCATTTGTTTATTTTCTCTTTAGCTTCCATTGCCCTAGAGGCAGTATCAGTGAAGAAGTTCTTTTGGCATATGTCTGAGATTTTGCTGCCTGTGGATTCCTCTAGTATTTTTATGGTTTCCCGTCTTACGTTTAAGTCCTGTATCCATTTTGAGTTTATTTTTGTGTATGGCGTAAGTTGGTGATCTAGTTTCATTTTTTTTGCATGTATCTGTCCAATTTTCCCAACATCATTTATTGAAGAGACTGTCTTTATTCCATTGTATGTTCATGCCTCCTTTGTCAAATATTAATTGAGCATAGTGGTTTGGGTCAATATCTGGATTCTCTATTCTGTTCCATTGATCTATGTGTCTGTTCTTGTGCCAGTACCAGGCTGTTTTGAGAACAGTGCCTTTGTAATACAGCTTGAAATCTGGTATTGAGATCCCTCCTACTTTATTCTTCTTTCTCAGGATTACTGTGGCTATTCAGGGTCTTCTTTTATTCCAGATGAATTTTTGGAGAGTTCTTTCAAGGTCTGTGAAATATGCCGTTGGTATTTTAATAGGGAGTGCATTGAATCTATAGATTGCTTTGGGTAGTATGGACATTTTAATGAGGTTGATTCTACCAATCCATGAACATGGTATGTTCTTCCATCTGTTTACGTCTTCCTCTATCTCTTTTTTCAGTGTCCTGTAGTTTTCCCTGTGTAGGTCTTTTACCTCCTTAGTTAAGTTTATTCCTAGGTATCTTAATTTTTTTGGTGCGATGGTAAATGGGATTGCCTTTTTAGTCTCTCTGTCTGTAAGTTCACTATTGGTGTATAGAAAGGCCATAGATTTCTTGGCGTTAATTTTGTATCCTGCTACATTGCCGAATTCATTTATTAAGTCTATTAGTTTTTTGATGGAGTCTTTCGGATTTTTTATGTACAATATCATGTCGTCTGCAAATAAAGACAGCTTTACTTGTTCTTTTCCAATTTGGATGCCTTTTATTTTTTCTTCTTGTCTAATTGCAATGGCTAATACTTCCAGTACTATGTCAAACAGGAGTGGTGAGAGTGGGCTTCCCTGTCTTGTTCCTGTTCTTAGGGGAAATGTTTTTAGTTTTTGTCCATTGAGTATGATGTTTGCTGTGGGTTTATCATACAGAATGTAATTCTTAATACATATAAAAGAACATATACTGATGTTTAATTTTTGAAGCATAGCTTGTGAACTCACCACCCAGCCCGAGAATCAGAACATGGTCATTATTGTTGAAGGTGCAACTCTTTGGATAAATTTTAGAAACATGTTGGGGGAAAAAAAGCGAGTCACAGAAAATTATATAGTAGATGATAACATTTTTTATAAAGCTAAAAAAAAGTAACAAAAATAATGAGGTATTTAGGCATACATACAGTGCTTAGTTTTTAAGTTGCTATGCTGTGCTCTTTTGCCCTAAACCTTTAGTGCAAACTTTTTGAATTTTGTTGTTACACTGGAAGGATAAATTCTGAAATTTAATGAGGAAAGAGATATATAATAATATCTGCTTATAGTCTTATTTCTCAGAGTGTGTTTCATGGAACATCAGGTTTGGGATAACTTTGAACTGTGTTAGAAATGCAGATCTCAGCACCAACGAGACCAACTGAACTGAGTCAGGATCTGCATTTCAGCAAGGTCTGCACAGGCAAGTCTGGGAAGCACTGGACTACAGGCACTCTGGAATCATAGTGCCCCCTTCTCCTGAGTGGGCTCCATATACTGTGTTCATCAGATAGTTCCAGGGGGACAAAAGAGATGGGCAAAGAACACATGTCTATTGAGTACCCACCTTGTAAAACAGACATATCCAGGGTTCTCTTTTCTTCCTAGATTCTGTCATAATCAGGCTTATGACACAGCAGTCAGTGACTCACACATCCCTCAATCACTGTAGTTGTTTATTAGTCTAGGTTCATGCTGCCTTCTAGGGAAATACCAGTTGGAGTTCCTGTTATTGGTTATACTCTCACCTAATGCCATGCTCCCTAAGAGAATCATGCATTATAAGTTGGGTCGGCATGCAGGAATGACTAGGATGAAACACTAATATGTTACCTTTTCAAATGGCACCTCTTTCTACTTGAAATTCTGGGTGTATTTCACACACTAATGAATGACCTTGCTGGCTGCTAATGCATGCCAGAAAGCATTAATTTGATTCAATTTTTACTGTGTACTGATGGATCCTGTTAGGAATAGGGTTAAAAAATGAGATTAGACATTTCCTTAACTAGATTTAAGGGAAAAAAAAGGACAGTCGCTTTAGTTCTGTAAAATGAGTTGACATGTGCCATTACATTCATTGCTGTTATCTGTCACAGGCTTTTCTGGGAAGAATTATGAATGCTAAACTTTATTAGAAATATGGCTCAATCTTAATATTGCAAGCGTGTTAGTAGACTAGAGGGAATGCAATTGTTTTATCAGAATGACTTTGGTTTGTGGATGTATAATTAATGGAAGAGATAGCTTAGACCATCAAAATTTCCATTTAGGTTTTGAAAATCTAACAAAACCCTAAAAATGAAATATACCAAAAATAAATCATACTTCAGAATATAAAAGAGATTAAAGAATAAACGAGGCAACTTCTCATTAAGCATGATGGATAGCACATATACATTCACCACCACTTCTACTGAAAGCTTCAGAAAATGACAATCGAGAGATTTTTTTCAAAAGTTACCAGTCCCAAGTACAAAAAGACTAGGAGAGGGGAAAAATACAACATAATTTAAGAGGGGGAAAGCAGAAATTTCTGGTTATATATTGCTGCATAATTATCTTAATTGTTAATGGATTAAAACAATAATAATTTTTATACATCATAATTTCTGGGGTAAAAATTTGGGCTAGGTTCAGTTGGGTCATTCTTCCAATCCCTATGGCATTGACTGTGATCCCTCAGAGGTATTTATCTGGCCACCGGGCTGCTCTGGAGTGCCCACAACTGCTTTACACATGCACCTTAGCAGAGACAGCATGGGGTCTGGGCTCAGGAGGTCTTCTTCCCTCCCCATGCAGCCTCAGGTAGGCCTCATGTGTTGCCGTTCACACAGGGTGGCTGCATTGTTTACCTGGCAGCTCAGGCCTCCCAGAATGAGTGTCCAAGAGACAGGATATCTAGGCTCACACTGTTAGGGCCTGACAACGGGCACACTCCTTTCAGCCTTATTTTATTAGTCAGAGTAGTCTTCTCAATCGGAGAAATGGGGCAAAACATTTACAGCCATCTTTAATCTATTGCCTCATTATGTGGTTGGTAACAGACTTAGGAGACCAGAGGAATCTAAGAGCCAGGCCGGCAGTGAGGGAAACATAGAGGTCACTGAGTTTGCCCAGAGCCCTGGAAAGGTTCAGGAATTTCAGATTCTTCTAAAAAGAGGGAGAGGGGCATAAGCAGGGCCAAAAACATAAGGATTGGTTGAAAATCTATATAAAACAAAGTAAACTGATGAACAAAATAGATCCAGAGACATTGATGCTTGCAACAGACTAACGGATTTCAGATGGAAGGGGGTGGGGAAAGAAATTAACAAAGGATTTATATGCATAGATGCATAACCCATGGACAGACAATAGTGCAGTGAAGGCCTGGGGAAGGGGTAGAGTGGGGTGGAGGAGGTTAATAAGGGGAAAACAGGGAACATCTGTAATACTTTCAACAATAAAGATACATTTAAATAAATGAAATAAAAAGAGTTAGACCCCCTCCCACAGCTTGCTGAGCCCCCCCTCCATACTTATAGAGGGCTAGAGGTTTAATTTCCAGAGAAGTTGAACCAAACAGACCCTGAAGTTGGGCACAATTAAACTCAGGGAACTATACAAAAAACAAAGATAGTAAATTAAAATCTACATTTTGTGCCATGCAATCTACTTCCCCTCATTTCTGAAATCAGCTCTGTAATACTGGCAGACTCTTCAGTTAAGAAATGGAGGGTTTTTCTCTGGCAAAATTAACCAATCCATGAGATAATGTCTACAAATGTTGATGGTTTGGGGGTCCAGTGAAATGGCAACATCAGATCCGCATCAATGAAGCCCTCAATCATCCCATCTATATGTAGAGCATCTACTCAGTTTTTTAGTTGTGCACCATTAAAATGAGCAGACAGTCTAGGATCAATAGACATTAGAGGCAGGCTCTTAAAATGCAGAGGCCAAACCAAAATAAACAGAAATAAAGAGCACAGGGTAAATGAAAAATGTAAAGAACAAAGTAAAATAAGAAAACTGTAATTAATATCCCTAAATAGATAAGAAAATATATTCCATAAATGAAACAAAAAAGGACATTGAGTAAACAAATTAGAATGCTTGGAAACAAAAACTATGGGATCAGAAATTTAAAATTCAGTAGAATGAAAGATATATTTGAGGAATTTTTTGAGTTAAATAATAAAAAAGATTAAAAAATAGTTAGGAAATTCTAAGAAAATTAGAAAGAAAGTTCAAGAGGTCCTCTATCCAGAAAATAGAATAAACAGAGAAAATGGGAATAAGCAATTGGAAAGGCATATCAGGAAAATATCCCATATCTGCAGGATATGAATTGCAATACTAATAAGGACCACAGAACAAAAGATAAGAAAAGATTCATATTATGGTACATAATTATGAAGTTGTAGAAAACTGGGTACAAAGAGAAACTCCCAAAAGCTGAAGAGAAAAAAAAAATAGAACAGAATTAAAAATTATACACATCTTTTCATGAGCCACACTGGATGCTAGAAGATAATAGAGTAACATATTAAAAATTCTGAATGAAATGATTTCCAATCTATGCTCAGTAAAACTATCAATCAAATGGGTAGAAAAAAGGCATATTGCTTTTAGCTGGTTAAAATATCATAGAATGTATTCAGGGTAAAGGTTGTGAGTGATCATTTTTTCTTTATTATGCATTCCATTCTCAATTAGATTCTAAGGTTCCCAAGGGATATAATTTTAATTTTTAATTTGTCCTGAATAGCATCTCATAAGGTAGGCATTTATGAATGGCATTTATAAATAAATGGAGTCTGCTCTACTTTGAATCATGATTATTTGGAGTGCTGAATAGGATAGCATTGCTTTGACTTATGAAAGTAACTTTTTTTTTTTAGTTGCCATTTCTTAACAGGACATCTAATATTTATCTCATATTTTTTTTCATGGTCTGTGTCTTTACAAAATACCTTTGTTTTCTTATGCTCTTATTTGGTCCAATAGTTTAAAGGATTTTGTCGCTTGAATGTTTAGGAAAAAAAGTAGAATGTGATGCTATTTTTAACAAAAGACTTTCAGAGCTGATTTTGATGATATTGACCTGATGACACAGAGTGCCAATAAATTAAAGACAAAATTAGAAATTTCCCATTTTAATTACTATCCAGGCCAGTAATCAGGTGCTTAATTACTCCCAGTGTTATTGTTGATAATGAAGTGTTTACTGCCACCAGTGAATAGGCGCTGTAATGAATAAGGGAACAAGCTGTTTGACTTACACTGTGGAGGACGGTGGCTCTGGACCCTCGGGAATAATGGCTCAAGGAGAATTTGGAGATCTATATGGATCTGGAAAACAGAGAAGACTTTGAGCCAGAATTGTCAATCACAACAGTGATGAAGAGGGACAGAAAAGCCCTAGCTGGTTTGGCTCAGAGGATAGAGCGTCGGCCTGCAGACTGAAGGGTCCCAGGTTCGATTCCGGTCAAGGGCACATGCATGGGTTGTGGGCTCAATCCCCAGTGTGGGGAGTGCAGGAGGCAGCCAATCAATGATTCTCTCTCAACATTGATGTTTCTATCTCTTTCTCTCCCTCTCCCTTCCTCTCTGAAATCAATAAAAATATATTAAAAAAAGAGGGACAGGAAAGAGAAAGTTTGGATCAGATGAAAAAATATTAGGGGTCTTGAGATAATGCAGACTTCAGAAGGATAGAAAGAAAAACTGACCTCAGGAGGATGAGCTGAAATACTCAGAATCAAAGAATGAAGGAAGTCACTCACTAACCAATGACACCTATTTGTTTTTATTCTGCATACACGTAACAAAAAATGTGTGCAATTTCTTCTGCTTGTAGCAAAGCTATTTGCTTTTTTCTTTGTTGCTTTTGAAAAGATACCCTTAAGAGGGGGGATATTTGACTTCCCATTGGGATTATTATAGGAAATGTGGCAAGAGTTTCATACCACTAGCAAGAGTCCAAAAGAGAGACTTCTGCGACCTCACACACCCTAACAAACGATGGAGGCTTTTTATTACTCCCTCTCCCAAAGCAGTGCCAGGCTCATCACTGCCACTGTGTGTTCACCCATGAACTAATGACCGTTGAATGCTGTGGTGTGCTGGGAGCTTTCCAAGTGCAGAGACTGGGACATATGGGAGCACGAAGAACAAATGCTTTTGCAGTGGAGATGCCAATAGTCTCTTCCCTACACACACTCCTTCCTTAGGGAACCCCCTGTCTCTAATCCTTGAAAGGAGTGGCCCTATGCATCACATGACTTAATCCTCCTTGCTGCGGCCGTTGGACCATGGGTAGATGTCAGATCCATACTAAGACTGGAGTTTGGAGTTGGGATACCAAGAACTTGATTCAAATAAACAGTGGTAGGCACTGGACCCAGGAGATCATGCAAACAGTTGTGGAGAGAGAGGGAGCAGAGGAAAGAAGTAAAGACTAAGTTCACCCTTATGTGACTGCTGCCTGTTGGAGAGGGAGCAGAGGAAAGAAGTAAAGACTAAGTTCACCCTTAGGTGACTGCTGCCTGTTGGAGAGTTGATATTGACTGGCTTTCAATCCAGTTCTAATTCATGGGAGTCCTGGTTTTATTTAGATACGTTGAGGATGTAAACTTAAAATACCCTCTATCTCTCATAACTTGAGTGGGATTCTCCCCTTACAATGGTCAATTCATATTCATTATTCCATTCAATTTTTCTAAACAGCAATAAAGTCAGCTCACTTGCTGGCCAGTTAAGGGAATAAATATATGGTTATAGAATGACTAGTCTACTGCAATCACACGGTGTCATAATTACTTGTATTTTATCTATCTCCTTTAGGAGTTTGTGAACTCCCTGAATTTTTAAACAAGGAATTCACCCGTTTGTTTCACATAACAGGTGGCCAATTGCATTTTGTAATTGGGTATTTCCTGAGCCGTAGTAAACTTGGCGTATGAGAAATATGTTTGGCTTAATACATCAAAAGAACAACATCCCTAGCACTAACTAGTGACGTAAATGCCTTTCCAGGTTTTGTTTATATGAAACACTAGGTGTGCGTACGTTACAGTGGGAGCATCCTTTGGTGAAAACTATTTACCGTGATACCAGGTCCTGTGTGGCTCATGGAGGAATTAGGTCTGGAATTAGTTTCTCAGCAACAGGACGCTGAAGTGAGCCTGGCAGCATGTGGCTGAAGCCCTTGGTCATTCTATTCCAAGCAGTGTGTTGGGCCAATGATGGCCTCCTCCAGCCTTAAGATCATTTGGATAAGCATGTATCACTGTGTAAATTTAATTATTTGACAATTGTTGAGTAAAATAATTTTTTAGAAAATAACCGACTTTAGAGCTAACTTTTGCATTTCCAATTTTTAAAAAAATATGGCTTAGACAGGAACATAAGGGTAATAGCATTTAATTAAGCTGCCTATTTATTGACTTTACCAAGAGACTTCTTTCTCCCTTTTCCTGTAATATGTTATAACATTACCATAATGGGACTTTATTCTTTCTTATTTTCCACATGCATTGCTCTGATAATTGGAAAAAGTCAGAAAATGTGACTACTGAAATGAGTGACCTTTACATTTGGAAAACTAATTTGTTCAACACAAACATAGGAGATCTCATTATGTCACTTAAAACATCTAAAATTGATGGTCAGTTTCATTTTTTATTAAAGGAAATGATTTACTTAAAGTATGGATACTGTACCTTTCTGTGTTGTTTTCTTCCTGTCACTCATTTTTTTGGCCTCTTCCTTCCCAAATTTAGTAACAAGTCTTTGATAGTTATTTTTGCACTTGAAAATGTAAAGATTTTATATATAAGTACTAATCAATGCCCAGGAAATTTGCAGCAAATGGGTCATAATGGATACAGGCTGGAGAAAGTCCACGATTCATTTATTCACCTTCCAGCACAGGTTCCTCCCAGACTTCCTACTGGAGAAGAACAGACTTGGGCTTTAGAGAGTTTTGTCTTCGTCTCCTCCTCCTCTTCTTCCTTCTCCTTTCTCTCCCCCTTCCCTTTCTCCTTCTTACTGTAAATTAAATCAGTTTGTACATCTGGAGGCGATGGTATCCTGGAACAGGTTCCTAAGTATTCCCTTATTTTATTTTAGCGCCTCAAACCCTAGGTTATTGCCTTGTTTACTTTTCAGCCTAGTCCTTGTTTTTTGTTTGTTTGTTTGTTTGTTTTTGATGAGGGAAAAAAGCATTTATAAAGAACAGAACCTGAACACACTACCTGACCTCCTCTGCTGTGGGCAGGAACCATCGAGTGCTCTGGGAAGCCAGTGTATTTTCCTGTGGGCTTGAGCTGAGGCTCCGAGATTCCCAGGACCAGTGCCAACACGCCTCACACCTCTGCTTACTTTGTTTATCATTAAAAGATGAGGTGTTTCAGATTATCCATCATTTCAAAAGTTCTCTTATTCCTCAGGACACACTTTGATCTAATGATATCTCCTGCCTGCCTCTCCCTGTCCACCTGGACTCTCCCTCACTGCCCTTGGAACCCAGGGTGGGTCACCTGTGAACTGCTCAGCATCCTCCACTCCTGGTTCTATTGTTGCCATCACATTCCTGTTCAGGTGACACCAGTTTTACTGACACCACTTTGTCTGCTGTCCTTCCTAAGGCTGCTGTGTTTTCCCTCATACTCCGTGGGAACTCTAGGGTCTGGGGGCAAATCGATGGTCTCTTACCCTTTCTCACTGCCTACACACCTTCCCTCCCCTCTCTTTTCAAACTTGTAGTGTTTTTGTTTGTTTGTTTTAGCAAATGACTTCAGATTCCACCATTACTCCACCTCCCTTTGCTATCTACCCTTTTCCCAGCTGCTTCCTCTCACTAGGTGACTATAACCATGGCTCACTCCTTTCTTCCACTTCCCCTATCTCAGTTGCTTGACTTTTTAGCTCTGGGAACCTCTTCCTGCTCTCCATCTTGCCTGCCTTCCTGACTCATGTATATAGTTACCAGGTGTACCAGTTAATAATGCAGATTTTTTTCAATAGATGGTATTACACATATGTTGATATATATGCAATTTGATATATATGCTATTTTGTTGTATTGACAGCAAGCTTCAAAATTTCATATGTCAAATTTGCTGAAGGTGTTAACATCATAGATATTTTTATGCTTAAAAATGTCAAATTTCATGCCAAAAAAAAGAGCATTTGTGGGAAGTTTTAATTCATTACTTTATTTTGAAGAAAAAGTTATTGTATACTTTGGGAAGCTATGGTGAACATGCTCCATCTCAAGACACTTGTGAACGCTGGTTTAAATGCTTTAAAAGTGATGATTTTGATGTGAAAGACAAAGAACATCCAGGTCAACTGAAAAAGTTTGAAGACCAACACTTACAAGCATTATTGGATGAAGATGCGTGTCAAACTTAAAAACAACTTGCAGAAAAATTAAACGTTGCTTAGCAAACAATTTCCAATCCTTTACAAGAAATGGGAAAGATTTTAATGGAAGGAAAATGGGTGCCAGATCAACTGAACGAAAGACAAATGGAAAACCGAAAAGTCATCAGTAAAATGTTGCTTCAATGGCACGAAAGAAAGTCTTTTGCTTTTGCATCGAATTGTGACTGGCGATGAAAGTGGATTTATTTTGAGAATCCCAGATGCACAAAATCATGGGTTGATCCAGGTCAACCATCAACATCGACTGCAAGGCCAAATCGCTTCTGAAAGAAGACAATGCTCTGTGTTTGGTGGGATCAGGAAGGTGTGGTGTATTATGAGCTTCTAAAACCAGGTGAAACCGTTAATACTGATCGCTACCAAAAACAAATAATCAATTTGAACCATGCTTTGATTGTGAAACTACCAGAATGTTCCAGAAGACACGGCAAAGTAATTTTGCTTCATGATGACACACCATCACACACTTCAAAACCAGTTAAAGACACGTTAAAAGATCTTGCCTGGGAAGTATTAACCCACCCGCTGTACTCACCAGACCTTGCTCCTTCAGATTACCACTTGTTTCCATCGATGGCACACGCACTTTCTGAGCAGCACTTCAAAACATATGAAGAAGTGGAAAATTGGGTCTCTGAATGGTTTGCCTCAAAACAAGAAAAGTTCTATTGGGATGGTGTCCACAAATTACCTGAAAGATGGGGGAAATGTGTAGCTAGTGATGGACATTACTTTGAATAAAGCACTTTTAATGTTTCTCTTGAAATTATTGTGTTTTCTTTGATTACAAAATCCGCATTATTAACCGGTACACCTGGTATATCCAAACCTGGTGTCACTAGTAACTGTATGATCTCCAACATCCCATTTTCTTCCTTAACTTTGCCTTCCAGCCAGCTAACTCCTAACTTTTACACTCCCACTTTGATCATTCTAACTCTTAAAGACTTCATATCAGCTGACACTTCCACATATTTGCTATTTGTAACCTCTTAATGTCTTTCTCCCCTTTTTACCCAACTTAGAGTCCGTGTTTTGCACTATAACCATTCCTTGGCCGACATCTTTAACTCTCTTGACCTTCTCTTCCTCTATTGTATGCACCTGACCAAACTTCAGTCCTCTGTAAGCCCAGTTATCTGTGTATCCTGATCATGTATTAGGGCAGCTGAACAGTGCTAAATAATCCTATCTAATAAACAGAGAATATGCTAATTGACCCTCATGCTGTCACAAAGATAGTGGTGCCCACAGCCAATAAAGAGGGAATATGCTAATTGACTGCCTGCCCTCAAAGATGGCAGCACCCACAGCCAATAAGGAGGGAATATGCTAATTGCCATGCCTTCAAAGATGGCGGTGCCCACAGCCAATAAGGAGGGAATATGCTAATTGCCATGCCTTCAAAGATGGTGGTGCCCACAGCCAATAAGGAGGAAATATGTTAATTGACTGCCCAGCCCTCAAAGATGGTGGCATCCATAGCCAATAAGAAGGGAATATGCTGATTGACTGTCACGCCCTCAAAGATGGTGGTGCCCACAGCCACAAGATAGTGGCGCCTAGTCCTCTTAGCCCCACCGGGGTGGCAGGCACGGCCACTCTGCATGCGTGCCTCCAAGTCCCCCAGTCTCCTCAGCTCCCCAGCCACCCAGGGCCAGTCCGAGGTGCAGGCAAGCCTCGGATGGCAGCGAGGCTCAGGTAACCAGGACCGACCCAGGCTTGCGCTGCCAGGAGTGGCAGCAGCAGAGGTGTGATGGGGCATTGCCTTCCCCTGATCACCAGGTTGCCTTCTGCCCCTGAGGGATCCTGGACTGTGAGAGGGGGCAGGCTAGACTGAGAGACCCTCCCACCCCCCAGTGCATGGATTTTCATGCACTGGGCCTCTAGTCACACTGATGGGCCTTGCTTCAGATTTATGGCCCTAGATTTCAAGAGCACTGAACACTGTCTAAAAACCCTATTTCACTTTTCTAGTAAACTCATCTTCATCCCCCAGATGACTGTTTCATAACTTCTCTTCTCCCCTCCAGTCTCAAACAGCTTTTTATTTTTCCCTCCCAATTGATGACTTGTCCTTATATTTCCTAGAGAAAATAGACCTGATCAACAAGAAATACCTCATTTTTCTATCACTTGACTGTGTGTATAGCCATGTACTCTGCCTTTTCTTCTCTATTGTTCTTGGCTTGTGTTCTCGATCGATTTGCTTTCTCAAATTTCTCTTAGGTCGCCAGCTCCATTTCTTCAGCATATCTCTAATGTTGGAGTGCCCAGGCTTTATTTTTCCAGCCCTCTAATCTTCTCTAGCTACACTTTCCTCAGGAGAGCCTGTGCTGATGGCTCCGAATTTTTATGTACAGCCCTGAACTCTGTCCTGAGCATCAGAATCATACCTATGACAGCTTACACAACATTATCGCTGCATGTGTTTTTTAGCCTTCTCTAGCTGAACATGGTTAAAACAAAATTCTTAGTTTAACAAACAAACAAACAAACAAACAAAAAGACAAACCAAAAAACAAACCAAACCAAAACAAAACAAAACAATTCTCTCAATCCTATAACTGAGTGGTACCCAGTGGTTGTTCAGGCCCAAAGCATGGGAATTATTCTTGAATCCTCTTTCTCTCTTACTGCCCATATTGAATCTACTGGTAAGTCCAATTGCTTGTATCTCCAAATTATATCCCAAATCCTACCACATCTCATAATTTTCATTGCTGAAAACCTAGATCAAGTTGTCACTATGTTTTACCCAGTGCATTTATAATTTCAGGAAATTATGGTAATTAATTTTTTCTGTATTTACTGTCTGCATCCCACATTAGAATGTAAAATCTTAAAGGGCAGGGACTTTGTCTTGTTCAATGTTTTTCCCTAGCACCTGTACTTGTCACTTAGTAAGGGATCAGTAAATGTTTCCTCCTGACTGTGGGATCTAGCTTTCAGAGTCGTTATTGGAACTATATAGAATATATTAAACATTTAGATTCCTGAAATCTCAAAAAGTCTCAGTTCTTCAATTTTTTAAAAAGGTAATCAATCATGCTGGTGCCTAACTCTCAGTTATAAACTATTCATGTGACCAACTCTAAAGAAATCATATATATAGGTATCATATAAATATGATTTCTACATATGACTGTGATATAGATGTAGATACCTCACACATACTTAAGCTTACTATTTTACATAAACAGGATCTTATTATAGATGCAGGTTTTCCCCCATTTCTTATTTTTTATTTGCGTCTCCCTTTCCTAGCTGTCCCTTACCCTCTGTCATGTAGTTCTCCCAACCCCAAAGAAATTATCTGCTGTTTTCTTCTGCATACTATCTATATAATAAAGAGCCAGGGTTGTAATGACCATTATGACTGAAGGCTCGACCAGACCGAAAGTCAGTGCTGGGTTGCTGTCACGGCCCAGCACTGACTGGGGCTGCTGCTGGCACCATGACCAAGTACTGACTGCCTAGGGGGCTACAGATCAGGCCTGGAGAGAGGCCTGCAGAGAGAGAGGCAGGGTCTGATCTGTAGCCTCTGTGGCAGCCATTGATCAGAACTTGCCTCTCTTTCTCTCCCGGCCTGACCAACAGCTGCACTTCTATTTCTCTCCAGGCCTCCCCCTGGGCTGCTGATCAGCCCTGCCTTTCTGATCAGGCCCCATTGATAGGCCCAGAGACACTGACTGGCATAGAAACTGACCATTCAGAACCAAATCTGGGTGAATGTAAGGAGCCAATGGCTGCCTAGGAGGTGGAGCTTTTGACGCTGACTGGCATAGAAACTGACCAATCAGAACCAAATTAGATGGCAGAGGAGGGCAGTTGGGGCGAGATCAGGCTGGCAGGGGAGGGCAGTTAGGGGCGATCAGGCAGACAGAGGAAGTTAGGTGTGATCAGGCTGGCAGGGGAGAGCAGTTGGGGGCTGGATCAGGCCAGCAGGGGAGGGCAGTTAGGGGCAATCAGGCAGACAAGCAGAGGGATTAGGGGCAATCAGGCAGGCGGACAGGTGAGTGGTTAGGAGCCAGCGGTCCCAGATTGTGAGAGGTGTGTTTGACCACCAGGTTAACTGGTGATTGGACATCCCCCGAGGGGTCCTCGATTGGAGTGGGTGCAGGCTAGGCTGAGGGAACTACCCCCTCCGTGCATAAATTTTGTGCACCAGGCCTCTGGTTATCATTATAAAAAACATATAATACATGTTATATTTATTCAAATATATAATTACTAGAGGCCTGGTGCATGAAATTTGTACACTGGGGGGGGGGGGGGGGTGGGGAAGGTCCCCCAGCCTGGCCTGTTCCCTCTCACAGTGTGGGAGCCCCACGATTGATCGCCCCAAAGAGGTAGGCCCTGCCCACCCATCTAGGGCTCCTCAATGGATTGCCCCAAAGAGGTAGGATAGAGCCGTGGGTCCTGCCTCCGCACCACGCGGAGCTGCCGGAACCTGCCTCCATACCACACATGCAGTGTCAAGTCCCTGCCCACCCATGTGCGCTTCGCCACGCATGCAGCCTCCTGGTGATGGATTGTTATGGTTTGAGGGCATCACAGCGTGAGGGTGTGACAACCACATAGGCTTTTATTAGCATAGATAAGGACATTTTTAATTGTTTTATAAAAACAGGATCACATTATACTTAGTTGTGTGTATTTTACTATATAAAAACGATACTTTTAGCAATTTGTCTCAAATCATTTGTCTTCATATTGCAGGTACTTATTCTTGCCATAAGAAAAAGAAAAATTTGAAGATGGCAGCAAAGTTAAACAACTAAACTGCCGCCGCGCACAACAATTTCAAAAATACAACTAAAAGACAAAACGTCTACCACCCAGAACCACGGGAAAGCTGGCTGAATGGTAGATTTACAACTAAGAAGGAAAAAGAAAGAACAAATGCAGAAAAGCTGAGGTACGGAGGCGCGCGTAGTGGGCTGGTGGCGGGCGACTGGGCGCGCGGCTTTTTTTCAACCCGAAGGGAGACAAGCTCACAATCACTCTGAACTCCAGTTTCTGGGGACACGTGGGGGACCCAGACACCTACGGGCAGAAGCTGGACTCTCGGCCATCAAGTCAGAAAGTAAGAGTGACTTTCTTGCAGAGGTGCGCCCAGCAATCAGTGTTTACTGCGCTGGAGCACGGGACGCGGGGACTTGGAAACGTGGAAAGGCAGAGACCCATCGCCGTTTGCCACGCCCTAGCCTAGTGACGCCCTGAGACCCCGCCCCGCCCTGAGACCCCACCCTGCACAGTCTACAAACCCGCCCAGGCTCCACACAGTGGCTTTTGCATATAAATGGCCTGCCTTGTGGCAGCTAAACCAAATAAACTGCAGCTCTAGTCAAACTGCTCCAAAACTGCCAAACCCCAAGCAAAGAGGAGAAAACTAGTTCTTGCTTAGCTCCTGCTGGGGGGCCTTAGACAGTAGCTGACCTGCACCCCATTGGAGATCCAGAAACTAGGGCATCTAGTGGTCAGTGTGAAACAACACCAGATTTCAACCATGCTCGTAAGGGACACATTCAACAGGCAGACTCAGTGAGCACCAAAGCCCTACTGGAACAAGTCCCGCCCCATAAACATGTCTCCAGCACAGCAATTCTTCCTTTATAGACACAGCGGGTCCTCACAGCCAATTGGCCTGGAGGTCAATTCCTCCCAGTGACACCAACAACAATCAAGACTTAACTACGACAAGGCTGTACACACAGTCCACTAAGGGGTGCACAAAGAGCGTCCACCTCAGGTAACTGGGAGCCTGAGCCATTAAACCAATAGGACACCTAGTACACAAAGCTACCCTACCAACTCAGGGAAGCAGCGAAAATGAGGAGGCAAGGAAACAGATCCTAAATGAAAGAAATGGAGGAGAACAAACGAATGGACATAGAGTTCAAAACCACTATTATAAGGTTTTTCAAGAATTTCATGGAAAAGGCCGATAAATTTAATGAGACCCTCGAGGATATGAAAAAGGACCAACTAGAAATTAAACATACACTGACTGAAATAAAAAATATTATACAGAGACCCAACAGCAGACTAGAGGAATGCAAGAATCAAGTCAAAGATTTGGAATACAAAGAGGCAAAGGACACGCCTCCAGAAAAGCAAGAAGAGAAGAGAATTCAGAAAGTTGAAGATAGTGTAAGAAGCCTCTGGGACAACTTCAAGCATACCAACATCAGAATTATGGGGGTGCCAGAAGAAGAGAGAGAGCAAGACACTGAAAACCTATTTGAAGAAATAATGACAGAAAACTTCCCCCACCTGGTGAAAGAAATAGACTTACAAGTCCAGGAAGCGCACAGAACCCCAAATAAAAGGAATCCAAAGAGGACCACCAAGACACATCATAATTAAAATGCCAAGGGCAAAAGACAAAGAGAGAATCTTACAAGCAGCAAGAGAAAAACAGTTAGTTACTTACAAGGGAGCACCCATACAATTATCAGCTGATTTCTCAACAGAAACTATGCAGGCCAGATGGGAGTGGCAAGAAATATTCAAAGTGTGATGAATAGCAAGAACCTACAACCAAGACTACTCTACCCAGCAAAGTTATCATTCAGAATTGAAGGGCAGATAAAGAGCTTCAAAGATAAGAAAAAGCTAAAGGAGTTAATTACCACCAAACCAGTATTATATGAAAAGCTGAAAGGTATTATTTAAAAAGAGGAAAAAGAAGAAAAATGTAAAGGTAAAAATTATGAACAACAAATACATACTTATCAACAAGTGAATCTAAAAGTCAAGTGAATTAAAAATCTGAAGAACAGAATAAACTGGTGAACATAATAGAATCAGGGGCATAGAATGGGAATGGATTGATAATTCTCAGGGGGAAAGGGGTGTCTGTGTGGGGGTACAGGAAGAGACTGGACAAAATCATACACCTATGGATGAGGACAGCGGGGGGGGGGAGAGGTAAGGGCAGAGGGGGGGGAGGGAACCGGGTGGAGGGGAGATATGGGGGGAAAAAAGGAGAAACAATTGTAATAATCAGAACAATAAAGATTTATTAAATTTAAAAAAAAAAGAAAAAGAAAAAGAAAAATTTAAGAGCCCATTAAAACACTTTTGGGATGATTGGGTCACATAAATGAGAAGAAAGTGTCATGAATTACATCACTCTTTTGAATAGACCGGAATCAGTAGTTTAAATAAGAATAACCCAAAGTTTAGTGAGAGGATTAGTACAGACTTTCAGATCAATTACAGGGAAAAGGAGGCTTAAGAGACTTTGTATAGATACATGTATTAGGGCCTCTGCAGTGTTGTAGTAATAAGAGCATTGGTTTGGGAATCAAATGGCCCATATTTTTACCCATATTTTTCAGTCGACATGCTGGTTAGCCTTTGGCAATTCATTTAATCTCTCTGAAGCAGCCTAATTTCTGGATAGAAGACCAGTGATCAAGTTTATTACTAGGATTGTAATCTTAGCTAGAAATAATATTTGTCATACTACCCCCATAGATTATTGTTTTGGATTTTAGGATATAAAATATAAAAACATTTCTTAGGTTGTAATGTGATTTACAGATGGTAGTTGTCATCTTTGTTTTCTCACATATCAGTGGAAGGCTATAATAGACATATTTGAGTGATATTTCAGCTCTGAACTGTCCAATATGGTAACTAATAGCCACATGTGGCTATTAGTCACTTGATATGTGGCTAGTCCAAATTGATATGGGCTGATATTAAGAAAAAAATTTAAGACATTTTATTAATTTTAGAAAATTGATTGTATGTTTACATAATACTTTTTGATATATAAAGATAAAAATTCTTAAAATTAATTTTGCCTGATTTTTCTTTTTAATTCAATCTTATTTATGTGTCAGGAAATACTCAGGTAAAGGTATGAGCTTAGTGGGTGTGTTTATACCTTATGACCCTACCGCCGAGCTTCAGATGACACAAACTGAAACTTTTGGGACATAAACAATCCTCCATCCATTTAGGGCTCATGTTCCTTTGAGGTCATATCCAATTCTGTTTCTAAATAAAAATACAATGTTTAATGTATATGTGTATTCTTTTGTTTTTGTCTATAATTATCTGTTTCATTGATTAACAGACTTAATTGGGATTAGTATCAATTGCAAAAAACAAAACCAGGTAGAAGAAACTAGATTCAAGTTTATTTCAGTCTCAATATAAAAAGTAGCATGAGTTGAAGCTAGGGTTTGATCTACTGTATTGCATATAGCAGTTATGATGCTGTCACGTGTAAGTAGGAAAGTTCAACTCCATGTATCTCACTTAAACAACAAGGGGGCTTAATTCCAGATAATCACGAGTATAGGGTTAGGGGAAGTCCCAGGATTGGTTGATTTAGTGGTTCAACAATATCCTGAAGAACCCAAGCCCCTTTAATCTTTTAGCAACTTGTGATTGCAAGACAGATCAACAACCATCAGAGAAATAGAAAATGGTTCTATTTTCTCTTGCATTCCAAGTTATTATCAGAGAAAAATTTTCTAAGAAATCACCCAGTGGATTTGCCTATAGGTCTCATCAGCCAGAATTGGGTTACATGCCCATGCTTGAACCAATCCCTATCAAGGGAAATGAGACACCATGATTGGTTGGCAACAGGTGCAATTCACCCTTTAAGAATTAACCTCCTAAAAAAAAAACAAAAGAAAAAAGAATTAACCTTCTGACATGAGAGAATGAAGCCCCAAACAAAAGTCTGATTTCCTATCAAGGAAGAATGGACATTCCCATTGGGCATATAATCAACAATTTATCTCTCAGTTTGTTATCATGCTCAATTATGTTGTAGATTCCTTTTTTTCAAATTTTGCAATTATATACTAAATCTGTGGGTATTTTCCTGTTAATTGCAGTGGGTAAACATGTTATCACATCATGCAAAATGAGTCTTTAATGGCTACATATGCAGTTGTGTTTGAGCCTCTTTTTCTTTTTCCAAAATAGCCCCAGCATTCTTAAATAAATTGGACATGTGCTCTATTCCATAGTGTTTATTTTAAAAATACTATCAAATGCTTAATATATGCAAAGTAATCCATGAATTGTGGCAGAATGTAGAATAAATAAGGTGTGATTTCTGTCTTTCAGAATCTTAGTTTTTAATAAGCTTAAAGATAGCCATTATAATTTAAACCAATGGCATAATTTTGTTGTCTAAGTAGAAGGAGTTTCAAGAAGCAACTAGTGCTCTTGGCCAGCAATTCTCCTAGGGAACAACTTAACACCAATTACATAAAAATAAAACAGATTTCCAGTAGTGCCAACCCAGGATTGTTTAATAAAGATGCTCTACTAATTGACAAATTGTCAGGAAGAAAACAAAGTTAGATCCCTTTCTTGCATCATGTATTAAATAAATTTCAGATGACCAAAGTTTAAAAAAATATTGCAGAAAAGAGGAGATGTGACAGAAAACAGGACCGAAACCTAGGAATATAAAGGAAATGGCGGATGTAATTCATAATATGAAAATAAAAATAAGTCAATATGGTAAAAGAACCATAAAGGAGGTTAACTACAACGGATAGAAATCACAGATCAAGGGTTATTTACCTAAAATAAAACCATTCCTACAAATTGTTGCATGGACAAATTCTCTTCTGCACTGTACAGTTAACATGTACATGGAAAGTTTTCAAGTCCCTATTTAATTAGCTCAACTTGGGGGGTGGGTGGGTGTCTATCTCTGTATATACAGAGCAGGTTAGCCTACTATGTTGGCAAAATACTGGCCATGCTGGTACTTTTTTCATAACAAAATGGATAGTTTACCCCCTGATCTCTGATATCTAAAGCATATGTTTTGATCCTCAGCTAACATCACAGCCTAGATGCAATAGAAATGAAGGTAGAGAAAATTTATGCAGACTATAAAGCTGCTTAGCATAAAGTTCTCTTAAGACTGCTGATATTTGAGAAAGAGTTCCTTCCATTCTTTGGTGAAGCCATCAGGGAACAGCATTTCTAGGCCACAGAATCTCATCCCAGAATCCTTTTATGTTTTGCTGTCTTTTTGAGAGAATTTATAATTGAAACCTGCATGTGAGCAACATTTCTGTGCCACTTATATAGCTAATTAATTAAATGAAAATTTTTTTTCTTACAATGTTAGTCAGATTCTCTAGTACAGTCAGGAGATGAATTAACTCCTATTTAATTTATTTCCAGGAATAAGGTGTTTTTGCTGATGATTTTTTAAAAATTTAAATTCTTTATTGTTTAAAGTATTACATAAGTTTCCTTTTCCCCCCATTGACCTCTCCCTGGCCGCCCCCACCCCTCAGCACATGCCCTTACCCCTGCTGTTGGTGTCCATTGGAATTTGTTCTTCTTTAAAAAAAATTATTCTCCCCAGAAAATGAAAAATTAATTTAATCTAGCAATTAGTTTCTTTCAGAAATCTTGTAAGAGCTGATTCCATTTATCCTTTTAGATGGGTCATCATTCTCTTTTGAATTTTTAAAACCTAGAATTCTTAAGTTTTACCATATTTTTAATTTATAAAGTTAAGCAAATCATTTTGGAAGCCCAAAGTACAAATCTTACACCTTCTATGTGAAACTGAGGCTCAGAAATGCTAATTGGCAAATCTAGTCTTGTGCTAATTTGCAGTTGAACCTGGCTAGAGACCAGACCCTTCACTGCCAGTGTCAATAGAGCTCATCCTATGCTTTCTAACTTTCAGGCCCAATTATTTTTCTCTTAATTCCTGCATTAAAATATGCTTTACCCTGTTCTCAAACACTTGTGAAATGAAATGCAGTAAAAGCGTTCATTTCTTTTTTAATTTATTTTTTATTGAATTTATTGGGGTGGCATTGTTTAATAGAATTATATAGGTTTCAGGTGTACAATTCCATAATACATCATCTGTATATTATATTGTGTGTTCACCAACCCCCACATCAATTTTTATGAGATATTATTATTCCTCCAGAGTCAGGCAAATGGTAGTTCTAAGATTTGTTAGCTAATCTCAATTTCCAAGTGGATCTTTGGAATTAATTAATTTTTAAAGGCAGTTTCTTATAGTGATTTAATATCTTTTGAAAGGTACATATTAAGAGCAAATAGAAATATATTTAGATTTCTAATCATAGTTTTACTATTTAGTAATGGTCTGGCTCCATTTTAGTGTGACATTAACTTTGAAAAAGTCAAAAGTAAAATATGTGTATAAATTAAAATATGTAGAATGTCACACAATATTTATCCCCAAATAACTCATCAACACAATTTTATAAATATTCCTACCCATATAAAACATCACTTGATATAACCAGAGGAATACATTTCAGCTGTCTTCTTTGTGACCTCTTCCACTTGATCTCTTGTTTGACTGCAGCCTAACTAAGATTTCTTGAGACTGGCAGGTGTTCTCCAGATTTTCATACTTGATTCAAAACAACCTTTTCCTCTGATTTTCTTTTTAATGGTATGGTGTACCATATTATCTATCCCCTGATATCTGGGTAACTAGTCTCCCAAGGCTGTTTGCAGCTCTATATAGCAATTATGTATTTGCCAAATAAAAAAGTATTTCCATTCTGAGGGTTGCCTAAAAGAAAGCTCTGCCTATTCGCGGCTGCCAAACTGGCTGGCCATTTCCCCTAGTAATCTCTACTGCAGATGAACAATGGCAACAGGTATACTGCTGTTTTCTCCTAGAGAAAAAGAGGCTTTACACCTAAAGCATATTGCCGGTAATTCTAAAATCAACATTCTTGGACAAAGAGAGGCCAAATTGTTGGAGTATCTTTTTTTTTTCATATTGATCCCCTTGAAGTCACTGGGAACTGAGTACAGAAGGATTAGGTGAGGGTGGGCAGTGGTGAAACACTGCCAGATTTGCAGTGAATTGTCATATCTGCCACCAGCCAATGTTTCCTAGAGCTTCCCACTGTCTGGGTGGCACCACGGTGGTTGCTATGCATTTGCAGTGTTTACTGTCTTGCTGTGGTGCAGGATAATGGGTGGCAGCAGGTCAAGGGTTTGCGGCTGGGGAAGCAGCTGCCACCTCACTCCCAACCCCAGCACAAGTGGCAGCTTTTAAGCTGTGAAACAAGAAAGAAAAGTGCTCCTTAAAGTCTTGCCTTTTTATTTGCTCACTGTTCCAAAGGGTAGAAGAAGCTGTCTGTGTGTCTGCTCACTATTTCAAAATTTAGGTCATTTAGGTAAGAGGATGTTAATAGATCTGAGTAAAAGCTGACCACTAAAAATCATTAGGGTAAAGATTAGCAGGCAGGACTGCAGAACTAGGCAAATCGCAGGAGTAAGAAAAAAAATGTAAGCAATCTTGATGCTAGGTAGGCAGGTTACATTTGGGAGGGTCTCAGAGGTGAGCAACACTTAGGCAGGTTAGGCAGGTCCAGGTAACAACTATCCAAATATGACAATGTGACGCTCCTCCTGAGGCACAGGTTCTGTGACATAAAAATTCCAAATATTCTTTCCAAAAGGGAGACCAGTATGATAGCCAGGATACCAGGAGGTTCTCGGGAAGCCAGAATCAGCCAACGTATTGGAGACAAGAGGAACTTTAATAATGTGTGAGACATTATTCCCCCCAAATCCCTTTTGGTCTTGGAGCCATATCATGTATGAACCTAAGTCTATATTTATAGGGATGAGGACTTAACCAGTTACTGCAGGGCTATTCCTGGTTTCTCATAACACCTTGAAAGTTCATTTTATGATAAGGAGATAGTAGGTTCTCGGTTCTCTGTAAACTACAGTACATGATCTCTCTATCATTCAATATGGAAATTTTAAAGTTAAAAATTAGAAGAGAGAAGAGTATAAAAAATTGATCACCCATTTTCAATAATTACCAACATATGGCCAATTTTATTTCAACTATAATCTTTATACTCCCCCTTTCTCCCATCAATGGGTTATGTTGAGGCAAACCTCAGGTAGCCTATTATTTTATCTGTTAAAATTCAATATGTATTAGGAGGGAAAAGGAGGGTAAATGAGATACCTATAATACTATCAACAACAAAAAATATACTTAAAAATTCAATATGTATTGGAAAAAGGACTATTTTTAACAGAATTTCACTTCCCCCAAGTGAATAATATTTTCTTAATATCATTAAATATCCAGTATCCAAATTTTCCTGATTATATCATAAATATCTTTTACAGTTGGTATTATTTGAATCAGGTCCTGAACAAGTCCACATTGCTAGATATATTTCTTTATATGCTGACAGAGCACAGTATGACTCTTTAATAACAGGTCTTTCTTCCTGTTTATTTTTTCCCCTTGCCATTTTCTTGTTGAAGAGAGCAGGTTATTGATTTTTAGAATTCCCTGTATCCTGGTTGTAGCTGATTGCATTCCAGGAGGTGTTACTTAGCATGTTCCTCTCATCCCTGGATTTTCAGCGAAAGAGCAGATAGGTCTAGAGGCTTGATCAGATTCACATCTGCTTTGGTGGCAAGAACACATCATCACTGGTACTATGTATTTTTCATTGAATCATAACAGAAGGCTCATGTTGTCTGGTTATTTCTTTTGTGATAATTGATCAGTGAGTCCAGATGTTGTCAGCTGGTCCTTTCATTTTAACTTTCCAAATTCCCTTCATCTACTGGTTTTAGCAGTCATTGATGATTATTGACTAGATTTATTATTTCATTAGGATTGCAAAAAGGTTACACTCTAATCCTATTATTCCATCTGTTAGTAGCAGCTAGACTTTATCCACAAAGAACATTCATTTATGGATTATTTTGATAACCTGAAAAAACAGCAAAGGCAAGGCAACTATTTTATTTTTTCTTTTCTTTCATTCTTTTTTGTTTGTCTTGTTTTTTTATTGATTTTAGAGGGAAAAGAAGGGAGAGAGAAAGAGAGAGAGAAACATCGAGGTGAGAGAAAAACATCCATCAGTTGCATACTGTATGTGCCCCAACCAGGGATCAAGCCTGCACCCCACATACGCCCTCACTGGGAACTGAACCTATAGCTTTTCAGTGCATGGGATGATGCCCAACCAACTGAAATCAATAAGCCCAACTCCAGGGATGTTCTGAAGATTAATAGATAATTTATGTGAAATCATGAATTATGGAACCCTTTTTACATTCGTGGATCCTGAGGAATTCTTACTGAGCTCTTTTTGTGATAGTGCTTATGCTAAGTTTTAAGGATAGGGCAGCTAAAACAGATATGGGTCTCATAGAGCTTCACTGTAATGATGAATACCAACACAAAAATGTATTTGCACTTAATTCATAGGTATTCTGAAAATGATTGCTAAAATTGACTGTTTTATTGTTGATTTATTTCTTATTCCTTTCCACTTTATTAGAAGTTGATGTTTAGTTCTGGTGCACTGCTATTTTCACTGTATATGTGTCATCTTGTTTTTCTTTACTGGGTCCCAGAGAGTGATGTAATACTGAATCTTATTGTAGAATTTCCTAAGTATTAAATGTCATAAAATCATGTTGGAAAGTGTAGACTTTTCATTTAATTCATTCACTCATCCATTTAGCAAATATTCAATAAGATTAGAATACACAGGATGATTTCAGAAAAGATAGGGATGCTTTGTTTTATAAAACAACAGAGGTGAGTTGATTAGTGTTAGATAATACCTCTTCTATGTTTGACTGGCCATTATTGACTGAAAATTGGATCAAATATTTGAGCTGAAAGATTTGGGTCAGTGTGTCTGATTAAATACACTAATAAGACACTAATAATGAGACAGATTGATCATATTTTAAAAAGTAATTTTCTTTAAAACATAGGTAAGACTATAGGAATCAAGAAATGAAGAGGGAACGTCACCTTCCAGCCAGAACTGAACCATGACTTTCCTGTCCATGGCTTTATAAGAAAATTATGCAGGTTTTTTTTCTCAATCATTGTCCACACCCACATCCATATTTCTCCCCCCCTCACATGTATTCATTGGCTTGCTTGTTTTGTGTATTTTGTAATGTGTTCTCTGTGTTGACATAAATTATTCTACAACCTATAGTTTAGAATATCTACGTGTGTGTGTGTGTGTGTGTGTGTGTGTGTGTGTGTGTGTGTAATATACCCATTGAGATGATTCAGAAATCTAATTTCTGTTCAAGTGTACAAGTTGGATTCAGGCCATATCTTATAATTTAATTCTTAGCTTTATTACATTTTTTTGGGAGGTGGTGATCAAGGTCAGTATATCATCTCAATGATATTTTGCTTTCTTTTATTTTTTTTTTTTGTAATTTAGTTAAATTTATTTTCTCTTAAGTTTGTTATACCTTTCTTGTACCATCTTCTTAATTTTGAATTTCCAAGAGTGATAGCATGGTCAAATATATTCTTTTTCTCACTTATTTTTCCCCCTTTTCTTTATGAGGGTTACACTTCCTGATCCCATTGATATCAGATTTGGTCAGTTGACTTGCTAAGCCAATGGAATCTGAGTGGCAGTAACAATGAAGAGCCATCATGTACTTTTACCATTATTCTTTTTCTTTTGTTATGAGATCAAAATAGGCTGTTCTTTAAGCCTGGGTCCCAAAAAGAAAAAAATTCAGCAGAAACAGAGAGAAATGGCATTATTATTGTAAAAGGCTCAGGTTTTCCTGGTAATTTGTTACTGCAGCATGTACCTAAGCTAATATTTGGAACATGGTAATTTAATACTGTTAAGAGGCAGCTGGTTAACTGTAAGTATAACATAGAGCATATGTTTTGGAGTTAAAGAGATATGGGTTTGACCCAGGTTTGGATTTGATTAGTTGTAAAAAATTGGGCTAGTTATTAAACTATCTGACCTCCAGTCTTTTCATATATAAAATGGGAATAAACCCACATCACTTAATAACATTGCTATGAAGATTAAATAACTGCTTTAATGTAATGCTTACTGATGTAATAAAAAAATCAAATGCAAAACTTCACAATGACTCAGAACTTATAGAAGTTGATTTTTTCACTCGCATAAGCTGCAAAATAGATGATCCTGACCATCAAATGTTTTTTTTTTTTTTTTTCTCTCTCCAGGTAATGAATGATTCAGGGATCTAGTCTCCTTCTTTAAATCTGTGCCTCTGCTATCTACAATACATGGTGTCCAAGGTTACCTGGGAACTAGTTCCATTCCAGTCATCTAGAAGGGCAAAGGAACATGGAGGACCTCATGAGGGAGGTTTTCATTGGCTATGCATGGAGTGGTACACATTGCTTTTGCTCACATTCCAAAGTTTGGAATCCAGTTGCATGGTCACATCCAAGTACAAAGTAGGCTGGAAATAGACATGAAGCAACTCCAATTAAGAAGAATAGGAAATAGGTTTGAAGACTGCCACAGTGATATATGTGAAGAGCATAACTATCAACGAGAATCTAGTAGATGCTTAGTTAACATTCTTTCCTGTTTGCTTCTCTAAGTAACTTCAAACCTTATATAAATATCAAAAAGAGTTTTATCTACTGGGGATCAGACACTCAACATTTAAGATGGAATATATAAATTTTGCAGCCATAAAAAATGCTTAGTTTAGGGGTCTTTTTGGCCTGATAATTCCTGATATTCACACAGCAACTTGCTTAGTTCAAAAATCTTGGTTCATTGACTATCAGAACTAGAGGTAATGCTAGGGGCATCCACTATATGTTTTGTTGACTGCCTAACTGAATGAATATACCTCTTTTGATCTTATAAAAATATCATGACTGAGCAAATCATGTAAGGTGTATGGCAAAATATAAAGAAATAAATTGGCTTTCTAGAGACTATTGCTTTGCCATCCAAGAATTGGTGTTTGACTTTTATTTACTATAGAGAATTTTTAACATGAACTTAAAAGAATTTACATAGATTTTCAATCTCATTTTCATTGTTACTGAATAATTCCTTTGGATTTATACTTTCATGAGGCTGGATACATGTGAAAGCTACTGATAATTTCTGCTTATCTAAATCAGGGTTGTAAGAGTCTTTGAAACATATAAAAATGGGTTTGAATCTCAGTTTTTCATTACCTTTTCTTAGGTAGTTGCCTTGGGCAACTCACATACCTGACCTCAGTTATTTGATATAATAACTCAATACAGGATGAGGATAAATCTAGGTTATATATTTGTAGTGAGTTTTAAATGAGACACAATGTGTAAAACAATGAATATGTTTTCTGATATATAGTAAATACTCAAGTAAATGGCAATTTTTCCATTAATATTAATAGCAATGATGATACTACTAACAATAGGAATAATAATAGAGTAATAATAAACTGTTATTACCAGGGAAGGTTATATTTTCTCAGGCACACTACAGATGTGAAATAGAAATGATGTTTAAACATTTGTTCCTTTAGAAATCATCATCCCTAGAGAAAACATAGAATGAGGTTGCAATAAGTTTCCTGAAATGCCCAGAGCAAGCTTTTGTTCTCACCTGAGTGCTTTGACATTCCGTAATTGGATAGTAAACAAATTATGTCACATGCTTGGCATCTGCCTCTTAATAACGTTGAAAAGCCACTAGAGGGTGCTACTTTGTTAGAAAAATAAAAGCACCTCCCAACAGTAGCAGTCAGTCTGCAGCCGCGGCGGCTGATTGTTTAGGGGCCAGAACTGAGCTCTCTGCTGTGAGTATCCGGATACAATTTATTCATTTATTGTTTATGTCGGAAGTAAATAGCAATGGTTTAGGTAAGCCACAAAAGTTGAATCAAATAAAACCCTAGTACTTTCTGTAAGTGAAGGCTTATACCAATTCTGTTATAAAAAAGCTGTGAATATTTCTTATCACACAAAATTGTGAGGCTCTATGACTTTTTTTTATGCGAGATAGCTGCCTTAAGTATGTGTGTTTTGGTTTGACTAGATATCTGTTGCTTTAAGTTTGGTAGGGTGATTTCTTTCTGTCTTTGGTAGTTTTTATTCTAAGGATCAGTGAAAACGATCTTGTATTAATTTTGCACACTGAAAAATAATATTCAGTGATTTAAAGGTTACAAATATATTCAGGTGGGTAAGGTGCAGCTAAACTAAGTATGCAACCTTAATTTTTGTTACTCTGGGTTTCATGTAATTGTTATGTTGGTGAGAGGTTGTATGAAGTGTCAGATTCAATTATGAATAACAGCCTTTAGCCTATAGTTTATATTAAGCGGCAGGTGCATCTTTGCAGAACCAATTATCAAAGGACAAAACACAGCGTGGATTTAGTAAAAAGATTTCTGCGGATAAACTGTTGTCTTTTCAGCTGACCAGGAGGTAATGATAGAGATCGAAGAAGATTGTCAGTAGTTGGAAAAGAGGAAGAAATAAATGGGGACATCGAAAAGAATCCTAATTTTCCAATAGAAGTGAATTACACAAAAACTGGGGATTCTCAGTGTATACATTTTGGATCTCTGATAGAGGAATTAGATTTCTGAGAGATTTTTTTTCATACTACATGTTACTTCTGAAATATGAGTGGGGGAAGGGCTTTTTGACTTGACTTGTGTAAGTGAAAGGAACAACTAAAAAGTTTCGGACAGAATTATCTGAAAGAGTTTAGCTCATCAAGTCTTCTGAACTCCTTATAGCTAAGGTAACTAAAAAACAGTCTGGGTTGGATTTAATGATTAAATATAAAATACTGGCTCACAGTGTGTGTGTGTGTGTGTGTGTGTGTGTGTGTGTGTGTGTGTATCCCACACAATCACTCTTGATTACAACTTTGAAAGAACATGTAAGTCAAGAGCTCAGTCTTATCCTACTTGAATTTTTAGTGTTAACACAACTTCTTTAGCTTGTTTATATTTTGGAACAGTTTTTGTGAGTTTGGTAGTTTTTGGTGGTGGTGTGGGGGAAGAGTCAGGAGGCTCTGGTTATTATTTATGGTTGAGATGTTTTCAATTCCACTCTCCAAATCATGTACGAAGAATTTGAAACTGGCAACAATTGGGTGACACACACACACACACACAAACAAACATATATATTCTTCTATATATATAGTCTTCTATGTTTTTCATTAATGTAGATCATGTCTTTCTTTTACCTTAAGTTCATTTGAAGATAGGAATAAAATGAAATGGGGCTATCTCATTGTCTATGTTAGGGGAGTAAGGAAACTCTAATTTATCTTTCTCTGGATTATCAGAAAGGGAATTATTGAGTCTGGACAGAGTTTATACCGAGAAAAATAACTTTATTTCAATTTGCCTGTTGTCTGAATGCATGGATTTCAGAAAATAATATTGAAATGGAAGGTGGGGGTTGTAATATGTTCTGATATGTCACTCCTAACTATGTCTAATGATTTTACCTTGAATAAACCATGGACATGACCCAACATTAGATTTGTTTGTTTGCTTGCTTGGCTTTTGTATGAAAGAATAGTTTGCATTTGGTTTACATCACAGAATTGTTGCTAGTGATGTGTAAAATAGCACCCTAAAACTCTAAAGGCCAATAGAACTATTGCCCTGATCTGTGACAATGTAGTCATCAAAATGGGCTTTACTAGATTAACTGAACACTATTAAGAAAATACCCTACTTGTTTTCCCACTTGATTTTCTTCAGCATTCCAACCTCTCATTCTATCCAGTGTTATCTTGCAAATAACCATATCGAATGTTTCAGCCTGACAGCCGATGCTGAAGGTAGATGATGAGGGAGGTAGAAAAAGGTAGCTTATCTCCTCATGTAATATTCAGTGTAACTGCCAATACCCTACACTGTGCTTTTGGCTTTCTTCATAACTGTTTTTATGACCCAACTGTTGCTTTAAGGCACTTTGTATTCTTGGCTTCTTAAGTGTGGATGCTCAATAATTCCATGGGATCCCCTCTACACATCTAAAACCTAAGTGGATATGAAATTGGAAATACTGTACTTAGAACTTTTATTTTTTGCTCAAATATTCTCACTTGGAAACTTGAAGGGAACAAGGTTTTCAGTAGCTTCTTTGGTGCAGCTCTATTGCTCCCCAAACCCTGGATGTAGGCTTCCCTTTCTTACCTGACTGGATTAATATTGTGAGGGGATCCTTTTCTTTTGCCTTGTATGTCCTTAAATAAGCCCAATAAGTGAAACCAAATGGTTTCTCTGCCTTAGTTAATGATATACACGCATATATTTTATGCTTCAATCTTACCTGTATGTATGGATTAAGATAGATTGAAATCAAAGAGATCAAAATACAACCTTTATCTTTTTCCCCAACCTTTATTGTTTATGATTGGTAAAATTAATATTGTAGAATGTGACTTGAGGAAGAGCAACAATAGCATCTGACACCAAACTCCTGGCTTAGCCAGAGATAGGCAGCTTGAAACATCCTGCCCCTGGTTCACCAAAAGGCAGGGTGCAGAGTGTATCCTCTCAGGGCAGCCGGCTTCCTGGGGATGTAGGGGAAGGGGCTGAGCTATGCCTACCTGTTTCTCCCAAACTCATCAGTGAGAGAACTGACTCTAACTTTCTGGGGTGAAGAAAGTTGGGAAAACCCATTATGGAAACCTGGGGGGAAGAAAAATGTCTCCACCTCCCACACCTCAAAATCTGCTTCAGGGTTTTGTTTTCTTATTTATGAAGCTTAACCATCAAGACTGTGGAAAGTAGAATTGGTGCTGTGGTCTTAGAGGAGAAAATCTTCAGGCTATGAAGACAGCCTGCTCTCACCATCACGAGGCTGCTATCCTACCACCAGTCTGACTTTTTGTGGGTCTGCCCAGGACACAGGTGAGGGAGACATCGTATTCCCCTGGAAGGGTCCAAAGGGGTCAGTCTGTGCTAAAGCTGAAAATTCTATTTCCAACCCAAATTATGACCCAGTTACATTGTCTAAGTTTAGTAGAGGTTTTACAATGATATCGAACGATCACATAGAGCTATTTCAATAAGAACATGCCAAGAAAGGAAATGTTTAAAATTTAAATATAAATCTCTGCACATTATTAAATCCCTCAATAAAAATTAAAGTACTAATTTAACTCCCTTGAATTTTACAGTTCAAATGAATTAAAACCCAGAATCAAATTATTTTACGTTTGTGATTTCAAAGAAATTAGTGAAAAAAACCATACTTGCCAATTTCCTAGTCAGCAGGGAGTCCTGATGGCAGGGAGAATGAGTTTCCTTCAGCAGCTGCAGCCTGGGTTATTTCTCATGGAGTGGGTGTAGTTCCTTTACAGACTCAGAAATTGCATCCATTCATTGCCAAGTTTCTGATGTACCTAATTTTGTAAAAAAAAGGGTTCACAAGATGATTACAGCACCGGGCTGACTTCCACCAAATTTAGAAAAAAATAAATAAATCCCTAGCCCCTGGAGCAGTTTTTCCAGGAAGAATTGTTTTCTTCAAACTCAGTATTTAGTGATGTTAAAGATTCTAGAAGAGACCCAGTGAGATCTAAGAATAGGGTGGACGTCTTGATTTTAGACAGGATGCCAGTCCATCTGTGCCAGTTTTCCAGAACCTATATGACTTGGGATCTTGGATTCAGTTGAGAGACGTTACCTATAACATATTACTTTTGACCCTAGGAATTACCAGAACTTGAGAGAAAAATCCATTTGTGAAATGATCTCTTCTGCTGGAAAGGGATATTTGAGACATGCTGGGCAAGCAGAGGAATTTGCAAGGGTTTCCGTATTCTTATCTGGTATGCCTTGGGGCCTTTTGTTTGGTTGCATTCTTATGATGATTTAGTGGGCACTCTCTCTAGTGACAAGTCCCACACACTGTTCTGGGCCATAGTGGGTGGTTCCACTGCTCTTCCTGTGAAACTGCTCAGCTCCAGGAACTCACTCGCCTAGAGAGAGTTTCTCCACTTCATCCTCACTCCAGCTGGAGAAACATGTTCAGCAGATTTCTGAACTCACACAATCATTGTTATTTCTGGAAGCTTGTAGCCTTAGGGGAGGTAAATGAAAACAGTTACCTTCCTGTGTTCTTCAAGAAAATGGTTTCTGCACCACCCCCCCCCCCCCGCCCCACCCCCACCCCCAAAATTAACTCTAAGACCTCACACTTGTGTTCTGAAAGCACTTACAGAACTTAGACATGTGTACACTTAAAGACAATGCCTATGTACATGGTTGAGAAACAGTAAAATCAACAAAAACTGTTTCATTCATTGCTCACACACAATAGGTAGTACAAGGTCATGCTTATAGCAGCCAGCTTCTGAAGGTCTCTGTGGCCCATGCGACTTTATTTAAGGCCTGGAAAGCTCTCTCTGTGTGAAAACAGCCTCTCACTGTGTAGACATAGCTATACACCTGTGGACAAGCCACCATAAGCTACAGTTACCCACTAAACACAAAATCCCATCGCAATCTATCCATTTAAAGTCCAAGATATAAAGCTGCTACTTAGGCTACACTGATTATAAGCATAACACACAACTGTGAAAACCAGTTGCAAGGTTCAACAAAAGTCAACAACTGGCATAGCCTGACCTCACTTAATGCCTTAAGATTCAGTGTTCTTTTCACTCACCATGTCTCTTCCTTAATATTCCCAGCTCAAGACACCATATCCTAACATTCCCTTAAATTGCATTTCCAAACTGTAGGCAGAAGCAGAGTCTGCCCTGTAAACAATGGGCTTTGGAATAGCAGAACTGAATGCCTACACTCTGTAGTTAGCTGGATCATAGGGAGAGGGGGCTAAAGGAGCTGGTCTTTTCATGTCCAGTTCTTTCTGAAACTCACCAATCAGGTCACTTACCCCACCTTCATGCGTGAGAAGCTATAGGTATTTAGGACAAATCTCTCCTCATAGACAGCAGAAGAGTAGAGAAAAGTTCTCTTCCCCCTTAGCAGAATTTGATTAGATTTACCCCTTGTGGCCTCCTTTGATAGACGTACTTGAAACCAGTTCCACTCTTTGGAATGAAAAACGCAAACCTACAAACACACAGAAGACTTATGTGTTCTAAGAATCTAAGTAGTTGAGAAGTTCAACAGTTGAGTGGCTCAATGGATGCACCACCAATTTCAATTCTGCTGCAGAAGTTTCCCCAGGTGTTTTACATCTGTTACTGTAACTGATCTCTTCAACCATTCAAGCTAACACATTTCTGGGAATGCTTGGTTAAGTCTTGTTTTCTAAGAGCAGGTTGGAAAGATTTCAAATAACATGAATGGAAAAAAATGGAATGAATAGGGAAACGATTCACAGTGCACATTGATACAGGGATATGTAATTACATTAAGTTAAATGATGTAATAGTTGTGAAAGCACCTGGCAAACTTATAAAATACCATATGAAGGTAAAACTTTAGTTTAAAGTGGTATATGTTCTCTCTAAGCCTTAAAGTCTATGGTAATCAATATAGTGAATGGCCAAGTGGGACCAAAGAAAGTTTGGTTCTTTTTTTAATTAAATTAAGTTCAGTGGGGTGACATATAATATATGTCAAAACCCTAATATGCAAATCGACTGAACGGTGGAACAACCGGTCACTCTGATGTGCACTGACCACCAGGGGGCAGATGCTCAATGCAGGAGCTGCCCCCTGGTGGTCACTGTGCTCCCACAGGGGGAGTGCCACTCAGCCAGAAGCCGGGCTCATGGTTGGCGAGTGCAGTGGCGATGGCGGGAGCCTCTCCCGCCTCCACGGCAGCTCTAAGGAACAGTGAGCCGAGCAGTAAGGAGCAACCAGTAGGCTGTATGGAATGAGGGGTTCCGGACTGTGAGAGAGATCCCAGACTGCGAGAGGGATGTCCGCCTGCTGGCTTAGGCCCTATCCCCTAAGCCGGCAGGCAGACATCCCCCAAGGGGTCAAGGACTGTGAGAGGGCTCACGCTGGGCTGAGGGACTCCTACCCCCCAGTGCACGAATTTTGTGCACCGAGCCTCTAGTTGGTTAATAAGATTAAATAGATTTCAAGTGTACATTTTCATGATACAAGATCTGTATATTGCATTGTGTGCCCACTACCCAAAATCATATCATCTTCCATCACCATATATTTGGCCCCCTTTACCCTTTATTACCCCTAACCCCTTTCCTCTGGTAACCATCATACTGCTGTGTGTGTCTATGAATTTTTGTTTGTTTGTTTTTCTTGTTTGTTCATTTGTTGTTTTCAGTTTTATATCTCACATATGAGTGAATTCATATGGCTCTTAACTTTTCTGTCTGACTTATTTCACTTAGCATGATATTCTCAATGCCCATCTGTGTTGTTGCAAATGGCAGTATTTCTTCTTTTCTTATGACTGAGTAGAATCCCATGGTATATATGTAGCACATCTTCTTTATCCAATCATCTGTTGAAGGACACTTCAGTTGTTTCTATGTCTTAGCCACTGTGAATAATGCAGCAATGAACATAGTGGTGCATATATCTTTGTAAATAAATGTTTTCAAATTTTTGGGTAGATGCCAGAAGAGAGGTTGTTGGGTCCTATGGTAATAACAAGTGCCAGAATCTGCTGTTTGCCTATTTCATGTGAAATGCAAGCCACCAGGGAATTAGACCCTAACAAAGATGAAAACTTGAGCATAGAAAAAAATTAGTAACATCAGCTCTAGATGTGAAGGAAAAGAGATGTACATTTTTGGAACCTAAAAGGAATTAATTCCCTCTTTTGTTTTCTTTTTTCATAAAGTTAGGAAGTTATTTGATAAGTAATAGCTTCTTTAAAAAAGAAATGACAAAACAATAAAATAGAAGGTCCCAATCTGTCCACATTCTTCTATTCCTATATAAAATTAGAATACATAAAGATTTTATCCACAGGATGAATTAACAATGTATTTAAATGGTTAGTTCAGTGATGCATTCCCTTATCTCTTAATGAAATATCTATCCCCTTTCAATGAAAAATAATTTTTCTTAGGAGACTACCTAAGTGTACTGTAAGTTCTGCTATAATGTTTGTTTTGAAAGTGTAAAATATTTTCCACACAATTGCTATATCAGGGAACTTTGAGCATGACACAAATTTTGTCTTTGATTTTGCAATATAATTTTTTTAAAAATGGTTGGATGGAAGGGAGATCTCAGGTTCTTTAATTTTGAGACTTCTCTTTCTAACCTCATCCCCACTTCCATTTAAAAAGAATGGTTTGTCTTGAAGTAATAGATATTGGTTGAAAGAGAAAGCTGTAGAGTTGTTCATCTTCATTTAACTCTGAGAGGAGGAGGTGTGATTTATATTGTGAGAAAATGAATAGTCTTGTTTTACATCATGCCCACGGCACTTGCCAACTAACGATGACTGCTTACCTACCCTTCCACTATCATTGTTTCCCCTTGGGCTTCTTATTTATTTATTTATTATTTATTTATTTATTAATATATTTTTATTCATTTCAGAAAGGAAGGGAGAGGAAGAGAGAGATGGAAACATCAATGATGAGAGAGAATCATTCATCGGCTGCCTCCTGCATGCCCCACACTGGGGTCAAGCCTGAAACCCAGGCATGTGTCCTGACTGGGAATTGACTGTGACCTCCTGGTTCATAAGTAGATGCTCAACCACTGAATCATGCCAGCCAGGCCTTCTTGGGCTTCTAATAGCAGGACCTGTGGACCACAGCTGTCCCTGTATTTGGATTTGTTGGATGAGTTGGAATAGTCTGGAGCGCATCTTCTCTGCCTTCTTGCTGTGGGCCATGCTTTGTCTTTCCTTCTGCCATAGTTTGCATCCTCCTCTCTGTGAAACATTGACTTCAGTATTCACTTGACCAGCAGGGAAAGGTAGGTTATTTTATCCATTGAATGCTATGGCCTACAAGTTTAGGAAACTGGTTGTTCTGTTGTCTGGACAGCATAAGAACACATCATAGTAGAGCTACTCATCTGGCTTACAAGATGGTTTTGCACTAACTGAAGGTATTTATTTTATTATTTTTTTGTCTCTGAACATTTTAGATTTTATTTATTTTTTCTTTATTGATTAAGGTATTACATATGTGTCCTTATCCCCCCATCGCCCCCCACCCCCCACTCATGCCCTCACCCCCACTGGTGTCTGTGTCCATTGGTTAGGCTGATATGCATGCATACAAGTCCTTTGGTTAATCTCTCCCCCTTACCCCCACCCTCGCCTACCTTCCCTCTGAGGTTTGATGATCTGATCGATGCTTCTCTGTCTCTAGATCTGTTTTTGTTCATCAATTTATGTTCATTATATTCCACCAATGAGTGATATTTATTGAAGGTATTTATTTTAGAAAGCGAACTAAATTCACATTGCTTCCACACAGCTGTGTTTCTAAGAAACTCAAGGTGAATGCAGTAGACTGCAGCCAACTGAACCCAGCTGCACAGGGATTTGTAAAACACACACATACCCCTAAATATCTACCAGCTACCTCGCTTCACCACATGTATTATAAGCCACGCCCACACACATCTGCTGTTAGAACTTTCAAATCCTTTTCAGATAACCCTCCTTCCATCAATTCACAAGTTGCAACTGTTCTGCAAACTTCAGGTGTTTTTTCCCAAGGTAAAGTGTCATATTTTTTGTAGTACTTATGTATTCCATAATCATTTCACGTGTATAAAACTGTGCAACCATTTTTATTAGGTTCCTTCCATTTAAAAAAAATGTGTCACTGATGAGATTTCTGAGTGTTGGGTCCCTAACCCCATTTCTCTTAAGCCCTGTAGTTTTTTATGGCATGATTTTACACAGCACGGCAATTTTAAGGAATGCAGAGGCCGTATCTAGCAGAACTGACTGGATTTTAAATTCAGTTTTTTACTTTATTTCTATTTTGGAGCAACAAGTAATACAATTCTCTACTTCTCCTCTTCCCTACCTCCAGTCTTTGTTGATAGTGCTGTTAGTTTATTGCAAGATTCCTGCAAAGTAATCTGCTGGCTGGTTTCGGTGGGAAACAAGTCTGTCTGCATTTACTTGGACTATGACCATGTTTTGCAGATATCCACCTTTGAAACCAGGCAGAAACCTGCAGGAGTCTGTGTTTAGGTTCAGAGATATTAATTGATGGTAGGCATGCATCCTTGTTTTTCCATGCTTTGAACTTGAGAGAAAATTTGCAGTAAAAAATTTCATATATGATATTTAATAAATATGCATATGAATTATACATATGAAAAAAATTTTCCTCAGGATTTTATTTTTATTTTGTATATCTTTCTTAGGCCAGGTGAACCATATTACATCTATGGTATATGCTTTTACTATGATATTTATTGTTATTGTCTTTAGAAACCCCTTTTTTAAACTTTATTGGACAACATTATAAGATATTTAAAGTGTACATTATGAGGATTTGCTATACATATATACTGTGAAAGGATTTCTCCCACATGGTTAATTAACATATACATCACCTCACATATTTATCTTTTTTTATAGAAACTCCTTTGTTTTTTTTTTATACTCCGATACCATTCATCATATGCACCCTGTACAGCCACAGTGCATAAAACATAAGTTATAGAACAAAATGTTCAATGATGTGATGGAAATGTATTTGTTCACAAAAGCCAAAAGGAGATATTAATATTTATTAACTTCCTTCTATGTTGCAAGAAGTTGGCTCCTTGCTCACTGATAATATGTCTTATTCAATCTTCACAATATCCCTTATAGTTTTTACTCTTCATTTTAACAGATGAATAACCAGAAGCTCATGGGAGGTCATTAACTATTCCAATATCAAGTGGCATTAGAGTCATGTGTCAGTTTGGGTCCTCTGATAAGTGAACACAAAGATGAGATTAGATTCACAAGAGATTTATTGAGGGAAATGCTTGTGAAAGTTAAGGGAGGGAGTTAGGAGAGTCTTGGTATCAAAGCAGGTCTGACACCTGGGAAAAGAGAGAAAAGAAAGGAGGTATTGGTAGGAAGAGACTCAAACTTCATGGAGTCTGAGAAAGACTCAGCCAAACCTGTGCCTCAGGGATTCCCTGAGCAAAAGATGCTCATTAGAGGAGTCCTGCATTGGGTAGAAATGGCTGAGCTCTAGTCCAGCTGCTGTACTCCGTCATTGGTTGGGAGCAGCCCCAAGGAAGCATGAACCCTGTGAGCTCCAAGTTGGAGCCTAAGGTGTAGACAGCAGGAGGCTGCCTGTCAACTGTGATCCCATGGGAAGATGCTGTTAAGGGGAGATCGGAGCAGTGCACCCTAAGGCCACCCACAGTCATAATGCAGGACAGGATGTGCTTGAGTCCCAAGTTCTTCTCTACATGGGTAATACACAGGCTTAGCGGCAGGGGTTGTTTTCCACCAATCAAAATAACACCTCCAGATAATATAACTTAAGTAAAATTTGTGGGTTTGTTATGCAGGCACAGCTTCAGGATATGCTGGCAAGTCGACTAGCTTTCACCAGCTGGCTTCATCTCAGTCCCTCCTAAAGAGGAATTCTGTAGCTGCCACTTAAGAGCCAAGGACAGAGAAGAGATTTTCTAAAGCCATGGTTCCTAATCCTGGTAGCACATTAGAGTCACAGCAAGGGCACGGTTAACATTCCCTATGGCCAGTCTGTACCTCCAACCAATTACATCAGAATCTGACAAGGTAGAGCTTAGGCATCAACAGTTTTAAAGGTGCCCAGGTGATTTCACTGTGCAGCTATTGTTGTAAAGGATATCCACCTGAAATAAAAGAATATATACATCTTTGAACATTCTTCTAAGTACCCAGTCTCTCAACCAGTCCCACTCATATCCACCCCAGGGAGTTACCCAATTAGTTCAAGACTGTTCCTAAAGGCCATCAAGCTTATTTTTTTTGGTCTTTGCGACAGGAATCCTATATAAGCTTTTCCTGTATCTCATTTATATTTGCATTCACATTTCTTTTCCACCATACTTTAATTTGAACGCATGTGTGTATTTTTAAATAAAACAAAAGTTATGATACAACTTTGAGTGGAGGTATATCAGTGAAACTACTGGAAACAGTCAATGAGGCGGTGAATGGTCTGTAGAAAAGCTAAAAAGATTAATAAAACTAATTGAAAATTGATTTTAAAAAATTCTCATCATGCATTGGCATCTCTAAATCTATGTCAGGGATAAAATATTCCTTCCTAAGAAATATTTTCTTGGTCTAAGTTTTAAATCGCAAAATATCACTTCTTTAAAATGTATCCCTAAGGAAACATTGTATTTTGTGTTGTGCTCTCCATGGAAGAATCCCATTTATACAGTTGGCCTTGGACACAGGTGAAACACGCCTTGTTTGCAGAGTTTGTTTGTAAAGGTTTGGCTTCTTTCCAGCTTGCTTGTCTCCAACCCCTGTGGTAGCACATAGTCCTGTGTAGGTTAAAAATAAACAGTGGTGGCAACAGCAAGGGTAAAGAGGATGAACTAAGACTTGAGTTATTTCCACTTTGTCTTTCTATGTGACAATTTGGAGTTTTGTGTTTAAGGTGTAAAACAGTGAAAAAGTGAAGACTGAGAGAAGTAATATTTTTGTTTGGCGAGTACAAACTTTAATTCTTATATGAAATGTTTTATTAAATTCAAATAATGTTTTCAAAGTTAAAATTTACTCTTTTTATATTTAATTTCTTTAAAACTAAAGAACTAGTCAAGGAAACAAAACATTGCATCAGTATGATTTAGAAGGTTCAGATATTTTGGTTTTATCAACATTCACTTAAAAACTGGCAAATTATAGATACACAAAATTTAATAAAAGGAAAGGTTCACTGTCTTTATATCTTTTCTGCCGATCATTCATTCCATTTCATGATTATTATTGAAAACTAGAGGCCCAGTGCATGAAATTCATGCACTGGGGGTGGGGGTCTCTCAGCCCAGCCAGCATCCTCTTGCAGTCTGGGACCCCTCACTCCTTACTGCCCACCTGCAGCGGAGGTGGGAGAGGCTTCTGCACCATCGCTGTGCTCGCCAGCCATGAGCCCGGCTTCTGGGGAAGCGCCTCAGCCAGAAGCCAGGCTTGCTGCTCCTTAGTGCTGCCATGGAGGGGTTTCTGGCTGAGCACTGCTCCCCCTGTGGGAGCGCACTGATGACCAGGGGGCAGCTCCTGCATTGAGTGTCTGCCCCCTGGTGGTAAGTGCGCATCATAGCAACTTGTTGTTTCTCAGGTCTTTCTGCCAATTGGTGGATTTGCATATTAGGGTTTTATTATATAGGATAATTTTGTTGTACTTAGTAGGAAAGCATTGAAAATTATTCTTCTCTCAGTGTCAAATAATCCAGATATGACACTGCTCAGCTGCTTTTGCAAAGAGCTTGAAAGTCACTGTAATGGCCTCCTTCTTCCACCTTTAATGTGCCAGCTTTTCCTTTTCTCCATTCCTCCCTCCTCCTCTGCTTGTTACTAGCATCCAATCTCCTAGGACAGAAAACGTCTCCTAAAAAAATGTAGAAAGAAGCCACTAATTATATTTATAGTTGTGGTTCTCCTGTGTTGTCAAAGAGGCTTAAAGTAATCCTGTCTCCAAAGTGGTCAAAGATTAGCTTAGAAAGACTGAAAAAAAAAAATCAGTGAGATTGATTTGTCCAATACTAAAGGAAGTGTGATGAGTATTCTACTGAGAAAGGTAATCTAATTTGAGCTGTCCAAGGGAGATTGATCAGATTAAATGGTCACTATATACTATGAGTTTTGTTTAGCAGAAATGTTCAAACATTTAATTGCTTTTAAGTTGGTAAACAAAACTGACAACTTCTTTCTAAAGTGCACTGTTGAGAGTGAAAGAACAAAATGAGTCTTCATAGGTTTAGGGTATAAAAGCACAGAAGTGGAAGAGGTATAAGATTGGAGGAGGCATTGCACACCTGTGCTCCTGTTTCCAAATAGAATGACATCAACACACTCTTGGAGGGCCACAAAGGCAGAACATATTAATGGAAAGACTTGACCTAGTTGGTTTGGCTCAGTGGATATACTGTTGGCCTGTAGACTGAAGGGTTCCAGGTTTGATTCTGGTCAAAGGCACATACTTTGGTTGCAGGCTCCATCCTGGCCCTGGTTGGGGCATGTACAGGAGGCAACCCATTGATGTGTCTCTCTTACATTGATGTTTCTCTCTGTCTCCCCCCGTCCCTTCCACTCTTTCTAAAAATCAATGGAAAAATATCCTTGGGTGAGGATTAACGAAAAAAAAAAAAAAGAAAGAAAGAAAGAAAGAAAGAAAAGGAAGAGTTGGTGCTCTTGGTTCTCATTTCATTTATTTACTAAATAACTCTACGAATAGGACAAACCATATGCAATCTAGGTAAAAATGGAGGGGCTGGGTATGGGCTCTATACAGCCATCCTTTCAGACTTCTTTTAATGGTGTTTTAAAGATTGACTTGAGCTAGAAATGTACTATATAAAGGTATCCTGTTTCTTTTGGTGTTTGTCAACAAGAAATAGTTCTTTAAATCATACTGATTTTTTTCAAAAATAAACTATATGGGAATATCTTCAACTAAAACATGACTTTAGGGCTCAAATACCTACAGCACATTCCAAATGAAAATAATTTGTATTGTTAACATAATAGTATCTCTATAGTGATATATATTTTAATTTCTTAAATTTTATTTATTAGACTCTTCTTTTTTAAAAAAAATCATCACCCGAGGATATTTTTCCATTTATTTTATTTTATTATTATTATTTTTTTAGAGAGAGTGGAAGAGAGAGGAAAAGACAGAGAGAAATATCGATGTGAGAGAAATATCAATTGGTTGCCTCTTGCATGCGCCCTGACCAGGGCCTGGGCCAGGGAGGAGACTGTTAAAGACAGGCAGGTGATGCTGTGATCTCATGCAGGTACAACCCAGAAGTGGGTGAGAGGGGTGGCTGGGGGAGAGGTAAATATCTGTGTAGGAGAGCTTTAACCAGGGGGAGATGGAAGCCTTCAAATAAATTCTTCCTTTCTTTCATGGATTGGGAAGTCATTTATATAGCCTCTCAGAGGATAGTCTTAGGAGATGATTAATCAGTCATAATTAATACATTGAAGTGGTTTTTCCTAATAAAATAGTAAGCCTTTGTCCAAGGCTATGCATTCTTGGGAGGCCAGGTTAAAATAGGTATTTATCTTGTTTCAATCCTGTCTTTCTGGCTTTATCTGTCCATATTTTATCTATCATTGCTGTGTGTTTGGAGCAGAGGTGGTGTAGCTTACTGTTTCATCTTGACTAGTAGTCATTAATTTTGGCTTTGTAGTTTTTTCTTGCTGAAAGACATCAGCATTGTTTTCCATTCACCAAGAAACCTTTAGCAGTAGTTATTGATACACTTCCTATTATATATAAAGCAATCTGAACAAACTTGTAGCAGAGATCTTGACACAGAAGCGGAACATGGTAAATATTAATTCCATTTCTGTACCTTTTTCTAAAGTATACTTTTAGCAAAATAATACTTCCTTTCCTGTGATTTGTACCTATTTGCTCATGTTGAATTTTTTTTCCATGTCAGTCTTTCTCCCAAGACTGAATTTGAGGACAGGAACTGTATCTCATTCACTTTGCAAATAGCACAGTGCCTGGACCAGATGGCTCTCAGTTAATGAGTGTAGAACATACCTGACATTTGGAGTATACATGAATAAACAGGCATAAACATTTTGGGTGTGTAATTGTAATTCTTTTTATTTCTTTCCTGAGCATATAAAACTATCAGTAGGTACTTGGCAGATTTACGGTTGTGGTGGCATGTGTGATTCCTGCTGCTAAGTACAGCTGTTTGAGCAAATGTGCTCACTGATGTGATAGCTTATCTGGAAAAGGGAATACACTACAAATAACAGACTTCTAGTAAGTCAAGGTATAACTCATAATGAATATTCTATAGTATCAGGAGACAAGTATCTCATTAGCAATAAAAGCTATTAATGTCACTGTTCTTAATGAAGGATTGAAATAGCATCCCTCATTAGAACAGAAAGGGCAAAAGTGATGTAATCAACATTGTAGATAGAGAGTTGGTGAACGTTTGGATGTTGGGAGTAAAATTAAAAAGCTGCAATCTAAAATGACTCCAAGGTTTAGAATTCGGGTTATATGAAAGAATGATTTTATGAGACAGGAAAATAGGAAAAAATAAAAATGTTTAAAGAAAGTAGATAAGCTTGGTTTAATTTAACCTGACTTTTAAATTAAAGAATGTTCATTCTTTTAAGAATTAATCCATTTAATTTATATTTAACACCTATTATTACCTGACATTGTGGCAAGCTCTGAGCACACAAATGACATTGTCTGTCAGGCATTTCCTTAAAGAACTTTAGGAGTTAAAAACTCTTATTATTGAACTGGCAATGATGATGTAAAAATTAAAGAGATGAATTTCATAAAAATAAATTTGTGTGAAAAAGCTTGGTGTCTGTTAATAGTATATAATGGCTACCTCTCAATATCAAATATATCTTAAGGTCCGTTAATGCAAATGTACAATACAACAAGGGATGTAGTAGGACATGCTTGTAAAAGTGAAGAATAGATGCATAAGTGATAATCTACTGTAAACTTTTCATGTCATATCTAGACTATTGTGTTCAATTCAGGTGCTATATTTTAAACACTAGTCAACCAGATAAACTTAATTCTATGTCATGTGAAAAAGTGTTAAAGGATGTAGTCACAATTAGGAAAAAATCACTTTGCAGTGTTTGGCCTCCCTGCCCAATACCAACATAAAAAGTAGGCCATTTAGGTGGAAACACTAGGTAGGAGGCTTGACACATTATAAAATGTAATCCTATATAATAAAAGCATAATATGCAAATTGACCAAATGGGGAAATGACTGGTCGGCAGGGGCCCGGGCCAGCGAGCAGGTGGTGCCAGGCCAGCCAAGGCGCATGCCAGTGGGCAGAGGGAGTGGACGGTGATTGGGGGGCTGCAGTGACCAGCGGCAGTGGAGGGGTGATGGGGTGGGGGAGGGGCGGCGGGGCCGGCCACTCACCAGCTAGTGCCATTCTCTGATCAGCCTGACCAGTGGCCTCCCACAGTCAGACATCCCCTGAGGGCTCCCTGACTGCGAGAGGGTGCAGGCCCGGCTGAGGGGCACCCCTGAATGCACGAATGTGCGCCGGGCTCTAGTAGTCTAATAATTGGAGCTATCTGGTGTGAATGAGAGCTATTTACACCAAGACCAAGGCTGGATGATGGGGAAGTAGCAGAAGACACTCCTATGAACAAGTAGTGGACTTTTTTTATTGCTTGCATAAGGTTCGCAGGTATTAACATCTGAGCAGCTAATCACCTCTTCATTCTGAACCTTAAAAAACAACAACAAAAAAAAAAAACAAACCAAGGTTTTAATTTTAAAAATCAACTTAAAGACTAAAACTGGAGGAAGAAGAAGTATATCCATAAAATGACTTTGTGCTCCAATGCTCTGGGCATTTTTTGTCAGTTGTGCTATGGAATGAAATTCTCATAGAAAAGAGAATATTAATTTACAAGGTTGGTTAGAAAAAAGATTCTTATGGTTGCAAAAAGATAAAAAGGTCACAGTTAAAGATCCTTTTATCCTTCTATCTTCAGATGTTTAAAAATTCCTTTAAGAAGGCTCTGTTAGGAGAACAAGGTAGTATATACATTTTAATTCTTTGTATTCCAGTTGAATTTGCAAAGCTAAATAAATGTTTGTGGGTGGGTAATACTGATGTTGCACTTATTTGTAAATTATTCATTCATCTATTCATTCATTTATTTATCGAGCATTTACTAAGAGGCTCCTAAGACCAAGAAATAAGGAATAAAAACAAGAGTATAGCTGCAAAATAACTGAAATGGTAGTAAGGAAGAAAAAAAAGTAAGTAAATGATTGGAATGCAATGTGATAGGTCATATATTAGAGGCAGTGGTAGCCCTAAGTAAGAATGACCAATTCTGTATGTATCTGAGGATGAATTGCAGAACTGCTCTTGAAGAATGAAGTTTAGATGGAGGATGTGGAGGGAAGGACATTTCAGTATCAGGGAGTCATATGTGCAAATACACCAAGATACAATACACTACAATCTAAGCGTTTTCAGGATTCTGTAAGTAATTCAATATAACAACACCACCTAACAATTATTTTTTGCTTAATATGTCTAAGGAATCAGTCTAAACATGTTAGATGTATTACCTAATCTTCATAGCAATCTAGGGTAGTCTGGCTTCAAAATCTCTACCTTTCACTCTCAAGGTACATACTTTGTTGAAGAGATGGCTTGAGAGTTGACTGTTGTTTTTGATGGTAGGGGAAATCAGATACCTTAAGAACTAACTGAAAGTGGAACCCACCGGCATAGCTGGAATATTTACATGCTGCAAATACTTTGGAAAATAATTTGCTATTATCTTGTAAAATCACATTTGTTCAGCCTTAGTTTAGATACAACAATTTCACTCCTGGGTATGTTCCCTAGAGAAACTCCTTTAACATGTGCTCTGGGAGACGAGTGGAAGGGTGCTCATGGCAGCATGTGTGTAGTGGCACACACAAAAAGCAAACATCCCAATGTTCACCGTCAGCACCTCAGCAGTGCCAGTAGATAGAAACAGATAGAAACATTGTGCTAAATATAAGTAATGGAATACTTAGAGGAATTATGTAAAAATAAATGAGTTATAATGCTAATAGGGAGGAATCTCAGAAAGATTATACTGAGCGAAATGCATACATTTTAGAATATGTAAAGAACACATTTGTGTAAAATTCAAAATATGCTAAAATAAAGAACATACTGTTTAGAGAGACAAACGTATGTGGTAAAATGATAAAATCAGGGGATGATTTTAAAAAAATTCAAGATAGTATTCCCTTTAAAGGGAGCACAGAGGAATGATGGTAGGAATGTGCTGAAATATGGCAGTTCAATTCACTGTGTTGTTATTCTTCATATCTTACACATATTTTCTAAATATCCATTATATCTACTCAACAATTACCACATTTCATACATTTTTAAGCCATTAATTTTTTTCATATTTTAATATTTTTGAAATTGAGATGTATCTTAAAATCAGTAGTATACAAGTATAGTGGTCAACATTTTTCTTTCTTAGTTGTTTTCTAATGCAGCACCTTATAATTCGAAGGCATATTAGATATGATGAAAAATAATACTCTGAGAATTCTTCTGATAAATGTCCTTGAGACTACATAGAGAAATTGTAGGATATGAGACTACAGTGATAAATGGGGTCAGGTCACTAAAGAGGTTGCAGGCCATTGCTAAAATTATACATTCCATGAGAAATTGGACGCTGTTAAAGGGTTTTAGGAAGGAAAAATAACATGACAGATTTATACAAATTCTGGGGTCTTAAATATGATATTGTCTTAAAATAAACCCTTTTATTCATGCTTCAATTTTTAAATAGTAAACATTATCCTTAAAAACATAATGAACTTGGGTAACAGTGAATGCAATGATCATTAATTAAAAACAAACAAACATTGGTATATTTGTGTACATCTATTTTTGGGTCTCTGTGCTTTGACCCTCATTTCTCTTCTGATTGTTTCATGGTACTCACTATCCTGGAATTAAATTAACTTCTCACAGATAGCAATGGTTACAAAGGGTCATAAAGGTAAATATCTATTTGGAAAAAACAGGTGATTTTTTTTCCTGTGCATTGTTTTCTCTTTGCCAAGTCTTATGTAGAATGCCTCATAGATACACAGGATCTTGTACTACTTGTTTAATACAGAACAGCAATTCTAAAATAAGCTTTGATTGTTGGTCGTATTGATCTTAGATATCAAATAACACATCACTCTTCCTAGAGAGGCCTCTGATAGATTGAAATAGTTAATCCTCATGAGCCATTAATCAGGAGACCTCACCCTGATTTCACCCTCCATCTGAAGCTGGAAGCCTGAAATTTCCCTGGTACACTCAGTTCACATTTCCTCAGTGGGAGCACTATCTAAACTATGTTCAATGAACATGCAAAATTAATTTTCTATGTGTAAAGGCATTCTGGCCCTGCCTTAATTTCAGAGCTTCTTTTTCTCATTGCCAAACTATAACTATTTTTCTCTTCCTGTAATGAAAAAAGTCAATATTTTTTTAAAATAACTTTTGTTGAAAAGCTACTTTCAAATGTTTTTCTTTAGAGGACCAGGACCTAAGCCGTTTTGTAAATTAGCAAGACGGAAAACATGTTCGGACTGGATTGACAGATGATGTAAAAGTTCCCGAGGGATTCATTTTTATCCTTGGTATCTAACAATTAAATACCTAACCTCTCAGCCAAGGGATTTCATGCCTTGACTTTTAATATTTGCTAGTCCATTATAGACCATGGTCAGATCTTCCTTTGCTGTTTTCCCTGTGGTAAATGCCCACATAAGGAGCAGGAATCATGTGGATTAGCTCTCTTTCTAGATAGGCAGAGAGACAGATGCCACTTTCATTTTGCCTAAGTTTCTTTTACTTGTCCATCTGACAAGGGATAACGATGACAGTTTCTGTATTTAAACAGAAACAAATCTAACTATTATGTTTTAGGTTCTTTAATACAAAAAAAACCTATTTGGATTGAAGAAGGGGTCTTGGAAAATGACATATTACTCTTTATGGTTTATTATTAATTCACAATCTAAATTTTTCTTTGTAAGATTATTTTTTATAGTTTATTTTATTTTTTAAATCAGTTTTTATTTTTCAATTACAAGTGATATGCAATATTATATTCATTTCAGGTGTACAATTTTTTAAGTGACCATTCCAATAAAACTCTACCCATATGGAACCATACATAGTTATTAGAGTATTATTGTCTACTTTAGAGGCCTGGTGCATGAAATTCGTGCATGGGGGAGGGGGAGGGGAGGGAGAGAGGGAAGGATCCCCTCAGCCCAGCCTGCACCCTCTCCAATTGGAAATGCTTGGGGGATGTCTGACTGCCTTTTTAGGCCCGATCCTGAGGATCGGGCCTAAACCGGCAGTTGGACATCCCTCTCACAATCCTGGACTGCTGGCTCCTAACTGCTCACCTGCCTGCCTGCCTAATTACCCCTAACAGCCCCCCCCCTGTCAGCCTGATCACTCCTAACTACCTCTGCCTGCCTGCCTGATCACCCCTCACTGCCCCCCCTGCTGTCCTGGTGGCCCCTAACTGCCCCCCCCCTGCTGGCCTGGTCGCCTATAACTGCCCCCACCCCCTGCTGGCTTGGTCATCCCCAACTCCTTCACCCTCCCCTCCGCTGTCCTGGTTGCCCCTAACTGCTTCATCACCCCCACCCCCCACTGTCCTGGTTGCCCCTAACTGCTTCACCTGCCAGCCTGGTCACCCCCAACTGCTCCCCCTGCTGGTCTGGTCACCCCTAACTGCCCCTCTCTGCTGGCCTGGTTGCCCCTAACTGCTCCCACTGTTGTCCTTGTTGCCCCTCACTGCCCCTCCTGCTGGCCTGGTCGCCCCACGCAGCCTGCTGTTTGGTCATTTGGTCATCTCTCACTAACCCCCCTGCTAGCCTGGTTGCCCCACACAGCCTGTTCGGTCGTCCATCTGGTTGTTTCGGTCGTAATGGCCTTTGGCTTTTTATATATAGGGATTCCCTATGCTGTACTTTACATCCCCATGACTATTTTTTAACAACCAATTTGTACTTAATTTCTTCACCTTTACACCCAGATCTCCCCAATTTCCTCCCATCTGACAACTGTGAAAATGTTTTCTGTATGTAGGCATCTGTTTTTGTTTTGCTTATTTATTTTGTTTTTTATACTCAATTATTGATAACTTTCTTTGTTCATATTTATCTATTTTTTCTTCTTAAAGAAGACACCTTGACATATCATACAATACTGGTTTGGTGGTGATGAACTCCTTTAACTTTATTTTGTCTGGGGAGCTCCTTATATGTCCTTCGATTCTAAATAACAGCTTGACTGGGTAGAGTAATCCTGGTGTAGATACTTGCTTTTCATCACTCTGAATATTGCTTGCCAATCTCTTCTGGCCTGCAAAGTTTCTATTGAAATCAATTTACAGTCTTATGCATGTTCCCTTGTAGGTAACTAAGTACTTTTCTCTTACTGCTTTTAAGATTCTCTCTTTGACTTTAATCTTTGGCATTTTAATTATGATGTGTCCTATTATGGGCCTGTTTGGGTTCATCTTGTTTGGGACTCTCTGTGGTTCCTGTATATCTGTTTCCTTCACCAGATTAGGGAAGTTTTCTGTCATTATTTTTTCAAACAGGTTTTCAATTTTTGCTCTCTCTCTTCTCCTTCTGGAACCTCCATGATGCAAATGTTAGTATGCTTGAAGTTGTCCCAGAGGCTTCTTACATTATCTTCATATTTTTGGATTCTTTTTTTCTTTTTGCTCTTCTGATTGGGTGTTTTTTGCTTCCTTATAGTCCCAATCATTGTTTTGAATCTCAAATTCATCTGCTTTATTGTTGATTCCCTATAATTATTCTTCATTTCAGTTACTGTATCCTTCATTTCTGACTGGTTCTTCTTTTATGGCTTCTATGTATTTTTTATGCTGTTGAAAATTTCACTATGTTCCTTCAGTATCCTTATAACTGGTTTTTTTTTTTAATCCTCACCCAAGGATATGTTTTTATTGATTTTTGAGAGAGAGAGAGAGAGAGAGAGAGAGAGAGAGAGAGAGAGAGGAGAGAGAGAGAGAGAGAGAGAGAGAGAGAGAGAGAGAGAAAGAGAGAGAGAGAGAGAGAGAAACACATTGATGTGAAAGAGAAACATCATTTGGTTGCCTCCTGTATGTGCCCTGCAACCTAGGTATGTATCCTGACTGGGAGTTGAACTCACAACCTTCAGTGTACAGGATGATGCTGCAACCAACTTAGCCACTGGCCAGGGTGATATAACCATTGTTTTGAACTCTGTATCTGGTAGTTTGCTTGCTTCCATTTCATTTAGTTCTTGTTCTGGAGATTTATCCTGTTCTTTTATTTGGGAACTGTTTCTTTGTCTCCACATTTTGGCTACTTCCCTATGTTTGTTTCTATGTATTAGGTAGAGCTGCTACATCTTCTGAACTTGGTAGAGTGGCCTTGTATAGTACATGTCCTGTAGAGTCCAGTGGCACAGCCTCTCCATTCACCCAAGCTGGGCCCTCCTGGTATGCCACTTTGTGGGCTGTGTGCACTCTCCTGCTGTTGAGCCTTTATTGCTGTTGGCATCACTGAGAGGGATTGAACCTCTAGGGCTGTGGTCGGCAAACTGCGGCTCTCGAGCCACATGCGGCTCTTTGGCCCCTTGAGTGTGGCTCTTCCACAAAATACCATGGCCTGGGCGAGTCTATTTTGAAGAAGTGGCATTAGAAGAAGTTTAAGTTTAAAAAATTTGGCTCTCAAAAGAAATTTCAATCATTGTACTGTTGATATTTGGCTCTGTTGACTAATGAGTTTGCCGACCACTGCTCTAGGGTGATCAACTATGAGGACCAACTATGACTACAGTGGAGAGCTGCTGTGCAGGAATTGACCCTATGGAGCAGGACTTGCTCCAATGGGGCTTTGGTGCTCACCTGAGTGTGTCACTTGTGGAGGTGGTAGGGATATAACCTGGTGTAGTCTGTAATCTGGCTGTCCACTGGGTGTATGCACTCTGGGGCCTCCTCTCTGTGCACTGCCTGGGATCACCCTGAACCAGTTACAGAGTAATCTTCAGATGGCTGCTAATTGTGCTAGGCTTGAAGATACCCAGGCAAGGCAAGCTGTGAACCAAGGCCAGCTGCTGCTAGTGTTGGGCCTGGGGCCACTTAGCAAGAGGTAGGAGGTACACAGATACTTCTTGTTTGAGAGATTTTAGGAAAGTCTGAAGCATGAGCCAAGATAAGTCATTTGTATGTAAAAGCCATTGGAAATGGGTGGGCCTGTAAATTGGTTGGGGCAGGATTTCAGGGAATCACCAGGTCAGGGTGAACAGTGTGAGTCAGGTTGATGGAGACTCAGATGTCACCAACTTGTTGGCTCTATTGTGGGGTGTCTCAAAAAAGAAATATGGCCGCTACAAGCACTTTTGTCTGACAGAAAGCTGCCCCTCCAACTCATGCTCTGATGCCTGAAAATTCATTTCCTTCTTGTATGTTCCTGGTTTCTTTCCAGCTATTGCCCCAGCACTGGAACTCAGAGTGAGTTCAAGTAAGTCTGTGCCCGGGTTCTTTAAGAGGAACTTCCTGAACTCCAGCAGCCCTCTGGCTCCCTAAGTGTCAATCACTGCTGGTTTGTATAGCCAGAAGCTATGGGGACTTTTGCTCCTGGCCCTGGAACCTCGGCTGAGAGGCCTACTGTAGGGTTGGGACCTCTTGCTCCTCAGGGGGGAATCTCCACAACTAAGATATCCCTTCCAATTTTTATCTGCCAAACGTGGGTGTGGGACTAGCCCTTTCATTGTCTCTGCCTTTTCTATTGGTCTCAATATAGCTTCTTCTTTAAATCCCTAGTTGTAGAACTTTCATTCAGCTAGATTTTAGGCAGTTCTGATTGATGATTATTCTGTAGTTTAGTTGTACTTTTGATGTGGTTGTGGGAGGATGCCAGTACTGCATTTATCTATGCCACCATCTTGACTGGAAGTCCCTTTTCTTTATAAGTTTAGGAGACTTCACTTCTTCTCCTTGTCCATCTTTTATACATATCAGTATTGTTTTGACTATTATAGTTTGAGAGGGCCACACAAATAGCCACAGATTTTTCCTGAGTTCTGGAAAATATTAATAAATAAATCAAATGGTATTGATTTTATGTCCCCAGATACATAGTCACAGACTGCTCCTCTTATCCTAAATTACTTGGCTGGTGTTATAAATAGAGATAATTGGCTAAAGGAGAGTCCAGCTGAGAGTGTATGGATAAGTTTTCACACACACAAAAAAGTTTTACAAGAAAACAACAACAAACACAACCTCCTAAGAGATACAAATTTAATAGCCAGTAGTGTCACTTATAAAACAAATGATTATATATTTTCCAAAAAGTCAATGTTTAGTTTTTACCTACAAAGTTAAAAAGAAATATGTAATTGGATTGTGTGTATATATACTGCTAAATTAGCATTTTAAATATATGTTCATTTCTAACAAAAACAAATGAAAACCTTGATTTTTTAAAGGTGAAGTTAATTTGGTTTTAATTTCTTATATTAATATGGCTATTTTTCTGCTCAGTTTGGACTTGACTAAAGGATATTTGGGTTTTTAAGAATCTAACATGAGTGAGTCTCTATAATGATTTGTTTTGTACCTTATGTATAGAATCCTATATAATAACAGGCTAATATGCAAATTGTCCCCATGGGCGGGAGGTCAACCGACTGGGAGTTAGATGTGCGCTGACCACCAGGGGGCGGTGCAGAACATGGTGGGCATCGGCAATGTGGCGCTGGCAGCAGGCGGCAGTGGAGGTGCTGCTGGCCCTGATAGGCCCTGACAAGAATGGGACCGCAGCAGGATGGTGGAGCAGGTGAGCGGGTAGCGCCAGGCCAAGATGTGTGCGAAGGGAGGCCCCGGCCGACAGCTGGCAGCTGCTAGGGACCCTACCCATGCACTAATTTCGTGCACTGGGCCTATAGTCTTTAATAAAAACACCCACAAACTTTATTGAGTGCCTACCTTCAGTTAAAAACTGCTTATTAGTGGTGGGGGGACAGGGTTGTATGTTATAGTAGCACTTCCTTGACAGCTATATGCAGGAGAGGCAAAATTTTGAGGTTTTTAAGCTTTGTCCATGCTCCAGTCTTCTCTTGGTTACCTGGATGCTTGGTCTCTTGGCATGCCCACATTCTAGAGGTTTCAATTCTCTCACCACACTCCCATCATCATAACCTACCTACCCTATACGCTATCTCACTTGTGTGTACACAAGTCTCTCTGTGCTTCCCCAGTATTATCTATATTTTACAGGACACTTGGGGAGCAAAAAAACCCCAGAGATTGATGGCAATATAGGAATTTCAGGTATTGTGGAAGGTAATTGTGTTAGGTTGGTGATTCCATGTGGCTTTCCTGATATCAGGAAAATCTACCTACATTTTCATAAGGTTCAACCGATACATGACAAATGAACATTCCCTACCCCCCCACGCACACTGGATTTTTATTGCAACAATTGAGGTCACAATCCTGAAGTTAAAAAATAATGATGAGTAGAAAGAACTCTCCAAAAATTCATCTGGAATAAAAAAAGACCCTGAATAGCCACAGCAATCCTGAGAAAGAAGAATAAAGTAGGAGGGATCTCAATACCAGATTTCAAGCTGTATTACAAAGCCACGGTTCTCAAAACAGCCTGGTACTGGCACAAGAACAGACATATAGACCAATGGAATAGAATAGAGAACCCAGATATCAACCCAAACCACTATACTCAATTAATATTTGATAAAGGAGGCATGAACATACAATGGAGTCAACACAGTCTCTTCAATAAATGGTGTTGGGAAAATTGGACAGATACATGCAAAAAAAATGAAACTAGATCACCAACTTACACCATACACAAAAATAAACTCAAAATGGATACAGGACTTAAACATAAGATGGGAAACCATAAAAATACTAGAGGAATCCACAGGCAGCAAAATCTCAGACATATGCCAAAAGAACTTCTTCACTGATACTGCCCCTAGGGCAATGGAAGCTAAAGAGAAAATAAACAAAAGGGACTACATCAAAATAAAAAGCTTTTTTACAGCAAAAGAAACTATCAACAAAACAACAAGAAATCCCACTGTATGGGAGAACATATTTGCAAATGTTATCAGTGATAAAGGTTTAATCTCCAACATCTACAGGCAGCTTATAAAACTTAATAAAAGGAAGATAAATGATCCAATAAAAAAAATGGGCAACGGACCTAAATAGAATCTTTTCAAAAGAAGACAGAAGGAAGGCCAAGAGACACATGAAAACATGCTCAAAGTCACTAATTATCAGAGAGATGCAAATCAAAACAACAATGTGGTACCATCTCACACTGGCCAGAATGGCTATCATCAACAAATCAACAAACGACAAGTGTTGGCGAGGATGCAGAGAAAAAAGGAACTCTCGTGCACTGCTGGTGGGAATGCAGACTGGTGCCAGCCACTGTGGAGAACAGTATGGAGTTTCCTCGAAAAACTGAAAATGGAACTCCCATTTGACCCAGTAATCCCACTCCTAGGAATATGTCCTAAGAAACTGGAAACACCAATAAGAAAGGATATATGCACCCCTATGTTCATAGCAGCACAATTTACAATAGTTAAGATTTGGAAACAGCCTAGGTGCCCGTCAGCAGATGACTGGATCAGAAAACTGTGGTACATCTACACAATGGAATACTATGCTGCCATAAAAAAGAAGGAATTCTTACCATTTGCAGCAACCTGGATGGAATTGGAGAACATTATACTAAGTGAAATAAGCCAGTCTATGAAAGAAAAATACCACATGATCTCACTCATTTATGGATAATAAAGAAAATTATAAACTGTTGAACAAAAAGATAGATACAGAGATAGTAAAGCATCAAACAGTCTGTCAAATTACAGCGGGAAGGTTAGGGAGAGGTGGGGGAGATAAGAGATCAACCGAAGGACTTCTATGCATACATATAAGCATAACCAATGGACACAAAACTCTGGGGGGTGAGGGCATGTATGGGAGTGGGGGGTGCAATGGTAAGATATGTACAAATATAATACCTTAATAAAAATGCTAATAAAAACAAACAAACAAAAAATAATGATTTGTTAAATTTGTGACATATTTATTTAATTCTTTTTTTGCAGGTCTGATATAAGTAGGACAAAATAATACTATAGAAAAATGCAGAAATTATAGATTATATTTTATAAGTGGACCCTCAGTTTTTGTGGAATATTCACTAGTACACTAATAATTCTTTTTTTTATGGGAATAATTTTTAAAATTTTTACTAGATTAGTTATTATTTTTAAATATTCCTGGGTTTTGAATATTTATTTATTTATTTATTTATTTATTTATTTATTTATTTATAAATTCAGGCATATCCCTTGAATTCCTATTGTGTTGCAAGCTGTGAGTCTAGGGAACATGGAAATTTTCATGTAGAGAAAAAAACTAACTGATCATTTGGGATTGTATAGTGGTTAACTAGATATACATTATACAAATCTTACTCAAGTTACAAAACAAGCATCAGCAAAAAGTGAACTTAGAGTATATAGTCATCAGTCTTCTAAACTCCCTCTTGCACACACCTACCTTTACTGCACTGTTTCTTCCTCATAAGATGACCTTATGCACCTTTTTAACAGGTTTTCTCAGTGTGTTCAACCTACTGCTCACCAACTCTGCAAGGCAGAAGACAAATTTGCATTTTACTGCACTCAGGAAAGAGTTTTTTCTTTTCTTTCTTTTTTCTTTTGATATCAAGTCAACGATTTTATCTTATTTGTGAAACAGCATGGCGTGCCTCTTAATTACTATATAGTATTAACCTACTTATTTGTGTTTCCAATTTAGAAAATAGAGTCTAGTTTTAACTTAGATCATTGCAACTTAGTGGATGCTTGCAATTGTAATATATAGATTCCTTATTTTTCATGTATTGCATATTCTGTAAGTCTTCAAGGAATCCCAGCACTTTAATGAATCATATTTTCTTTCTCTCTATCTGAATAAAATGAAAGTATAAAACCATGAAAATGTACATGTCCAGACAAATATATTACCCAATTTAGAATAAAATTATAGCCTAAAAAAGATTTAAAAAATATTACTGGTCAACAAATTTTTGTCCATTTTATGCAGTTAGCAACAGCATTTTTTTGGTTTAGTTTTGTTAAAAGATACACACATACTCATTTTCCTTGTGGTAATAATGCTATTTCAGTAATACTTTATTTATAGTCAGCTCAGAACTTTCATAGATATGAACAGAGCTATGTTCCAGAGCAAATTGTTTTTGTTCTACTCACCATCAACAAATAGAATTAGTAGTGGTCTGCAGTCATTTTCCTGTTGGCTATGTGTTGTTGGTTACTATAAGGCATTAATCACAAGTTGGTGGCCCTTGTACTGCAAACTTTCTTATTTTACCAACTCAGTGCTTTTTTTTTCTCTTTTATCCTCACCTGAGGATATGTTTTTATTGATTTGAGAGAGGGGGGAAGAGAGAGAGAGCAATATCAATTGGTTTTTCTCCTATATGCATATGTGCCCTGACTGGGAATTGAGCCCATGACCTTGGTATGTGCCCTCACTGGGAATCGAACTCGCAACCTTTTGCTGTATATGAGATGATGCTCTAACCAACTGAGCCACTTGGCCAGGACCCAACTCAGTGCTTTTTAATATCTTTTAAATTCAATTTGTGTGCTTTTAGGTGAGCATGAACTTGTCAGTTTTGCTATAAACCCAGCAATCCCTTTTATATATAGCCTATTCATTTTAAACACCTATACCTGGCTGGCATTTATTATCATTAGCTAAGTGCCCAATAGTGGTTAAAAATTGAAAGAAGCAAAAATAAAAGGTAAACATTGCATGCAAACATAGTATATAGGATGAATCATTTCATAGTAGAAACAATTAGGAAGAACAAGAGGTGATCATTTACTCTTTGTGAAAAGTGCTGGGTCTATGCAGTTGTTAATGGGAAAAGTGACAACTGAATATTTCTTATTGCGAAGCTAGAGGATCAGCATCAAAGTTCAATTTTTACTACCTCAATGCACATTCAGAAGACAGCTAGCAGTTTGTTGGAAGAAGAGAAGCCAAGCATGGTGAAAGTGAGGCTGATGAAATTATCATCACAAACGACAGCTAATTCTATGGGTTCCAGGCCCATTTGAATCCATACAACATCAAAGTGAAGAGAGAGGCTGCAAGTGCTAACGTTGTAAATTCTTAGAAGAAGGAGAGTTCTTCACCCCAAACCGATGACTTGTTCTATTTTGAGGAAAAGATGCTGATAGAATGTATATGATGAGGTGGTGAATAGTATGCAGGATTTAAAACTCTGAAGGACCAATGCAAGCTTTCATTGAGAGAGTGCATCCTGGGGATTACAAATTTAAACCTCCTTTATTTCAAACATCTTTTGAGATTGGGACTATTTTATAGTTGGCAGAGTTTATGTCCAGGAGGACAGAGGAATAGAAGATTTGTCCATTGCTATCACATCAGTAATATCATATATGAAACAAACAAAAAAAATCACCTATAACTTATATATAAAGAATGTTGCAGTTATGGTGGGGAGGGGATGGGTATAGGGAATGGAGGGATTGAGAGGAAAAAAAACACCAAAACTCATAGGCATGCACAACACTGTGGTGATTGCCTGGGGGAGGGAGAGTGGGGAAAGATGGGGGAGAATATAAGGGGGATAAATACTGATAGTGGTTGACTTAGGGTAATGAACACACAATACAATATACAGATGATGTATTATAGAATTGTACACCTGAAACCTGTATAATTTTAACCAGTGTAGCCTCAATAAACTCATTAAAAAGAAAAAAATGCTGCAGTTATGTTTGTAGTATGGGTTAAAAATTTATTTTTCATTTCTTAAATTGTGCTAAATATACATAACACAATATTTGCCATTATAACCATGGTTAAATATACAATTATGTGGCATTAGGGTATTCACATTGTTTGCAACAATTACCACCATGCAGATCTTTTTCATCTTTCCCAGTGGGTACTCTGTACCCTTTACACACTAATTCCCCATTCCTCCCTCCTCCAACCCCTGCCAACCACCATTCTACTTTCTGTCTCTGTGAATTTGGCTATTCTAGGTACCCCATATAAGTGGAATCATGCAATATTTGTTCTGTTATGACTAGTTTATTTCACTTAGCATAATGTTTGTCTTCTAGGTTCATCCATATTGTAGTATGTGTCAGAATTTTCTTTTAAAAGTTGAATAATATTCCATTGTATGTATATACAACATTTGGTTTATCCATTCATCTGTCAGTGGACACTTGGGTTGCTTCCACTTTTTGGCTTTCCTATATATTAAAAGCTTAATATGCTAAGTGTCCGGTTGTCCGGTCATCCGTTCAACCAATCAAAGTGTAATATGCTAATGATATGCTAAGGCCACTCAACCACTCGCTATGATGTGCACTGACCACCAGGGGGAAGATGCTCTGACTGGTAGGTTAGCTTGCTGCTGGGGTCCGGCCGATGGGGACTGAGTGAGATGGGCCGGACACACCCTGGAGCCCTCTTGTGGTCCCTCCCCAGCTGGCCAAGCTCCTGCGTCCCTCCCCGGCCCCGATCATGCACTGGTGGGGTCCCTTGGCCTGGCTTGCACCCTCTCACAATCCAAGACCCCTCAGAATCGAATGTCAGAGAGCCGGTTTTGGCCTGATCCTGCAGGCCAGGCTGAGGGACACCACGGGTGCACGAATTCATGCACTGGGCCTCTAATTGTTAATAATGCTGCTATGAACATGGCTGAACCTGGCTGTACAAATATCTGTTTGAGGCTCTGCTTTGAATTCTTTGGATATATATACCCAGAAGTGAATTGCTGGATCATATGATAATTCTATTTTTAACTTTTTGAGGAATGACTGACCATATTATTTTCCACAGTGGTTGCACTGTTTTACATTCCCAATAACAATGCAGAAGTTTCCAGTTTCTGCACACCCTTTCAGCGCATGGGCCGACACTCCAACCACTGAGCAACCATGGCCCAGGCATGAATAAATATTTTATAGATCGGGAATCTGTAAACTTCTTCTAATAAGAAATATTAGGTGAAGTCTAATCAGACTCTACTACTATTTTGGGATCATGTGGAAGTGGAAACTTCCAGATTTAGTCACTTTGTTTTTCAATTTTATTTGCTAGGAATTTGTTTTAGAATTAAATATGCTCAAAACATTTAAAAAATTAACAGAAAAAAATATCAGTCATATAATAGAAAGTTTTCTGACTTTATAGAATTATACATAATTTGTTCCTGTAAAAAAGGTAGATTGTGAATTTTGAATCTGAAGAACTGAAAAAAAGGTATAAATGAAAAGGTGACATATCACATTGACCATTATATGGGGTCAAATTTAGGGGAAAATAGAACAAACCTAAACAATTTCACATTTTGGATTTCAGGTTTTGTGTTACTTTCCTCCACTTATATAACATATAAAATGATTAGTGAGTAATAAAATATTAGAAAGAATATTAGTCAACCAAGAGAATTAAACTATTTAACTGTAATATTTAGCATGAATATTTGGGTTGAAAAGTTAAACCAACTTAAGTGTTCAGAAAATAAATAAATGAAAAATATTTTGAAGATTCTTTACTGGCACTTGCTAGCAAACATTGGGTTTCCTTGCTATTCAGCAGATACTTGCTGTGCCACTTCCTTTAAATATTATGTTGTTGATTATTTCTAGCAGAATGGCACATTCAATTACTCTAATAGGAATGGCACTTCATATTTGCCAAATTTCAGTCACTTCTCTTTATTATTTATCAACATATTAAAACAAGTCTATTTAATGTTTGTCTTTGTTGTTGCTATAAAGGCTTATTGATTTATAGCAGTTTCTAATCAAAGTTTTAAGCTCATAAATAAATGCAGAAATGAAAGTCCTCACTGTATAGATTATAAGCCACCACTAGACTCTCTCTAGCATATGCCATTAATTAAATTGTCAAACATTGACATGCCAGAAATTGTGTTAAGTTCTTGGCACATAATGGTGAGAAACTTGGAACTTAAGGGCTACTGACAAAGAAAGTAGGCAATTAAAATATGTTATAATGCTGTTAAAGTTCTTTTAAAAGTTTTTGAGGCTGTCTCATAAATTTCTTAATGCTTGACCAAAGTCATATCCATATCTATACATGTATTGAATGACAAAAAGCAGTTTTTGACTCCAAGAAATTAAAATCAGCCCTGGCCAGTGTGGCTCAGTTGATTGGAGCATTGTCCTGTGCACTGATAGCGGATTGACATTTCTCTCTCTCTCTCTCCCCTCCCCCACGTCTCCCTTCCTGTCTCTCTAAAGAAAATCAATAAAAACCTGTCCTTGGGTGAGGATTTTAAAAAATGGAAAATAAAAGTTAGACTTTGTAAGGGAAAATTTATTTCACCTTTAATGGGATTACATGTGTGTCCTTGATTGAGTTCTGCTACAGAGCTGTGTTTGGTCATTTGTAAAGAGGTCACAGTAAGGTCATTTGTTTTGCAATGCAGTAGAAGGTTTTTGTAATTCTTTTGGACACTGGTTTTAACTCATTTTAATACTTTTACTTTTTTACCTTTCATGAGTATGAAGTGGAGTGCTAAAAATAAAATGGAGTGCTAAAAACTTCATATACTTCCTGGCAATTACATAGCCAATCAGAGTTCACAATATACGCTCATCTAGGGGAAATGATGAACAACATAGACTGAGGAACAAGAACAGAACCAGAAGCAAGGAGGCATCGATCGGACTATCGGGCCTCAGAGGGAGGATAGGGGAGGGTGGGGGGAGGGGGAGAGTTCAACCAAAGGACTTGTGTGCATGCATATGAGCCTATCCAACGGTTAAGTTCAACAGGGGCTTGGGGCATGCGTGGGGAGGGGGGGTGGGATGGGAATGGGGGGATGAGGACAAATATGTGACACCTTAATCAATAAAGAAATTAAAAAAAAAAAAAAAGAGTTCACAATATAAAGAAAGAATTGAAGATTAGAAGAATAAGTCAAGGATCAGCTTGTTTGTTTTCTTTAGAATATGTAAAGTTTTTGTTAGATTAACTCTAGTACTTCTAAAACTAGACAACCTATCAGCTTTATATATCTAAAAATTTTGGAATCCTAGAAACTAATTCAATTACTTGAAATAGAAGAAATATTTACATTTTAAAAATGTAAAGCAATGAAAGAATAAATCAGTTTATTTATTTATTTATTTTAAAATATATTTTATGGATTTTTTACAGAGAGGAAGGGAGAGGGATAGAGAGTTAGAAACATCGATGAGAGAGAAACATCGATCAGCTGCCCCCTGCACACTCCCTACTCGGTATGTGCCCGCAACCAAGGTACATACCCTTGACCAGAATCAAACCTGGGACCCTTGAGTCCTCAGGCCTCTATCCACTGAGCCAAACCAGTTAGGACTAAATCAGTGTTTTTAGATCTCATACTGAGGCTATACAATGAGATAGAAAATTGGATTTTAAAATTAGAGATTGTGAAGTCTTATTTAGTGATTATGAAGTTTCTGGTTGTGCTACAGGAAAATGGTATGATCCTGTTATACCTCAGTTGAGTCACTTATAATATAAATAATACCTATTGTCCCTGCTAAGAAATGAAAATAAATAGTACAGTCAATTCTTCATTATTAAGGCATTACCTACTTTGGAGAAATTTCCTCTTCTTTTGTTTCATTTTAATTTAATATACACTACTCATCCTTTGACTGTTTTGCTATTTTTTAATTGATTACATTAGGGTAGTTTATTAAAGAGCAATAGCTCCTAAAAAGATTTTTCTGTTTTTCTTTCTATCTGCTTTTTTTTCTGGTATAAATTTTCAAAAAGCACTGATTAAATTAAGCTTTGTGGTTGTTGGTTGAATACAATAGTGCAGGCCTGCAGGGTTGTACAATGGGCAACATCAGAGGGCACTAAACAAGTTGGTTGCAGAACCCACGATAGATGCTGCCGGCATCTTCTACAGATGAAGCCCAAACAATATAAGGAAATTAAATACTTGAACTCTGAGCTTCCATATTTCAACTTCAGTGCTATTGTTGAGTTACTTTTATTTGTAGCCCTTTTTCTGATCCTCCTTAATCAGAGATTATTATTACTATTTTAACAAAGTATTTATTGAAATTTCCATCATATTTAGCAATTTCTTTGCTTACTATTGGTTCTTGCTTCCCAAGCCTTCCTTCTTGGTTCAATTTTCTTATTGCTGAGTTCTATACTTAGTAGTTATTTCAGCAAAAGTTTTTGAGTCGCAAATACTTTGAGTCACAATTTCAGACTTATTGTGTAGGAAAATATTTTAGTTTCACTCTTACTTGTGAATGATAATTTAGGTGAATATAAGTTAACTAGAGGCCCAATGCATGAAATTCATGCAAGAGTAGGCCTTCCTTCCCCTGGCTGCCGGCACCAGGTTTCCTCTGGCCCCAGGACCTGGGCTTCCCTCGCAGCCCCAGCTTCGTCTGGAAGGTCGTCTGGTCTAATTAGCATATTATACTTTTATTATTATAGATAGTGATTTTTCCTCAGCACTTTGAAATTGTCTTTTGATGAGTATTATTACTTACTAGCATTCCCATTGCAGGAAAAATCCTGCAATAGGGTTTCCTGCTGCACTCTACCCCGCCCTGCCTGCTCTCCTCCCTTGTCCCCCGCCCCGCCTTCTCCCCTGGCCCCGCCTCCGCTCCTCCCTTCTCCCCCGCCCCGCCTTCTCCACCAGCCAGCCTGCTTTTCCCTTCTCCCCCGGCCCCGCCTCCACTCCTCCCTTCTCCCCCACCCCGCCTTCTCCGCCAGCCAGCCTGCTTTTCCCTTCTCCCCTGGCCCCGCCTCTGCTCCTCCCTTCTCCCCCGCCCCGCCTTCTCCGCCAGCCCACCTGCTTTTCTCCCTTCTCCCCTGGCCCCGCCTCCACTCCTCCCTTCTCCTCCCGCTGGCTAGCTTGCTTCTCCGCAGCTTTGCTCCCTTCTGCAGCTCTTGGCTTCTTTCTAAGCAGTCTTGATATGCAAATTAGCCACCATCTTTGTTGGGATAATTTGCATACTCATCCTGATTGGTAGGTGGGTGTGGCTTGGTTGGTGGGCGTGGCTTGGGCTTAGCGAAGGTGCGGTCAATTTGCATATTTGTCTATTATTAGGTAGGATGGTTTCCTGTCAATATATAGGGGTTGGCAAAAGTAGGCTTACATTTGTGAGTACAGGCAACATATACTTTATTCTCATATTATTATTTATTATTGTATTATTTATTTGTATTACAATGATAAACTGTAGTTATTCCTTTGTTGATAATTTGTATTTTCTCAGATAACTTGTAAAATGTTCTCTTTGACTTTGATGTTCTACATGCAGATCTGTGTTTGGTTATCCTTTTTGGGACACGTTGTGCTCCTTCAGTCTGAGGATGACTCAGGTCTTTCTCTAATTCAGCAAAAATTTCAG